>NC_052052.2:21008191-21667566 GCF_903992535.2 Arvicola amphibius | reverse complement strand
GGACCCTTGCTCCGCCTGCTCTGAGGGCTGCTCTGGTGACTGTGTTCCTGCCTTTCTGAGAAGGACATTACCGTCTGATCGTCTGGTATCTCAGAATATATTAAATATATTAAAAACAGCAACACAACACCCCAGTAGGCTGTACTGTGTGACCATTGAGGTTTCTTGTTCATGCCATCCAAGCTCCTTGGCTATGGATGGGTGAGTGATGTCCTGTTTCCATAGAAACCTGGAGACTGTGGGCCAAGTGGTCTGGGAAGGCTTCCTGGAAGGGACACCATGGGTGGAAGGGCAGGGTTTGGTTGCAGTGTGGTTGGGGAAGTGTTCATGAGAAGTTGGGGTGCAGAGATGAGGTGTGTCTGCTACAAGGGCCCTACTGAGGCTGCCAGGGAAGCTGGGGAGGAGGAAGTGCTAACAGCTTTATGTGAGGTTGGGCCTTCCACCCTTTCCTCCTGTGTTCTGCTGCTATTTGGGGCTGGTGGGTCCTTGCATTGTCTGCCAGGAGTCACCCCCTAGCCACCATTTGAGTCCGTAGATGGGGGCCATGACTGTGCTGGCTGTAGAACCACTGCTTAGTATGTGAGACATGCAGAGCCATGGAGTGTTCTAGAGCCACAGGGGGCAGATGAGCAGGGGAAGAGCCTGGAAGACAGACACCCATCCCAGGGACTGGATTAGGGTACACAGTTTATTTTCCTACCCCCTTGGCTCGAGACTCCTGTTTCTTCCCAGAAAAAAAGGGGCTGGGGTCTTTCCTTTGGTGAAGCAGGTGGGTGGCAGGTGTGCCAATAGGACCTCACACATCTGGCTAGAAAAAGAGAAGCCACGGCCAGATGTACCAGTCACTCAAGGTGCCGTCATCTGGAGCCAGCCATGGGTGACAGCTCTGTATGTTGCGAGCTATTTGTGGACTTGGCCCCCGTGGGTGAGGGTTAAATTGGGCCATTGACGCCTGAGATAGGGCAACGCTTCAGGGACCTGCAGGGGCACAATTATGGGAAGATCCTGCCTGGCAGCATGGCTTGTAGTCTGGACGGAGGCTTCAGGTTCCCAGGCTTGCACATGGAAGTGAAAGTGCTCTTCACTGGTCTCTCGAGTCCTGCCCAGGGTGTCCTAAGTCTGGGGCAGGAGACAAGGAGAGAGGAGGGGACCCCAGCAGACCTTTTGCTAGAGACATTCCTGGGCTCTCCCCTGCTGTATTCCCGTATTCCTGATATGGGGTGGGGGCACGGAGCTCGTACCTGCTGTGGGGCTGATATAATTAGCAACTGGGCTGCTATTAGCTTGTGGACTGTGGAACCTCTGTGTTCCCCTCCCCTTTTTTTCCTGTATTTGCTTTATTTTATTTCTTTGTGACAAGGTCTTTCTATGAAGCCCAAGCTGGCCTGGAGCTCACTCTCCTGCTTCGGCCTCTCCACAGCTGTGTTTACAGGTGTGCTCCACCAGACCCTGCTCCACCAGACCCTGCTCCCAAGCTGTGACACTGGGGTGAGCTGGGACCCAGCGCCTCACACATGCCAGGGAAACTCGCTGGCAGGGATGGCATCCCCAGCCATCTCTTTGTTTTGACCCAGGGTGGCCTGGAACTTGTGTGCTTTCTCCCTTAGCCTTCAGGACGTTTGGATGATGGGCCTGAACCACTAGACCCAGCACATAGACTACTTTCTAAAGCACGCATTTTGGTTTTGGAACAGTTTCTGACTTAGAGGAAATGGCAGAGTTAGTGCACAGAGAACTCCCAAGTGCCCCCTCCTGTCTTCCGTGCCGCCTGTGTCTCACGTCAGTGGGACACACCTGTGACAACCGCACGTCAGTACCCACATGCTGTGCTTTCTCTTTCTGTCCTTATCCTTTTTCTGTTTCAGAGTCTCTCTCTCTGGGCCATCACAGCGGGTGCCATACTTCTTGGGTTCCTCTGGGCAGCAGCAGGCTCTCAGGGCTCCTGGAGTCTCTTGGATTTGATGCTGGGATGGTTCTGAGGCTCTCTGTCAGGCATTTTGTGGACTGTGCCTCACTGGGGGTTGCCTGGTGGGCTGTCACAAAGAGCCCAGGTTCCTGTGCACCAGGGAGGAGGATCAGTATGCTTAAGGCACTGTGTAGAGGGGTTGTATTACCCGCCTCTCAGACAGGTACAGAGGTGATATTGACCCCCTGGCGGGCATCTTCTCTGCAGAGTTTTCTTTCTCCCCTTTCCCTTTGGGGAGTGGCTCTTTGCCCAGCTCATATGTGTGGAGTTGGGAGTGAGGTTCTGCCTTCTGGAGGGTAGACTAGACACACAGAGGACTGGGGCTTCTTCGTGGGACAGCCGTCCATTCTCATGTCCATGTCTAGTGAGTGGCTTACGGGCATATAGGGCGGGGACTCACAGATACTGTGTCTACAAGCAGAGGAGCTTTAATGTGTCAATAGAGCACCGTGCTGTACACAGAAAACCAGGTGGTGCATCCTTCACCGTGTGCAGCATGTAGACAAGGAGCAACGGGACTCCTTGCTAGGCCCTGGCTGGGGCAGCTGGCCTGTCTGGGAGGCCCCTCTCCTCCCTCAGTCTTCTGGAATTCATTTTTCTCTTATGGTCTTCCAGGTAGTTTCCTCTTCCAGGAAGCCCCACTGGCTTGCCTGCCTCAGAACTCCAGGCTTCCTCCTCGAACTTCATGCCGTGGGTAGTGAGTTGATATGTGTCACGTTCCGACCAGAAACATGACCATCTTTGCCCTCTGGGCCTTAGTGTTTCCAGCTGTTAGCCAAGGCCAATGGTCTCTGTGCCAAGGGTGATCCTTTCTAGGTTTTCAGCTTGGTAGTCCTGGGTGTCCGTGGCTGGCAATGGGGCTCAACCACAGAGGTCATTCCCCCTTTGAAAGCATATGTGCTCAACAGGAATCTTAAAAATCAGGCTCATTGACTCAGTGGGGGAAAGTCTCAACCAAGGTCTGGGGCCTGGCACCTCTTTGCCTGATACCCTGGACTGGACAGAGGCAAGATCCAGCTACCTCTGTGTTTCCTACCTGCATTGGAGAGGCCAGCAGGGTTAGCCTAGGGGTCTGGCCCCTCCTCAGCATCATTTTGGGCATCTTATTTGAGTGTCTTCCTGTCCTGAGAAGGGTGTGGCTAGGGAAGCACTGAAACACCTCTCCACTAGCGGGGTGGGAGCTGCCCTGACTTAGGGCATCACCTGGACACAGTGACCCAAGAATCAGCCTAGAGCAGTGACCCAGAAAAAGGGATTGGCTCTGAACTTGAGCCTCCCATAAAACCCACCTGCCTTAGAAGGGGGCTCAGAACCCCAAGAAAGCAGCCAGAGATACACGGCTCCGATCCTATCTGGAGGAACCTCAGGACAGAGCCTCAGGATCCCCCAGTTGCCTGGGAAGCCAGTGTCCCCAGCGTGAGCCCCTGACAGCGATCACCTCCACACAAGCCCTCAGTTCTTTAGAAGAGGAAACTGAGGCACAGGGAAGCCAAAAAAGGCTGCTGAGGGGACAGGCCAACTGGCTCATCAGATAAAGAACAAAGAGCCTGGGTTCCTGATCCAGATGGAGGCAGGGGACACAGTGGTGTTCCCAGCAGCCATGGGCTGATGTTCCCAGCAGACATAATCTTAGACATGGAACCCACATGTCAAGACTCAATTTCATCATTACCTGCACCATGGGGAAAGTGGGGATCCTGACAGAGCCTTCCTCGGAGGGCCTAGGTCAGCATTCAGGGGAGGACCTGGGCATGCAGTAGGTGCCTAATAATTACAGCTGCCATAACACTCACTTCTGTTATTGGAGGTCTTTGCCCCGAGAAGGGCACACGTGTGTTCGGGTTACTCAGGCACCATGTCTTAATGCAGTAACAGGTTTGTGCTATTTTTTATTTATAGAAGCAGAACAAGGAAAGTCATAAATCAACAGACTTTCCAAATGCAGTGGTGGAAGCCCTTTGTCACAGCCGAGCAGAGACGTCTGTGCCAAGGGCCTCTGAGGCTTATCTGGGACACTTTTAGCCTTTGGCTGGTGGAGGCTTGGGGTCCGTTAGCACATTCTGAAAGGGTTTGTCCAACAATGGCAAAGTCATGGGGTTAAACACCGAGGTGGGAAATATGTGGCTGTTTAGGGGCTAAAGAGAGGCTCTACAAGCTGAGGCCTGTAACGGTCCAGCTCTCCAGTCATTAAACCTAATCCATCAGCCTGTAGTTTAATGTGTTGTTGTGTTTAGTGTTTTGAGGAGGTGGGGTTTTGTTTTGTTTTTTGTTTGTTTTTGTTAACTTCAATTAACAAGATAAACAGGAAGTGGTGGTATAAGGAACTGGTTGGGGTGGGTATACAGGAAGTTAAAGATGAGCAACCAGGCCGTGGACTGAGCCTGGAGAACAGCTTCACAAGGCTGCCCATGAAGGGAGATTAGTTGGGTGGACCTCCACCCCAGGGCATCTGGCGTTCTGTCCATTCCTTGACCTGGTAATCTATTCCTGGCTTCTGTGTCTTTGGGCAGACCCTGTCTTCTCTTCGGTTGGGCAGCCTTGCTGGGGGAGGGGATCTCCAGAGAGCTGGAACAGGCTGCCAGCCCTCTGGGTACACCGGTGGTAAACTGTGTCAGACGTCATCAACGTCATCAACGCCCCTCAGCTCTGCTGTTCTCGGGCCTCTGTGTGTGCCCTGACTTCTGGAGGGTGGCTGTCAACCATGCCCGTCAGGTGTTCCCAGCTTGTCCCACACCGTCCCCAGCCACATAACTGCTGTCACTAATGGGGTGGGGGATTTCACTGTGTGATTGGACGACTGCCAATCTCGATTACTAAGAGGGGTGCCTCTGTTCCTGGGTGGGGGCTCTGTCCTTCCCTTGTGCCGTCTGCTATGACTGAGCCCTTTCCAGGGATATTCTCTTCCACTAAGAATCCTCCCCTGAGCCCCCAGAGTCTCCGAGTTCCCCTCCCCCTCACGTCCCCAGGTTCTGCACCTTATGTCTCTGTGCTCTGCCTTGGCAGCTGCTCCAGAGGTTGGCTTGGCCTGAGTCATCTTTCGTAAGTGCTGAGGCCTGGCATGCAGCAGGTGGCAGCCAGGCCCTAGTGACTTTCATTTCTGTAATCCATTAACTGGTTACTTACCCCTAGAAACGAACAGACATCTCTGTCCCAAATCGTGACCAGCTCTCACCAAGCAACTGTCCCCTGAGGTGTCCCTCTGGTCACTGCTTTGCCCTGTGACTGCCTGTGACTGTGCCTCAGTGCTTGGAGCGCTCCAGGGTGGTGTTTTCACGGCCTTCGACTCCTGAGGTCACCTTAGCCCTCTGGCCCCTCCTTTGCTGCACAGGGTCTCACAGTGGGAGCTTCTCGGGTGTGTTTATTTGGCTGCCTCTCTGTGAAGGAAGACGGGGCTGGGGTGGCTTGGGCTCTGAGGCTTCTAGCTGCAGCTACTTGTAGCTTGTGTTTCTTGTTCTTACACAGGTGCTCTGTGGGGATCAGCCTATCTTTTGGGGTCATCATCTTTTGTGGCAGATAGATGTCTCCTCATTTTCTCCTCACAATGACTCTCTGAGGTGGGAGGGTTCTGCTCTCTCTTCTATATTGGGGAAGCTGAGGTACAGAGAAGTTTAAGTGGCCTGGTGAGGCCCACACAGGACTCTTGTGACTATAGTGGGGTTCTTTTATGTTTTTCCTTCTCTCTCTCTCTCTCTCTCTCTCTCTCTCTCTCTCTCTCTCTCTTTCGAGACAGGGTTTCTCTGTAGCTTTGGAGCCTGTCCTCAACTAGCTCTTGTAGACCAGGCTGGCCTCGAACTCACTGAGATCTGCCTGTCTCCGCCTCCCGAGTGCTGGGATTAAAGGAGAGTGCCACCACCGCCTGGCTTCTCTCTCTTTTCTCTCTCTCTTCTCCCTCTCTCATTCCCTCCTTTCTTTCCTTCTCTTTTGGAGAAGGTCTCATGTTGTCCAGGCTGGCCTTGAACTCTGTATGTTCCCAAGGATAACCCAGAGCTCCTGATCCTCTTGCTTGCATCAGGCAGGTGTTGGGATGATAGGCATGCACCACCACATCCGGGGCCTCTAAGCCTGCAGTGGGGAGGGATAGTTAATGACACTGGGCAGGGGTGGGGAGGACCATCAGGGCTGGGGGAGCAGAGCCAGCTCTGGTGATTCTGGACCTAGGCGGTGGCAAGGGAGACAGCTGGGTGCAGTGGAGTGTGCAAACAGGGCCAGGGTGTTGCGGTGGCATCTGGAGGCTGGGGGTGTGCAGAGGAGATAGTGTTTTGCGGGGAGTGACCCTACCCACGCACCCTGATAAGCTGGGACAGGAAGGAGGGAAGGGGAAGGGAACTTCCTCAGGCTGCTGACACATGTCCTCACTGATGCCTTGATCTGGTTTCTCAGGGTGGGATAAACATTTAGGCCTCCTGTTCTGCAGCTTCTCAAGGCTCCAGGCCAAGTGGCAGGACACAGTCTGGGCTGATGTACCCATGGGTCAATGTTGGAAGGGTGTGGGTGGCACCAGGGACTCACTGTTGGTGAAGGGTGAGGACAGGCCTGGGCATGACTCTTGAGTTCATCTCCACGCGTTGCTAGGAGACCTCTCCACTTCCCCTTTCTCCTTTAGATGAGTCGTTTATGCGGTGGCTCTTGAGGTGCTTGGGGTGGGATTAACATCTGCTAAGGAAGAACCAGGAGATACCATGGGGGTTTAGGATGAGGCTTTGCCTGTAAACGGGGCTCCCAGGAGAGCCCTAGAGAACTGTAGGTTTCCAGCTGGGAAGGGAGCGCGGCCTTAAGCAGCTGTTCTTAATTGTTTTGAAATTATTTTTTATTACCTTCACCCGAACGGATATTTCGCGCACCCGCAGAGGTCAGGAGAGGGCAGCCTGTCCCCCGGAACTGGAGTTACGGTGGTTGTGAGCCCCCTGTGGATGCTGGGGAGCCGTCCTCTGGGGAGATGAAGGCATCTTTCCAGCCCCACCATTTGCGTACCTTCCCCTTCTCGTCCTGCCGTATTTGAACCCAGAGCGAGAGGTCTGACGTCACTAACCCCGCCCACTATGCTCACCGTCCTCTTATCACCCTGGCATCTGAACACGGCCCTGTCATCTCCCATCCCTGTCTTCAGTGTCAGTGGCAGGGATTTTCGTCACGGCGACCACAGCCGTTACTTACTTGCCTCCCAGCACGCCCACTGGTGTTTGCTCCATCACCCGTCCTGCCGCAGCCCTGTCCCCTATGCCAGGCTGACGCCAGGAAAGTGGTGCCGCCCCTTCTCATCCGGGGTCCGCGTGGCTGGCACTCTGAGCCTGACGCCTTCTCTCATCACTATGCTCGGCCCTCGGTCCCTGGCCTGCCTTTTCCCTCACGCCCCTCCCCTGTGGGTGCCCAGACCTGCTCAAGCTGTCTACGGGCGGGCTCTGTACCCCGTGTGCCCTGTGACCCTGCAGCAACCTTGGAAGGTGTCCATCCTCATTTCAAAGCCCAGAGAGGTCAGTGGCTAACTCAGGGTGCAGCGCTCATAGCCACAAAAGGTCACTTGTGTGGTGAGAGGATGCTGGGGTGGCACAGCAGGTTCAATGACGCCTGGCTGGCCTCTGGAGAGAGGACAGCACCGATCCCCAGGACACCGCTAGCCAGTTTCCCGAAGCCTGGGAGAGCATCGGACTGTAGCCAGGTGGAGTCCAGGGTCAGTGAGGGGGAGGCTAAGCCTGGAAATCCCCCTCTCTGTCCTCTGTCCTCTCATGGCTGCCTCGAAAGAACCAATTGCTTCTTGGGAGCTTGGCTGCTCACTGAGGCGTTTGGCCATGGCGGAACAGTGTCTTCTGGGCTGATGCAGCTGGAGGCTTTGTGGGTAGAAGGCCTTTGAGATGGGGCCTTGCTCTGTGGCCCTCCCATATTTTTTTCAGTGGCCTCAGATGCCCATGGAAGAGACCCTTCCCAGTTCCCAGGGAGGAGGGAGGAGGCTGTGAACAGACCTACCAGCCCTGAGAAGAGCCCTGGGGGCGGGAACCGGGGCACAAGGTTCCATCCAACGTGTCCTGTGGAGCAGAGCAGCCCCTCTTCTCTCGGTCCCCATTGCCCGGGCTGGTTCATTTTGTTTGTTTACTGGGCCACAGGCAATTGTAGGCCAAACTTGTGTTCAAGTCTGAGCGCACAGTGGGGTCAGTAATGTCACGAGTTGCCATTCGTTCTCTTGGGGAGCACAAGGTGATGGGCTCTGAGGATGACTCCTTGCTGCTGAGCAGACTCCTCGGTTGCCTTGCTGTGTGAACTTGGGCTGCTATCTGCCCTCTCTGAGCCCCAGTCTCAAATGACAAATAAGGACAACCCCTCCCCCCAGCCCTCAGCAACCTACTGAGTAGAGATCCAAGGTGACAGAGAGCTAGCAGAAACTTTTATTTTACACAGGGAGCCAAGTGGTGAAGAGCAACAGCCTGGTATAGGTTTTCAGAGGTTTCTGGGAGGCCTTGAGCAAGTTCCGCGACCTCTGAGCCTGGTTTGTGGAGGGGGCAGAGTACAAAGACCGACCCTGGTATGGCTCTTTCTTGCTGTTTCTGGGTCACTGGCTACTCCCAAGGGTTGCTGCTAGGACCCAAGTGGTGGTATCTCTCAGAGCCAGCCCCAGGCTGAGGAGTCGTGGGGGTAGGGACAGGGAGGAGCCAAGCTCCCTGTAGGGGGTCCTTAGGGCCCCTAGATGCAGTGTAAGAGAGACGTATTTGTTCATCTGAGTTAGGGTCTCGTGCAGTCCAGGCTGGACTCAAACTGACTCTATAGCTTAGAGCGGATGACCCTGATCTTCCTGCCTTCACCTCTCAGGAAGCAGGATTACAAAACGCTGTAGCACGCGGGACTTGTGGGGTGTCCTGCATGCTGGGTAAGCACTATCCATTGTACCCTAGACCCAACGTGAGGGTTTCTGAAGTTTGTACCATCTCCTTTATTAATCTCTGGAAGGTCTCGGCGTGTGTCTCTGATGTTTGCAGTACCCTGCACACAGCATAGGAATGCAGGCATATTCTTGAAGGTTTCCTGGATGTTGGTATGTGGCCATAGTGACTGCTCATTCTGGGGTCTGGGCCGACAGACCTGGCTCAGTGTGTTTGGAGATGGCTAGGTATGGGGACAGTATTGAAGACTTGGATGTTTATCTCCACCCTGCTCTTGCTTTGCTGTGTGGCCTCAGACACAATCCCCCTAGTCTCTCTGAACTTATGACATGAACAGAGAGATCTTATAATACAAGAGAACCCAGGGATCATCTGTCAATTGGAAGTTGGGATCGTCTTACATGGCAAAGTTCCTGGGCTCAGGCCTGGGAGTGGGTCTGCATCACCCCACCCCATTGGTCCTGCTGCCTCTCAACATGAAGCAGAGGATCCCTGAACATCAGGCGGAGAAGCAGTAAGAAAGAAGCTGTGAGTGATTGCCCAGCCCAAGGCCGGCTCTGGCCTCTGCCCCTGCCAGGTCCCCCCTAGGGCATTTCTAACACTGTGCAGTCTGTGTCTCCTGCATCCTATGATCGCCTCTTTTACAGATGGGCAAATTCAGAGAGGTAAAGCGACTTTCTCAAGGACACACAGCAATCTGGACCCAAATCCTGGGGCCATCTCTCCATCCATTTTCTGTGCTGTCTTTTCTGTGTTCCTGAACTGGAGGTTCAGAATGATAGCTTGAGACTGGTAAATTGAGACATACTAAAGACAAAAAACAAACAAATAAAAAACCCCCCAAAACCCCAACCAACCAACTGACCAATCCCCCGGAGTTAGCAAGGGGAAGCAGACGGAGGGCATCTGGCTGCCTGTTGACTCAGTATGACCTGCCATAGTGGTCAAATGCGATCTTAGGCTGTATTGATAGAGATAGAGCAGCCACACAAGAGAGGGGGATGCTGATCAGTGTGGGGAGATTGTTCCTGGAGAGCTGAGTGTGTTGTAGTAGGGAAGGGGCACAGAACTCCATGGGCAGACACGTAGCAGGGTGTGAGGTCCGTGAGGTTGCATGGTGTCAGGCTCTCTTCTGCCAGATGGCCGCTGGGTGGATAAAATGTGACCCCTGACATCCTTTCAAACTGCAGTTTTGGCCACTGGGACAGACACCCAATACTTAGGCCTGCCAGAATCACACCTTCTGTCTGTCCCGGATGGTAAGGATCCCCAAGGGATAGGCTTCATTCATTCATTCATTCATTCATTTATTAATTCTTTAAATGAAACAGCCACGTCAGTAAATCAACAAGAGACCCAGGCCTCCCTGCTGGAGCCGGAAGTCCAGGCCACACCTGCTCCTTGTTGTGCAGATTGAACTTTCTTACTTGTCATGTGCTTTGGTCAGCCATCCTGTCTGGCTCCCCACAGTCTAGGAGGCTGGCGTTATCAGCCCCTCCTGGAGCTGTGGTGACCTGCAACGGCTCACTGCGGGCCTGGCACTCCACAGTGCGCCTTAGGCCTCCACCGACAGCCCACAGCCTTGAAGCTCCACGATTCTTGGGTGTGAAAACTAAGGTTCCATGTCAACCAGAGCCTGTTCTGGATTAGAGGGTTCAGGAAAGGGGTGCAGTTGGGGTGCCTGATCTTCAGCCCAGAAGCAGGGTGTCCACTCTGAGTCTGCCCTGTACCCCTCACAGGAGGTACCTAAGGTAGCTTCTGAATGAACCCTAATTACAGACGTGGAAACTGAGGCTGTGGGGAGTCAGGTCACTTGTCCACGGTCATACAGCAAGGAAGAGGAAGGGCCAACACGAGGCACTTAAACACCATATGTTTACCCAGGATGCTCACTGACCAGGCAAGCTGTCATTCCAGCCCCTGACAGTACCCTGCTTGGATGGCAGCCCTGGCTGACTGGTGCTCCACTCTCCCCCAGGTCATGAGTGTCTTGCTGTTCATCGAGCATGTGGTGGAGGTGGCCCGTGGTAAGGTCTCCTGCCGATTCTCCAAGATGCCATACCTCAGGATTGGTATGTCTGGGGACAGCCGTGGTTGGGAGGAGGGCTGTGGGCGGTGCACGGTTAGGGCACAGAGGCTGGGGGCTGTGGTCCTGTCTTCTTCACTGGACTCCTGTGTACCCCTGACTCTTTAGCCTGGGGTATTTAATCTGCAAATGAGGCTCTCCCCTGTTTGTGCTAAAGCCTGCCTCAGGTTCTGAGGCTTAGACCACATTGGCCACTTCGTACATGTCCTGCCCACCAGCCTCTCCCTCTGCCTTTCCTAGCCCCCACCGTGTTGAGGAGAGCCAGCCTCCTGCCCTGGTCTGATCCCGGGCTTTGCTGTTCACACTCCTAGCCCCACATTAACGGTCCCCAAAGCCTGGTCCCCAGAACCCACTGAGACTTTGCCTCAGTCTCTGCCCTGCCTTGCAGCCGACCTGCTCTCCAGCTTCCTGCTCATTGGAGTGCTGTTTGCCATCAGCGTCAGCCTGCTGTACGGAGTGGTCAAGGTGAGGCCCGTGCAGGGACGGAGGGGCCAAGAGCAAACGCCTTCCTGCTGTCCTGAATACCCCACAGGTCTTCATATGCCCATCTGGGAGAGATTCTGTTCCCCATGCGACTCCATCATCTGTCGGTTTTCAGTACCTTAGGGGCTGGGCTGGGTCATCAGGGGAGCTATGGGGTAGCAGGGCACTCACAGGAGATCTGCATTCTATAGACTATGAGTAGGGTTGGGAGCTTTGAGGTACAAGAAGACGGGGACAATAGTGTAGAGTTATAGGGAGATGGATAATTTCTCCTTAGGGACAAGAGTCTCTGTTCTCCCCCTCCCCCCACTGCAGAAGGACACTTGCTCACAAAATCCTGGGAATGTGGTTATACAGATCCAGACAGAGAGAGTTGGGGTGACTTGGGGGAATCTGGGGGAGACTGAGTCAGGCTCTACTTCCTGCAAAAGAGAAGTCATCGGCCCCATGGCCCCCGGGAGGTAGGAAGTGGACCATGTCATTTGGCCACCTGGAAAGAGTCCTGCCCGGCAGATGGTGGGGATGCAGGTTAGGCAGAAGTGGTGGCTTTAATGTTGACCTGGAGTGTCTCATTCCCGGCCACTCTGCTGTGTCTGTGTCCTCTCTCTGTGATGTGCCTATAGGGGATACTGCAGGAGCTCACCCTGCCCAGAGCAGAGGTCCCTGAAGACTCAGACAGGGTTTCCCCATCACCTCTGAGTAGCTTAGATAACTATGAGACCCTCCCCCAAGGATACAAGTGTTTCTGTGACTTTGCCCCAGCCCCCATGACAGAAGATATGCATGGTTACTGGGTTCCCACCAATGCAGAGAGATGCTGACTGACCTCCCGGGCACTCTTTTCATGGCCTGTCATATCTGGCCTTGACCACCTGGAGGAAGGTGGCTACTACACAGGGCAGGCTCCTCCCCCTGGGCCTTTACCTGCTGGTCTCCCCTGCCTCTGGCCCTGTGCTCAGTCTCTTCATCTAACAAATTACAGATCTAGCTGGTGTCTCTTTCTATGGTGCCCTGTCTGGTGCCCTTTTTTGTAGAATTATCACCTTGTGGGAGAACCAATGAGCCAGGCTCTGCTCTCGGAGTCTGTCATCTAGCTCCCACGGCTGGGATGCAAATACCCAAGAGAATCATGCAGAAGGAGGGTTCATTTTGGCTCGTGTTTCCAGCCCACGGTGTGCTGGCTCTCTCTTTGGGTGTGAGATGAGGCAGAACGACACAGTGGGGAGGAAGTGGCATTTGGCTGGCAAAACTGCTCACTTCATGGTAGCCAGGAAGGAGGGAGAGGAGAAAAGGTGGCATGGCTAAGTCCAGAGAGCACCCCCAGTGACCTTCAACCTCTAGTCAGGCCACACCCCCTAAGTACCATTTGCCCATGTCATCATCTCATGACCCCTTTGCTGAGCTCAGTTGGTAGAGTGCTTGCCTAGCATGCACACGGCCCTGGGTTCAATCCCCAGCACCGCACAGCCAGGGCATGATGGTGCATGCCTGCAGTCTAAGCGCTCTGGAGGCAGAGTCAGGAGACTTAGGAGTTCAAGGTCATCCCTGTTACAGAGGGAGTTTGAGGCCAGCCTAGAGTATATGAGGTCACATCTTTAAAAAAAAACAACAAAAACTATAACCGGCCGCCTGTGTATGGAGCCAGCTCCTTGGTGTCCTCTGAGACACCATGATGCCCGTCTCCCGGTCCCCAGAGTGTGACTCACAGGAAGGTGTGTGGATCCAGGCAGGGCTAGTCACTGATCTGGTGGCATTAGTGAAAGCCAGGCAGGGAACAGACTGCATGGGGACAGGACAGCACCGTGGAGTGTGGGCACGCCAGGGGCCTGACAGGATGAACCTGCCTTCTAGAACCGGGAGAAGTACCTGATGCCCTTCCTGTCCCTTCAAATCATGGACTTCCTGCTGTGCCTGCTCACGCTGCTGGGCTCCTACATCGAGTTGCCAGCCTACCTGAAGTTTGCCACCCAGCCCCGCTCTGTGAGTACCCGTGTGTGTGACCTCACCTGGGCAGGCTAGCCAGGTCATGGTCTCTTTCCTCCTCATATCCTTCAGCAAGGCCCCTGATCCCTGCAAACTACTCGCAGGCAGGATCCTTTTTCTGCAGGCTACACCTCCTGCTTTAGGACCACATAAGGGTGGCATGAGGTTGGAACATGGTGTGTAATGCTACCATAGGGCAGCAGCCTCGCCCCAAACGAGAGTACTATGTCTCCAGACCCCAGAGCCTGGTGAGATGGCTGTTTCACACTGGCCGTGCATGGGTTACACCGGAGAGAAAGGCATGGTGCCTTTTCAGGCTTCAGTCTTAGTCTAATTCCTCGTTTGGAATCCAGCAAGATGGATGGATGGTCAAGACCAAGGAACGAAGGGATGGAAGAGAGCTGTGGTGGGCCTAACCGGTCGCAATAGGCACAGCTCTGTCATACCTGCCTTTCAAACCCCCAGCTCTGGTCCTCAAAGGCCTGGGCTGTTGGAAGGGGAAGGTGGGAGGGCTGGGGAGTTGGAAAATCCCTGTCATGGTCCCAGCTCAGTGCACACCCTGATGGGAGCATCACACGTCCCTTTCTCTAAGTACAGTTGACGAGGGTGTGGCTAGTGGATGGTCTCCCAAGGGAGGGCTACTCTGTGCCTCGCTCATGAGGTTTCATGCTTCCTCTTGGTCCTCCTAAGGGTCCCTCTAAGGTCTCCCTGATGACCCTGCAGCTGCTCGACTTCTGCTTGAGCATTCTGACGCTGTGCAGCACCTACATGCAAGTGCCCACCTACCTCAACTTCAAGTCCATGAACCACATGGTGAGTGCTGGTGGAAAACCAGGCCACATCCTGGCTGTGCAGCCTGGGGCAAGATGTCCCCCTACGCTGGGAAGGCGTCATGGTTGGAGGCTGAGTTTCCAGGGGGAAAGACTCAGGTGTGAGTGAGGTACCGGGGGAGCAACTGTCAGACAGAAACTTCTAGGGTGGAAGGAGGCCAGGCCACAGTGAGCAGTATGACATCCTGCTCTGCCTTATAGGAATAATACCAAGTGTCCATTGCTGTCACTGTCCCCAAGCATGGTGACTTAAAATAACACATGTTATGTGACAGTTCTGAGGACCAGGAACTTTGTGGTGGCTTGCTAGGTGGTTCAGTTGGTGACAGCTAGCATGGTCGCTAGGCTGGAGGCGAGTGATCGGCTCCCCCAGGGGTCCTTGTATCAGCATTGATGCCTCCTGCAGTTCCTCACAGTGTGGACCTCAAGTAGGGCAGCCTGAGCATCCTCAGGGCATGGCTGCTGACTTTCCCAGTGGACAGGTTGGGAAGGAGAAAGGGAGGCATCAATAAGGATGTCTTCATCAGGCATCGGGCTGGCTGTCCCTGAAAGCTCACATTGCCCCCAAGTGAATCTAGCCCACCCTCCAGGAAAGAGGCCAGTGTTCCTGAATTCAGAAAAAGGAAGATCAAAGAATGTCAGGGGTGCCAAGCATAGTGGTGCTCGCCTGGAATCCCAGCACTTGGGAGGCTGAGGCAGGGGGATTGCTGTGAGTCTGAGACTAGTTTGGACTATGTTGCAAGATGTTTCAACAGACAGACAGGCAGACAGAATGTGCGGGCATATCTCCTCCTTTCCCAGAGGTGGTGCCTCTCACACCTGGTATCAAGCAAGTTGGTCCCAGCTGGAGCTACCCCGGAGGTGGGGGGTGTGACCTGCCAGGTGTTGGAGGACTAGGCAGCTCCCTGAAGCCATCTAGTGAAGACCTGAGGTGGTTCCTAACCTGGGAAGCACCGGCTACACTCATTTTCCCTGGGACTCCTGAGCTGGGAGTTGCCAAGGTGGAGTGTGTATGTGTGCGTGTGTGTGTGTGTGTGTGTACCTGTGACCCTGACTGGTGGGGAACTAGAGCCCCCAGGACTGAGGTGTTGATGTGGCTCTATATTGTTGCAGAATTATCTCCCGAGCCAGGAGGGCATGCCGCACAGCCAGTTTATCAACATGATGATCATCTTCTCAGTGGCCTTTGTCACTGTGCTCATCCTGAAGGTGAGTGGCCCTGCGCAGCCATGGTTCTCTTTTAAGCATGGTTTCAGGCTGTGCAGTGGCTCAGGTTTCCCCATAAGGGACTATGAGGAGGCAGAATGAGGTGTGCGCTGTGGTCCCCTCCTGGTTCTAACCTTTCCTTACCCACCTGCCTCAGCTCCTCTGACCTGGCTTGGACTCCTTCCGGACATTCTGCTTAGAGTCTGTGGGTCTCTGAAGTCATCTGCACTCTGCCGCCTGGGCCCAGCCTGTAGCTCTTTGTGACACTTGCCCAATGTGCGGTCCTAGGTTAAACTTCAGCCCTATGGGCAGAGGCTACACACATTGTTCTGTGCTCTTAAAAAACAATGTATCAGGTGTCTTTGTTTTGTTTTTGAAACAGGGTCTAGGCTGGCCTCAAAGTCACTATGTAGCCCAGGCTGACTTTGAACTCTTAATTCTCCTGCCTCCACTTTCCAAGTGCTGGGATCATAGTCTATGCCCTCAATCTCAGCTCAGAGGCAGTTTTGAAGAGGACTTTCATACTGCTGAGTTCTGTTTCAAGATGGGTGGGGTCCTTCAGACAGTGAGTTCCTCATCACCCAGGTGGATGAGTAGGGTGTGTCTGTGTCCAGGGAGGCTGGAGGGCTGATCAGAAGCTTGGATATCCCTTGCTGCATGGTGGCTCTGGGAATCAGGATGGGCAATCTCTGGGGCATGCCAAACTGGCATGTGAGGAAGCCCAAAGCCAGAATGGGAGGGGTGTCTGAGCAGCTGTTTGGATGCTGACTTCTGTGGGTGAGCAAGCGGTAGCTCCCTGGAGGCGTTGAACATCCGTCTGGAGCCTCTCAGGCAAGAGGAGGAGGGCGGGCAAAGCACAGCCAAAATGGACTGTTTTCCAGGTCTACATGTTCAAGTGTGTGTTGAGATGCTACAGATTCATCAAGTACACAAATTCGGCCACAGAGAACAGCAGCTCCAAGATGTTCCTCAAGGTGAGCCTGATGAAGGGGCAAATACCAGAGCTACCACTTGGGGCCAGTTCTGTTCCCTCTCTAGGCCTCAGTATTTGTAAGAAGATTGTTAGATCAGAAGAAATGTAAACAACATCACATCTAATAGTCTAAGATTCCATCCACCAACCCATCCATCCACCCACCTACCTACCCATCTATCATCATCCATCTACCCATCTACCCATCCATCATTCTCCATCAACCCATTTCCCTGCTCACTCATCTATCTATCATCCAGCCATCTACCCACCTATCCACCCACCCATCCATCTATTCATTCATCCCTCTGACCACCTACTCATACATCCATTCATTCATCTACCCATCCATCCATCCATGCATCCACCCACCTACAACCTACCCATCCATTACCCATTATCCAACCATTATATATCCATACGTTTACTCATTCTACAATCCAGCATCCATCCATCCATCCATCCATCCATCCATCCATCCATCTTTCTACCTACCCACTCACTTACCCGTATACCCATCTATCAAACCATCATCCATACCATATATTTACTCATCCACCCACCCATCCACCCATTCACTCACCACTCACCACCCAACTAACCATCATCCATCTGTCCACCATCCCTCAATCCTTCCTCCTTCCTTCACTGCCGCTTGTTCCTTTGGTCTTTTACCCAGTGTTGGAGGGTGGAGGACACTGAGAATGTCACCTCTGTCTTATGGGTGTGCGTAGTCTAGAGTGATTCCAGTTGCTGAGATGTGCTTACACCATGGTATGAAACACAGGGACCTAGACCATTGAGCTGGCACACCAGTGCACTAGGGACTGGTTCCTGGAGGAGGTGACCTCTGGTAGGGGGATGGGAAAGAGAGAGGGTTCCTGGCAGCAGCTGACTGTCAAATGATGGAAAATTGCAGCTGCGCTAAGTGTTGGGAGCTCACTTTTCTTCAAGCCATGGAAATTGCTTTAATTAAGACACTTCTGGTTGCAAGGAACAGAGACCTAACTCCTGTTGCTATAAGTCCCAAGAGGGAGTGAGTTAGTCTGTAGCACTTAGAAGTCCAATGCAGGTGTGGCTGAGTCCTGATCTTGGGGTTTGATCCCTATCTTTTGACTCTCCTCTCCTCGGTCTGTGCCCCAATTCCAGGCAGACCTCCTCTACCATAGCAAAAGAGCTGTCAGAACCCATGGACTGACACCCTACCCTTCAGTCACCCGAGCAGGAAGGGTGGTGTATCTGACTGGGCCAGCTTGGGTCACTTTACTTTCCCCAGTCAGAGGTTGATAGCCATGGACGGGAGGGATGGGGATCAGTTCTTTCGAGAGCATTTGGGCCAAGAATGTTCATCAAAGCCCTGGGATATTGAGGCCAATGGGCCGAGGCAGGTGCATCCCCCGTGGGAATAGGAAGTGTACTCGGATCTCACAGGCATGCAAGCTGCTGTCATCATCATTTTGATAGATGTGGGAGGGTCCCCGTACCCCAGGTTAGACCTCACGGTGCTCAGTTGTCTTCTCTGTCTCTCCCAGGTGGCTCTGCCGTCCTATGAGGAGGCCTTGTCTCTACCCACTAAGAATCCAGAGGGAGACCCCGCGCCACCCCCATACTCAGAAGTGTGATGCCACCAGGCTTCAGCCCTTGGGCTGGGAGAGAGAGAGCTTCCTCCTCCTGCTTCTTCTTCACTTTGGTGGCTGCTGTGACTTACTACAGGACAATCTGCTTGTGCATCCCCTTACTGTCTTCTCCTCCTGGGGACCCCTCACCCATGACTGAGTCACCCCTGGGCTAAATGACCCGTTGAGTCTCAGAATACTCAGCCTAGCAGCTCATCTTGTCCCCATCGGCAATGGTATTTGTTCAGAGCCCAGTCACGGAAAACTTGGTAGGGTGAGTTTGGTTAACAGCTACCAGATTGATCTGTTTAGCCAGGCAGCCAACACCCAAGGGGCAGCAGGAAAAGAATTTGGACAAGCAACAGTTCTGGGTATCTGTTTACGTGTAGCTCTCAGGCTACAGGGCAGTTCATGATTATGGTGCCCATTTACCAATCCCATACTCCCAAAGTATACATATAAAACAATCCCTTCAAACAGGTTGCTTAAATAGCAATTCAGCCAACTGTTGTCACTAGGATTTATGATAAAATCCAATAAAAAAACAGGTGTCAAACAGAAGGAAAAAAGAAATGGCGTTCCTCCTATTATTCGCTTCCATGTACCCCGTGGGCACCCAGCCTCTGCTTGAGTTCCTCTAGAAGCTGGAGGCTGGGAGTCCAACAAACATTCCCACCGCTGCCCTGTTCATTCTGTTCCATGTGGGAAATAATGGTTGCTTCTGTTTTAAACAACTCTTCCCATGAGCCACTGCTCTGATGGCAAGCTGTCCTCACCTTCCGTCAAGAGCTGGCTCTGTGTTCCCTATGGACAGACAGTGGTGAGGTCCCTTAGCCACGGGCAGATTTAGGGTCTGGTTGTCATGCCATCCCAACAACCAGATTGATCCAGCCTGTTTTGACCAAGGCTAAGCTCAGGTGATGACAGGCTTGGAGTCAGGCTCACTGTGGGGAGCAGTCTGTCACCATGGCTGCCCAACTGGGGCAGGCTAGCCGATGAACGGTGAAGATCTAGACAGAGGCTTGTGTTCCATGGTGGTGGCAGGGAGGGTCAGTCCATGCTAGTCTGTTGGCTTTCCCATGGCTAGGGGTTATGCTGAGGATTAATCCTATTGCTAAGGGTCTACACCCTGACTGTGGTGTAGACAGAGCTGCAGGGCTGAGAGAGGGCTGAGAGAGGTTCCCACTGCACCTATGGCATTGCTTGTGTGTGACTTGGAATAGGGGCCAATAAAGCAGCTGCAAGCTTTGCTCTGACTCATGTGGTTCTTGACAGATAATTCAGGGACTGAGGACCCGCCCCTGGCCTCCAGCCTCCATTACCCCAGCACACATGTGCACAGCACTTCTGCCTATCCCCTGGGGCCTGCTCAGCTTGCCAGTGCCACCCCTCCAAAGCTGTTTTTGACCACAGGTCACTATGTGAACATCCTCATGTCTCCATCTCCCTGATCTGGGGGGAACTCTGTTCACAGGAGAGAGATGGCCTCCAGTCATGGCCTGCTCTGGATGCTGGGAGCTCACAGACTGGGGCTGGGAGACAGATCCATAAACTGTGGTCATCACCCAGTGCCACGGAGAGCGTCCATGACCTCAGAGTCTCAAGGATGAAGTTCCTTAGGGGACATTTCACCAAACGGAGTGAAGGACAGGTTGTGCTAAGTAGAGGCTGGTCCAGGCCCAAGTTGCAGAATGTGCAGGGCCACCATGGTGTGGGAGGATCTGGGCTCTGTGTTCTACCAGCTGAGCAGAGAGGAGGCAAGCATGGCCCCTTGCATGGCAGGACTCTCTGCTTGCTCACCCTGGCCAATCCCATCCTGAAGAGCTTACCGTGAATGCAGATGAATGTGAGTAACAGAAGCGTTAGCAACCCCTTCATGCCCAGGGTTCCCATACATGGCCCCATGGATCTTAGGTCTCATCACAGAGGAAAAAGGCCAGGGAATTTGGGCTTCAGGCTTGGCTGGGTCCAAGACAGACATTTTCCTCATGGTGTCTCTTTGTCTTTCTCTATATCCTGCTTCCCCAATCTAGGGCCACTGAGCAGTGAAGTCCTGCCTAAAAGGGACTTCAGGAGATAAGCTAGGGTAGTTTGAGTCAGGATCTGTCATCAAGAGAGACAAAATGCCTGACATGGTGGCACACCTGGAGACTGGAGCAAGAGGATCTCAGTTATTTATGCTAGCCTGAGCTGCATAGTGAGACCCTGTCTTGAAAAACCAGCTGCAGGGGGCATAACTCAGTGACAGCATGCACAAGGTTCTGGGTTCAATCCCCCACACCACATGGAAACAAAACCAAAGGCTAAAGACTCTAGCCTCAGGGGTGTCAGGGATCCCTGGGGATGAAAGATTTCCCTGCGTGTTCTATTTGGTTTTTACCAGAACCCCCAAGCAACCGATAGCACGTGACTCCAACATGGATGCAAAAGGAACTTCAGAGAGGCCCAGAGACACCAAGTGACTTTCCTAAGGCCCCACAGCATTCGGGTTAGATGGAGGTCTTTTATTTCCAGTCCCAAGTGAGGGTTGTTGAGATGGATCAGGGCCTCAGCCTGTGTGAGCTTGTGTCTTGCAAAGATCCATGCGAAGACCCTTTTACCATGAGCCCAGTTTGCCCCAGCAAGCAGGGGATGGGGCAAGATCAGAGGCCACAGGAAAAGACCACCTTGCATTCTGTCATTCTTTGGATCCAATGAGCCAAATTGTGGATCCCAAGGACCAGGCGTGCCTGGGTGTACATCTGCCTCCTCCCTCTCTGCCCCCAGTGCTGGCCAGGAGTCTTGGTGCTGAGTTGTGTGGTGGGATTGTGCCTTGTGGTCAGGCAGCGGGGAGGGGGCAGCCTAGGGACAGGAAATAGCTGGGTTTGGGGTAGTCCATGTGGCCAGCCAAGTCAAGCGGGCTGTGGTTGCGTGGGCAGTCCATGTTGGGGCCTCTCAATGCTCTACTTGAGGCTCAGACAGGGCCTCTTTGATGGGGAATGGGGACCCCCGGGGGCTGCCTGAGTGGGAGGCCAGGAGGAAGCCAGCTGGGAGAGGGGCTGTTGTAGGGCCGGCAAGATGGTAGCGGCTAGAATGTGCACAATCTTGCCGGGTGATGGAGCAGGAACGCATAGGTTTCTTGGGGACTATGGTGGTGGCAGAATGTTCCCCCAATTGCCTGGGCCCTTTGATGTTCTATCTCTGCAAACATATGGGGTATCAGACGCAGGCAGGCTATAACCTTACCCATGACCCACATGTGATGTCAGGCTGGTGCCCACCCCTACCCTGGACCCCAAGGGTGACTTCTGCACAGCTCTTGTACGCAGACCAGGGAAGCAGAGAAGTGTGTGCCCTCTGTGGACATGTGGGTGGATGTTAGGAGAGAATGTCCCCCGGGTAGAAGGCGATCCCATACATTAGCAGTGCGAGCTGCTGGCTTCCCTGCACACCCCCTGCCTCATCTGGCACTTGGCTTCCAGCTGGTGTGACCCCTCACAGGACCCAAGATCATGTGACATCACTGATGGCTCTTCATCCCACAGAGGCAGTGTTCTAGCTGCTGACATGGCAGGGTCCCTTTTCTTTTGTAGGTCCTGGATGTCAAACAGCTCTTCATGTGAGTAGGACTTGCTCTGTGACAGCTGACTAGCTACCCCCCCTTTCCTGGCTTCTGCTTGACTTTGGGGTGACTGGGGATTCCATTCAATCCTATCGCTTTTGGCAGCAGCTCCAGTTTATAATAGAATGGAGGCAGGCAAGCATAGGGAATAGCTTGGCACCTGGGATTTGGCTTGGCTTGGACTATGTGCTCAACCCTCTTCTAAAAAATGTACTTGGTAATCCAAGACTATACCTGCATTGAGCTGCACATTCATTCGGCTCCAAACAGTAGAATGTATTTACCAATCACCAATAACTCCCCATATATGTCTCAGTGAGATGGCTCAGCAGCTAAAGGTGTTTGCCACCAAGGCTGACAACCTGAGTTTGATCCCAGGACCTACATGGTAGGAGAAAGCTGACTTTTGAAAGCTTCTCTCCAACTTCCACATGCACACTGGAATGTGTGTGCCTACACACACACACACACACACACACACACCAAGAAAAACAACAACAAAAAGCACACACAGAGAAAAATTTTCCTTTTGTGAATAGTTTTTATTCAAATATGCCTAGATATATCAGATACTAGACAGATGCAGACGTGACTGGCTTTGGGTCTATGCTTAGTAAGACAAACTGTGTCCTCTGGTAAAAGACCCGATTACCATCTTCTGCTTGAGTGTAATTGGGCGTGCATATAGTTAAAATCAGATGCATCATGGGAAGGGACAAACATGGCAGGAAAAGGTTACAGAATCTGTCAATCAACGTAGAGAATCGCTCTTGATAAGCCCCCTGGAAACCAGCTCATCTTTCCCTTGGACCTCATAAAGGGCATCCCTAAACAATAACCAGGGCCCTTCAACATTCTCTCACTGGGCAGCCAGCAGCTCACTTGCAGCAAAGCTACCTGTCCTATCCCTTTGTCCTTGAAGAAAGGTTCCTTGTTGCTTTGCAATTGCTGTGCGCCTTTATTTCAGTTCCTGGAACAAGACGCCAAGAACCTAGAAACACCTGGAGTAGACACTGACCACAGGTGACAGAATCATTTTACATGTTGGAATAGCAGGCTGAGAGCTTGGGCTGGGGCCCTCCATGGGCCTTTGGTGGTGGCAGAGCCTCTGTGGAGTGGAAATCAGCAGCTGGGTGGATCTCTGCAGCCACAGGCATGTGTGCCACCCTGACAGTTTGGGCTCCTGGGGACCAGTGCCCTTAGCCAGGTCCTTCCAAGGATCTTGAAGGATGTCTGCCCAGTTAGTTGTCTGGTATATCCCAGCAGGGAAAAGATGCCAGCATGGGAGAGCCAAAGTTGGATGTGAACGCCCAGCCTGTCTGGGGAATAGTGAATTCCAGATGGTCCAGCAGGGCAGTCAGCCCAGCATCCTCTGGCCCATGTGCTCTCCAATAGGATGGGTTGTGCAGCCACTCTCGGATGTTCTGGTCTAGATGAACCTTGGGTTTCTGCACAGCCCAAGGTATGAGGTATTACATCACTTGGTTGACCAGGAAGCCTGAAATTTTTTTCCATTTTTAAGACACAGTCTCACTTGGTTACCCAGGCTTGTATTAAGCTCCATGTTTAAGCAATCCTCTTCTTCCAAGGCCAGGATGACATGTGTCTGCTAGAGCTTCTGGCCATTTGATTTCTGATCTGGGGGTGACCTGGGCCCCCAGATACCTTTTCACCCAGAATAATGTATTGGCTATTTTTCCTGTTTCTGTGGCAAGATAACCTAAGAAATTCAATTTAAGGAAGAGATGGGGTGTTTTGGCCCATAATTTGAGGTAGGGAAGCCATGGCTGCAGGAGTTCCGGGTGGCTGGTCGTATTGCATCAGCAGTCAGGAAACAGCAATAAAGTGCTACTTCCCAGCTCTGTTCCTCCATTTTATTCAGTCCTGGACCCCAGTCCAGGTGGCTGCCCACATTTAGGGTGAGTCTCCCTACCTCAATTATCCTAATCAAGGTAACCCCTCCAGGCATGCTCAGAGCTGACCTAATCTAGACAGTTCCTCACAGGTGTGCCTGGAGGCCGGTCTCCAAGTAGACTCCCCTCAAGTTGACCATCAGTGTTAGCCATGACAGAGAGTGGCTCAGCCTGTTGCCACTCCCTGTGTGTCCATGGTGGGGCGTCAGGAAGTCAGGGGACATGTGCTCCTTGTCTGAGACATGAGCCAGGTGTCTGGACGTAGAACTTGGACTCAGCAGGTCACCACCATGAGCAGCACTGGGGCAGGCCCTTGCAGGGCCAAAACCTGTGCTAAGCCACTGCGACCCTAGGTGTGCTTGTCACTGCGTTCTCATCTCCCCTGACTGACACAGAAGGTACTGAGCAAACAAGCGTCCACGTAGCGCTCACTGTGCTCCTTTCTTGCCTGTGATAGGAGCTTGAAGGCCTCAGCTTTACAGAGGGGTTGGGGAGACGGAGCCTCTGGAAGCCACCATAGTGGGCACGCAACAGGACAGGGCATCAAGCCCAGCTCCATTCAATTCTCAGGTGTTTCCTGCTAGCCAGGATCCCTGTGAGTCTGGCCCATGGCATAGTGTAAGATAGTTCTGGGCGATATGCAAATGAGGAAGCTGAGATGTAACTAGTTTGAATTTACGAATAGAGTAAACATAGAAACTGCGCCTCAAACCACCTATTTCACGGCTGTTATTTTATTAGGAGGAGGGAGTTCTAAAATACAAGTTGTTTCAGAGTTATCGAGGTAGGAGGTGGAGGAATTAGAGAAGTTATATATGCCGGGAGGTGGCTTAGCGGGTAAAGCACTTGATAAGCAAGTATGAAGACCTGAGTCCATATGTGGACGTATTTCTTGTATGTCCATATAAAAGCTGGACATAGTGATGGGTGCCTGTAACCCCAGGACTAGGTATGAGATGCAGAGACGGGCAGATCCCCTAGATGCATGGGTGAGCCAGCCTAGCTGCATTGGTGAGCTCCAGGTTCACTGAGAGACCTTGTGTCTTAGTCACTATTCTATTGCTGTGAAGACACTACAACCAAGGAAAATCCTAAGAGAAAGTATTTAATTGGGGGATTGTTCACAGTTTCCATTTTGGTCCACTGTCATCATGGTGGGGGTGGGTTGAAGAAGTAGTTGAGAACTATATCCTGATCTGCAGGCAGAGAAAGGGGAGAGAGAAGAGAGGAGAGGAGAAAGAGAGAGAGAGAGAGAGAGAGAGAGAGAGAGAGAGAGAGAGAGAGAGAGAGAGAGAGAGAGAGAGAGATTAGGACTTGTGGGCTTTTGAAACCTCAAAGTCCACCCTCAATAACACTTTTCCATCAACAAGGCCACACCTACTCCAACAAGGCCACACCCCCTAATCCTTCTAATCCTTTTACACAGTTCCACTCCCTGGAAGCATTCAAATAGCCTATGGTGGCCATTCTTATTCAAACCACCACACACAGTCTCAAAAACTAAGGTGGAGTGTGATAGAGGAAGGACACTCATGCTGAATTCAATCTTCCATACACACATGCACATATAATACACGCGAACACATGTGAACACTCACACACACAGAGTAGAGCTCATACTTCTGAGCTCAGCACCTGGAAAGCTGAGGCAGGGGGATCTGTGAGTTGGAGGTCATTCTGCACTAGAGGGTGAGACTCTGTCTCAAAACATTAGGAAAAAAGTAATGAAGATTTATTTTGGGATTGAGTAATAATACAGTCAGTGATGGGCAGTGGATGCAGGGGGGCAGGCTTCCTGGGCTGAGAGGAACGTGCTGGGTCTGCATGTGAGCACTGGAGAGGGAGTCCTGAGTCGTACTTTGGCAGTGGTAAGCACTCTACTCCCTGAGCCACCCTGGGCACCTTAGATTTCTGGGAGGCTGTTGGGTATGGGAATGGAGCACACAGAGCTCCTGAGTTTAGGCCAGGGAAAATGTTTCACATTTTCAAAACACAAATATTTCTTTTTCTGTCCTCAATGTATAGGTTGAACTTCCAGGTGCCCCCAGCTGTCGGCCCCATGCTGGAATGTGAAAGCCGTCCTTCTCTCTGCGACCCTTGCCATTCCTGAAAGCCTACCTGTGGCATATTTTGGGACTCTGTTAACTAGGGGAGCGACACAGAGAAGGCGCCTGTGCTGCTTCTGGGGGCACAGACCGGCCATTCAGAAGAAGCTGAAAGGGCGGCTTCATGGGCCCAGCTGGGCCCAGCAACAGGCTCTGTCCCCTGAGCCGCAGGATGAGTGCTGGCTCAAACTCTCCCTGTCCACCCTGCCAAGAGCCTGAGCGTGCACCTCTCGCTGAGGACACCATCGCTGTCGCCATTGCTACCCCTCATGTGACCCAGATGGGACCCCACTCATTACCATACTAGTTAACAAACTTCTTTGTTTATCATTGTCCCTGGGCCTCAGGAATGGGAAAGGAACTGAGCCAAAAAGGACCCCCACGCCGGGGTGGCGAGGACAGCCAAACAGTACAGTTTGGGAGACAGGATATCTGCTGCAATTTCTGGGGACTGTGCAGACACCCCCCACCCCCAAGGAATGGAAGGAAGGTGTCAGCAGCGCAGAGACCTCTGGGTTGGCAGAAGTGCAGAGGGCTGAGAACTGGGGTCAGATGAAACCAAATGGGAGAAGGCAAAGAGAACAATTTTTCTTTAACGTAGCCACAAAGGGGAAGATGTCTTGACTCTGCCCTTGAACCGGCTGGGTAGCTTTGGGCTAGGTGCTGAACCTCTCTGGGCCTCTCTGGGCTGATAGACTGCCTGACAGGTTTGTGGGCACACACGCAGAAGAGTGGCACACAGGATGGCGGTACATGGTCGTCAAGGCAGTGTGAGGGATGATGCCGCGGTTGCTGAAGATGGAGCCGTGGACTAGGTCAGCTGTGCCGGGGATCTTCTCTGAAACCAGTGAAGTGCATCAGTGGTACTCCCCTGCCTCATCTTCCTTCTCCTGTCTTCTCATTGCCTCCCTGATGTGATCCCGCACGGCTGGCTCAGATAATCCCTCAGTCTCTCTAGCTGGCAGACAGCACTGGCACTGTTCCCACTCCCAGAAGAGGGACGAGGCACAGAGGGGTGCAGCAAGTTGCAGGAGGTCACACCAGCAGATGCTCTGGCTCCCATATCTGCCTTTAGCCATTATCCCCTCCCCGCCACCCTGTGTGCTGCCTTGTGCACGCTAAGCATGGCCGTGCTAGTCGCAACCTGGGAGAATTGTGCTGGGATGAAGTTAGTGAGAAGGAAGTTCTGGGCAGATGGCCCTGCCCGGCTCAGTCAGCGGCCTCTGAGGAGAACTGGCACAGCTGGAGAAGGTGTGCGCATTGAGGAGACAAGGGAGCAGGTTGAGCGAGGAAACTGGGTTTGGGATTGTGGGTTTGGGATTTGGGAGGACTTAGGAATGAGGGGCAGTGTAGGGCAAGGGCTCGAGTGTCCCTGGGTGGTAGGTCCAAGTCAGCACGGGCTCGGGCCAAAGCGGCCTCCCCCACCCACCTGAGATTTCCTGAATTCCAGCTGTGGCTTGAGTCGCTTCTGCAGGCAAAGGGGCTCTTGTGGCCAACTGCTTCCACCCTCCCTTTCCAGGGACACACACCTCCATTCAGCCTGGCCCCGCCCCCCGGGGGTTGGGGCCGAGGTGCTGTCCCCTGCCCAGCGGGTTGATAAGACCCTTCCCTCTGGCCCCTCCGGTGTGCCACTGCTGTCCCTGTTGCCGCAACCATGAAAGTCCCCACTGGCCCAATCTTTGCGCTCTGTAGCCTGCTGCTGTTGCTGTTGGTGCTACAGGTCCCTGGTAGCCATGGCCTCGTCTCTCAGCCCAGAGGTAAGGGGACCATGGATAATGGGGATGCTGGATCCACGGCCCCTGACAAACGGTGTGAGAATCCAGGCACAGATACGGATGGAGGCTAAATGGGAATCAGGGTTTGGGGGTGTCAGTATAGGAATGACAGTGGGGATATTGGTGTCAGTGAGGGCTGGGGCAGGTGACCCTCAGGGCCACACATGCTGTGGGGACCAGGAACCTCCAAAGAGCCAGCCAGAGTTGGGAGCAGTACTGGGCTCAGGGCTCTGTGAGTGCAGATTTGGAGACCGGGTGTCTGTTCAGCTTCCATCCGTCTTTCTGGAGCTGTGCAGTGCTCTGGCAGCTCTCAGGTGCTCAGCCGTACCAGTACAGATGGGGAAACTGAGGCTGTAGGAGGAAGACCTGCCTCAGCTTGGCCTGTGAGATAGCCCCAGAGCCACTAGGGGTCAGGTCCATTAGGAGGCTGGGATATGACTCTGTCTCTCTGGACCCCAGTCCACTCATTTGGAGGCTAAGCTGGCAGGGAGCAGGCTGTCAATCGCGAAGAACCCTGGCACATCTTTCGTTTTCTGGTCCCTTGTGTCCTTAGGGAATGGATTTGTTTCTGTGTGGCAGGGCTGGGCAGGGCAGTGTGTCACAGAGCCCATTTCGGTTGCAGAACCAAGACCTCTGGTCCTCAGCTTCGTCTCCCTCTGCACAGATGGGAAATGAGGTTCAAAAAGTGCTGCCTCTGCCCTGGGGTCACAGAGCAGCCGAAGCAGGGACTGAACCCAAGCCCGCCTCCTTCCACGGCTGGCACTCGCGGTCACTGGTGCTGCCTTGGGGTCTGGAGGAATACTGTTCCTGGGGGTGTCTTGGGGCCACCTGGCCAGGATGACAAAGTGCCTCTAGGAATTGCTGCTCCTTCCATGTCCTGGGAGGGAAGTGGCTCTAAATTTGTTGATGAAAATGAGCTGTGCGAATGGGTACCGTGTTGGCTCTTACGGCCGGCCGTGCCCACCCTGGAGGCCGCTCATTGTCCTGCCTAACGTTCTGCCAGCAAGTCCCGCTGGCCTCTACGCATCTTTGCTTGTTTTCGGAGGATTCCGCAAAGAGGTGCCATCAGCCCGCTGCTCAGATGAGGAAGGCTCAAGAGAGAATGTGTGGCCCAAGATAAGAGGGGTCTCCCGTCTTTCTCCCCACGGGCTGAGCCGCGTGCCCGAGACTACACACTGAGCTGAGGATATAGCGGGACCACTGAGGCCCACACTGACCTCTCTGGAGTCCGAGGCTACTCCTCTAACATTTGCTCCGTCTCTCTGCTTTCTCCCCACCCCCCTGCCCCTCCTAGGGCACCTCTGCCGGACACGCCCCACGGACCTGGTATTTGTCGTTGATAGTTCCCGCAGCGTGAGACCCGTGGAGTTTGAGAAGGTGAAGGTGTTCCTGTCTCAGGTCATCGAGTCGCTGGATGTGGGGCCCAACGCCACCCGAGTTGGCTTGATCAACTATGCTAGCACCGTCAAGCCTGAGTTCCCACTTCGGGCCCACGGCTCCAAGGCCTCGCTGCTGCAAGCTGTGCGCCGCATCCAGCCGCTGTCCACGGGCACCATGACTGGCCTGGCCCTGCAATACGCCATCACCAAGGCCTTGAGTGATGCTGAGGGGGGGCGTACCAAATCCCCTGACATCAGCAAGGTACGGAGCATTGGCTGATTGGAGTAGGATTCAGGGTTGATGCCATCGAGTTCTCCAGGCCTCTCTGTTCAGAGCGTTGCCTGGCGTCTTCCCGTGGGGCAGCTGTTTCGGGGATGGAAGGTCATTACAAACACCACGCCGTGGAAGTGGCAGAGCTAGGGTTGGGAATCTTCTTTGAAGTGGAGAAAGGCAGGCCAGGTGGCGGCAATAAGGACTCAGCAGCCTTGATGCCGCATGGCCACTCCAGATACTCTACTTTTAAGCACAGCTCCTCAGTTACTGCACCTATGAAATGGGGTACTGATAACCTCTCTTGCAGCTTGGCTCAACAAGGTGCCTGGTACCCAGCATGCCCTACATGGCACACCTGTGTACTTTGTCAGCCTGTGCTTGGGAAGGTGAGACAGTCCCCAGAGTTACCATCACAGAGGGCCCCAGGCATGTGCTGAGCCACACACAGGCTTTCTTCCCACATCGCCCTTTCTCTGAGTTTGTCCCCATGCCCGCTTTTGTTGGCTTGAGAAGCCACCATTTCCCTGCCCTGAGCCCCTTCCTCACTCTCGGTAGCCCACTTTCTTGCTCACCGGAGACCAATGCCTGATGCTGATAACTCCATTGAATACACAGGGGAAACGGTACAGAAAGCTCTAGCAGTGTGTCCAAATTCTCAGTGGCAGGAGTGTTCAGGGACGGTGACACACAATCTCAGCTACCCCCAGTCCCCAGAGAAGTGACACCAGACGCTGGTGGTCTACTTTGTGATGCTGCTCTAATGATTTACCACGAGGTACAGGAGCTGGGGCCGACGGCCGTGCTTAGGGGCTGGGGTAGCTCCAGCGGATGCTGATGGAGAGAGAGGTGACCCGTGCTATCTGCAGCCTGTAGATCTCTAGAGTCAACTGGTCCCCTAGATCAGACTGGTGGCCTCAGAGTGCTGATGAGGACAACACTCTCCCAGCAGGTCACAGGGGGCCTGCTGGGGGGTGGACACCTGGTGGGACCTTTAGAAGTCCCAAGGTTGGGTAGAAGCTAGAAACCACAGGGGTTGGGTGGAGTGTGACACCTCAGAGTCACAGCTAGGTCCCCGAGGGGAGGAATGTGCAGAATCACTTCCCAGGGGACAGTGTGATGGTTCTGAAATAGCAGTTGATCCTTTGGGGCTTCTGCAGGTGACTCATCTCACTCCCTGTGGCCCCATGCCTTTCACAGAGGCAGAGACCCTGGGTAAGCAAAGAGGGACACAGGGAAGGAGACCAGGTTCTGGCCCATACTTGCCTTAACTACTTCATATCAGGCACCAGGACACTGCCAGGCTTGGAGCCCCTCTTTTTAAGGCACTGAGCAAGAGCATGGGGGAGGGGAGCAGTCGGCAGGCTCTTCTTCCCTGTAAGGGGTAGGTGTCATCCTGGGTAGTGGAGGAGGACAGAAGGGCATTTTCTTTTAGTGGCTTGGTTCTCTGGATTTTTTTTTGGGGGGGGGGTTGATTTTCCTAGGGGACCCAAACAACACAGCTATATCCTGGAGGTGCCCCATCTTTATTTATGAGACTCGGCTTCCCTCTGGTGGTCATTATGAAGAATTGCAAGGGGTTAGTTTCTTGCCTGGGCATTTTCTCCCACGCTGACCACGGGAACCTCAGGGAGACCAGAAGCCACAGTCACCAGGGCGTGGTTCTCGGCATCTGGAGGCCCCAGAAAGCTTGAGTGTGAGGAAGACACTGGGCCGTGTTTTCAAAGTTCCTGTTTGTTCTCAGGAGGTGGGACCCCAGGACTGATGGAGGAGGCTCCAGAGACTGGAGTCAGAAGGGAGACACCTCAGTCCTCATCTCCCACAGTCAGAAAAAGTCTGTAGCCTCCATGGCTAGTGGGATCTCTTTTCTAATGTGTGTGTGTGTGTGTGTGTGTGTGTGTGTGTGTGTGTGTGCCCCTGGGCGAATTCCGATGCCTTTCAGACTCTTGTCTTGAGGGTTTGTTGGAGCCGGTCCTCACATGCCCCCGCGTGCAGGTTGTCATCGTGGTGACTGATGGGAGACCCCAGGACAGCGTGCGGGACGTGTCTGCGCGCGCGCGGGCCAGCGGCATCGAGCTGTTCGCTATCGGCGTGGGCCGCGTGGACAAAGCCACGCTGCGACAGATCGCCAGCGAGCCGCAAGAAGAGCACGTGGATTACGTGGAGAGCTACAATGTCATCGAGAAGCTGTCTAAGAAGTTCCAGGAGGCCCTATGTGGTGCGCGTGCGGGAGGGGCGGGGCCGAGCAGGCCTGGGGGCGGGGCCTGGACAGAGGTTGGCTTGAAGAAGGGTTAAGAGTCAACAAGGGTTGACTAACTCTGGGGACCATGGGACAGGATGGAGCTGATCTCAGAGCCCGGCCTGGGATGGTGGAGATGGGGTGAAGCAAGGGTGGAGACAGAGAATAAACGTGGGAGGGAGGGTCTGGGGGCAGAGCACAGTAGCAGTGCAGAGTGGGCATTGGGAGGGGCTAGTCCTAGGGGTGGGACTGGGACAGGGTGACAGGCTAGGGACTTGTGAGATCAAAGAGCCAGGATGGGTAGTGTTAAGGACTGTTAGCATCAGTATCATGATGAGGTCGAGGGTAAGGCCTCCATGACTTAGGAGTGGAACCTAGCATAGGTTGAGGTGGGGTAGTACATCCAGGCTTGACCAATAATGGGGGGGTGTTTCCAGATTTTGGAAGTACCCCAGCCTGAAGTTCAAGAACCTTTTTATAGGATGACTTTACAGGGACCAAGGGTGGGCTTGAACCCATTAGGGGAGAATTTTAAAAACAAAACAACAAAACCAAACCAAACCCAACCTACCAGGTAGATCTCAGCACCAAAGGTTTCCATGATGCAGGAGGGTCTGGGGCCTGGGAAGATTTGGAGTCCTTTGTGGGTTGGGGTTGAGGATTTCTTGGGGATGTGACTAGTCACAAGGCATAGAGTTGGACCAGGGATGAGGTTGGGGCCCACTCCTCCCCATGTAGGTAATGGGGCTCAGAACCCATTCCTTACTGTGATGATTAACTAGGTCATGCAAGGCACAACACTAGCTCCCAGCTTGCAACAGCCTTTTTATCATGGGATTTGTGTGTTCTGTGCTTATTGTCATGTGAGTTGTAGAGACTCAGCTACAGGAGTAGACAGGACGTACAAGAGACCCTGCCCCCGTGGCCTCTACCGTTGCAGGGGGCTTTGGTTTCCACTAGCAGCATTATCCCTTTTTTGGGGGACCCTGGCTCTGGCTAAGCAATGCCACCCTGGGTTGAGAGTGTGGGAACTGGGCTCTATCCAGTGTGGGTTGTGTGTGAGTCTCAGTTTCCTTGAATGTGCCAGGGTCCGGTCTTCATGGGCAGGGAGGAGCTGAGATGAGCAAGCATTGTGAGTGTGATATCTGGCCTCCTCTTGTCTTCCCAGTGGTGTCAGACTTGTGTGCCACAGGGGACCATGACTGTGAGCAGGTGTGCGTCAGTTCTCCAGGCTCCTACACCTGTGCCTGCCACGAGGGCTTCACCCTGAACAGTGACGGCAAGACCTGCAATGGTCAGTGGATGAACCTGGGAAGACCCTGGGGAGGGAGGTGGGAGATGATCCTGGCCGCTTCCCAGGACACCCATCCGAGATTTAGTGTTCTCTGCTTTTGGACTGATCTACAAAGTAGGCAGATGCTTTCTAGAACCTCTTAACTGTGTGGGAGGTTCCCTCCTGACTTCTGACTCCCTCTCATTGCACTAGGTACGGTGTGTTGAGGTAGGGCGAGGCACAGATCCTGAGCTGATGTCTTGGTGTCACCGGTTTTGAGCTGTGTGATTCCCCAGCTGTTTCCTATGCCGTAAAATGCAGCCAGGAAATCTGGCTTTGTAGAGGGAAGCCTGAGACACAAAAAGGGTGACCCCTGAGTCCAGAGCTTGCACACAGTTGAGTGGCCAGGTGAAGGTGGCAATGGATGACCATGTCCTCAAGCGTCACCCTCCTGTCACTGTGCTCTCCTCAGTTTGCAGTGGCGGTGGGAGTGGCTCAGCCACCGACCTGGTCTTCCTCATTGATGGATCCAAGAGCGTGCGGCCTGAGAACTTTGAGCTGGTGAAGAAGTTCATCAACCAGATTGTGGACACTCTGGATGTGTCAGACAGGCTGGCCCAGGTGGGGCTGGTGCAGTACTCAAGCTCAATACGCCAGGAGTTCCCGCTTGGCCGCTTCCACACCAAGAAGGACATCAAGGCGGCTGTGAGGAACATGTCCTACATGGAGAAGGGCACCATGACTGGCGCTGCCCTTAAGTATCTCATAGATAATTCCTTCACCGTGTCCAGCGGGGCAAGGCCTGGCGCCCAGAAGGTGGGCATTGTCTTCACTGACGGCAGGAGCCAGGACTATATTAATGATGCTGCCAGGAAGGCCAAGGACCTCGGTATGTGTTTCCTGCCTGGCTTCTGGACCCCACTGATGACCAGGGATACCTATAGGCACAGTAATACTGTAGCTTTCTCTGTGACTTCCGATAAACGTTTAAACCTAGATTACTTCAAATAAGGAGGTGTTTGTTAGATCATTTCTCTCTTATACCCATGATAAAACTGAGGCTCTGGAGGACCGGGTGGCTTGTTCTAGGTCCCTTTGTTGCTGAGACTTTCAACCTTCCCAGCTGTAGTAATATCAACAATAGCCTGGAAAGGAGAATAACAAATGTTTATTTATTTGGGGATAAACTCACAGTAAGGGTAGCCATCCACAGTTCTCTGCATGAGCTGGGAACTGGAACCAAATCCAGCAGAAAAAGCGGTCGCACATGATTTTTATCTATTCTTATAGTACATGAGTCCACACCCAAAGTGGGCTGGTATCTTAAAGGCTATTGGCTGAAAGAGTTCCCACAACTCCCAGCAGAATGTTGGTTCCCAAGAATGCACCAACTGTTGGGAAACAACCACACTTTAAGACAGGTTATACCATTTTAACCAAATGAGGAAAATACAAACCATCAGACAGATGTTTTGAGGGTCAGATGATGCTTGCAGTACAAACATTACTGAACACATAGCAGAACCTCAGCCAACATGGCAGATCTATTTGTTCTTGGTACAGGCACTGTGCCTGCAATTCCAGCAGCTGCCACCAGGAAGTGTCTTGCACAGACAGTCTAGGCATTCCCCAGGAGGCTCACCCATCTCTGGGCCAGCCCGCCTGGAGGCCAGCCTTCTGTGTTTGGTTCCTCTGACAGGCTTTAAGATGTTTGCGGTGGGCGTGGGCAACGCTGTGGAGGAGGAGCTGAGGGAGATTGCCTCTGAGCCGGTGGCCGACCACTACTTCTACACAGCCGACTTCAAGACCATCAACCAGATCGGCAAGAAGTTGCAGAAGAAAATCTGTGTGGGTGAGCCAGCCCAGGGGCTGTCAAAGGGAGGAGCTCTGTGGGGAATAGAGCCACCCTGGGTCTGAGTGTGGCCTGGGCAAAGCAAAGTGGCACAGTGGTGGCAGCACCAGCACTGGGTTGGCTAAGTCAGTACCAGCCGAGGCATGCTGACCCCCCACCCCACCCCCGTCCTTGATCAGTGCTATCCTCAGTGGTCTGCACGTTCTGTCATTTGTCCCATTTGGTAGGAAGATCATGGTCCTGTTTTATAGCCAGGAAAGCAAAGGCAGAAGGAGTGGGACCACTGTTGATTGTTGTAGCCAGGATTGAACCCTGTTGCCTTCCTGGCTCTACTGATGTCTTGGCCCATGGTCGATCCTTGTGGTAAGAAGTCTGGGCTCCTGGGTAGTGGAGAGAACTTAGTTGGTAATGTGCCAGCTTTGCAAACATGAAGACCTGAGTTCTATCCCTCCGGTCCATCTCAGAAATCAAACAAAACAGCCAGAGGGCTGGAGACATGGCTCAGTGCTTAAGAGCACTGGCTGCTCTTTCTGGAGGACCTAACTTTGACTCCCAGCCCCCATGTGGTAGCTCACAACTGTCTGTAGCTACAGTTTCAGTGGGTCTGACACCTGCTTCCGGCCTCTGAGGACCCTGCATGGACATAGTATGCATACTTACATTCAGGCAAAACACCCACATACATAAAAAACACATTAAAAAGTCAGGTGTGGCATGCTTGTAATCCACATCTAAGGGGGCAAAGACAGGCAGATCCCTGTGGCTTGCTGGTTAGGCAGCCTAACCTACTTGGTGAGCTTCAAGACTAGGTCTCAAAAAACTAGATAGATGGCAATACCTGCCACATGTACGTGCATGCACACAGGAACATACGTACACACACACACACACATACACACATACGCACAAGCACACACTCCAGATGTCAGACCCAGATGAACCTTCAGCTAAGATGACATGAGCATCCCCACAAAGCAGGTACTCAACCCAGTTCCCTATCAGGGCTCTGAGGACAACCAAAGCTCCTCTTCATCACTCCTGGGGGCGCCATCTAAAGCCCCTGATGTCCTCCTGCTATTCTTCCTTCTGTCCTCCCAGATTCCATTCCCCCTCCTCCCCAAGTCTCCCCTGTGTCAGCCCCAGCAGTGACTGGCCCCAGTCCCTCCCACTGCTCAGCAGTGGTCTTCCCTCCCTCTCTTCTCTCTACCGCAGAGGAAGACCCATGTGCTTGTGAGTCCATAGTGAGATTTGAGGCCAAGGTGGAGGATCTTCTGCAGGCCCTAACCAGGAAGCATATCCTTGCTCAGGCTGTGGAGGGCAGGGGTGAGGAGGGTGGGAGAAGCACAGAGGGCCAGGATATCGGGGCATGACCACAGAGGGTCTAGCTTTAGGTATAGGCTTGGGGCAGCCCCCTCCTGCTAAGGCCTGGCGTCTGGCTAGCAAGGCTGGCAACTGCCTGGCAATGAACCTTGTCAAACTCAGTAGCTCCCATATGGCAGGGAAACTGAGGCAGAAGCCAAGTTCTAGGGATGGGGCACAGATGGAATCTGGACCTGCTCTCCAAATGTGGAGCTCATGGGCTCCTTTCTCAGGCACCTGGTGACTTGGCAAACTTCAGAGGCGGACCCAGCCCTGACAGCTCGCCAGTCTCAGGAATTCCCCAGGACTAAGCACTCCTGGGCTTTGGTGGAGTGGAAGGGAGTGAGAGAAAGTTCTGGATGTCGCTCCTAGGGGAATCCAGAAGTGGGGTCAGGTCATTACTCCCAGCTCTGACCACCTGCTCCTGCCCTTAACTCCAAGTCCACTGGAAGCTCTGAGCAAGCGGCTGGCTGTCCTGGAGAACAGAATCGTCTGACAGTTCCCGTGGCCTTGGCATCTTCCACCCAACGCGTGGCTCGCAGAGTCCTGGGAAGGTCCTCTGTAGCTGGAGTTAGTCTGGCTTCGATGCAGTAGCGAGGTAGCCTGGGGAGAAGGACCGTAGGTCTCCCCAGCCTCTGGTGTCCTAGGGCTGAGAGCAGGAGGGGACGCGTGCTGTGCCTGTTGGGAGTGTGTGATGATGTCTGTGAGAATGTGTGTGCCTGAGCGTACTCACGTGTGTCTGGGAGCAGGGACGTGTGCACAGGTGGAAATACAGAAAATGGGTGTGTGAGAGACTGAGTGTGCACCTCCCCCCCCGACCAAAAGCTTAATATATTTCTGTTTTTCTCCAGTTAATTCTTTAGCCTTTCTCGACTCCGTGATTCTTCTATTCCTTGAGGGGAAATAATTAAATGTGGTTCACCGTATACCATGGATGGAACTGGAAGTGGTGCCTGGGGGCGGGGAGGAAGGATGATGGAGGTGCACATGCTGGGGTTGCTGGGATGAGACGGTTGTGGGGACAGACGCAGGGTTCTGACGAAGCTGACAGAGGTCACACCCAGACCAGATCGGCCTATGTCCCGCCTGCTCACCTTCACATTCGTCCCCGTGGTTCCAGTCCACACTCCCAGGGACCAGCCAGAGAAGGCTCATCCGTGGTACCCACCTTATGGAGGGGAAGGCTGAGTGATGACGAGGTTTCTATCTGTGTGCCGGCTCTTGCATCAGGACCGCAGGACAGCAAAAGAACGTGGTGTCAAAGGGGTGGGAAGTGATACCAGTTAGGAATTATTCCTGCATTCATTTCTCGGGTATCATCGAAAGTGTACCCAGCCTCCAGATCAGGCAGGAGGGAGAGGGTGGCCCTGAGAGGGACTCAGGGAGGCAGAATCTTTGCTTCATCTTGGCATCTGGAGAAGGATGTGGCTTTAGGTGGTGCCAGTCTCTCCTGGGAAGCCTGGATTGGGAGCATTCGAGTGGGGTGATGCTGAGCCTGGGGTGATGGGGAAGTCCACTGAGCCTGGGTTGGCCTGGCCCCTCATGTTTTCTGCTACTTTGTGTCCCCTGTATGTTTGCTTCCTGCGTGTCCCTGATGCTCTGCCGTTACAGTGGCAACCCCTGCACAGATAGCTTCTCCCAGATCCTTGCTCCATGTTGGCTCTTCCTGGGCCCTGCCAGCTACACGCTGAGTTCCAGTCCCCTCCTCTCTGACCTGGAGGCTTCCTCCTTCAGTTCCCAGATTCTGGCTCCTGTACCACTAAGCTACCTGGTGACTTGATAAAACCTGTCACTGCTTTGAGTCTTCAGCTGTGGAAAGGACACCTGAACCCTGTAACCTGGACTACAAGAATGTGGGGGAACATTCTCCAGTCTCAACAACTCTGATGAGCTTCCGTGGCTCACTGGGGAAAGCCTACCTGGGCTTTCCCCATGTCTGTTCCTCATAAGGAACTTAGGCCACAGGGGTACTCTCTGACAGAGTCCTGGGCCCTCTCACGTGATGCCTGTGCCCAGGGCTTCCAGACACCAAGGCCTGGGTACTCAATGGGTGGTTTCTCTGGGACAGCCTCGTCTGCGTTTTGGGAAGCACCACCCCGAAGGTTCCAGGGCTCAGCTAGCAGGGAGAGAGAGCCTGAAGGCTTTTAGGACAGTGACTGCCTCTTAGTCTGTCATGCAACAAATGCAGTGGATTTAGGCCAGGCCTTAGTCTAGGTGCTAGGAAAAGAACAGAGCTGAAAGCAAAAGCTTCCAGCCTTGCTTTGCCAATGTTGTGTGATCTCAGGCCAATATGGATCTTGGGTCCTTCTCAGTGCAATGGAGATTTGACCCAGGTCCTTTCCAAGGACCCCAAACAGAAGCAAACGGGTAGAGAAGCACCCACGAGTACTGCCCGTTCCTGGCACAGACTGGCTACCAGGCTCCAAGTGTCCACGAGCTGTCTCACAGGGAGGTGAGGGTGGAGGGTTTAGGATCCCAGGGTGTGAATCAATACCCCTCCCCACCAGCTCCCTGGCTCGAAGAGACTCTAGCGTCCTTGACTGTCCACTGGTGCCCCGTGCCATCTCACAAGATACCTGTGTCCAGGGCTTCCAGAGAGCTGAGGGCTGGGTACACATGGGACAGGACCTGCTGGGCACATGTGGGTTTGGTGGGAGAGCCTTGGAGGCCAGGCAAAGCCCTTTGAGGACCCAGGATGTTAGGCACACTAGGAGATGGGCAGAGGACAGCAAGGGTACAGGGCTTTGGGAGGAGAACTGAGTAGCCAGGTTCAATGGCCTATTCTTTATCGCTTGGCTCACTCATGCACGCCTGAGTTCATTTTACATTAACGAAGCCACGCGGAAGGCAGAGTACACACCAGGTGCTGGGAATAAAATGGAAAATGCCCCGCGGCCTCTGGTAGTTTGCACTTACTGTGTAGGGGAGGACCACAGGCATTAGAAAGAACTCCATGGAGATTTGAGCCAGGACTAGAGAGTGGGAGAGCAGGCTGTGGTAGGGGTCAGTGACTCCAGTGGCTGGTGAAGCCTGGGGCTGGGGAAGGCATCCTGGCAGAGGCCAGCATATAGAGGGGCAAGAGAGGTGGGAAGAATGTGTTGATGGGCAGAGAGAGGCATGAGGGAAGTCCTGGACTGGAAAGAAGCCTGGAGTAAACGCCACAGGGCCAGGGAGTAGCCAGGGGCTGGGAAGAAGCCTGAGAGATTTTGAAGGGTCCATGAATTGGTCTTGAACTTTGGGCTTAATCTGGAGGGCAGTGGGAAGGAAGTCTTGGAGACTTTCAGGGGAGGGGGTGGACATCTCCAGGTCCCTCTTGTACAAGCATGACTTGTTATGCCTCCCGCAAACACTAGATGGGACAGGAGGTGGAAGGGACCGAGCATCTATGTCACACACATCTCTAGGGAAGGACAAGGCCTTTGAAACTGACCCTGCTGGATCCCAGGCAAGGTGGTTGGTAGAAGGCATTGAGACCCTTGGGCTGGTTTAGACCTTGGCCTGCAGGGAGAGCTGCTGACTGGTCTCCCCTCCACCCAGGAGGCAATGTTTGTGTTCTCATTCTGGGGCATGTGGGACTCATCCTGGTGATTGCAGCAGTTGGAAATCCCTTCCGGTTTTACCGGTTTACCGGATGCCAACACAGAAACCGGCTTTTCTCCCCACTACTCCCACCTCCCGACAATGAACAACACGCGTCAGCACACAGGATGCACTCAGCAGACTTGGGGGGCCACGGTTCATCTGCCATTGTTCTAGGAGGTAGGCTCACAGATGGACCAGGCAGTTCTTTGAGAAGCAGGGCCCCAAGCCTGGGGGCCAGGGTGCTGGCCGTGAGTGAGGACCCCACCAAGCAGGCTGCGGGGTAGAGAAAATACAGTCAGGGAAATTGACAAGGCCCAGTGCCAGGAGGGACCGCAGAGCGGAGGGCAGGAGAGGCAGAGGCTTCCGTGGTGCGAGGCCGCAGCTGTCCCCACTCAGTCAGTTCTTGCTGGACCCAGCAAATGGAGTGTGCACGAGTGCGTGCGTGCGTGCGTGCGTGTGTGTGTGTGTGTGTGTGTGTGCTGGCGAGGAAGAATTCTGCATCAGGAGAGTTGGGAATGCAGATGAGGGAAGCAGCTGGCCAGTTTCTCAGGAGATGGCCTCAGGCACCAGCAGTTGGGACATATGACCAAGTTTCTGAATTGTTGACAAGGACTTCAGCTAAGAAAGTAATGGAAGAGACCATGCCTGAAGGCCCTATGTTCAGCCATGTTATTGGGCCCCATTCCTCTTTGTTCTTGGCTCTGGTCTCCACTCTGACTAACCACCTTCTGCTCGATCAGCCCTCTCCCCGAGATGCCAACAGCTCTGCAGCTCGCATCCTTCAAGCCCCAAGTTCACAGGCTTTAGCTTCACTGACTCTGACTGGACACTCTACCTGTCCATGACCTATTACTGTGGTCAGGAACTCCATGCCCTGACAGGCCAGTCAGACCTGAGACTCTGTTCATCCACAGAGTAGGGAGAAGTCGGGTGCCAGGGGCATAAGGTCACGTAAGGACCGAGGAGCTAGGCAGTGGTTCCACCAAGAGGGGACTGTCACCACTTGACAAGGCTGAGGACTTGGAGGGCAGAAGCCACAGATGTCCCTGCTGGGTGGGGATGGGGACCCTGTGTGACTCATTCTGCTTGGTGTTTCTAGCACCTGCCTATCCACCTCAGGTTCTGGGGAGAGCAGGGGTAGACTCTTGGGGTTTTCCTTCTCTAAACCCCGGCCCTGATTCATCTCTCATCTCCCCAAGTCTGCTACAGGTCTCCCCCATAGCAACCACATTTTTCTTGTCTCTCTCCAATCTAGATTTGATTAATTCAAGGCTATACACAAACCTCAGAAAAAAAGAACCCAAGCAATGCGGGGTTTTTCTAAGGGAAACACATCCCCTCTATTTTTGCTTTTCTGAATTTCACATAGATGCACAGGACTAAAGTAATCAGTACTTTTTCTTTTTTTAAGTTTTTCTTTCCTGGGACTCTAGCTCCAGTGGGATATCCTGGCCCTGGAGCACGTGGCTCACCCAGTTTCGGTGAAGTGTCCTGTTCTCACAAATGCAATTGGTCCCAGGATTTGGCAGGGGGAAGGTGGTGGGCCTTGAGCAGGACTCTTTTGTGTGTCTCCTCTTTTTAATTGCATGGTTTTCTCCTGGACAAATAGCTTTTGCAATGAAAGGGGTGAGTGCAGGGTTCCAGTCCCACATCTGTTGCAGATGCCCGGGAGATTAACACAGAAGAGGACAGGAACCTTGGGTGGGATTGCAGTTGGCGAACGGCTTGCCTAGCTGCACTCAAAGCCCTGGGTTCATTTCTAGCACCGAATACAATCCAACTGTGATACCAAGTGAGTGCCATTCTAGTACTTGGGAGCTGGAGTCAGGAGGATTTGGAGTTCAAGGTCACCCTTGGCTAGCAACTTTGAGGCTGGGGGTGGAATTTGACCCACGAAGCAGAGACAGGAGTAAGAGAGCCTGCAGGGTGTGGTGGGCACCGTGCTCTTTCTCACTGAGGTCCCTCCCACCTCAGGCTCAGAGAGGTCAAGCTTAACCTCCAAACTGCACAGCCGGAAGCCACACAAAGGTGATCTCAAAATTTCAGGGCCTAGAATTGCTATGGAGGATGTGGCCACCAGGTGGCACCATCAGCTCAGGAATGGGGCTGTCGTCCAGCAGCGGGAGGAACCTTCAAGTGTGGTCTTTGAGTTGAGCTCTGTCCTGATAGAGGGAGGCAGGCACCTACCTGTAACGCCTCATCTTACCCTTAACTCCTGCGAGGGCTTCTGTAGGACAGTGCCATTTCTTCTCAAGGCTGTGGGTTTCCATCCAGCCGACGATTTCCCATCTCTCTCTGGCTCTAAGAGGTTCCTGGGATGTGGGTATCTGGTACCCCATCTGGTATCTCTTTGTCCCCGGGTCTCTTCCCACACCACTGCAAACTTAAGGCTTACTCCCCAATGCTGAGGCGAGATGAGGCCCAAGAAGCAGCACCCCAAGGGTGGACCTCATGTCTTCTGTTTTCCTTTGTTCTTCCGGGTCAATGACTGTGTCTCAGGATACCTTCACTCTGAGGTGAACAGAGGTGTCTGAGGGACCACACATTAGGTGGTATGGAGGATCACTGACCTAAGTCCCAAGTCCTGGTGTGAGACAGCACTGTGCCTGGGGAAAGTGAGAGACAGAGGAGCCTGCCCACTTTCTTCCCTGTCCCTTCAGTAGCGGTAACAGGAAGTGGTTTGTAACACATGGCTACCGGTAGTAGATTATAACCCACACTATATGGTAAAATACATACTGTATTTATATAGCCAGATGCAATCACACACAGCATAAATGTAACAGAAACACATAGACAGATACACAACAGAAATAAATATAACGTTCAGTGTTACAGAACAGCCAGCTCATGCTGCATTTCCATAAATAGTAATTAGTGAGTGTAAACTGACGAATAACTGTTCATACTTTCCTCTTGCTGAACCTTGCTCAAGGAAACACTGGTCTCATTGGTTCCCGAGACCCTCTGAGTAGGGTGTCCCTCTATCACAGGAGGGTCAGTGGGGCTCAAGGGGAAAAGGAACAAATTAGAGGTGCTGAGATTTGAACCGTGCCTCTCAGCTTCCCTGTTTTGTTGCTGTTTCCCTGTTGGCTCTGGCCCTGGGCCACTCCCACTTGGCCACAACCAGAACAGGCATCTTGCTGCTCACAGCCTCCCTCCTTCCTCCGGCCTCCCTGCCTCCTTCTTCCCTGGCACTGCTGGAAGAGGGGCAGGTGGCCACCCGGAGGGTTTTCTTGCTCTTCAGTATTAGATTACTCTGCGTGGTTTCCTGTGTTCATTCCAAGCAGGAGTCTCGGGAGAGCTGCTTCCTCTCCTTCCCCACCCCTTCTCTGATGCAAACAGAGGCACTGACCTCCAGGAACTGGAAGTATTGAGGTCCTCACAGCCCATTATCAGGGGCCACCACGGTCATTCTTACTCCCTTCCCCATGAGGCCTTAATTCACATGGCCTGTGTTCAGCTGGTCTGAACCAGGAGCAGCAGCAAAGGTGGAGCCCTCTCACGAGAAAGAGGAACCTGGCTGCCCTGGGGTGTGCTGGGCAGGAGAGGCTAGGCCTGCATGCCTGCCATGTGGTTCTACCTCCCTCCTCACTTCCCTCTTCCCCTTCCTCCTCCCATCTCCATTCTTCCCTCCCAGCTCCTCTCCCTCCCTTACTCCTCCCAATTTCTTCTTCCCTCGCTCTACCTCCTCCCTCCTCCAGAGCCCCCCAGGCTGCTCACTGGGGACGGCAGAGGGTCTCCTGGGTCAGGTGTGGGCAAACATTTCCTATTTCCTATTTTACTAGCCACATATTTACTTTAATGGGCATCAGAGAAAAACCCCATATGCAATTAGTACATCAAGGCTTTATTTCATGGACATTACTGCTCAGGGTGAGGTCAATTGGAAAATGAGCCCATTTCTGGTCTGTTCAAAGGGAACAGGCAGTGACATATGCAGAGAGTCGGGGGTGGGGGAGGGGGAGGCAGGTCAGGAGAACTTGAGGGAATGCTGGCGGTGTCTTTGTATCCTAGAGACAAATTCTTGAATTCAGCCTGATTCTGCCCATGACTGGCATCTTGGCCTCGTCTCTGAGACTCAGTTTTCTCCTCTGTCACGTGGGATGGCAGCAGCAGCTTGTGGATGTGGCGGGAGCGGCAAGTGCTGGTGGAGCTCCAGGTGGCAGCAGGCGCTTGTCGGCCTGCCCCGGTGAGATCACCCACGGCTTCCTTTGAGGAAGGGATGTGCAGCTCAATACTCACTCTCTGCAGAGTGTTCAGGAGCGGTTCCCACCAGGGGCCTCTCTGTACTTCATACTCTGGGTGCAGGGTCCACTTGTCACCTACTAGGTGGTGACATAGTAGTCGGAGGCCACAGGGCTCACTGCACAGGGACATGGCTGTGAGGAGCAATCAGAAAGAGTGGTCAGCTCTGCAGACTGCAGGCCGTCTTTGGCTTACAGGAGGAGCTTGTCTTCTAGTGAAGATCTGTTGGTGAGTGGTGTGAGTGTGGCTGTAGGGAAATGTCTGGGTCTGTGAACCAGCCCTGGGTATCCACCATCTTCCCACCATCTATCACCCATCCGTCCGTCCATCCATCCATCCATCCATCAATCCATCCATCCATCCATCCATCCATCCATCCATCCAGCCCCCATCCGTCCATCCATGTTGGGACTAATTGAGTCCTGGCCTTCAGCTGCTCTTCCCTGTCTAGAGCCTTCTAATTGAAGTGACTAAAAGCTGTGCTTTGCCTAGAGGATCAGAGGATGGGATTTTCACCTGTTGGCCATTGACTGCAGGGTATTCAAGCCTCCATGGTACTATGAAAGAGGGGCTCTGTACCAGCTATTGGAGGTCCGTGTGTCAGTCTGTCTCTGCGTGTGTTTCCTCAGCCTCCAGCCCCTTGCCTGAAGCTCGCGAACTGGGTTTGAGCGCATAGAGCGCAGACAGGAGGCATGGTGCGCGGCACATCCATCCATCCATCCATCCATCCATCCATCCATCCATCCATCCATCCATCTGTCCTCCATCTTCCACCCTCCACCACTGTTAAACAACAATCGACCTTCTTGCTGTGTGCCAGGCATGAGCTGAACAATACACCTATGGTTGGTGGCTTTGTGGTGCTTTGGAGGTACGGAGAAGCCAGTGTGCATATGTACTGTAAAGTGTGCTCAGGCTGTGGGTGGGGGACATAGACACCTGCCTGGCAGAAGAGATACCTGGGCCAGGGGCTGCAGGACCAGGAGTAGCCCAGAAATGAAGAGGCAGGAAAGGAGTGGGGATGGTTCAGCCTCACTGTGGCTTCGTGGCAGGGGGTCTGGAAGATCAACACCATGGTCCCTGGATCTGTGCTGTGCTGGAGGTACTGGAGAATTCCAAGTTGCCTGGACTGTGCAGGGTGTGAGTTAAGGAGGGACAGGAAGAGGCTTGTGCCAAAGGTCTCTCGGCTACCATGTGAGTGTTGACTTAGGGTGACGGGTGGGTTTGGAGGTCCCCGTGAACCTGGATCTCAGTCTTGGTGCAGTGAAGAGTGAGCTGAGGGGTGGGCAGGAGGGTCCTGGGATGAGGCAGCCAGGATGCTGACTCATGTGAACCCGGGGCTCCCATCAGTGTTCCTATGTAAAGAAGCTTGTTCAAGAGTGTGTGGAGCTTGGTTGCAAAACTGAGAAATCTTGAGTATCTGGAGTTTTGGGTAGTAGCTTGTTTAGAAGTTTAGACTCTGTCTGAATACGAGGAAATGAAGTCACCTCCTAGAAAGGATGATGGGGGACCTCAGGACGAGGAGAGAGTGTGAAACTATCTAGTCACACTGGGCAGTTTCCTGGTCCTCGGAAAAGCCCAACGTCTGCATCCCCATTCAACATGCTGGCCTCTCTCTGATGGACTTAGCCACAAACATGGCTCTTCTCTCGGCCTACCCAGGGTCTGCGCTCTCCTTTCTGATGGCCGCCCCTCAGACTGTAGACATGGCTGCAACTGTGGCTGTTTTCCCAGCCCACCCAGGCACTCTCCTGGCACCTTCTCAGGACTCCACCAGAAGGGGAAGAGAGAAGGTGACAGTTGTTAAGGTCTCAACCTTCAGGCATCCCCCTGCCTGCATATGCTCTGGTTGTGTTGGAAAGGCCTTTTGGTCAGTGGCAGAGTCATCTTCCCAGCTGGGTTCTGCTCAGTGCTGGGCACAGAGCGATTCTGGGTTTCCAAGGAAGACTAGATGGATGGGTGGATGGATGGAATGAGGGATGGGAGGCATGGAAGGGAAGATGGAAGTAGGGGGAGATTGAAGGGCAGGGGAGGAATGGAGCGACTAAAGGAAGGAGGGAGTGATGGGGAAGGATGGATGGGGAAGGGATGGAGGGATAAATGGAGGGGTAGATGGGAGGATGGATGAAGGGATAAAGGCAGAGATGGGTGGTGGTGGGGGGAGATGCACAAAAGAACCAGGAGCCAGGAGATTCTGAATAGGCAAATGTCATGGTGGGAAGCCTGGTTTGGTCAGCCTCCACTCCAGACTCACCTGTCCCTGGTTGGCGATCTGCCAGGCAAACAGGTGTCATTTGAACTCTCATATTGCCAGGAGAGGAGAGTGGCATTCTTCACACCAAAGATGGGTAAGTGGAGGTGGATAGGCCACACGTCTCAGCAGGGCAATGCCGTGGTTTGAGCTTCAGTTTCTCTATCCTGGGTCCTGCCCCATTCCTAGTGTTCTGCCTGATGGGGCTAGTAGCTGCTGGCTGTTTCCTGTCTGTGGTTTCTAAGGCTCAAGGACCATCAAGAGCTGGACAGGCCCGAGTAGAACCTGGGCCTTGCCACCAAATGCTGGTGATGGGTGCGCCACGTCCCTCAGACACTCAGTTTTTCCATCTGAAAAGTGGGATTGTGTTGTGAGGGTTAACATGACAACATATGGGTGGCACTCCACAGCACCTGGTAACCAGTAGGGCTCATGGGGCAACCTTCCCCAGCTCCTCGATTTCCTGGGTCCTCTCTCCCTCAGACCTCCAAAGAACAAGTTTTTCCAAGTTCTCTGGGATTCTTCAAAGAGCCTGTGAGTTGCCCTCCTTGTTGCAATCAAGAGCTGCCTCTGTCTCCTCTGGTTGTGCCGTGACTGTACCAACCTTGGCATCCTGGGGCCTGGAGCATAAAGAGGTTACAGGGCTCTAACCTGTCCTCTGGTGGCTCTGACTGAACATGGAGGCTGTGAGCTATTGTCTGGGTCTGGAGCTCAAGGCTGGTCCTGCCATGGCCATGCAAAGGGCCCTTGTGTCTGTCCCTGAGAAGGCAGTGACTTCGAGAGATGGGTGACTGGCTGGGGCTGGATGACCTGGTCACTTTTCTCCTGAGTGGACATAAATAGGTCCTTATTCTCTGGTCACTTACAGGGCTGCTCCGTGGGTGGGTGATGATGTGTATGTGTCTCAGATGGGCATCTGGTGTTCCTTGTAACCTCCCCTCTGCTCTCAGCTGGGCTAGCTCCTGGTGACTGTAGACCAGATGTCAACGGGCCCAGCTATGTCTGGAAGGGTCCACCTGGGGCTCAGGTTTGGGAAATCCCTCTTTGATCATCTTCTTTGCTGTCCTGCCCAGAGCGTAGCAGACCACCAATGTGTATGGTACCGCTCCAGCCTTCTAGTGGCAGGTAGCCAAGCAAGCCAACCACCTCGGGAACCACTGATTGATGAAGAGGAAAATATCCCATGACAAATCCAGCAGGGTTCTGACTGTAGGCCTGGGCTTTGTCAGCTTAGGGGTAGGGTTTGGTGAGGAGGCCTAGTCTTCTGGGAGCCCGGGCCATGGCATTAGCCTAAGGCAGAGCTGGCAGTGTGGACTACACAGGCAGACTGGTAGAGTGCCAGCTCAGCCTCCAAGGAGCTGTGGGACTTAGCCTCATTCATCCAGATGCCACCTATCCAGTAATGGAAACGATCCCTTATTTACTCTGTCCGTTCTTTCTTCCTCTCATTATTTCTTCCTGCGTTTGTTCAATTGTCTGTCCATCCACACATGCATGCACACATCCATCCAACCGCGCATCCATCATCCACACACATATTCATCTATTCATACATACATCCTCCATGCATGCTTGCACACATCCATCCATGTATCCATCATCCGTGCATATTTACACACACCATCCATCCATGCATCCATCCTCCATGCATGCGTCTACCAACACAGGCAACAAACTGTTTGTGTCCTCCACGCCTGGTGAGTGGGCTTCTTGAGTCAACGCTTCCATCTTTTCTCCAGCTTGTGGGCAGGCTAAAAGACCAGGCTCCAGATGTGACTCTGGCCTAGGCTGGTAAAAAAAAAAAAACAAAAAAAACACAAGGTCAAGGCTGAGGGTGCAGCTCGGGGGACAGAATGCTTAGCATGTGTGAGACCCCGAGTTCCATCCCCATCCCTGAACAGAAACAGGGTAAAACCCCTGACAACCAACCACACAACAGCCACCCTCTCCGCTCTCCCCAATCTGTGCTTGCTCTCCCGTAGATCACTATGGGATCTTGGGAGCTGTGAAGCGCTGAGGTGTGTCCCTAGGGTTGTAAGCCTGAGTTCTGCTCCACCTGTCTGTCACTCAGGGGTTGGGTGACTGGGTCTGGAGGAGGGCCAGGGCTGTCTCCCAGGGGTTTTAGCCATCCTACTGCTGGGGAGGGTGTCTGTGTGGCCAGAGCTTAGCCAATACTCTTCATTCCACAGAGAAGGACTCCTCTGCCTACCTTCTCACTAGGGAGACCTTCCCCTCTTCCTTTTTCCTGCCTCCTCCCTTCCCTTCTCTTCTCCCTCCCTTCTGTCCCTCTTTCCCTCCTCTTTTCTTCCTACTTCTTTCTCTCCTCCCTCCCTCTCCCCTCCCTTCTCTTTCTCCTTCCTTCCCTTCAAGGCCTAGAGTATATTGGCCCTACTAGAGGATCCAGGATGACTCCAGCCCATCCAGGGAACCCTAGTTCTTCCTCAAGCTCTCCCTGGCTCTGGGTATGGCACCCCCCTTCCTATGGAGACCCTGGTGAGCTGCCCCAGGCTCTCACCTCCTACAGCTCCTCGGGAAGAATGTACCTGGGTCTCACATTCCATTTTCCACAGAGCAGAGAAGAGGTAATTATGGTCAGTATCTTCTTGTCTTTGTCCTTCCCAGCCTGGTCTCTGGACTCTGGGACAGAGGAATTGGTCCTGATTAAAGGAGGGTGGTGGCATCATTCCGAGGCCTACCCCTCTGATCTCCCAGATTACAGGCATCAAGGTAAGATCAGGGAAAAGAGACAGAAAATGAAAAGAAGAAAAGAAAAAAAAAGAGCAAAGAGACCTCTATTGTCTGTGCTGGGAACAGACACCCACGGCTCTGAGAGTAGCAGATGGTACCGGGGTAACCTTCCGCTGGGCGGTGGAGGACCCAGAGGGACCAATGATCCCACAGAGTCAGAGGTCAGGTGTCAGAGCTTGGACATCTGTATATTCTTCTCCCTCCATGCTGTTGTGCTCTGACAAAGCCACCCTGATTCATTAGAAGAAAAAGATGAAGTATGACCATCTCTGCGTGTCTAGGTACAGATCTGAGGTTCCCAGGGCAACAGCTCTACACATTGCCCTAGGCCTGCTCATGGCTTGAGGTTGCAAGTGAGATGGGGCTCCTGGGGCTGGGAAGCAAGAGGCCTTGGAATTCCAAACAGGCAGATTTCTTCCTGTAGATCCTGCCTCTGGGTTGTAGGGGCTGTAGGAGGGTGCAGGGAGCAGGGCACCTAGCTAGGCACCTGCAAAGACACGAGTCTTCCGTTTTCTCCTCTTCTCATCAGGGTTCCATAGTGTTGGAGATTCCATTGGTCATGTGACCCAAGGAGTCAGCTCTAAGCATACCCTCATAGTGCACGTCTCAAGGAAACATCTCAAACTGAGCTGATGCCCACTGTCCCCACAATCCCCAAGCCTGGTTGTCCCACGCTGTCCCTTCTTTGTCCCTTCCTAACGTGCAGGCTGCAATCTTGTCTTCTTAACTTCCTACCTTCCTTCACAGCCATGTGATATGGGAGGTCCTTCTGTATATGTGTTGTTTTTATTGGTTGATGAATAAAGCTGTTTTGGCCAACACCTTAACAGAGTAAAGCCAGGTGGAAAATCAGAACAGAGATATATAGACAAAACAGCTGGAGTCAAGCAGATGCCAGCTAGATGCCCAGGAAACAAGACATGTAGGAAATGAGGCAACACCATGGCCACATGGCAATACATAGGCTAATAGAAATGGGTTAATTTAAGATGTAAGAGCTAGCTAGAAATACACCTGAATCATCAGCCAAACAGTGTTGTAATTAATATTGGGTCTGGGTGGCCAGGAAATAAAAGTGTATTCTGCATTTACAGCCATGGCCAGATGAAAGCCCAGAGAGGACAGTGGTGGTCATGGAGTCCTGAGGTAAAGGGAGCCAGGATGAGGGGACAGAGTTGATGGAGTTGGTGAGAAGCGTGGGTAGCCTGCAGAGCCATCTTTTCTGCTGTGGTAGAAATCCGCCAGTGTAGTCTTGTCAAAGCCAGAAGCTGGGCTGGGGAGAAGACAGTAAAGGGAGCAGCAGAGCTTGGGGCTGGGGCAGCCTCTCCTCCCTGTCCCAGCTCTAGGCTTTCCCACTCTATCCATCTGGTCCAACCTTATCTCTGTGTTGTCCACATGGCAGGTGGGGACTAGGGTCAGGTGTTCTGTTCTGGTCCAGTAAGCTATGAGAAGTAGGTGTGGCCACACAGCCATTGCCTGCAGGTCAGATTCTCTCCCTAGGCTCGGGGTCAAGTGAAGGAGAAACTGAGAAAGACACTGGCCTGGCACCGGCCAGAGGGCATGCTTCCCAGCTTAGAAGTATCAGAAGCTTGTGGGAGTAGGGGGAAGGGAGCAAGCTGGGACAGGAGGGACAGATGCCAGGTCTGTCTTATTGTGTCTTCTCAGGACTGATGAAGTCTTTCCCAGAGAGAGCGTCACTCTCTCCCACAGCCTCCCATGCCTATTTCTCCTTGCATCTCCCTGTCACACCCTGAGGGTTTCAATCCCTTTGTGGGTTCACAGTCTACGGTCACTCTGACCGCTGGACTTTTGGTCCCAGAATATTGGCCAAAAGACCTGCCTCTCTGCTTTGTTGTTGCGGTCCTAAAGCTGAGTGTGGAAGGTGCTAGAAGCGCTTCTGGGAGGAAGTAGGGCCATGAGCAGAGCCTGAACTGGGAGCCAGCCGGTCTGATGCAGCCCTTGCTCAGAGGCCGTGGTGTCTGATCCCTCCACATGCTAACCCTGGGCTGGCAGCACAGGGATGGACTGCCCTGTTCTGTGAGCCCCAGGCCCTGAGACTTCTCAGTGATGGAGAGATGCACACCTGGGTAGGCTCTGTCTGGGTCTTGTGGGGAAAATGAGGCCTTGGCGGGACAGAGGCTGGTCTCTGGTGACAGCCTGGGTCCTATGGAAGGAAGAAGCAAGTGTGGGGAAAGCAGAGGTTGCTGGAGTTTAGGGGTGCTTGTTCACTAAGGATACTGGATGAGGGGCAAAGCAGGCCCAACACAGTCTTGAGGGAGAGCACAGGGTGTGGCACCAAGAGGATTGACAGGGCAGCCCTGTGTTGGCAGGTGGAGAGAAGAGGAGGACTGGTTGCAGCCTGGAGTTCAAGCTGATTGCTGTGCCGTCAGATCAGCTGGTTGGGAAGAAAAACAAAGTAAGCTAGAGCCAAACAAGCAGCCCGACACTGCATCACTCAAAGTGGGGTTTGGGCTGCACACCCGGGACTCTGCCGAGGTATTGTGACAATGCCATTCAGGAGGGATCGAGGGAGCAGTGGCCCAGGGCTGGCAGGGTTCACCTCCTCTCTGGGAACCCACCTGCTGTCACGGAAGGGACCTTGGCAAAGGAATCTGGCAAACTAAGGAGAACTCTGTCCCTGTTCAGGACTGCACTGTGCGCAATGGCTGCGATGAGGATCAACCCAGGTGCCCATCACTGCAAGAAGGAGAATATGTCCTCATATTCACAGGGACTGTCATTCAGCCACAGAGGAGAATGGAAGCCAAGCATTTGCAGCAAAATGGATGAGATCGGAGGACTTTATGCTGAGAGGAATAAGTACATGCAGAAAGGCCAGTGGGATGTGTTTGCTCTCATCCATAGGAAGGAAATGTGGACCCGGATGTAGAAGGGTGGTGATCACTAAAGGTTGGGAAGGGGGTGGGAGAGGGAGCGGGGAAAGTTGACTTTGATCAGTGTGTGCTGTATATGTGTGAGGAACTGTCAGACTACCTCGCGAGTATGTGAAGTTAATGCATGTTAATAAAAAACGAACTAGGAAAAAACAGAAGCAAGCAAGCATAGGGCGGAGAGGTGGCTCCAGTGTGCAAGCGTGGGGACCTGAGTTTAATGTCCATAGGAAAAGAAAGGCTTGGAGGCAAGCACTTGTCATCCCAGCACTGGGGAGATGGGGACAGAAAGATCCCTGGGAGTCACCGGCCAGCCAGCCCAGCCCACCAGGCAAACCCCAGGTCCCAGTGAGAGATCCTGTCTCAAAAAATATTGATGGCTCCTGGGAGGGACGTCTAAGGTTGACCACACTCACACAAAACCAAACAAAAGAAACCACACACACACAAACCCCTGGAAAACCCACCACCACCACCTCCACCACTCCATCACCACCAAAGCCATAACCAACCAACCAACCAAAATCAAAAATACCAAAAACAGCCTCCCTCCAATTTTCTCAGTGTCTGAATCCTGTCGGACTACACTGAGAGTAGGCACCTGCTCCGGATGTCCTCAGCCGAACCCCCCAGCTCAGCCCACAGTTCTCAGTGGGCAGATTAACAGCATCCCCACCTTTCCCAGTGTTCGCTCAAGGGAAGCCCCAAGCAGGCTGTATCAGGCTAGTAGCAGGAGACTGAAGTACAGTCACACAGATCTCAAGGGGGTCTTGGGGCTCAGGTTCCAGGAAGGAGTGAGGCTGCGTCGCTCAGTGTGGGCTGTAGACAGACAGATGGGTACACATAGGCAGGTCTCGGTTCAAAGCTTTGTATATCGCTGAGTGCTTCACAGTGGGGGCCTTCTTAGCTCCTGAGAGCCTCGCATTTTCCCCCAAGATTATACTTCAGAGATTCTTTTTTTTATTTTAATTTTTTAAAAGTGTTTTTTTCTTTTCTGTGTTAGCAGAAGTGTTTTTCTTCTTTTTTGTATTAAATTTCTTTTGTATAAAAAGTGTTTTTTCTCTTTTGTATTATAAAGTGTTTTTTCCTGCTTTGTATTTACAAAAGCATTTTTTGTTTTTCTTTTTTTTTGTATTAAAAAGCATCTTTTTTCTTTTTAGATTAAAAGTATATGCATTGCTGAGTGGTGGTGGAGTATGCCTTTAATCCCAGCAATCAAGGAGGCAGAGGCAGGTGGATCTCTGTGAGTTTGAGGCCATCCGGATCTACAGAGAGAGTTCCAGGACAGACTTCAGAGTTACACAGAGAAACCCTGTCTCTAAAAAACCAAAAAAAAAAAAAATTAGAAAAAGTATTTATGTGCATGGGTGTTTTGCCTTCATGTATGTGTACCATATGTATGCAGTATTCATAGAGGCCAGAAGAGGGCATCAGATATCCTGGAACTGGAGTTATAAATGGTTATGAAGCTGCTATGTGGGTGCTGAGAATTGAACCTGGGTTCTCTGAGAGAGCATAGACCTTCAGAGTGTATTTTTTGAGTATGAAACTAAAAATATATATTGAGAATTTAGGGCATCAATAGAAAAGCAAGCAGTGATGATTACATATTTATCATTATTTTACTACAAACTTGTCATTGGGATGGCTGAAGCTAGTTGTCAACTTGATAAAACCTAAAACCACATGGGAAAAAGACCATGGAACATATCTATTAGGTATTATCTGGAGTGTGGTAACTGAGGTGGGAAAACCAGTCGGCGGCCGGTGGCACCGTTCCCTGGTTGGGATGGGCGCTGACTGCATAAATGGATTAAAGGAGGTGAGCAGTGGCGTGCATCTGCTGCACCCTTCAAACTGGGGTGGACACTGCGTGGCCAGCTGTGTCAGGGTCCTGCTGCCTTGATGTCCTCACCACGATGGACTGTGCCCCGAACCATGAACTACAACAAACCCTTTCCTCTGTGAGTGACTTTTGTAGGGGTGTTTTTGTCATAGTAACAGGGCTAAGACAATTGCGATGTTTATCGGTGTTTGGCGCCTTGCCTCTCTTGTTTGTGGTGGCATCCTGGCCGTGTGCATAGGAGATGCTCAGCTCATGGGATGGTACCCCCAAACTCTCCCCTGCACAATTGCACAGAAGCCCCCTGGTGGCCCTTCTCCCTTGGACTCTTGAGCAAAGAACAATTTTGTGGGTTCTCAATATCTTTCCACCTTCATCCCTGCTCTGTTTCGTTATTGACTTCGGCGGCTTAATGCGCCCGCTCTCCTCTGGGAGAGCTGGTGACAAAATGACAGGGAGCCAAGGTCTCAGCGCCCTCTGCTCTGGCTTTTATCTGCCTGATTTCATGCGACTGGAGCCCTGGCTGCCACTCAGCTGGAGAAATGTCAAAATGATATTAAATCACAGAGTGTAGGCAGGAGACAGGAGGATGCTTGTCACCCACCTCCCTCTGGTCCCCCTGGTCCCAAGCCCTTGGGAGGGAGGGGACGTGTGTTTGGAGGGAGTCTGTTTCATTTTATACATGCTTTTCCACAATCACAATGTTAGACTTGGAGGCAGTGTTGTCGGGGTGGAGCTGGCAGCCGTCATGTGTGTGCTCCCAAAGGCCGTAGCCAGTGACAGCCCATACGTTCATGCCAAGACAGAGCCAGGGGGTAAGCCCGGAAGGATAGGGCTCTTATAGTCATAGTGAGGTTGGTTGGTCTCTTTGTAGTATTCAGACTTAGTTTTGCAGTGCTTGGGATGGAACCCAGGGCCAAACACGTTCCAGGCAAGTTCTGTACCATTGAGCTACAATCCCAGACCCTTTATTAGGGTTTTAAATGCATTAGTAGGAGGGGCCTGATGGCACAGGTCTCATCAAGTTGGGAGACTGAGGTGGGAGGTTTGTAAGTTCAAGGACAACCTGGGTAACTTTGTAGGACCCTGTCACTCAAAGGATTGGAGATCTAGCTCACTGTTAGAGTATTTGACAAGCATAGGTGAGGCCTGAGGTTCAATTCAATCCCCAGCACACACACACACACACACACACACACACACACACACACACACACAAAGTGATCTTAGCTTACTGTTAAAATTCAAGCAAGAAGTATGTGAGAATTTTAAGTGTCCCCTCCCCCAGAATGAGACAAAAGTCTCTTACTGAATCTGGAACCCAGTAAGCTCCAAGGGTTCTCTTGTCTCTGCCTCCCCAACAGGGTTGTCCTGCCATTCTTGGATTTTTATGTGGGTGCTGGGGATCTGAACTCAGGCCCTTTACCCTCTGAGCCATGTCCCCAGGTCCCTGCTGGCGTCCTTTTCAAGGCTAGGTAAAGCATCTGGAGTATTGGGGTGCTTCTCAAGGCCACTGGTTTCAGTGCAGGGCGGCTCTCCTGCTCCCTCTCCAGAGAGGTTTGGAAGGTATTTTTTTTCCAGGTGTAGAATAACCTGTCTTTCTTTTAAAAAACACAGCTTGCACTCAGAGCATCATTTTGCAGCTTTTGAGAACATTTCCCCACTTGGATCTGTCCCATTTTCCTGAGCAGCTGCCAGGCAGCCTTTTGTTGAAGGTACCAGCATTGTGGAGCGGGTCCCTTTTAGGTGGTCGGCTGGTTCTTGGGGAGTCCTCCCACTATTCTTGGCAAGGCTGCCATGCACCCCACCCACCAATTATGCAAGTGTTACGTGCCTAGATTCTCTTTGTTGCAGAGTGGAACAATTTAGAATAAAAAAAAAAGTTCCCTGGCCCGGCTCCCCCACGTTTGAATCCCGTCCATCTAACTGCTCTTCTCAGGGCGGCAAGCGATCCTCATGGACCATTTCCGTGCCTCTCCATACACACAGACGCATGCATTTTTAATGGCTGTTTTACGAAACATAAAGGTATCATGCAATATGCATGTTTGTGCATCTCCCTTTCCCCCGCCAGTAACAACCCAGACAACGCTCTGTGTCAGTACATACGGAGCATGGACCTCATTAAAAAACAAAACAGCCTTACATCATGTTTCGTGGCACAACATATTTTTTTTTCTTAAATCACTTCTGAGAGACATTTAGATTCCCTCAGGTTTTCCTCTCTCTGTAGAAGTTCTAGGGCTGCGGATATGGCTCGGTAGGTCAGAGTGTTCCTAAGAAGCATGAGGGCTGTGTTTGAATCCACACCGCCCACATAAAAAAGCTGGGTGTGGGCAAGCACTGTGGGGGGGGTGGGGTGCAGATAGGAGGATAATTTGTGTTTGCCTATAGCCAGCCTCACTCTAGGTTCCCCGACAGACTCAAAGGAATAAGGTAGGGAGCGAGGGATATGGCAGGATGCTCGGTGTTCTCTTCTGGCACATGGACCCGTGTGTACATCCACACATCCACCCGTGTGTACATCCATACATCCACGCCCACACATACATACACCTTTACATGTACACACGTGCTCACATAACGATACCTACACACTCACCTACTCAAACATGCACACCTACAGACACACTCACCCACATTCTCACATTCACCCCTTACATACACACACCTACACAGCCCACCCACACTCACACACACCTATACACATTCTCGTAGAGACACAGACACACACTCATTAATTTACATGTACACATATACTCACACACAGTCATGCACACACAGTCACACACACACTTATACACACATACTCACCTACACACACATACCTACACACACTCAAATAAGTCACACATACTCATACATTCACACCTACACATGTACACTCACATGTATTCATGCACATGCAATCACATACACATGTTCATCTATGCACTAGCACCCACCCATACTCACTCACATGTCTATACATACAACTCACACTCACACACACAGATACACCCTCATACATTCACACACATACACCTACTAAACACAGTTATACTCACACACGTTCAAGCATAGATGTAATCACATTCTTTCTTTTTATAAACACACACATACACACACACACACACACACACACGTCCTGGGTAAGTCTTCTGCATGCCTGTGTGTGTACATGGAATTTTCCTCTGGCATCTATACCCAGATGACATTGCCGTATCGAAGGCTTTGCTGTACCACATCTCCTTTGAGACCACAAGAAGCTGAGGACCTGGGCTGTGGTCCCCAGGTGACCGACAGCTTCTGGAGCCATGTTGCAAGATGGCAGAGGATCTTTTCTTTGTCCAAAGGTCCGCTTTCTGTGGCCCTGTCTTTGGCCAGCACCTGGAGATACTGCAACTCTGGGCACCGTTTCCTGACTGCGCACCCATTTTGACGGCAATGTCAGCAGAGCCTGTGGTCACCCCACTGTGCACACTTCACCCCTCCTTTTTTGTCTGTGCTGGCCGGTGGTTTGTTTTGTCCCAGCCTGGGGACGGGACAAAGTGGAAGAATTTGTCTGAAATCCTGCATGGTTTGGATCAGGAATGTTCCCATAGCTCACAGCTTGTGGCACTATTTTGAAAGGTTGTGGGGACTTCAGGGGGCAGGATCTAGCTGGAGGAAGCAGGCCACAGAGGCATGCTTTTGAAGGTAGCACCTGATCTCATGCTCTCTCTCTGATTTCTCTCTGTTGTGAGGTGAGCTGTCTCCTATTCAACTGCTGTTACTGCATGTTATACCGTGGGAGCTGAAGGGCATGGGCCGAACCTTTCGGACTATGTGTCCAGAGAAACCCTTCTTCCTTTAAGGTGTATCTGTCAAGGATGTGTTCACAGTAACGGGTACACCCAACACTAGGCCCGGGTCCCTTGTGCCGGGGGTGAGAAGGTACTTGTCTGCAGGACTCTATGTCTGGTAAGGGCATGCCTTGCCAGCTGTTCAGGGTTGTGACAAAGGTAAGCATGTGATGTAACAGGAGCACATGGCGGGAGTGGGGGTGGGGTAAAGTTTTTTTGGGGGGCTTCTGACAGTGTCTGGGGTAGTCCAAATGGGTAGGTGGATGGAGCTTATGGAAGAATATAGGTACTTTGGGGTGCCTGTTCAGCTCCCGGCATCAGCTCTGTGATCACGTGACCTTATGTTTTGAACCTGATGGCCAGCCGCTTTCTTTGGTTGGTAAGACACAACCTTGCCTTTTATTCTGTCAAACACAGTTCCTCAATTCCTACTGCTAATCCTCTTAGAGAACAATGATGAACATGTGACCTGGGTCTGGCCAATCAGAGGATGACTTCCTCTTAAGACAGGCCAATCCGAGTCTTCCCTGGGGTTTTCAGCAGACCACAGGAGAAATACCCCTTGCTACTGGACTTGTGGAATAAATGAAGATGCTTGTCTTGGCGGTGTGTGGTGTGTGGTGTGTGTGTGTGTGTGTGTGTGTGTGTGTGTGTCTTGAGGTCTACGTTGGGAGCTGATCCATAGGCACCAGCCATTTTAGTTTTGACATAGGGTTTCTTATTGGCCTAAGGCTTGCCATTTAGGCACGACTGGTGGGTCAGTGAACCCCAGATCTTCTTGTCTCTGTTTTTCTGATCCGGGGTTACAAGTGCGTGCCCTTGTGCCTGGCTTTGTTTTTAAAATCTGAGTTCTGGGAATCGAACCTAGGTTCTTGTCCCTGCACAGCAAGGGCAGCATGAACTTCCACTTAAAGTAGCACATCAGTGAGACGGAACATGTGCATGTCTGGATCCCAGCCCCCAGGGGGTGGAGACAGGAGGTTGGTAGGTCGAGGCTGGCCTGGGATGCATATGGAGGTGCTGTTTCAGATAACACCAGAGCCAAAGTGTTCTGATCAGTTTCGAATCCCCAAATCTCTGAGCTGTAGGGGAGTGGAGAAAAGTTACGTTCACCCAGGCTATAATAACTTTAGTTCTGTATTAAGTATACTAATGTTTTTCAGAGAAGTTTTCTAGAAATTTCATTAGATTTATTGTTTGGTATTTTATGTTTGCTTTCTGTAGTAAGTAGTAGTTTTCACTCCTCCCCATTTACTGGTGGTGCACAGGAACACAATCCAGTTGCTTTTGTATTCAATAAACACATGACACTTCCCCATTGACTCTATCTGTGGACTTTGCGAGGTTTCTTTCTCTATTCTGTCTGTTGGCCTCTCCCATCAGACTGTGGACTCCACAAGTGTGTGAGCCCTTAGTGAGGGGTCTGGACGATCTGACCCAGGTTTTCAGGGTCACTCTGTGGGCTGAGGCAAGAGCCCCACGAGGAGGCAGCGTCACTGACCTTGGGGTTGGGGTTGGTGACTTGGGAGAGCATGAGGGTGTTTGTGCACATTTGATGAGTCCCCACACTGGGCTCTTTCTCCTGCTCAAAATCCTGTGTGTCCTTTCACATCTATTGTTGACAACTGGTGTGTGTGTGTATGTGTGTGTGTGTGTGTGTGTGTGTGTGCGCAAATGTATATGTGCCAGGGGTCTGCTTCTTGGGAGTCAGTAGTCTTTCTGTTTTCAATGGTTCCAGCTATAATTCCTTTGAATCAGTGCAGTCAATGATGTAACTGGTCTGAACCAGGGTCATAGGGTACGTGGGTGGGGCCTGGGAAGACTGAAGAAAGTATTGCCTGTTCTTTCAAAGGTCTCATGCATTGACAATTGAAAGTGCATGGTGAGGACCTCCATGGCCGGAGGCATCAGCGTCAGCACAGCCTTAACCTTTTGTAAGAGGCTGTCAGAGCCAGACTGCAGCTCAGCACCTAGAAGTCCCAGGCTTGCCTGGCTAGCATGGCCTGGTCGGGCGTGTTGAGGACCCTTTGTCTGGCAGGACAACAGGTCCCTTCAGCTGGGATTGCAGGTCCATTCATCTTCTCATGTCCCTCTCCATCCTTTTGTCTTAGGCCTTATGGAGACTGAGAATGCGAAGTTGAACTTGACAGCGTGCCTAGGTGCCCCGGGCTTTGGGATCCTGGCAGGGCTGGGAGGAAGGAAGATCACATTCCACCTTCCCGTCTTCTTCCCAGAAGTTTTCCCATGTCTGGTTGAGATGGAGAGGAACAGGTGTGTGGCCATCCAGGCTGGCCCTGCCCATGCCAATGGGTAGATAGAATGAGCTCTGGAGTCCTTATGCCTACAGGGTCCACAGAGCCAGGAATCCACAGAGCCGGAATGTCCCTGAGGAGAGCAGCAGGTGGGAGGCAGCTCGAGCAGGTGGGAAGGCAGAGCTGGGAGAGAATGCCATCAGCTCTGTTTGTGTCTTCATCAGATGCAACCTGTTCGATAGACCAATTGCACATCTATATTTTTATATTGTTTAAACGAGGCACAGACTCATTAAAAGGTCCTGCAAGCTCCTTTTTTAAAACTTTGAGAGAAAAATATATTTACCACTATGTTCTTAGAATAGCTCACACACGAGATAAAAATGAAATAAGAACAATCTAATTGGTGAACCATCCAGAAGATTCTGCAGGCAGTGAAAACATTGTTTACACTTATCCTAGATGGGAAATACTTAATGCTATAATACAAAGTTTATAAAAGACCCCTGGGATGCTAAATTATACATTACAGATCAATAATGACTATGCCGCAAGAGCTGATAGAAAAATATGGAAGGAAATGGGGCCAAATGTTAAACACGCACCTCTGGGACTGAGAATGTGCATTAGAGACATAGGGCAGTAGACGGCAGCTTCTTGTTTGTTAGCGGGATGAGCTGATTTCATTTCAAACTGGATGTCATTGTTCTGTTTTTCTGTCCCATGGCCTCTGATGGGAATGTCCCATGCAGAGTCAATAGCTGGGATTCTTTTTGTATGTGGCCACACGAACACTGTCTCTCTGCCGTCTTTCTTCCTTCTAGCTATTTGGGCGATGTCTCTCTGGAGGCATGTGTCTTCCTGTTGTCTGTTGAGCTGGGTCTTATTAACTTCAATGTCCTAACTTCCTGCCACTCAAAAATCAGAAAAAGTCAGAGCTTGAAGCCCGTCTCTTCAAATCTCCTTGCTGACAACAGACTGAGGTTCAGAGAGGTAAGTACCTTTTCTAGGGCTGCACAGCCAGGAAGCAGTGGGGTGGCATTGAATCCAAGTCTGTGAGATTCCAACGCCTGTCCCATGCCACCGCTGCTTGGGGTCCTCTTCTCCTTCCACGGTTTGCACCTTGTACCCGCCTGTAGCCGGGCATTTTGGCTCCACCTGGAGGCTGTGGCTCCCCATGGTCCTGTATTTATGATAGGGACCACAGGCACGGGCAACTGCCTCATTCTCCTCAGAACATCCTGGAAAGTACAGAGGTGAGCCTTGAATCATGCTATACACACCCGTGGGGCCTTACAGCCTTGTGAGGCACTAGGGAGCAGGAAACAGGGACCACTATGTCCCTTCCATCTGGCTTTGGGTCCCTAGGATCTCTTGACAGACATGCCCCTGTTTCCACCTCTTGGGAGCCTCCTCTCTCTGGGGACAGAAACTTGCCCTTGTCTTGTTCTGTAGTCTACCCTGCCCCTGAGCCTAGAGCAGCCCCTGGAATACAGCAGGCTCTCAGTAAATGTGTGTGGGATGAAGATGTGTGTGAATGAACAACGCCTGTCTGTAGCTGCACCCCCGTCACATGAGCCCTTTGCACTCAGAGCTGCGTCCTTCCTGGAGGATGAGCTTGGCCTGTGCTTAGCCAAGTGGGCCAGGAGCTTGCCGATTGCCTCCTAGGACCTGGGCGGCTCTGGGTCTACCCCTCCTCCTCTTCTGTGGGGCAGTTTTCTCCCTCACCTTAGCTTCCTATTCGTGCACAGAGGGTCCTCTCTAGTGGTCTCTGAAGCATCGCTGCATCCTGTCGGGTCACCTGATCAACTGGGGAACAATGCAGTGGTCTCGGGCCTCCCTGTAGAAGAAGGTTCTAGAAGGAGATACGCAGCATTGGGAAGCCTGGCACGTCACTGTGTGTGCCGACTTACTCCAGCGACTGTGTAGAGCTTCCTCAATTCCCTCGGCAAATGTCCCCATCACCAGGACTAATTTACTCGCACCTGCTTGGGCTGCGAGGCCTGAAGACTGTCTGCTCAGACTCAGTCAGCGAGGCCTCTGAGAGAGGTGTAGAGCAGGGCAGACACCTACCTTCCCAGGGGTCAGGACTGGGGTTTTCCTGCAGCTCCTCTGAATTCTAGGGGACCAGCCTTGGGCTCAGCAGTGTCCCAAGGGTTTGAAATCGGATTTTGATTTGCCACAATGAGTAAAGAGCTGTTCTCCTGGACCTACGTCCCCATCTCCCTCATGGGATGACAACATCACCTACTTTAGTTGAGGACAGGAGAAGGAATTGCCGTGGGAAGTGTTACCGGGCACACGTGAGCAGCTGCTCTCGTGGTGGTAGCTGTTGCTGTCATCTTGATGACATCATCCAGGGAGTGCCTCAGTGAGGGGCCGTTTATATGGGGCTGGCCTGTGAGCATGTCTATGGGGGGTTGTCTTAAGTCGATTGATGCGAAGATCCAACCCGCTGCTGGTGGCACCATTCCCTAGGCAGGGGGTCCTCAACTGTGTAAGAGTGCAGAAAGCTAGACATCAGCCAGTCAAGCAAGGATGCATGCCTTTACTTCTCTCTGCTCTTGACTGTGGATGGGATCTGAGCAACTGTTTCAGGCTCCTGCCACTGTGACTTCTGTACCGTGATGGACTGTCATCTAAAGCGTCAGCTAAAATAAACCCCCTCTCTCCTAAGTTGCTTCTTGTCGAGCTGTTTTATCACAGCAACAGAAATGAAACTAGGACAATCGGGATGATAAGGCTGGCTGTTTAGAGCCAAGCTCATTCACGGGAGAGATGAGCAGCCACGGGGGCAGAGGCCTCTACGTCTCCTGGATAGCTTCCACGTGTACTTGACCCACACATACTCAGTCATTGTTTGGTTCACTCTCTTATCCATTCATTCATTCGTTGGATTATTCGTACATTCGTCACTGGTCTGTTCATTCACTGGCTTACTTCCCTCATTCATTGGCCCACTCCCTTAGTTGCTCATTCAATCATTTATTGGCTCATTTATTTGTTTATGTGTCGACTCATTTATCCATTCATTGGTCCACTCAGTCTCCTTCCATCCATCCATTCACTGGCTCACACATTCATTCCTTGGCTCACTAATTCATTCACAAATATACATTGAATATCTGCGAGTGATCAAGGCATCTGGCTGGGCAAACCTGGTCACAGCCTCCCAGAGTGACCGTCCTACTGTAGAGTTCTGCTTAGGGTAGAGACAGAACTGGGAGAGGTGAGGAATCTGGTGTTATCAGTAGAGAATCTGCTGTTCCCCTGAAGGCTCAAGGTGACCTGATGGCAAGGCTCTCTGAGGGAGAGGGTGGGGCAGTGTCTTTGCCTGCACTGAACACTCCACATTACCTCAGTGCTGCAGGCGGGAGTCCTGGGAGTGTTCTCTAGTTCATGTTCTCCAGACACACAAGAACTTGCCTGAGTCCTCAGCTCAGGAAAGTCATGAACTTAGAGGCAAGTGCAGCCCCGAGTGTCTCCGGATCCTGTGCTGGACAAGTATGTCCTTGCTCTGAGTCATAAAGCCTCTCTTACCGCCATGGCCTCCTTTCCTGGGTTTGGGTGGCAAGTGTCTACCATGGGTAGCTGATGAGAGAGCCAAGGCATCAAAGACAGCAGCCACCTGCCTGTCCACGACATCACTCTCTTGATGATTGCTCTCTGAGCTGACCCTGGTGTGCCCTTGTTGGTCCCCTGGCCCTGGGCAGGGTTTAGAACAATAGAGACTCCGGGACAGCATTTCTCTTGGGGTTCTAGTGAGTCCAGCATAAGCCTCTAGGGAACCTTGATTTACGAACTCTGGGCCGAGGAAGGGTTTAGCAGCTGGTGTTCCCACTGATTGCAGGGAGAGAGCTGGATTCCCAGCTAAGACAGGTCTATGGCTTGGCTGTGGCTTGGAGGAGGCTGTGGGTAGAACAGTAGCTATCAATATGACCTTGGGTCCTGGCAGGAACAGTAATGAGGCTAAGAATTATCCATCTTGGTAGGTTTCTCATGAGGCCTGTGAAGAGCTAACCTCTACGTCTAGTGCACAGACAAGTTTCTGCTGATGCCAAGGATGGCGAGGAATAAGATTCTCCCCCGCATGTCTACTCTTGGGTTCTAGGGAAGGAGGGGAATTGAAATCCTTGCAAGCACATGGAAACCCCCAAACCAGAGCTTCCCGGTGTTCCTCCCTGCAGGGCTTGCTGGCCCCTGCCCTGCAACTGTTCTCTCAGTAGACTGTCAGCTTTTTCTGACCAGTGAGGAGCAGGAGGAGGCGCACATGCTCACAGGCAGTGGGGCCCGAGGCAGGCGCCATGGGCCTGGCCCTGTGTGTAGGAACAAGAGGTAGGGACTTCAGGTTCTTCATACCCATGTGTCTCAGCCTATGCTATGGATAAGGAGTCTGACTCCTTACCTGACAGCCCCACGTCTGACTCTGGCTTGGCTGTGTCCCTGAGTCCCCTCTCCAAGTCTCAGTTTCCCCACCTTGCTGAATTCTGTGCATGGGAGCCTTGGTTTCCTGATATGAAAGGCAGAGGCCATGCCCCCCAGCCCAGGCTCCAGCATCACCCACTATTGCTTTGCTAGCTTCAGTCTCTAGGAAGCTGCGTGCTCCCTCAGGCTCAGTGACGTCGCTGTGTGACCTTGCTCTTCAGAGCTCTGAGTTGGGAGATGCTAGGGCCTACCAGTTTGCATCTGGACCACAGATGACTGAGGTGCTGTGCAGGGTCTCTGGCACTCAGTGCTTTGTAAATGTAGCTCTTACAGCATTTGACACTTTCTAATGGGCCTGTCTTAGTCACTGTTCTACTGCTATGAAGAGACACCACGACCAAGGCAGTTCTTATGAGAGAAGGCATTTAATTAGGTGCTGGCTTACAGTTTCAGAGGCATAGCCCATTATCATCATGGTGGGGAGCATGGCGGCAGGCAGGCACTGGAACAATGGTTGAGAGCTGCATTCTGATCTGGAAGCAGAGAGATGGTCTAGGCCTGGCATGGTTTTAGAAACCTCAAAGCCCACCCCGCAGTGACACACTTCCTCCAACAAGGCCACACCTCTTAATCCTTCTAATCTTTCCAAATGCCACCACTTCCTGGGGACTAAAAACATCCAAATTTATGAGCCTATGGGGGCCATTCTCATTCAAACCACCACAGGGATGCCGTTGCTGTTAGGCTCAGCCTCCCACCTCATCTGTGGGAAGTAGGCACATCTGGCTTTTACCCATAAATCCAGGAGGTGAACCCAGGTTTCTGATTCCAGAGTCCAGGCTGTGACTGTACTAATACACTGTCGCTGTGTCTACCATGATGATGGGATCTGGATGGTTAGACCAACTCCCCACAGGTATGTGCCATCTATGGGGCTAAAAGGATGGTACTTGGGATGGAGAGGGGCTGACCAATTCAGGACAAAGGATAGAGTAGAGGACTCTGGGCTGTTTCTGAGCAGGGGCCAAGCATGACTTGATCATGAGTCTAGGCACAAGCTTCTCTCCTGGGGAGAAATGGTAAGATAAGACAGCACCCCCCCAGCACCCAGCCCAGCCGGCACCCTGACCTTGGTCATCTAACCTTGAGAACAGGGGGAAAGTCAACTCTGTTGAGCAAGCCCCTCCGTCCATGGTGTTCTGTTTTGACAGCCTGAGCAGACACGTAAAGGGAGGGCAGAGGTTTTTCTGTTTATTTGCCCAGTGCTGTTGGCTTGCCCTTCTTGAATATTCAGCTGGTGATGTTTTCTGCTCGTAATCAATGAGCTCCCATTGATTTCCAGATAGAAATATTTCTTGGGTGCACTTTTTAATGAGACGATGGTCTCGCATGAACTAACACCAGGTTAGAGAATCTCAATTTGGATGTGTTTCATTGTAGAAATGGCATCGATTCCTCACTCGGGACATTTGTATCATCTGGTCTCTACTGGAGTCATCTGCCCAGGTTTTGGCCTGGGGTTTCCCTCACTGTGTCACTCGTTGTAGGGATGTAGAAGCTGGAAAGTCCCGGAATCTCTTCTCTCTGAAAATGACAGCTGTTCCCTCCCTACTAACCAACCAATCATGCCACAGTGAGGGAATTTGCTTGTGGAGGGGTGGAGAGGGGGTGCTGGGGGTTCACTGAGATAGAACATAGTTTATGGACTAAGATGCCAGAACAAAGAGAAAGTTCTGGAAGGAAGAGGAAATGCTTAAATCCATTTATGTGCCCTGCCGCTGCCCCAAACATGACGGCCCTAACTCCTTAGAGTTGAACTAACTCATTGGTCTGAACTCATGCACGAGGAGGGTAGGGTTTGCAAGCCCACAGTAAATGTCTCCTCCTGGCCTTGCTGGATCCCTTATGTCCCTTTCTTTCTCTGCCGTCTCCAACTTGGGCTCTGAGGATATCTCATTCATCTCCCTACCATCCGTAGGTTTGCCCTTCGGGGACATCTTCCGAGGTCACACCTGGCACAGTACTGGGGGGACCCATCTGCGGAGTAAAAGTCACGGGTTCTGCTGAGCTTGCACCAGTGCTCAGGATGGTACCCATGTAAGAACTGGTGTGAACGGGACCCTGGCAGGTCCCACTGCGTGTGGGGGACTGTGGCAGGTAACAGAATATGCCATGAAGAGAGAGTTTGAGTGTGGAGTTTTATTTGAGATAAAGGGAACGAGAAGAGAGGAGAATGGGAAAGACAGAGAGACAGAGAGGGAAAGAAAGAGGCCAAGACTTGCTTTCTTAGACAGGAAGAGAGAGATGGTGAGTTGGCAGAACTTGTCTCTTAAAGGGACAGGGTACCATCTGCTCTTGAGGCACTGTGCCAGGGTGTTCCTGAATACTAACAACCCCTACGCTTGACGGTCCAGCCCAAGGGCCAGTCATGCTGCTACTGAGAGCTGTACGAGTCTTATGAAAACACGAAGCTTCATGGGGGGCAGCAGCCTGCTCAAAGTCACACGCATGTTGGTGGTAGGGCCAAGATGGCTGCTGTACTTGGCTCTCCTACAGTTTGGAGGGTCTCAGTGCCAAGTGACTTCTCTGTTTCAAGTTTAGTTTTCATTCCTCTGTAAATAATCTCAATTTTTGGAACATTTGCGTCTGTATTTATTCCTGCTTGTCTTTCATTGTGCTTTCTGCCTGGGTAATCTGAGACTTGCAGGCAGCTAAATACGAGGTGCACATTTCAATGAAATGCAATACAAAATAATTGCACAGATTTCTTTCAGGTCTGAGTGACAGATTAATCTCCCCAGTACATCTCTCTTCCCTCTCTGCTTCTTCTGCTTTTGGATTTTTCCTCCTCTTTCCAAATTCTCTGGGATTTAAGTGGCTCCCTGGTACCTAGGCCCTGAGATACACATGAGATCCCCATCAGACAGCTTTTGTCCCTATTATCTATAAGCAATGTCCTCAGGACTGGGGAGATAGAACTGCCTGGAAGCAACACCAGCCCTGGGCAGGGAGAGAAGGGATCTCTATGAAGGATGGGTAGGGTGGGGCCGGTTTCAGATGTAGGACAACAAGGATGCTTTGTGATGCTGGACCCTCAGGACAGACACCATGACACCATCATGGGTGTCAAAGAATCAGAACTATAAGGAATACTGTGGGCTTTCACCAAAGCTTGGGCTCCGGTCAGAGGAGTGAGGAACACGGATGGAGTGGGATTCATGGCCTTAAGAGGAGACATGGGGGAGTGGAGGAGCCCCCTTGGGTGGAGGAGGCACAGGGAGAACCTGTGAATTCTTGTCTCCCATGGGGAGTGTGTTCTATCCTGGGAGTACTGGAGAGTCCTTGGAAGTCTGAGAGGCCCTAGCAGATCTGTGAAGGAATTATTTTTACTTATTTATTATTTTTAAAAGATTTATTTATTTATATAGTATTCTGCTTACTTACCAGAAGAAGGCATCAGGTCTTATTATAGATGCTTGTGAGCCACCAACCATGTGGTTGCTGGGAATTGAACTCAGGACCCCTGGAAGAGCAGGAAGTGCATTCAACCTCTGAGCTATCTCTCCAACCCCCCCGAAGGAATTATTACTACTACTACTACTACTATTATTATTATTATTATTATTATTATTTTTCTGGATGTTTTGTCATGGTGTGCAAGACTGTGGGGCAGGCAAATAGCAGAAGGCAGGGGGAGGCTGCATGGGGTCCAGAGGGAGTTGATGAGGAAGAAGAGGCCGGGGAGCTGGGGAGAAGAGAGGACCAGCACAATGTAAGTGTTATCTCCCTGGCTTTCAATTTACTCAACCATCTGGGTCTCACGACAGTCGCTGAATGGAGGCAGAGTGGCCACTCCACAGAGCTATCAGAGGGGAGCCAGCGGGAAGGGTGCCAGGCGACTTAAGAGGTGTGTTAGCTAGTCAGAGGCTACCAGGCTGGTAGGAGGTGGGAGGGCAGAGACCCTGGACTTGGTGGTTACCCAAGGATAAGGACTCTTAGTGGAGTACAAGGTTTCCCAGGATCCTGGGGCCAAGTGGGGGTCTCTGTGTTTTAGGGTGGAGATTAGCAGAAGCTGCCTGGGATGGGGTATGGAAGGGGGTTCTCCTGGTGATCACTTACTGTTGAGTCACACGCTGGAATAAGGGAATGGGTTCAGAGGGGACGAGAAGGGGCCTGGCTTGCAGGCATTTGTGTCCAGTGAAGTAACCCTGGATCATGAGTCGGAGAAGATCCATGTTTGATGGGCCTGTTTGATGGCTGGACAAGGAAACGGACTCAGTCACATTGAGTCCCAAGCTCCAGGAACAGTGGCTGCCTATATCTAGAGTTCAAACTCAGGCCTGCCTGACCTCAGATGGTCCATTCTTCTGATAGGCTGCCCTGGCCAGTCTCACATGGTACTCTGTCCTTCTGGTAGCTCTGAACCCCCTTGGTCTCCTGATCTAGCTGTGTCCCACATGGTGGGGCTGTCTATCCTGCAGCTAGCTAGTCAGGTTTGCTGAGAATCAGGCTTCCTTTAGTCTCCTATCTATCTCCATAGCTCCAGCTGTCCCTCCCGACTCCTTCCGAGGAGAGCAGCAGCTGCAAGGGAACCTGGGATATTTAACCTATTAAGGACAGAAATTGTGTTCCACCTTCTCCCTAAACCAGCTCTATGTGAGGAAGCCCAGAGGATTCAAGTGGTCTGCTGATCAACTCCAGTCTGCCTCCTGCTCATGTCCCCTTGGATGTCTGAGCAGTCCCTTGGGGCCCCAGGGCCTCTGGCTCCTCTCTCTCCTTCTCCCTCACACAAGGCATCTCACGTTGGAACACAGGCTTTGGGGCCCCACCTCTCACGAGCACCTGGCTTTGTTGAACCTCCCTTAGCCTCAGTCTCTGAGCTGTCCACTGGCTGCAGAGATAAGAATGACCAGTGTCTGTGAAGTTCTGGGCTGGGCCCTGGTGCGTAGTGTGTGATCAGTGAGCGGAGCCTCACATTTGATCCCTCCAGGTCCTGATTCCCCCTAGATTACTTCGGACATGGCTTTGCCCATTTGATGCAAGTTGGAGTCCTTTGGCCGGGCATTTCAGGGCCCTGGGTTGGTGTCTCCAGTTGTCATTTTGGTGTGACCCACTTTTGTCCCCACCGTCTGGTAGTCTCGAGTGACTAATTCTCTAGGTGCTTGCTGTCATGGAAGGAAAACACTTCCAGCTACGGCTGTGTTCTCCGTAAGAATTGCTCTACCCCCCTCTGTCTCGAGCCTTGGTCCCGATTTCTCGTGGGGATTGCTAACCTCTAGCTGCGCCTCCTCCAGGAAGCCTTCCAGAATGTTGAACTGGGCAGACCCACTTCTGTGGCCTGCAGTCCAGCCAAGAGTGAGACTGGCCTCCTGGAGCCTGCACTCTTGATGTCCCCATCGGGGAAAGCTCTTTCTCATAGCTCAGGAGAGCCGCTCACCTCACAGCTCAGTAGTTCTCACCTTCCCAGAAAGGCCTTTTGTGTATTTGTCTTAGATATGTTACTGATAAGAGTTCCAGGAGGGTCCCTGTTCTCCATAGCTGCTCCCCCTCCTCAGCCTTGAGCAGTGCCTCAAGGGGTCCCCAAGATACCTGAAAGGAGAAATAGAAGCCAGAGGGAGGGGAAGTGGGAAGGAAGGAGAGGGAGAGAGAAGAGAAGGGAGGGAAAGAAATAAAGGGTGGGCGGTGGGTGAGCACGAAGCCTCAAATGGCCAACAAGCTTCTCCTACAGGAGTGTCTGATACCTCTCATCTTCGCTGCTGGGAAATGGTTTCGCCAAACCTCTTAAACCAACTGTCAAAATAAAGTGCTCAGGGAGACACATCTCTTGCTTTGATGGCAAAATTCCCTTGCACTGAGTCTTTAATCCTGGTTCCCTGTGAAACCAGAGCTGCTGAACACCCTCACCCTCGTCCCTGCTGCCCCTCTCCCCGAGCCCCTACCCGCCTTTGCTTACAAAATGCCTCAGCAAAGCGCTGTGCAGGTATAATGATCGTCATTTGGTTCCTCACGACAATTCTTTTCAGAGGAAAATGACAGCGCCCAAGCCTTGTAGTTTAGTGTCTGGAGAAGGGAGGTGGCACTGGCTGTCAGCATGGGGGACAGAAGGAGGGGAGGAGGGAGTGTCTGATGGTGCAGACTCTTAGTCTGTCATCACGAGGAACATCTGGGAGGATGAAGTACCTGTGCCAGGGTACTGAGGCTGGGGTAATGTGTCCCCTAGTCCCCTGTGCTGGGATACTGAGGTTGGGGTAGTGTGCCCTCTAGTGCCCTGTGCCGGGGTACTGAGGCTGGGGGGGGGTAGCGTGTCCTCTAGACCACTGTGCTGGACCCCAGAGATGGACTTGGTGGGGATCATTAGACCTCTTTGTCCCCCTTCATAGTGTGACTACATTGAATAGATCGCCTTCCTCTGCTTTTTAGTATGACATTGTCTCTTTAACTGGCCAATCAAGGGCTGTTGGCTTAGCCTGGCTGTTCTGGTTGCTAGGGTCCAGGCACTGACCCTAACACCTCTAGTGACATTTGACCCTGTGGTCATGTGGTTCACTGTGGGCCACGGTGGGTCAGGATCTGTACAATCATACAAAATTCTGGCCTAACAGACATCAAAGACACAACTCCTCACCTCCAATGATGAGGTGGGGACCTCTTGGGTCTTTTGGGGACATGCCATTCATGTCTTTGGCAGAGACATGAGCTGGGTACACAAGAGGCTTCCATTATTGGAGGTGTTGGGAAACCCATGGCAGGAAATCGGTCAGCAGTGGATCAAGTTATCCATGTATGAAGTGTTCACAGAACCAGATGTGTGGAAAGATGGGCTTGGTAAACCATAGCCTCAGGCCATGGTAAGCCACCTTCTGTATAGCTCACGGCTAAGGATGGCTTTTACAGACAAAGACCTGTGGTGGATTTGAGGACAGGGAAAACTAACTTTGAATCCCAAGTGGGAGAAAGGATGTGTTTATTCTCATCAGTGGACCTGTGCTGTAAAAATTTGGACTTGATTTTTATATTTGAATTTCATCAATAAAAGATTTGTGGAAATTTGTTTTCTCTCTTATGCAGTATTTATGTTGACTCCTTGATGTTCCCTCTTGGCTCAAAAAGCATAAATATTTGCCGCCTTTCCTGCTGACCTCTGGTCTAGAAGGTCAGATACTTGACAATGTTAGCAAAGCTGTCTGCCTTCTTTACCACCCCTGCCTTTTTATTCTTAGCATGTGGCCTCGTGGTTACATGACGACTGTCACAACATAGTCTCATGCCAGTGTTCATGGAGGAGGTGTGAGGCAAAGATGGAGGTAGCCGCAGCTCTCACTGGCCCATGGGCCCAGCCCTAAACCTCTCTCCGAGGAGGAGCCTACAGGTTGCCTGCTACCGCAGAGCTAGCCCAGGGTCTGTTAGGGAAGCAGAGAGGGGCAGTCACGCCCACTGCCACACGGTCCTCAGTGTTGCTAATGTGCTCATCGGCAATGTCTCAGCGGTATGGGGTCTGGGCTGGGAACCAAGTCTAGGCACCTGAGGGAGCCTTAGTTTTCACCTTGCCTCCTCCTCCTGCTGTGGGGTGTGTGTGTGTGTGTGTGTGTGTGTGCAATCTGCAAGTGTCTCTAGGGTAGTTGTCTCCTATGGGTTAGGGACCACAACAAGAGAGTCATGGACAGGTACCTGTGGCATGAAACGTTCTTGCTGTCTGTTAGGGCAGTGATCTGGTCTGTCTGTGAAACAGACCCCTGGCTTCTGCTCTGTCCAGCCCTGGGCAACATGGGCAGAATCAGGAGTCCACACGTGAGAGAACTTCTGTTCATGGAGTCCTTGTTGTGTGTGTTCACATGACCTCCTAGCTCCCGGGGCAAGGGCCTGTTTTTGTTTTACAGCTGGAAACCTGTGACTCAGGGTGGTGACCCCAAGTCCAGTGAGGGTAGGTGGTGGGCAAGGCTGTGCCCCATCTGTCCCTCTATGGGGCTCTTGGTAGAGCTGGTACAGGTACAGGGAGCCTTTCCCTGTTTTGAGGATGTCACCAACTCCACTCTTAAGACTGGGCTAGTGTCTCTCAACCCTGTTATTTGTCTCTCTTGATACTCCAGGCCTTTAGAACTTGCCTATGGTGTGAGGGGACTCCCTTTCCTCCAGGACTTTGAATGGTTGCACTCAGAATCCTCAGTGGTGGGATACACAGTTCCCAGGCTGGTGTCTAGGTCCTGATGACATTTCTTTGAGAACCAGCACAGTTACACAGAATAGAAACACATGCTAATAACAGCTAATTGCTGTGCATATTCATAGATGGTTAATGTGGTGGTTTGAATGAGAAGGTGCTCATAGTCTCATATGTTTGAATGCTTGGCACCAGTTAGTAGAACTGTTTGGGAAGGATTGGGAGGTGTGGCCCTATTGAAAGGGATGTGTCACTGGGAATGGGAGTTTCAAAAGCCCATGCCAGGCCCAGTCTACCCCCAACTCTCTGTCTGCTTGCTGCTTGAAAATCATGAGTCAGGATGTAAAGCTCTCAGCTATTGCTTCAGTTCCATGCCTGTCTTCCTACCCCCACTATGATCATGGACTAACCCTCTGAAACCATAAGCAAGCCCCATATTAAATTCTTTATTTTATGAATTGCCTTGGTGATGATGTCTCTTCCAAGCAATAAAACAGTAATTAAGACAGTCATGATGTATAACACCTACTTCCAATGATCTACACCTATGCACCACAGCTGCGTGGGTGAAGTCTCCTTACAGAATTACAGTGGGAGCTTGGGTACTATCTATGACTCAGAGCCTGCATCTAGCTCTGCTGGGGGTGCCTCCACTATGACTGCTGGTCCACGTAGACCAGTGCCCATTATTGCCTGCTGGCCCTCCTGGCATCTAAGAGAGATATTTTGTTTGTGGGGAACATTGAAGTAGAGGGAACCTTGTATAGGGACCCCTAAGGAAGAAGGGGCTCTGGGCATGGACGGAGCAGAGTGGAGTCTCAGGGAAGGGGAGGTGGGTGGGAGTTCAGGTGTAGATTTCTGGGCCTCGTGGGTAGGGTCAGGGTCAGGAGGGAGGCTATCTGAGGAGCCATGAACTCTTGGGAGGAGGGGGGCTGTCTCCCCTGGAGGAGGAGACCTCTGAGGGAACCAAGCACCACTCCTAGGCTCTGAGGAGAGACAGGAGAGGAGGAAGGCCACGGTGCAGGCTGGTTTCTCTTGGTGTGATTTTCTGTTATCAAATTGGGACCCATCTGAAGGGCCTTGTTTGCGGGCTTGATGCGGTGCGTTTCCTGACCCTCTATGCCAACGTGAATTGTGCACAGCACAAATGGACACATTTGGATGAACTGACACCCAGAATTGCTCAGCACCACTTTGCTGTGTAAAAGACAGCAATTTCAGCTGCTCCAAAGTAGTGTTTTTCTCCACCAGCAGATTTCTCTATTTTTTTTTTCTCATTCAAATGGTACTCACAGGGAGAATCTGCCTCATCATCTAACCAGCTCCAGGGAGATAGATCAAGACATCTCCATCACAGGCAGGAATGTCCCCAAATGGGGGCCTGTGATGCAGCTTCCTCCTTAGTCCCTGGAGGTCAAACAGCAGCCCCTCTGTATCTGTGCCTGTGATTTCCTTCTGTCTGTGGGTCTGAGCTGGGATGTCCCTGCCTCCTCAGCCTCCTTAAGCTCAGATGGCTTGGGCTCATCTTGATGCTCTGGGACACTTGGTAACTACCTACTGCTAGAAAGAGTGTCCCGTCTTCTTAGGCTGCAGACGCCTTACTCCTCCCTGCCCCAAATCTCTTCGGCACCCCAGAGAGTTCCCTGGGGGCACAGGTAGGGCCCCAGTGAACAATGGCTGTGTGCTAATCACTGACTTCAGACACTCCTTTTAGAGCTGGGGAAGTGGCTGCAGCCTCTTAATCTCTAGCCCCTCCCCCTCCGGTTCGGCTGTGCCCATAGGTGGTCAGACAGGTGACTGTCTCAGCAGCTGAGGAAACAAGTCCAGACACTGTTCACTAGAGACAGTGAAGGTGAGTCAGCACAGGCCAGTTCCCCATGTCCTGTGTCACATAGGATGACTCAAAGTAGAAGAGGCCTGGTGACATTACAGGTAGCCAGGTAATCTGTGGCTGAGGAGGAGGTGGCATGTCCTGGAGTGCTGGTTTAATGTCAACTTGACACAAGCTAATGTCATCGGAGAGGAGGGAGCCTCAGTTGAGAACATGCTTCCATAAGATCAGGTTGTAGGCAAGCCTATAGGGCATTTTCTTAGTGATTGATGGGGAGGGCCCATCCCATGGTGGGTGGTGCCATCCTGGGCTGGTGGTCCTGGGGACTTTAAAAGAAAGCAGGCTGAGCAAGACACGAGGAGCAAACCAGTAAGCAACACCCTTCACGGCCTCTGCATTAGCTCCTGCTCCAGGTTCCTGCCTTGTTTGAGTTCCTGTCCTGACATCTTTCAGTGATAAGCAGAGATATAAAAGTGTAGGCCAAATGAACCTATCTCCCCACGCTACTTTTGGTCATAGTGTTTTATCACAGCAATAGTTACCCCGACAAAGACACCTGGCTAAGCATGTGACTGCCTACTGCTCTCCCCTCCCACCCAGAGTCCCTAAAACACCTCATACCCCACCGCGTCCTGAGTTCAAGAGTCTGGCTAGCAGCTTCCACGGTTCCTGTGTTCCAGGCATACATGTGGTACCCTGATCTAACATGGGCTGCTCCTCTGTGACCCTCACCCGGTGCTCTGACAGTTTGTCGTCCTAGAGCCTCTCTGTCCAATGATGGAACTTCTTGCCATTTGATTCTCAGTCCCTGACTCCGGAGTCACATGGTCCAGTGTCATGGGGTGGGTCCCCAGCCTCTGTTCCTAAGGCTTCTGCTTACCCACACTCCCCCCCCCTTCTCCTTTCTTTATAAAGTCTCCAGTTGCTGGATTCCCTCACAGTTGCAGAGTGAACCAAGATACTGTGAAGTCAACTTTTGAAGTCTGAACAGTTTCTGATTTTCTTTTCTTTTTTTAACCACCACAAACAGGACTGCAACGGATATATTCATTCTTTAAGGTTCCTTGAGATGTCTATGCTGTGAGGAGGGCTCCAAGCTGATGCTGAATGAGGCAGTGTGAGCTTCATTGTTGTTTGCATTTTTTTTTTTTAAAGACAGGGTTTCTGTGTGTAGCCTTGGCTATACTGGCACTCACTTTGTAGACCAGGCTGACCTTGAACTCACAGAGATCTGCCTGCCTCTGCCTCCCAAGTGCTGGGATTGAAGGTGTGCCCCACCACCACCCTGTTCAGTATGGACTTTTGAAAACTAACAACACCTCATCAAATGGGGTGAGTTATTTGCAGCCCTGCCTGCTTGATCTTGATGCAAATCCAGCTCTGGTTTCTTTTCATTCTCCCCAGCTCCCACCACGCATGGGCTGGTGCCGAAGCCTCCTGCTTATTCCTGCCTTTCCTCTCAAGAGGGAATGGCTTATGAAACGCTTGCTGGAGACTTTCTTAAGGCCCAGCTCCGAGACAGTCACTCTTTCCGTGGCTTGGGACTGACAGTGTCCAACCCTTCTCGCTTCCTCCTTGCTCCCTCCCAGCCCCGACTCCTTCCTGAACCTAGAGCTCTGTAGTACACGTCCCAGGCTTCACCTTTTTCTTTCACCCACAGTGGGCTCTGTACAAGTCTGTCTGCTGCTTCTTGACTCCTTCAGGTCCTGCCCCAGTGTCTCCTGCTCTAAAGGCTCTAACTACAATCTGGCTCCACTGACCCCTGCAGCCTGAGTTCCCATAATATTCTCCTCACTTAAGATAACCCAGCTATAAAAAAGCTGCAGAGAAACCCTGTCTCGCAAAACCAAAAAAAAAAAAAAAAAAAAAAAAAAAAAGATAACCCAGCTATATTTTTTCAGCCCTTAGAACTCTGAACTTTTGCACCCGCTGTTCCCTCCACACGGCTGTCTCCCAGCAACCTGTGAGTCACCTCTGGAAAGTCCACTATAATGTCCCTAGCAGACAGGTCCCTGTGGGCCTCATTATAGTATGTCTGGTCCTTCATACAATTATTGCTGTGATGGTGGCCCATACTTTTTTTCTGGAGACCCCAGGGAACCGCTTTATCTGCCTTAGTCCCTGCGCTTTGCACTTAATACAAATATGCATGCAGGGGACTCTGGGGTCTGTGGAGGTTGCTAGAGACAAGAAGTTCTGTGGACTAGAAAACAGGGGATGGATGGGTGTAGGATGGGGTGGTCAGGCCCATGCCTGTGGAAAGATGTGCCACAGGATTTAACTACTTTGTGCTGGGAAGCTGTTTGGACTGTCTGGGTGGAGTGGGAAGTTGGACGCAGGCCATCTCCTGACCAGCTGAGGATACTCTTGTCAGAGGATACTCTATAAGATGTTGTGTGTAGCATGGATGCTCGATCTCCTTACTGACCCTGGAGCACGAGGGGCTGCTGTGTCAGGATGATGGAGAGCATTTCAGGGCCACTCCGGCCAGAGGGTGCTCTATAAGGTGTTGTGTGTAGCTTGAATGCTCAATCTCCTTACCCACCATGGAGAACTAGGGGCTGCCGTGTCAGGATGACAGAGAGCATCTTAGAGTGTAATTAGCTCAATGCCTTGCTCTCTGGAATCATCTGTGGTCATTCTGGCACCCCCCACTTTCCCTTCCCTCCAGCCCTCTCCTCCTTGTGATATTTTTAAAATACCTTATTTTTGATTTTCTACAATACAATGCTTTCCGCTGCATCCATTTGTAAAGACCCCTGAGGGAGAAGCAGGGCTGGCTCAGCACACTCTCTGCAGAACCACAGATGCTTCTGTGCAAACCGTAGGAAGGGGCTGAAGCAAGGAATGGCAAAACGCCTGCCAGGTTTAGTTAGGTCGGAGATGGAGGGAAGGTGTCCGGGTGGGGCAGGCTGGTCAGGGCCACGGTCAGAGAAGCTTGTGGAGTGCTGGGAGCCTGAGATTGGGGCTTGGAGCAGAGACCTAACTGTTGGTCCCCACTCTGTTTGCCCTCTATAGCCCAGCTGTGTCATTCACTGCTCGTGCCTCCAGAATCTTCTGGCAGCAGTCAGGGAGGGAGTCCTGTGTTCTCAGGCCAAAGGACTTCCCACCCTAATGGCCTCTTCTGCAGGGTACCTGAGCTTGGTTCTCATCACCCACATCAGGTGGCTCAGAACTGCAACCACCTGGAACTCCAGCTCCAGGGAATCTGACGCCCCCTTCTTTGGGCACCTGCGCACACAGCAAACACACGTGCACACACATACACCTCACAATTACAAAGAGAATAAAATTAAAAATTAATAAAAATGAATGTCTCATACATGTTGGATATTAGTTTGTAGAGTCTTAAAATTTGATAATAACCCCCAACTTTATTGGCCAATGTTTCTAGGTATTTAGCCAATGTCAATAAAGGCACATGTTCACACAGAATTACACATGTGAGTGTTCATGGAGGCTTTATTTATAACGTTCTTTTTTTTTTTTTGAGACAGAGTTTCTCTGTGTAACAGACTTGGTTGTCTTGGAACTCACTCTACAGACCAGGCTGGCCTTGAACTTAAAGAGATTCACCTGCCTCTGCCTCCCAAGTGCTGGGTTTAAAAGTGTGAGCCACTACTGCCCGGCTGCTCATGACATTCTTAAATTGAAACAACTCAAATGTTCATTTCACAGATAAGTGGATGAATAAATGGATATTTCATTATTAGTGAAATATTAGGCAGAAGACAAAAGGGAATGAACTATTGATAGAAACAATAAAATGAATTAATTCATTTGCCAGCTCAGGGATCCCAGTGTCATCCACTTCCTGGGAAACCAGGATTCAGGAGAGCTTTCAGGGAGATTTTTGTATTCAGCAACATGAACTGAGGATTGATACAGGCCACGGAAAATGCTGCACACGCCAATCCCATCCCCCAGTGGCACGGTGGTGCAGTGGCTGGGAGTCTGATGGGGATGGAGGAGCACTTTCTCTGGGGCCAGGGAACCAGTGCTTCCCGGGCTGCTTTGCCTCCCAGCACGCGACTTTTATCTTCAGTCTGATGGCCTCAGCAACAGCTTGGACCACACTGCCCCTCCTGGCTAGAGTGCCTAAGCTTGGGGCTTCTCTCTGGTTAGTTCGTGTTTAAAAGTGTGTCCATCACTAAAACAATCCTCCATTGACTGCTCCAATCTGGGGGTGGCTTAGCCTGATCAGGTTCTAGGTTGAGGGGGACCAAGGAATCAGAGATAGGCTGTGGGTTGGCCTTGGCCTCCTCTCATATCCTCTTAAGGCTCAGTCAAACCGGTTCTAGGCAGTTAACAGCCACAATGGAGAACATTTATCGGGGACACATGGCTTCTTCCAGGCATGTTCTCTTGCCTGCAGCACGCTGTTTGCTCATTCATTCATTTATTCATTCAACATTTTCATGATGCTTTCCATGTGCTACGAGATGCGTAAGGTCCACAGGAGGGAATCACAAACAGAAACTCAGTTCTTGGCCTGGCGCGCGCTGCAGGTGAACCAGGACAGCCATCGGCCAAAGAACAGATAAATAAAGCTGCAGAAAAGGCTTCCTTCCAGTTCCGGGCCTGTGGAGGATTCTAAGTGAGCCGGGGTGTGATTTATTACCCTGGATGAACGGTATCATTGATTTCTTCTTTCTTTCTCCATTCACTGGGCACTCTCTGGACCTCCATGGCTAAGGTCCCACGTACTTGGATGGTTTATGGAGCACTTACGTGCCAGATGCTGTTATTGCGTCTTGTCTCTACAAGGGTGCCAGGAGGGAGGCATCATCAACCTCTCCGATCCCACTGGCAGTTAAGGAAATGCACGCCTGGGATCCCTGTGTGGCTGGATTGGTGATGTGTTTTGCCCACTTTTGTCTAGCCAGTAAAGGGCTACCCTGCTGATTGAGATGGTGCTATTATTATTGTGACAGGGATCACCTGTAGCAGGCACAGTTTCTCTTCCTTGCAGAATTCACCTGGTGATTCTCCACATGCGAAGTATGTATATCATGCACTATGTGCAGATTAGCAAGGTGGCCTCTGGCCTCATGTCATATGAAGCAACCGCTCTGTGGGGATAAGAGTCTGGGACAAGGCTGCTGAGTTTGGGATTCGAACTCAGGTCTGCCTGGTCCTTGACAAAAAAGGGTGTTCTGGGGAGGCAGAGACAGGCAGATGCCTGGCGGTCTCTGGCTAGCCAGTCTAACCAAAGGACGAGAGTCCCATATTCAGTGAGTGACTCTGTCTCAAAAAATAAGGTAGAGAGCAACCGAGATGTCTGATGCCAACCTCCGGCTTTCACATGCATGTGGACACATGTGTTTGGGTGTTTGTGTGTGTGTGCACACACACCTAGAAACAGTGGAAATGGAACAGGTTCACAGCGGGAAGCTTTGGTACACCCTCAGGCTCTGCATGGGGAGCTGGGCTGCTCTCTGGGTCTCAGTGTGGAGTTCCAGCTCACAGGTCCAGGCCGGATCAGACTCAAGTTCCCCGAGTTCTCAGAGGCACCCCTGGAACTGTCCTCTCCCCACCCCCGCTTCTTTCCTTTCGCTTACATCATCACACATTTTTCTATTATTTACCAAGAGCCCTGATTTAGATGCCCCAACTCCCTCTGCTTATTAAAAAAAAAGAAGGAAAAAAACCAAAACAAAGCAAAAACACCTGTGTAAAAAAAAGAAGCAACAATTCTTCTAGCAGTGAGTGTCTCCTGCTCAGAGGCCTCGTCACACGCGAAGAACAAGGCCTGCACAAATGGATATGGAAATTAAACCCACAATCTGGGCACACACTTGTTTGACAAGTGATAATTAACTGCTGACAATATAATTTCAGGCTGGATGCAAATGTGGTTTTCATTAAAAAGTAATCAAAAAGATGCTCGCATCTGGGAGTGTGGGCTCCAGCAGCAGAGCCCGGTTCTTCTGCTATGAGATACTTAGGGTTGGTGTTCCTTGTTTAGATGCAGCACAGAAGCTGATAGTGACATTGGGAGAGGTCCTCAGGGCACCCTTCAGAAGGTGATCTATCATTTTGTCCCACAGTAAGGCTCCAACATCCTCCTCTGGCCATCTCTAGTCTCAAAAGGTATCTAGGGTTGGTGTGGCAAGAGACAGATCTGACTTAGTTTGGGTTGTGACTTTCAGTTTTGAAAATATCCCTTTCCAACCCCTGGGGATGTTTCATCATAGAAAAATGGTCAGGGAGTAGAGAGAAATGGCCAGGTGGAGTGGGAAGCAAGGACGTGAACTGGTGTAGCAGCTGCCTTCCTCAAGCTCTGGCATCAGTTTGACACCTCAGAAAATAACCTGTGGGCTGATGGGGTCAGTCTACACACAGTCAGCTTGCTGGATGACTGTAGGCCTGCCATGGGAAGGACATCGTGGTGGTGAGGTGAGGTGGGAAGCCATGGCAGAGGGAAACTGTGGGAGAGCAAGGAAGCTGTCTTGGTTAGGGTTTCTATTGCTGTGAAGAGACACCATGACCACTGCAACTCTTATAAGGGAAAACCATTTAATTGGGGTGGCTTACATTTTCAGAGGTTTAGTTCATTATCATCATGGTGCAACATAGGGGTGTGCAGGCAGTCATGGTGCTGGAGAAGGAGCCGAGAGTCCTACATCTTGACCCACAGACAGCAGGAAGTGGTCTATGTGTCACACTGAGTGAAGCTTGAGCAAAGGAGACCTCAAAGCCCACCTCCACAGTGACACACTTCCTCCAACAAAGCCACACCTACTCCAACAAGAGCACACCTACAACAAAGGCACACCTCCTAATAGTGCCTCTTCCTATGAGCTTATGGAAGCTTATGGGGGCCAATTACATTCAAACCACCACAAGCGCTCACTTTATGGTTGCTGGTGACTCTGTCCTGGCTTTCTCTTCCCATTTACACTCTGTCTGACCCTCGGCCTATGGGGTGGGCTGCCTATACTCTGGGTGAGCCATCTGAACATTCAGGGTGGCTGTTGCACATGCTATGGACTTTCCCACTGCTGACTGTCTCTGGAAATGCCCTCACAGACAGACCAAGAAGTGCTTTGGGAATGTACGAGGCATGTCTCAGTCAAATCAAGTGTACGATCAAGATCAATCTTTGCCCTCACCACTAAAAAGCTTCGAACTCTTGGTTGCATGATAAAAGTTTGGGTCTTATCCTCTCCAGTGACAGGAGGTGGTGAGATCTTGGGTACGAAAAGAGAATTGCATTAAGTTCAGCCTTTCAGGGGCCGAACACCAGTGACAGTCTGTACACAGTAAAAACAAGTCATTTCCAAGAACCAGGAGGCGGCAGGGGAGTGGGTGGTATTAGGGACAGAATGTTCTGCCCTTACAGGCTCATGCATCACTGATGCTATTTAGGCAGAACTTTTGGTAGGTGGGGCTCAGCTGGAGGAAGTGGGTTGCTAGGGGTGGGTCTTTGGGACTATGGCTTCCTAGTCCTCAAAGATATGACTAATTCACACTTCTGGGGCTTCTGCCTGCACAGGCCAACTCCAACCACAGTGCCTTGTCCGCCATGATGGATTGAGTCCTCCGAGCCAAGGAATACTTCCCTCCCTTCTGCATGAGTCTGAGAGGACAGAGGACTTCCTTCCTTGGGTAATTGTGCCTACAGTTTATCCATCTTTGGGTAGTGTCCCAAATGTGCATTGTAGATTTTGCTTATAAACCTCCAGACTAAGCACTTAAGATATAACTGACAGCAGGCTGGGGCATTTCTGAAACATCTGGTAGAAGTCAATCCAGAATTGTTTCCAGAGGGGTGCAGCTTCCTTTAGGACCACATTCTCTCAGATGAAGACAAGTGAGAGAAAACAACTTGCCATGATGAAGAGTTGTTGTCTTAGCGTCTTTTGCTGTTGCTGTGATAAATACTCTTGACACAAGCAACCTGAAAGTGTAGATGCAAGTTTCTGTCCCACCAAGTCACACAACCATTCAGTCCCAAAGAAACACACAGAGGCTTATATTAATTATAAATTGTTTGGCCTATTAGCTCAGTCTTATTGTTAACTAGCTCTTAGAACTTAAATTAACCCATAATTCTTGGCTATGTTTAACCATGTGGCTTAGTACCTTTTCTCTGTAAGGCATTCTCATTTTGTTTCCTCTGTGTTTGGCTAGTGACTGTGTCTCTGTCTTTCTTCTTCCCAGAATTCTCTTAGTCTGATAGTACTTCCTGCTTGGCTACTAGCCAATCACCATTTTATTAAACCAATACGAATGACAAATCTTTACAGTGTACAAAAGCATTATTCCACAGCATGAAGGAGAAAGGGTTAATTTTGGCTATCAGGTCCAGGTTAGATTATTACCACAGCTTAGCCATGGGGGCATGAGTTCAAGATAACTGGTCACTTTGTCTCAGGAAGTTTGTTTTCTTTTCTCTTTCAGGTCAGAAATGAGCCCACAAAATGGTGCCATGCATGGTCTGGTGTGTCTTCTATCTCATTTCACCCAATTAGGAAGATACCTTGCAGGCATGCCCACAGGCTAACCTAACCTAGATAATCCCTCATTGAGACTCTTTTCCTTCTCATACCAAGTTAACAGATCAGACTAATGAAAGCCAGTACAATAAAAAAAAAAAAAACCAGCCAGGGGCTAGAGAGATGGCTCAGTGATTAGGTGCCCTGGTTGCTTTTCTAGAGGTCCTGGGTTCAATTCCCAGCACCCACACAGCAGCTCACAACTGTCTGTACCAAGTTCTGGGGGATCCAATACCCCCACACAGACATACAGGCAGGCAAAACACCAATCAATGTGCATCAAATAAAACTAAATAAATCATCAAAAAGAAACCAAAGCATTTTAAAAATATAAAAACAACACTGATAGAAATCATGATGCAATTAAGTCGGTGAAAGCTTAAAAGATAAAAATCAAAATCGCAGGCTTAGAATATGCTATAAAAAAAGAACAGCTGGATTAGGAAAGCAGAAACCTAGTCCTGAAGCTTGTAGTCATACAACTAGGAAAGTCTCCAAGGGAAGACTGGAGAGTTAGGTAGGACTGGGGAAGAATCAGCCTACTGAAACATGGATGGGAAGACATGACCTTGAGTGCACCACAGAGAGGACCAGAGACTTGAGGCAAGAATGGGAAAGTCTGCCAATCCCTCATCGATACCAAGACATTTCTCAGAGTCCACAAGGACCTTGAGGTCATAGTTTTAAGACGTCACTGTAATGAGCAAGTGCAGGAACTGCCTGCCTCGGTGTGGCAGGGGAGACATCACTCCCACTCTTCCAAGAAGCTGTAAAGATTGAAATCAACAGCTCTTCTGACTCCACCAGAGAACCGAGGCTCTTAGTGTAAGCCATCATGATCAAGTCTGGTGGGATGGCTAGAACTGGAGAGTCCCAGCAGAGATGAGTCTGCACACGCAGCTGCAACCACACACCAGTAGGGAAAACATAAACACTTCTGAGAAGTTTTTAGACGGTGAGTGTGAGCTAGTGTGGGGTTGAGAAAGCACACCGTGTGTCAGAACCTTAAGAATCCCCTAACTGTGTAAAGAAATATTAGAATATTTTCTTTAGGCAAAAGGAAAAGGATGCATTTGAATGCTTGAGTCTGTAAAAAAAGAGGGTTGGAAGGAAAAGGAAAAGCCAATAAGAATAAAAATAAAACTTAGTTTTTAAACATATATATGTTTTTATTGATTTTTATTGAGCTCTACATTTTTCTCTGCTCACCTCCCTGCCTCTCCCCTCCCCTTATATCCTCTCCCAAGGTCCCCATGCTCCCAATTTACTCAGGAGATCTAGTCTTTTTCTACTTCCCATGTATAGATTCATGTATGTCTCTCTTAGAGTCCTCACTGATGTCTAGGTTCTCTGGGATTGTGATTTGTAGGCTGGTTTTCTTTGCTTTGTGTTTAAAAACCACTAATGAGTGAGTATATATGATAATTGTCTTTCTGGATCTGGGTTACCTCACTCAAAATGTTTTCTAGCTCCATCCATTTTTTTTAATCCTCAGTTATGTTCACCCCTCTTCTTGTTACTGTGATGAAATCCCCAACAGAGAAGCCTAAAGGAGAGAGGCTCATTTAAGCCCACAGCTTGGAGGGCACTGTCTGCTGCCTTGGCAGGAAAGGCTGAATTTGTCCTGCTTATAGTGGTGGGAGCTTGCAGTGTGGCTTGTTCACATGCTGGCAGATCAGGAAGTGGTGTTCTAGACCAGCAGTGGATATGGGTTTAACCTTCAGGGCCTGCTGTCCTCAGAGACCCAATGCAGGCTAGGTTGCATGTTCCAAAGTTTTCTCAACTCTGACCCCCCCAAATCCTCATCACCAGCTAGAGACCAAGTACTCAAACACTGGATGGAGCCTGTGGAGGGACATTGCACGCTCAAGCAAAAACAGCCATTCAGAATCATCTTTAACTTTTCAAAGTAATAATAGGGATTATATATTGAGTGATTATCACATATAGGAAAGAAAAAATAAAGTGAGAAACACTAACAGTGTCATTTGATCTAAATCTACCAATTAAAAGATAGACACCCAGGGCCTGGAGAGATGTCTCGCGGTTCAAAGTACTGGCTGCTCTTACAGAAGACTTGGGTTCAATTCCCAGCATCTACATGGAGGCTCAGAACTATCTGTAACTCCAGTTCCAGGGGATATGATGACTTCTTCTGGGCTCCATAGGCACCAAGCACACATGAGGTGCACAGACATATCTGTAGGCAAAACACCCCCACACGTAAAATATAAACAATAAAAAGAGGTCAGTCAGTAGGTACACTTGGGCAGATGAAGCCCCTGGAAGGGGCTGGGAGTGGGGCTTATTGCTAATGTTCTGTTTACTGTGTGAGCATTTTGTACCGGGTGAGGATTACGATTTGTGTGTTTTCCTCTATGAACTGTGTATCATCAAATTGTTCACATTAAAAAAGACAACCAGAGTTGGGGAGGCAGCTCAGCAGTTAAGAATGACTGCTTGATCTTCCAGAGATCTGCATTTGGTTCCCAGTGCCTATGTGGGGTGGCTCACAACTGCCTGGGGATAGGATGCCCTCCTGTAGCTTCTAAAGGTTCCCATGTACACATACATATACACACAAAAATAAAGTAAATTTGTAAAAAAGATAACCAGAGAGAGACCTGGTTTCCTAGGAAGGAACAAATTGAAAAGAGAACAGACTTCTTAGCAGCAGCAAGAGAGACCGGAAGACAGTGGAACAGGGTTTTCAGTATCCATGGAAATGAGAGCAGAATCCTCCAGTCAGCTACACTTAGAAAAGGAGCTAATTTCAGACATAATTCATCACTCACAGGGCCAGGCTCAGGGACCAGACAAACACCTGACATATTTCAGGGGTGGTGTGGCCAGGAGTGGGAGGAGTTGGCTCCAGGTATCCTGTTGTGTGGAGAAACCACCAGTTGGCTTTGGTCACAAGGCACAGCCGCAAGGAGCAATAAAAGCTAAGTTACCGCTCAGGCCTTTAAAGGAGAAACCCAAACACTAAGGAGATGGACCTGAGAGTTCTAAGATCCATGTGCAGCTCCTGGGATGGGAGGCTATACACCGCCATGGGTGTGTTTATTAAAGTATAAAGGTCACCCAACCAGCAAGAGAGGCCGAATAGACCTTTTCCAAATTGGTAGAGGGAATTAAGTACTTAAGAATCGCTGCCTCCATAATGTAGGGCAGAAAATGAGAAAATCACAAAGAGGGAGGCAGAGAAGCTGCTGTTAGGTAACATGGGTCAGAAGGGGGAAGCCTGTGTCTGGCAGTCCCACTCATGAGTGACATCAAGAGTCACTTAATGACATCACTGCTCCGAGCCTCAGTGTCCTTCTCTACGCCTTGGTAGGACGATGGCCCCTGCAATGTCATGAAGGGACAGTGGTCCTCAGCACAGGCTAATGCAGACAGGGCTGAGCTCTGACTTCTCTTCCCTGAGTCTTGTGTAGCCACCCTGCTCTGCGTGGCTCTCTCTTTTCTCCCGTGACAAAGAGCTTTCTGCGTCCAAGCTTCATTGTGTCAGAGAATGAGAGATTATCACACAGGCTCAGACAGCCGCTTGGGATCTTTCCCAGGGACAGAGACAAGAAGTGCTTCTGATAAATTCTGCTTTATCTTGGCTCTTCACTTGAGTGATAATGGCCACGGCCATGTCCTGAATGCTAGAGCCAAGGCCCATGCTGTTTTTACCCACGCTGCCTCCTATCCCCATCTGTACTTTTCCAGGTGGGTGCACTCCCATTACATAAACACCAGGTGATGCAGGTTTGAAAAGTAAGCCACCAAGGACATGGCTAAGCTGTGTCCTAGACCCCAGGTCTGTCTGAGTGTGAAGTCTGTGGTTCTTTTAAATTCCGGAAGTTTCTGGTCCTCCAGGGATGGAAAACTGGCTTTGGTGGGAGTTCTTTCCAGGGAGGGAGCTGGGGCTGCCACAAGAGAGTGAGCAGAGGGAGAGGGAGAGAGAGAGAAAGAGAGAGAGAGAGAGAGAGAGAGAGAGAGAGAGAGAGAGAGAGAGAGAGAGAGAGAGAGAGAGAGAGAGAGAGAGAGAGAGAGAGAGAGAGAGAGAGAGAGAGAGAGAGAGAGAAGGAACAGAGCAGAGATGCAGAGATACTGGGCAGAGCCAAGGCGAGCCAGAACTGCTACCCCACCTGAGGTGAGGACACAGGACAGGGCTTAGAAGACAAAAAGTCCCCACAGTAACATGCGTTCACAGGCCCTGGGGGAAATCCCAATTAACTTCCACTAGGCCTTTTTACCCCAAGTTATAGTAAAGGTGACCAATGCTGTGTGGAAGGACTGTCTGCCCATGCACAGCTCACCTTGAAGTCTCTATCTCAGCAGCTGGCACCTCTGGAGATAAGAGACGAAGTCCGTTCTCCTCAGAGGGGCATGGAGGCCCTGTGTGTCTAGCCTGTGCTCCCTCGCCTGCCTGTCTTCCACCCTAACCTCCAGTTAGACCCACCTACTGCTTCAGATCCTCTGAACATCCCATTAGCTCACTTAACCCTGTCTTCATTCTGTCTGGGGCAGAGTCAGACAGAATTATACCCCTGTGTTGACAGAGGTTTCCGTCCCTCTGGGTCCTGCAGTAGTTCAGCCCCAAAGAAACACACAGAGGTCTATATTAATTATAAACTCGTTGGCCTATTAGCTCAGACTTTTTATTAACTAATTCTTACATCTTAAATTGTCTCTGTTAGCCACGTGGCTTGGTACCTTTATCAGCGAGGCATTCTCATCTTGCTTCCTCTGTGTCTGGGTGATGAATGCAGACTGTGCCTTTCCTCTTCCCAGAATTCTCCTATTCTGGTCGCCCCGCCTATACTTCCTGCCTGACTACTTTGGCCAATCAGTGTTTTATTAAACCAATACAAGTGACAAATCTTTACAGGGTACAAGGCCATTGTCCCACAGTACCCCTGATGTCTCCTACTTTTTCATTGTTGTTTTCTTTTCCTAGAAAGCCCTATTTTTCTACTGCTCACCCAGATGAACTTCCTACCCCATCTTTCATGACCTCTCCTCCATCTCTCTTGCCCTCTTGCCCTCAATGTCTTCCTCTTTGCCTCCAGTATTGTGCTCCCCCTGTCTGAGCAGGCCCCACTGCCTAGGGGTCCTGTCTGCAGCAGTGACTGCTTGAGGATGCAGGTGAGTATCCGATACACATTTGTCAGAAGCCCCAGGTGGGCCATTGTGACTTTGGTCAACACCGTCCTTTCTCTCTTTGTGAAGGTCATAGACCATGACATCCCTGGTTTCTGCCATTTTTTCCTCCAGAACCCAGTTTGAGCCTGACATACAGTCAAAACCGAGTTCATCACAGTCACTTCAAGGCTACCCAGTCACCCCCTGAACTCTCCCAAGCCTCTTTTGTTGTTAGGTGACCTTGGTCAACTCTGTTCACACAGGAATCTGTTCCCTCTAGCCTCATCTGGACAACTGAGAGTCCCTGTGTTGAACAGACAAGTGAGGGTGGTCTGGTGGGCTCAAGCTCAGAAGAGGAGTTCATCAGATTCAGGGGACCTATGTGTAGCACACCGGTCTTCGTTGGCGAAGATGACCTGGAATGAGCAGAAAGAACTTAGGAAGGGATTCTAGAATAACCAATGACAGAGCTGGGTACTCACTGTCATGAGGTAGGACCATGTGAATATGATCAATCAAGTCTTTGCAAAGGACGCTGGATTTCTTGCTCCCTCCAGGCCGAAGTCAGGCAAATATTACCCACTGTGGTCCCTGAGGGGTCAGACCCTTATGCTAACCTCTCATCAATGTGGCTGCATCAGGCTCAGTGTGGAGACCTGGGCTCCGGTCCCCTGCTCATGGACTAGCTATTATCACTCAGAACAATGTCCTGGCCTCACTCAGGCCCTGTGCCCGTGTGCACCGTGTGTGCACTTTCTGCTTCTGGGGCCTCAGATGTGAGCACAGGATGGAGTGCAGAGATAGGAGGCCTCTGATGCAGACAGAGCAAGTGACAGCTTGGAGGAGTGTTTGAGGACAGGGAGCCATGATGCCACAGCTAAAATGAACGCTAGGCGTAACACATAGAGCACGCAAGCTTATATGCATTTATTTCTCTGTGCTCTTGATTGTGGATGTAACGCGAGGGCCGTTTGGAATTCCTGCCTTGGCCTCCCCACAAGCACACACTAGGCTGGAATTGTAAAGCTGTAACAAACCTGTCCCCCCCCCGAAATTGCTGTTTGTCAGTGTGTTTCATCACAACCACAGTGATGTTTTCAAAGAAAGCGTCAATCTTTTCCAGGAAAGAGGTCACCCACGCCTTCCCAGGGGGGTGAGCAAGGAGAAGAGAAATGGAGGACCAGGACTTCTAAGTCCAAATCCTGGGGGCAGCCTTCTGCTCTTGTCACTCAGCTGGGTCTGCCCTCCACGCCAGAGTCGCTTTGCTTCTTACCTGATGAAACCAACCTTCACTATTAACTCCCTTTAGGCCCTGTGTGGATTCTTCTCTTTGGGAGGGAGAGGCGTCTATTCTTCAATCCACAGCGGCAGCGGGGAGCTTGAATTACTCCTAAAACATCTGCTAAACGGAGAGACCACCATGCCCCAGTCAGTCCCGATCAATTCCCTACTGCTGTGTGCTGAGCCCCTGCTCTGTCCTTGACACCATACTAGAGGCTGAGGCACTGCAAAGAGCAAGGCAGGGTCCTGGCCTTGGTGTGGAGTGGGAAGGAAGAGCATGCGTCGAAAGAAGATCCCTTTGTGAGCCCCAGTGAGGGACACAGGCAGGGAGCAAGAAAGACTGGGAGTTTGGGGACCCATCATCATCTTGAGGACCCCGTGGCAGAGGACTTCAGAGTCCAGAGCTATAGTCTCCGGAGCATCCTTTCTGAGTTCTGTGGCGGGGGTGGGGGGGGGGGATGAGCTACAGCTCCCACGTCAGCTTCGCCCCAATAGTCATTCCCAAACCACAGGGCACACCTTCCCTTGCTAGCGGTAATTATGCCTCCTGGAGGTTAATTTGTAAGGAAACGGCAAGGCGGTTATTTTAACAGCTGATTGTTGAGCTCATGCTGGGGGCTTGCTGTATAATGGGTAATTGCCTGGGACAGAGCAACAATGGAGTCAATTCTGTTTAGCTGTAGCCACCCATCCTGGGGAGCAGCCGGCTTCTGCTCATTCTTGTTCAATCATATCCTATCAGATTCTAGCAGAAGCCTTTTCTCTTTTCTGAGAGTACTGGGACCAATTAGCCAAGAGCCCCGTTGAAAGACCCCAAGGACACTGGCAACATCTTGCTTCAGCTTACTCCATTATTCTCATCCCCCCCTCCCAGGACCAGACTGACGAGTATCTGAGCATCTGTCGTGTTTGCTCATTCACTGAGCGACTCTCTGACTTTCACCTCTACCCATCCATTCATGCTTCCATCCCTTCACCTTTTCAACTAAAGTGAAAATCTATTTTAAAATTAGTTTTCTTGGATGGGAATTTCTGAGATGGTCTTTCTATACAGTTCAGGCTAGCCTTGAACTTGTGAACCTTTTGCTTCAGTCCCCTGCACCATCTCTTCCATGCGTGAATTTCCACTTTCCCTCCATTGTTAAAGCACCCATTCCCCCCTTCCATTTTTCTGGTACTTTATTCATCCAATTATTTTTCTCTCCTCCAATAGTCACACGTGGGAGCTGGAGATGTAGCTCATTGGTAGAGTTCTTGCCTAGCACACATGAGGTCCTTTGTTCAGTTCCCATTATCAGGATCTATCTATCTATCTATCTATCTATCTATCTATCTATCTATCCATCTACATACATACATATCCAGCCATTCATTAACTTCTTTTTGTTCATATATCCATTCATTCCTTTTTAATTGACTCATTCACTCATTTATTACTAAAGGACAGAATTCCAACAGTTTAGCTTAAGGGTCGTAATTGGTTTTGTTTTGTACTTTTAGAATGGAGTGGTACATCACTCTATAAAGCAATGAGTGTTCCCATGGGCTGGTTTTATAAACAGAAGGACTGAAAGAAGCAGGAATGATAATAAAAAAAAAAACCCAGAGAGGCCTGGGGAGAAAATGCCATAGAAAACCTGCCGTGGTGTTGTACACTCATAATCCCAACACCTGGGAAGTGGAGACAAGAGGATGAGGTCAAGGTTATCCTTGGCTACATAATGAGTTTCAGGCTAGCTGGGGTTACTTGAGACCCTGTCTCATACTTTCCTTGTTAGAGAAGGTAAGCCTTAGAAAAGAAGGAAACTAATTCATTTGTGACAATATGGACAAATCTGGTGGCCGTTGTGCTAAGAGATACACTGGGAACAGACGCCACATGGTCTCCTAAGCGCAGTCTATGGAGCTGTGCTCACAGGATCAGAGAGTAGATGGAGGTTACCCTGGACTTGGGGTGATGTAAAGAACAGAGGGAAGTCGGTCCAAGGGTGTGAGATTTTAATTAGGCAGGAAGAGTAAGTTTGGGGGTCATTGTACAGCATGACACCAACAGTAAGGGATGCTAACGGTCATGATGTGACATCATATTAGAGGCTTTTCTCAGAGCTGTGGACAAACACCGGCAACAGAAGGGAGAGGAGGTGTCTTTGGCTCACAGTCTGTGGCTACATTCCATCATGGTGAAGTTATAATTTGTGTGTCTGTTACTGTGGTAAAAATACTCCAACTAGCCGGGCGGTGGTGGTGCACACCTTTAATGCCAGCACTTGGGAGGCAGAGGCAGGTGGATCTCTGTGAGTTCAAGGCCAGCCTGGTCTACAAGAGCTAGTTCCAGGACAGGCTCAAACCACCAGTCAAGACAATCAATCTCTCACAGACATGGCCACAGGCAGTCTCTCAATTGAGACTCCCTCAGATACTACAGAGTATCCAAGGCCAATGGCAGGAGACTCCTTTCCCTTTACCCTAAGATGGCCAGATTGCCTCTTCCTCAGCCACTGGAGGAACCAGCAAGTGCCCTGGGAGACGGGGCAGAGGCACTGAGGTACACTGGTGTCTCCAGTGAAGGTGAAGATGAGATCTTGTTGGAGCTCCTGAGCCCAGATATATCTAAGGCTAGGGTTGGGTTTTCTGGCATCAGGATGCCTCCCACCACCTCAGTGTCGCAAGATCCCTGGTTGGGCAGGGGCTGGTTGTTCAAGGGGATTAAAATAATTGGGTGTTATGTTCACTCAATAGGTGCCCAGTGAACCAGGGGTCATAGCAAGGAGACAAGAGCTTGGTGTTAGCCCCCTTGGTGTTAGCCCCCTGGTGCCAGCCTGTCTGGAGGAGAGCCGATGTTAGTCAGGGCGGGAGGACCTGACATGCCAGACTCTGAAAACTTATCAGGTTACAGGTGACACCTGTGGAAGGGACACAGACTCAAAGATATCCAGAAGCCCAAGAAGTGCTTGATGGCGTCGAAGCCTCCTAACTCATTGAAAGTGCACAGTTCCCCCGCAGGCACTGAGTTAACTTGCCTCGCGTGCAGTTCTGTTTAATGGTCTCAGCTATGCAAGAGAGGAAGCAGTGTCATCTTCAGTGGAACATAGAACCTCGGAGGGGAAGTCACCTGTCCCAGGTCCCTCAGCTGGCAAGTGACTGGATACTTAATACCAATGCCTCTGCTTGTGTGCTCAGAATCCTGGCCCCTCTTTCACTCACGAACACAGTGAAGTCACGAGACTCAGGCTCCATTGCCACCCACCTGGCCCCTCTGTGTTGTCTGATTTTAGGTAGGGGCAGATGTTAAAGAGACATGGCTCAGAACGAGGGGTGGCACAGACTAGCTGTGGCTCTCAGAAGCTGAAGCAGGAGAGACAAGGGTATAGCTGCCTGCCAATCATCAAAGGAGGTTGTCCTTAGGGTCATCTTTGTTACTCTGACCAGGAGTCACTAACCACTGGTCCACCGCAGATGTGTCTGGAATATTGGGCATCTTATCTTTCTGAAGGAAGGAGACCTCATGGGTACCATGGCCAGACCCCGTGAGAGGCAGTGAAGTCTTCAAATCTGAGCATCTCCTTCAGTCAATGGACAAGCACCTAAGGGCACCTGCTGGATGCTGAGCATGGGGGCTGTGACAGTGAACCGGGTAGAGCTGATTTCTGACAATGGGAAGGACCATGGACTCTGCCCTGCCTGCTGTGGCTTCTGTTTCTGTCATCATGTGGAAGTTTCTGGCTCACGTTCCCGTCTCTCCTGTTGCTCCGCTCCACGCACACCATTTCCCCATCACACACTGCTATTAGTTGTTTTAATTTGTTTTTAATTTCCCCAGGACCACTGGAAAGGGAAAAGTCCAGACGAATGGCATCCAAACAGTGGATCCAAGCAGAAAACGTCTTGTTCATTCCCATAAGAAATAACTAGGTTAATGCAAATTAATTCAAGGCCGGCTATAACTGCAGAATGAGATGGAGCCTGTTAGCTTCATTTTCTTCCCATGGTATTGATCTGTTCATCACCGCAGCTCACCGGGAACAAGCACGCTCTTCAAGAGCTTCCCAACTGAAAATAAATGCCTCATTAAGTTAAACACGGGGACCTGAGAGAGGCCTTGGTGTTAGGCCACTAATGAATGTCGTTACAGGGAAGGCTCCAGAGTCCTCGGAGGGACCTTCCAGTCTTCAGCAGTTCAGCATCGTGCTTTGTGCAATAGAGGGAGGGGACTGCCCCCACAGCTTTGACATGAGGTCCCTGATTAAACCAGCCACCTTTGGCCTGAAAAGAGGCTTGGGAGGGGAAATAGATCCCGGTAACTGGGGTGGGGTGGGGGTGGGGGTGATGGATGGGGGAAGTGAGGAGTGTGGTACTTCCACAAGGAGGAAGCTGACTCTCACCTCTAGAAGGAGGGGAGAGAAACAAGGCGAAGCCTGGTTATCCAGTCCCAGGTGACACAGCCTCCTCTGATGGAAGGCAGACTTTGCCTCAGGTGGACTCGGGTGCTCTGACGCAGGTGGACCCTTAGAGGCGGCTGTGAAATCCAGCTGGGTTGTGGGGAACTGCTCAGTCAGCAAAGTGCTTGCTCTTCAAGCACAGGGTTTGAGTTTGATCCTCAGGACCCGCATGAAAAGCCAGGCATGGTGGTTTGTGCTTGTATTGCCAGCACTGGGGAGGCGGAGCCTGGTGGATTCCTGGGACTTGCTGGCCAGCCAAGCTAGCCCAATCAGAGAGACTCTGTCTTAAAAATCAAAGCAAATAACATCCAAGGTTACCCTCTACCTACCTACCTACCTACCTGGCTAATATGGGATGCTGGAAACTGGGGCTGGAGGAGCCAGGTACTATTCCCTGCCACGTCCTGTGTGTCTTGGGTCCTGGAACCTTAACTGGGGTCTCCAAGGGAACGAAGAAAGGACACAGAAGCATATAAACAAAAGCTGCGATCAAGAGGGCTGTGGGTACTTTGATAGAGCCGTGCCTGTGCAGCGCTCTGGACTCTCCCTGAGCTTGCTGTGTGCAGCCCAGAAGAAGGTGAGCTAATCTGTGTGTGAAGTGTCTACAGGCAGCTGTCTCAGGCTGTCAACATCCTGGAAGGCGAGGCTTCAGTTGCTAGTTTTTGCACACCCCTGTCAAATACTGCCATCATTGCTTGTCACCCCTCTGAGCCTTGCTTTCATTCCCGTGAGTCTGAGGCACTGGGGTCCTTGACATGTATGTGCCCATGTCAACAACACACATTCAAGACTTTCTCTACCCATAGTTCCCCACTTATAGAGGAAGTCTGGGGAGCAGAGACCTTTAGGGGGACTGTGTGGGAGGGCTTCTCTGTGTATCTAATTTGCTTTCTGTTGCGGCTCCTTCATTGGTCTCCCTGGACTCAGTATTGAAACTGAACTTCAGTTGGAGAGAAAATAATTAAGAGTTGTAAAACCTTGCTGGGAGTGTGGCTCCAGGGCTCCCCACGGGGTGGCCGGGCAGAGTTTTATCATTGCTGGGTCTCAGGCAAAGACCCCTCTGTGAACAATGGGCCACTTAGCACTGGTTAATGGCGCTATGTTGCACAGACTTAAGTGCCTTCTTGAAATTGATCTTCCTGTGAAAAGCGTGCTTTGGAGACACAAAACGACCACCAGAGAGCCTTAAATGAATTGTGTGTTATCAAGCAGAGAAGCAGTGTATGTGGAACACACATTAGGAGAAAAGTAGAAGCCCCTGGTGCCCCAGGACAGGAGGGAATGGTTTGTGGCACTGAGCTCATCTGTGTTCATACCGCAGCCTGGGCCACTGTCACCATGACATGGAGTGGTCTTCCCCTCTTCTGTCCCTCTCTTGGGGAGGGAGCCACTCCTCTCTGCTGGGATGATGACTCTCTCTAGAGGAGGGAGATTGGGACACTCCTTCCCTCCTGGACTCCATCAGTTGAGAACAAATCCTAGAAAAGAGATATAGTGTATCAGGGGTGCAGGTACCCCGATTCCCAGGGAACGAGACCGTGAGATACCTCATTGGAGATGCACCTGGGGTCACGAGGTCAGGTGACCATTGCAGACCTGGAGGTGTTTCTCTGGAATGGGGGGAGGTAGAAGCAGTCAGAAAGTGTTTCTTGAAAGCCTCATGGTTCTATCTAGGGGTCCTGACCTGATTTATATTTTGGAGACAGGTGGGACAGTGGTGTGTGGGATAACAGGGTGCAAAGCCTCAGCCTGCTCAAGAGCAAACCTTTTACTGGCTCCCTCCCCCTCCCCCCCTCTGCTTACTCAGGTCACCCCAGTCATGGATTTTTTTTCTGCTGCTGTAATAAAACGTGACCAAGAGCATTTGTGGAGGATAGGGTTGATTTCATCTTACACTTCCGGGTAGCACTCACTCCTTCATGAAGGGAAGGCAGGATAAGAGTTCAGGGTTGGAACCTGGAGACAAGATATGAAGCTGAGACCACAGAGAGGTGCTACTTAGTGGCTTGCTGTTGATGCCTTGCTCAATCTGCAACCCAGGACTACCTGCCCAGGGTTGGTACCACCCACAGTGGACCAGGGCCTCTGATATCAATCATTAATGAATAAAATGCCCCACAGACACACCCAAAGGCTATGCTAATGGAGGCAATTTCTTAGCTAAGATTGTGTTTTTCCAGGTGACTCTAGTTTATGCCAAGTAGACAAATGCTAACCAGTGCAATTGACCCTTGTCAACTTGACATGCAAACACATCACTATTAAACCGTAACCTTTCCTTCCTTTATTGTCCCCAAGAGTGCATGCTAATATTAACATTATAATAAAAATCACAGTCCATATTTAAAAGTCCCATTTAAAAAATTCCAATGAGCAGTACCACTACTTAACTATAGTTTATTAAAAACTTAAAAGCATAAGAGGCTTAAAAAGCTGTCTGTGGGACTGAAGAGACAGCTCAGTGGTTTACTGTTCTTGCACAGGACCTGGGTTCAGTTCCTAGCACCCACATGGAAATTCACAACCATTTATAACTCCAGTTCCAGGGGCTCCTGTGCTCTCTTCTGGCTCCCAAGGGCACACAGTACACACATAGTACACACACACACACACACACACACACACACACACACACTCACACACACACAATAAAAACACTCATACACATAAAATAAAATTTAAAATAAAAAACTGTTTAATAATAAGATGCCCACAGCATCTCCTGTGTCTGGGTACACCTTCACAGCCCAGCCTAGAGGTGCACTTTGCTAAGCCCCTCAGTTGGCTTTTCATTCATGACGTTGACATTAAGGTTTACATGGCATTTCTGGCTCTTCTTCCTGAATTTCCAGCCTTGTAATAAATGGTCACTTTCATCTGTTCTGAGATCATGAGGTGTTTCTCATCTTAGTAGTTTCTAAATAAAACTCTAGCTCCAGCAGTCAGCTTCCTGGCTTCCTGGAGGATGAGGCTGGAGAAACACTAGCGAGAAGCTGCGCTGGTCACTGTGTGATCGACTCATGACCGTCAGGGCCAGTGCTCACACATTAACACTGTGTGGCCTACAGTGATGCTCACGTGTACCCAGACAAGCTCACAGTCCATTGTCACAGGCAGAGATCTGTGGAAGAGGCGTTTCATTTCCAAGCCTTTTCTTTCCTCACTCTGAGGCAAACTCAGGGCCATGTTCTGATTCCGTGTCAAGTTCTACTCAACTCAACCAGCACGTTTCTGAATCCGCCCTCCCCCCCCCCCCCCCACGACTCCTGTGCAAGGCCTTTGGTTTAGCCTGTGGGGAGACACAGATTAGGCTCACCTATGCTCGGAGGAGAATGCAGGCTGCATGGCTGGTGCGGCGGTAGCTCTTCAAGGAGTGTGTGCAGAGGCAGTGTCCACAGGGTCATTCTTGGCCCTGTCTGCAAAAGCAGTGGGCACATGAGTGGAGGCCTGGGTGGGTGAGGACACAGGCTTTGGTGGACAGAGGGTAACTTGAAAGACGAGGGACAGTAGTCCTGTTTGAGTCCCACCTCCCATTGCTGCTCACGTTCCACGAAAATGGCATTTGTTTTTCAAACCAAACAGAACTAAAGGACAAACCAAATAACAGGACAGTAGGTTAACGCAATGGCTTTTAAAGCGATTTCCAAAAAAAAGCCATCAGAAGGGATCTTATGACAGCAAAGAGCACTCAGAGAAGCTGGGTGAAGAATGATGGCACATTTAGACATTTCCAGTGTCCCCACCGGCTAGGCACAGTCCCTGCAACGTTTACCACTCCCAGGTCAGGCACTGCTTACCCCTCTGAAGCTGTGTGAGTGTCTCTAAGGCCAATAGCGGTTTGTTCTTTAGTCTGTGCTCTCCCTGCAGGAGAGCGAGTCTGGATCAACCCTTGAGCACAGCTGAGATGGGAGCCCGCTGGCATGGAGAGAAGAAAGCCTTGCTGCTGGCTGTGGCGGCAAGAGAAAGAGGTTTTACTCTGATGTGTGATGCTGGGGTCCTTTGTAGATATCGTTTCCCAGGCCTGTCTTCTTCCTTCCTTCCTTCCTTCTTTCCTTCCTTCCTTCCTTCCTTCCTCCCTCCCTCCCTCCCTCCCTCCCTCCCTCCCTCCCTCCTGCCTTCCTTCCCTGCGTTCCTTCCTTCCTTCTTTTCCTTTTGCACCAATTTGAGACGACTATTAATATGGTATATCATACTGGTTGAAGGCTTTAAATGTTTTGCTGATTAAGGCAGTATTCACCCACCATTGCAGTCATTTTAGACGAGCAGGCAGTCTCGGGACTGTGAGACCAGCTCCTCCAATGCCAGAGAGTTTCCGTAGGCCTGAAATCCTATTGGATGGCATGACCCTTCTCTCTGGGAACCATGTTATGAATGGCCTCATCTAGATGCCTCACATTGCTAGGCTGGTGTTCTATTTGGCTTTTTGTAACTCATTATCTTGTATTACTGAGCATGACGTTCTTAAGGTTCATCCATGTTGTAGGCTTCAAGCTGTGCTCGAGTTCATCCATGTTGTAGGTGCTCAGCTGGGACTCTCACCTCCTCCCATTTTGGAGGAGCAGAGGACAGAGGGCAGAGAATGCTGGCACTGTCCTCTGTAGCTTCTGTTTATTCAGTCCCAGACCCCAGCCCACGGGTGCATGCTGCCCACATTTTGGGTGGGTCCTTCCTCCTCAGTTAGATGTCTCTGGAACCAGCCTCACAGACACACCCAGAGTCATGACTGGGCTATTCTAAATCCTGTCAAACTGACACCAACATTTACCATTGCAGATTCTATGTATTTATTTTTCCTTGACTAATTGCTTTGTCTGGGGCCATTAGAACTGTGTTGAATGGGAGCAGAGAGGAAAGGCACCCTTGTCTGCCCCTGGTCCAAGGTGGAAAGCCCTCTGGGTTTTACATTGGAGAGCAACTTTGGCTGTGGCTTCTCAGGATGTGGTTTCCTTCTGTTCCTACTCAGGTGTGTTAATGTTCTTAAACAGGAAAGGATTTTAAGCTCTTACTAGATGTTTTGCTGCTTGGGATGACTGGTTACCTTTGCCCCCAAGGCAGTGAATGGTGTTGATTGGCTTTTGTGTATCAGAACATCTTGGCATCTGGGGGGAATAATCTGATGTGTTAGTCACCTCCCTGTGACTATGATAGAATACCTTGACCAAGAGGAACTTATAGAAGAGTTTCCTTGGCTTACGGCTCAAGAGAGAGAGTCCACACTGGTGGGGGAGGCATGGTAGCTGGCGGCTGCAGCAGGAAGCTGACAGATCACATCTTTAACATTCAGGATGCAGAGAGAGTGAACTGGAAGTGGCACACGGCTATAAGCGCTCAGAGCCCTCCCTCAGTGATGTACTTCTTCCCCAGACAGTGCCATCAACTGGGGACCAAATATCTGAGATTATGGGGAGCGCTCCTCTTCAAACCTCCACATTCCACTTGAGTTCTGTTAAACGTACCTTGTGCACATTTTGTTGCGGGTTTTTACATGAACATATTATTAGTTTGTGGGTTTTTTTTTTGTAACTTGTGAGTTTTTTGTTGTTTGTTTTTTTGGTGGCACTTTCCTGGCTTCAGTATTGGGAGAACACTTGTCTCAGAGAATGAACTCATAACTTTCCTTCCCCTGCAGCTTTTTTTCCCTGTGAGATGGAGTTGATGTTAATTCCTCAAATGTTTGGTATCATTCTGAGGCTGTCATGCCCTGGGCTGCTTATGCTGTGTGGTTATTTGTTATAGATTCAATTTCCTTACTAGTTCCAGGTTATTTATATATATATATATATATATATATATATATATATATATATATATAGGCTCAGTTATTTTACTTCTTAGGAAGCTTTACGTTGCCAGGAATTTATCCCAACAGTCAATGCCACAATGTTATCTTATAGTCTTTTAAATTTCTGTGACATCAATTGTGATATCTTCTTTCATATCTGAATTTGGTTATTGGATTCTTCCTTCTCTTTTTCTTAGTTTATCTCCTGAAGAGTCTGTCAGTTTTGCTGATCTCTAAAGAACTGTTAGTGGCACTGATTCCCCTATATTATTTTCTTCTTTGCTTACTTCACGCAGCTCTGCTCCAATCTTTGTTATTTTCTTTCTTCTGATGGCTACAGGTTCAGTTTGCTCCTATTTTTCTTACTGAGGTATAAAGTAAGGATTTTAATTTGAGATATTTCTCTTTCAACAGGGAAGTTTATAGTGCAAGCTTCCCCCACAGTCTGCTTCTCACTACACTTTCTACATTTTGGTACACTGTATTTTTCTCAAAACGTATTTATTTAATATGTGTATGTGTCTGAGTACCATGTGTGCACTGCACTTACAGAGGCCACATGAGAGTATTAGATCCCCTAGAACTGGAGTTGCAGAAGGTTGTGAGCTGCCATGTGGATGTTGGGAATCGAACCCAGGTTCTCTGCAAGAGCAGCAAACAACTGTAATTCCTAAACCATCTCCCCAGCCAGATTTTCTTTTACTTATCTCAAGGTATTATTTATTTGTTTATTTTTGTTAGCTATCCTATGATCTATTTATTGGTTGTTTAAGAATGTATTGCTTGCTGGGTGTGGTGGCACACATCTTTAATCCCTACACTTGAGAGACAGAGACAGGTGGGTCTCCGTGAGTTCAAGGTCAGCCTCGTCTGTATAAGGAGTCTCAGGCCAGCCAGGAATACATAGTAAGACCCTGTTTTAAAGAAAAAAGAGTGTGCTACTTAACTTTTACATATTTGTGGGTATTTCCATATTTTACCTACGATTGATTTCCAGCTTCATTTCATTTGACCGGGAAGGCTCCTGTGTGTGATTTTAATATTCCTAATTCTATTGATTTGTTTTGCTCTGTGGCCTAACACATGGCCTGTCCTGGAGAGTGTGTTACTCGAGTCCTGCTGGTCAATAAGCTTGTTCAGTTGCCTGCTTCCTCCATCGCCCGCCTGGTTGTTTTCCTCTGTTATTGACAGTGGGGATATTAAAGTCCTCTGCTAACGTGGCCGTTATCAATTTCTTCTTTCAATTCAGTCAGTGTTTGCTTTGTATATGCAGGAGCTCATTCTGCGGCTCCAGCCACACTGCCTGAATCAATCTTCCTTCACCACACCCCCAGCAGCCTCCCTCCCTGGGGTTCTCACTGCATTCCTCCCTCTGCGGTGAACTCCCTGACCCCGGCTCCCTGCCATCCTCACATCACGTCCTTGTGACCACGTCTTCTTTCCACACCTGAACTAGGGTGTAGCCTCACAGGGTGTAGCCCCACGTTCTCACCACTCACCGTGGTTCTCAGTTTCCTTTCTGTTTGATCAGAGATCAAACAATGTCAGGATCACCTGTTTGTTAGTGCTGTTTAACCATTGTGTCTTTTGCAACATTTTAGCCACATGAGAACAAGCTGTACGTGGCATCTAGCAGAGCTGGTACCAAACACTGCCTCCAAAAGCACGGCTGAATGAGTCTTCACTCCTATAATAAGCTTTCATGGCACACGGTATCTTTATTTTTGTCACTGAAGAAGCCAAGGCTCAGAGACACAAAGCTGATGAGGAGCAGAGCTGAGACTTGAACTTGGGCATTGAAAGGGGCCCTGCGCGCACCATTCATAGGCACTTGTGGGCAGGACCTTCAGGCCACCTCTGCAGCCTTTCTCCCTTGCCCAAACTCCTTAACTCGCCCATTCTTCAGCCTTTCTGACCTTGAACTGACTGAGCTTGTTAAGCCTCTAGACCATCATGTGTGCCGAGTCTCCCACCTGGAAATGCCCTTCCTGCTGCCACATCACCCACTGAGCTCCCACCCCACCTCCCACCTTGTGCTGAGTGTCAGCTCCTCTGCAGAAACTCCCTGATCTGCTGGTTAGATTCAGTCAGGCTCTAGGACAAGAGCCACACCTTCGGCATCCTGCCAAGAACCCCAGTCTCCAACGGCAACAGCAGCCGTCATCATCCAAATCGCCAACCTGGCAGTCACGTGTCTATCACTACACCTTCTGACACGGCACCCCACCCTGCCATGATCCTCACCTCTGTTTGACATACAGAACATAAGCATGTGATCATTTAAAGAGAACAAATAATAACTCCCATGATCCTTTGCGTCAGGTAAGGGGACCAAGGTACCTTTTGCACAGCAGTCTCTCATCTATGAGTGTGTGGCTGGGTCTTTGCTTGCCTGTGTGACACCAGCTCTGCAATCTCCAGGAAGTAAGGCCCCAGGGAGGGAGGGGAGTCTTCAGAGGCCAGTCCCTTGAATAGACTGTGTCCTTCCCATTGTTATTAAATCAGTATTCAACTGCAGCACACAGAGGGAGTCCACTCCCCTGCTCAGGCAAAGATAACATCAACTGCAGAGATTTAACCACCATGTCCCGAGTCACCTTACTGGGGACTGCATGCAGGTGGGTTCCAAGGTGCCCATTGGGCTGGACTTATCGACCACCCTGAAGGTGGCTGGCTCTCATTATATCTCAGGAGCGATATAATGACTCCTTCCATGGTGGTTGGAGATAGGCTGTCAATCTTGGGCAAGTGCCTTTCTCTCTTACCCCAGTGCTGGGTTTATTCAACGGTCTGGTGATGAGGCTGGAGCATGCCCTGTAGTAGGAGGTACACCCTAGATGTAAGAGATGGGCTGTAATTGATGAGCTGTTCCTAACCATCACCTCTACTTCCTGACCAATGATTGTCCTTTCCCCCCTTTTTTTCTCTGTCGCCTTGGTGTACCCTAACCTGAGGCAGCTGTGGCTAGCACGAGGTTGAGGGTCTTTATTTCGGGTGCCGTATGGGAGCTTCATTAAGAGTGAGAACAGGTTAGGCATGGGGGCACATGCTAGGACCAATATTCAAGAGACAGAGGCAAGTGGATCTCTGTGAGTTCAAGATCAGCTTGGTCTACGGAATGAGTTCCAGGTCATCCAGGACTATATAATGAGACCCTGTCTCAAAGACAAACACAGAAACAAACCCCAAAGCAAATAGACAAACAGATTTTTTAAAAAGGGTGAGACTGAGGGAGAGAGAGAGAGAGAGAGAAAGAGAGAGAGAGAGAGAGAGAGAGAGAGAGAGAGAGAGAGAGAGAGAGAGATTAATAGAGACAGAAGTTTCCTGGTGACAGTAATGAAGAAGGATCATGGACCAAACCAAATACATCGAGGACCAATCATGACTGCCTTCCCTGAGGCCTGGTTCTGCCCTGGTTCCCCCTCCCACACCAAGAAGAGGAGATGGCTCATGGGTCTGCTCTTTTTCCTTCAGAAGGGAAGAGCGGACAGAAATGAGGCCAATGAAAGGTACCTGCAGAGGTCGTGGTTGGCCACCCCGAGTCCCACCCCATGACTTTGTAGCATTGGCTGAGAGGGTTTGGGGAACAGTCTCCCACAACTTCTCCCTTCTCCCTGCTGCCTCACCTGTTCCACCTCAACTTGCTCTGTGGCCACAGCTGGAGCACCTCAGGTTTCTGCTCATCTGGTGAGTGAGTGCAGATGGTGGCCTCATCTCTCAGAGAGCACGTATGCATGCACACCAGTGCACACGTGTGTGTGTGTGTGTGTGTGTGTGTGTATACGCGTGTGTGGATGACTGGGGCTTAGAGGTGTTATGCAAATGTTCCTGTAGTTGGTTGCACCCACCCTTCCCCTCCAGTAGGGCAGGCAGGACCCCAAGGAAATCTCAGCCAGCAGCCTCACTCTGGAAAGAGAAAAAGAAAATATTCTAACTCTGAAAGCAAATGTCACAGGCTTGGGAGGATTTCCGAAAACAAACTGCGTGAAATAAGAGAAAAGAAACAGGTGGGAGAGGAGGGTGTGGGGAGAGAGGTTTAAAAACTGGAGCTGTACACACAGAAGTCAGACTTTCTTTTCTGAAATATAAGGAGGCCCGGCCACCCTGGATGTGGCCCTGTCTGGGGACCAGAGCTGGGATCCCATCCCACCAGGACACCCAGGGCTCTGAAAAGACACATCTCCCAGCCCCCACTCGCATCTTCAGCTCTGCACACAGCATCGCCTCTTCCCACTCAGACACTTCTGCAGCCTGAGGACCCTGGAGGCATTCAGGAGGTGGCCCTGGACCAGAGAATCTGATGCTCAGCCCCTCAGCTCTGGGATTCTAGGATAGCTTCAGCTCAGACGTCGCCTCTGCGGGGAGACCACCCTGGGACAAAGTGGACATGGTGGCCCCCCTCTTCCTTCTTCATCCCAACCAGAAGACAGTGAGAGTGGCTGGGTTGGCTGCCTGTGGCTCAACAGGAGCTAGCAGTTGAATAAGGACTGTTCCTGCGTCCTTGCTCTCTCTCTCTCTCTTGACAGGGAGAGCACCCTCAGAACCACTTAGAGTTAAGAAAATCTTGCTCCTCATAAAGGCCACAGGACCAGACTGGGAGGAAAATCCAGGAAGGTTGACTGGTTCTTACTCCTCCAAAAATTGACGGTATAAGCTCCCACCTTCACCTAATGACCCCATTGGCTTGTCTTTAAAACACGGCCTGGGAAGGCCACACACAGGGCAATATACATTACAGCAGCTGCTGAGGAGGGGCTTATGGGGCCAGGTTCTGGCTTCATAACTGTTTGTCTGTCTATCTGCTTGTCTCTTTGTACCTCTCCCTCTTGCAAAGGCCCCATGTAGACCAAGAGTGTGCAAACCCATTTGCCTATTATTTCATTTAATAGCCTGTAATGATGAGGCGAGCAGGCCTGTTTTTCATCCCGCCCGGACCCCACACGGCTAGCTTTACTCTCAAAATAACAACACACAAATTGTATTCTTTTTTTTTTTTTTTTTTTTTTTTTTTTTGGTTTTTCGAGACAGGGTTTCCCTGTAGTTTCTAGAGCCTGTCCTGGAACTAGCTCTTGTAGACCAGGCTGGCCTCGAACTCAGAGATCCGCCTGCCTCTGCCTCCCGAGTGCTGGGATTAAAGGCGTGCGCCACCACCGCCCGGCTCAAATTGTATTCTTTTAAACACTGCTTGGCCCATTATCTCTAGCCTCTTATTGGCTAGCTCTCACATCTTGCTTAACCCATTTCTAATAATCTGTGTAGCACCACAAGGTGGTGGCTTACCGGAAAAGATTCAGCATGTCTGACCTGGTGGCTGGCTTCATGGTGACTGTCTCAGAGAGGAGAGGCATGGTGTCTGACTAACTTCCCTTCTTACCAGCATTCTGTTCTGTCTACTCCACCCATCTAAATCCTGCCCTATCAAAAAGCCAAGGTAGTTTCTTTATTAACCAATGAGAGTCCTCCATCAATAGCCGCTCCCCAGAACTACATGGGAGTAGCCTTTCAAATGTACTCATTTCCCTGGTGGGGTTGGGGTGGGATTGGTCAAACTCCAATGAGCTCAGATGCTTCTCTGAGGTGGGCCAAATGGATAGGATGTGGAATTTGATCCCATGTCCATCTGGCTGCAGAGGCCTTGTGATTAGAGCAACTCCTCCCACCCTGCCCCACTGAGTGACTGGGAACCAAAGACATGTTAAAAAAAAAGGTGGATGAGAAAAGAAGCAACCACAGTAGTTAATCATCTTATTGCTTTGACAAAATACACAACAAAAGCCATTTAAGGAAGGAGTTGCTGATATTGGCTCTCAGTTCCAGGGTATCTATCGTGGCAGTGAAGGCATAGCAAGAATATAAGGCAGAGGACCACAGCTCACAACTCATGTCCAGCCTTGTTGTACCTGTCTATTAAGTCCATGGTTAAATTTACATCAACATTTCTTCCTTTACTAAACCTCAGTGCTGTTGCATGGTATGGGACAATGGTCTGTATCCTGTCAATTATATTTTAAATAAATGCTGATTGGCCAGTAGTTAGGCAGGAAGTATAGGTGGGACAACAAGACAGGAAGTAGAGGCAGGTCAATGAGAACAGGAGAATTCTGGGAAGAAGGAAGTCCCAGTCTGAAGTTGTGACCCAGCCACAAGAGAGGCAAGATGTGACTGCCTCGCTGAATAAGGTACCAAGCCATGTGGCTAACATAGACAAGAATAATGGGTTAATATAAGTTATAAGAGCTAATAAGAAGCCTAAGCTAATGGGCCAATCAGTTTATAACTAATGTAGACCTGTGTGATTTCTTTGGGACTTAACGACTGTGGGAACTGGGCAGGACAGAAACCAGGCAGGACAGAAACACTGACAACAGCTCCACTCTGACCCATTCTAAAATCCCTTCCTGTGGTGGAGTCAAGGATCTGGCTTCACCTGAGTGGATGCCTCTGAAAGAGTCCCTCAGGTTGCTGTTCGCAGTAGTGTGAAGTTGTCTCTGCTGCAGCGCATGGTGGTTCATCCCCAGGGCCAACTGGTAGCTACTTAGGATCCTTCCTCCACGTCATCCCTCCCATAGGCCTTCCCGTCTGGCCCTCCATGATGGGACTCCAGGCTGGCCACTGGACATTTTCAGTAAACATAGAAATTCCCCGAGTGAGTTGGGACAAGAGAGGCTGATGCTCTACTGACTAGCCCGGCCCCAACTCCCTTATGAAGTCAACGGAGGCTGACATTTGCTCTTTTCTTTGGGATCCCCATCCCAAGTTGGAGGGGATGCTTTACAGCCCCTCAGCCCCTCAGCCTGGTCTTCTCCTGTCGGGGACCTCAGGAGACACCGGGCAGAGGCCAGGAGTCAAGGTGTGGACGGCTCCCTGTGAGATAGTTGGAAGATGCACTCATGCACATCCTGAGCAGATAAAGGTTGCAGCAGTGTGGAATAAATCACATGGACCTGGAAGAGCTGGCCCTGCAAGTCACACCTATGCCATGGGCCTTATAGAGAAGCTGCTGAAGGCACTGCCTACTGGCTTCTGTGTGACTGTCACATACTGCTCACTGCCCAGTCCAGGACCATAGTGACTTGTGGGTCACAGTGGGCTCCTTACATTCTGGCTCACCCTGACTTGCTCCCCATCCCCAGTGCTACACATCCATGATTAGGAAAGGATCCTGTGGAAGGCAGGGGAGCCCTGGACCTGTCTGACTGTGCGGCTGTGTTTACAAGGGAACTGAAGTCTTTGAAGAGATCTCAACTCATCATCCCAGCTTGAGGCCATGAGCTCCCCAGGGTCCTCATTAAAGAGCTAATAGTGTTGGCTCTAAGGCTGTAGAGGACAAGCAGAAAAATTAGAAAATATATAATATTTATGGAAGCTGGAGAGATGGAGCAGCAGTTCAGAGCGCTGACTGCTCTTGCAGAGGACCCAGGTTCAGTTTCCAGCACCTAAATGGCAGTATACAAGCATCTGTAGTTCCAATTTCAGGGGTTCAAGACCCCCTTCTGTCCTCCATGGGCACCAGGCGTGCATGCAGGCAAAGCACTCATACACTTAAAATAAAAAAAAATACTTTTATTAACTCTTTGAGGATTTCCTATAGGCATACAATGTATTTTGATCATAATCAACTCCTCTCCTCCCCCAGCTCCTCCCAGATTCTCCCTTCATTCGCTAAACCTGGCTTTCTTTTCTTTTTCTTTTTTTCCAATAATGCAGAGTTCAGTTTGTACTGCACACATACTCTTGAGTGTGTGGCCATCCACTGGGAGTATGGCTGACCCACCAGGGCCACATACCCTTAAAGAAAGTCAAATCTCCCCCTCTCTAGAAGCCATCGACTCTCAATAGCTTCTCAGCTAGCGGTGGGACTTAGGTGAACTTTTTAAATAAACGAATGCTGCTTTTAACAAAAGTGAAATATAAAATGAGTCTATCTTGTCAAAGACAGATCTATGCACCGTAGAAAAACATGCCAGCTATGGGTAGTGACAGTCTACAAATATAAGTTGCTTTTCATATTCTGTGCATTCAAAAACAGGTACATAGGAGAGGGGGAAAACAAAAAGTGTTCCTGGTAAGCAGGCTTCTATTTCCAGTTATTCCATGAGCCGAGGCAGGAAAGTCACAGGTTCAAGGCCCCATCTGGGCTAAAGAGTGAGTTCAGCATGGGCAACCTCGTGAGGTCACCTTTCAAAATTTAAAAATGCAAAGACAGCTGGATGGGGCTCTGCCTTGGAGTGTTTGTCCAGCACACACAAGCCTCAGGGCTCAATCCCCAGCACACACCAAACAAGCACGGCTTAAGAAAAATACAAAAGGTCACTCAGAGCAAAGAGATGCACACATTTATAATTTTGAAGGTTCTGGTTTCAAACCTGAAGGACTTGGCCAGTGACCGTGTGGTGATGATTGGGGTAGGGTCTGGGAGCTGCTGGGGATCGTCTTCATGGGGTGTGTATAATAAAGTGAAGACATGACCTCTCCAAGGTATGATGGAGGAGAAGGTTTGTATTGTAGATATAAGGGAGAGTACAGCCAGAGGCGTCTGGAAGAGTCCGAGCAGAGAAAGCAGTGAACTGAACACAGCCAGCAAAGTGGATTTGGCCACAATGTGTGGTCGGGAGCTAGAGAGGAGCACTGAGGGATGGGCAAGAGAGAGGGGGCAAGCGGACCAAGATGGAGCATGGCCCAAATGGCAGGGTTGTATAGGCATGCGAAGCTGGGAGAAGGGAAGACCATGGGCTGGAGAAGTTTAGGTAGGGGGTGGGGGTGAGAAGAACTGAGAGGAGCCACAGGTGCCGAGTAAGCAGGAGGCCAGCAGACACTTGGGTATGCTAATAAGCACTACAGTTAGCTGTTTTTTCCCCCAGTTTCTTTTGGACTTGACAGGGTGGAGCATTTGAGTGGGGTAGAGCTAGTGAGTGATGGGCTGTAATGTCCCTGTATTGTTACGTCCTCCTGGTATATAAGGTCCTGCCAGGGCCACCTGTGGGTCCCCTGTTAGCCCCGAACAGCCACAGCAGGCTTGGGAGGAGGCATGGGAGTCAGGCTCAGGATAGGCCTTCTGCTCCTGGTGTCTGCTTTGCTGGGTGCTGAAGGCCTAGAGGACCACACCCAAGAGGAACCACACAGCCTGCTGTGTCTTGGTGGCTGAGATCAGCACCCTGAACTCCTCCCACAGTGGCCTCTTCTTTTGCTCTCTTTTCTTCTCCATCTCTATTGTTAATCTCCAGTCTAGAAGCGTCTTCCTGTCTGCAGCTCACCTTTGGAAATCCAAGGAAAAGGGGGCATCAGAAAAGAGGAAGGCATACTGCCTGTGCCATGGCAACGGGACAACCCAGGGCCTTATTCCGAAGAAGGAATCTAAAGGAACACACTCCCCTGGGAAGGCGCCATGAGAGCCTGGAGGTGATGTAGACTGAGGACAGTCAGAGATGGAGTTTGGGGACATTGTGCTGAGGTTCTGGGATGCTTGGAACACAGTTGAGAGAGAAAGGATGGACGGGGTGTAGGGTGGAACGTGCTTTTGATTGGATTTACCAGATCAGTCTAACCATTAAAAATAATTGCTAGAGAAAGCTTCCATGTGGTCCTTTCCAGTACCCAGCCAGCTGAGTCACGGGCTGACCACAAACTTTGACCTGCTGCGGAGTTAACATTGCCTTGTACGTGTGAGGAGTCGTTAGGTGGTGGTGAGGCAGGGATGGCTTGCTGAGGCTCCACCTACAACATGAGCTGCTGCAGACTGTCCTCAGAACCCCACAAAGGTGACTGGAAGGGACTTCCTGTCACTTCTTAACAAACAATTGCACCAGGCTTTTACTGGCTGTGGTTCTGGGAATCGCACCTATGGACTCCTGGGTGCAAGTGTTCTAGTTTATTTTGAGTTGGGGGCGGGGAGGGGTCTCACTAAGTTACCGTGCTGTCCTTGAACTCACTCTGTAGCTCAGGCTTTCTTAGAGTCTCTCTCTTTTTTTTTTTTTTTTTTTTTTTGGTTTTTCGAGACAGGGTTTCCCTGTAGTTTCTAGAGCCTGTCCTGGAACTAGCTCTTGTAGACCAGGCTGGCCTCGAACTCAGAGATCCGCCTCCCTCTGCTTCCCGAGTGCTGGAATTAAAGGCATGCGCCACCACCACCCAGCTTCTTAGAACTTTTTTAAAAAATCTTTTTTCTTTTTCCCCCCCATCTTCCACTTCTTTCTCTTCCTTCTTTCTTCTCGTCTCTCTCTGTCCTTCTCATCTCCCCTCGCATCTCTTCTCTCATGGTACTGGGGCATCAACCCACGGCCTCACACATGCAAAGCAAATCACTCAACCACTGAGCCACATCCAGGAGGTTGGATCTATACTTGACCTGGTTCCATATGATAGAAGATTATTGACTGATGTCACGGAATCTCAATTTTAGATGGATGGGGCCCTGCCTTCTCCCAGCAAGCCAATGAGATGGTTTCCTGGGAAAGCAGCAGGTTTTAATTCTTGTTTCTACAGGTGTGATTTCTAGAGATGTCATCTAGGGATTAACTCCCAGGTGACCTCTCTATTCACAGCCAAGAACCCTGGGGTGTGTGTGTGGGGGAGTAGCTCTCTGTGGCAGCCACACTGCCCAGAGTTCCCTGAAGCAGGTACATAGGAGCGGTGGCTGCTCTTGCAGAGGGTTAGAGTTTGTTTCCCAGCATCCACAGCAGGTGTTCAGCTCCATGGGACTGACACCCTCTTCTGTACACACACACACACACACACACACACACGCACACGCACACACGCACACACGCACACACGCACACACACAGACTTAAAACACATCTTTAAAAACTGTAGTTTTTTTTTGTTTAACATACTTGGGTTTAGATTTTATCTCTACCAGCTACTAGCTATGTGATCTTGGGTATACCTGCCTGCCTCTCTGAACCTTTCTTATAAATATATATTATAAATTTGAGCCTCTTTTGCACATATGGATACATGTGTACACATATATTAATTTCTCTGGGTTATTTTGGAGCTGAAATGGCATCATACATATAAATCTCATCATGCAATGTACCCAGCACATAGTAGGTGTTCAAGAAATGAAGTGATATTATGAAAAATTACACGGTCATTGAACTTCTGCAAGGTTCAACAATTGCTGAAATCCCAACTACGCAGATCCCAGAAGCCTGGCACCTCCCCGCAGCCCTAACTGGCCTTTCAAGTGATGAATTGGACTCTTAAATATTTAAGCAGCCTTGGCTGTTCTGCATTAAAAGTTAATAAGTCTCAATAGAGCGTCTGTCAGGTGAGTTTAACATCCTGCTGTGGACTTATGGCAACACCCAGAGGCACAAGGTGGGGATGATCTTCAGATGCGGGCGAATCTGCCTTGGAATACTTACTGGATTCTCCTTCCGTGCAGGGTCCTCTGCCTCCTCCCTGCCAGGCAGCACCCCCGCCCCCCACCTCCTCCCGCCACCATAATGACGCGCTTCTGATCTGGGCTACAATGGGTTCTGCACTGGTGGGCGTGTTCACATCCCCTCCCTGCCACCTTGGGAACTAAAGCTGGGAGGAGATGGAGCTGTGTGGAAACAGTAGGCCTGGGACCCCAGGGGGAGAAGAGGGGTGGGCTCCCCTGGGGTCTGTTTACTCCGGGTTCCACCAGGTGATCTTTGACAGGATAAAAACGTCCTTTGGTCCTCTTTATCTTGCTCAGCTTGATGCTTCTGGAAAAGAAACACTTGACATTCAGGTTGTAGAGAAGAGGAAAAACAGAAACATGAGAGGCGTGTGTGATGTGTGATATTCAGTGGCAGCCAAAGGATGGAGAAACTGCAGAGGAAGATGAGCCAGAGGAGGACCAACCCCAGTCCTCCAGCCTGGGATTGCTGGAGCTGTTACCGTACCCTCAACCCTCTTCAGCCGCCATCTTTCCTGACAGGGTCTCCCTGTGAAACACAGGCTGCCACTTCTGTTCCAAGTCTGCACCTTCCCCTCTGCCAACTCATCCCTCTGCCCCACTGAAGAGATCCTCGGGACGTGGGATCCTCTGGCCGTGGGAGCTTCCCTTCACCCCCTTCCTTCCACTACTAGAAGCGCATTTGACTGATTGTGAGGATATTGGCCTGGAGTCTAGCAAGGTGCTTTTTGTCAGTTTCAAGTCTCCTCACACTGGTAGACAGGATACCATGTCTGGTTAAGGCTGGGGTTGCCAACTGCTCTGGGATCCAGGATGGGTCTTCGGTTTGGACCACAGAGTTTTGAAATGTTCTATCTCAAAGCAAGAGGCCAAACTATGACAGCTCTGCCATTATCAGGGGACCATGAGGAGACCTACTGGCTGGCAGATCGTAGGTCTGGATCAAAGGACTAGGTCTGTCTCCCTAGAGGGAGTGCCACTGTGTCCAGCAGGATACAGCCTGCACAACAGCCCTTTGCTTTCAAACAGTGCCACTGGCATATATTGCTGAACTGCCTAGGTTCAAATCCCAGCCTCGCCACTTGTAAACTGTGTGACTATGGGCAGCTTGTCTCACTTCCCTGGGCCTCAGTTTCCTCATTTAAACTGAAGGTCATCGTAGTGGCCACCTCCTAGTGTCACTGTGGGGATCGACAGTCCTCTCTGTGCTGCAGAGCCTCTGCAGTGTTTTGATAACAAGGTCGTTCAGGAAAAGACCTGCTGAGGTATGCACCCGTGGTCGAGCATGCATTTCCTGGCTGCTTCGGAAATAAGCACGAACACTGGGACACCCAACTGGCTTCTCGATTGGATCATTTGTGACTCAATGTACAATTCTGTGAGTCTATTTTTGTCTGTTTAATGCTGGGGATCAAACCTGGGGCTTTGTGTAAGCCATTGGGCTACATCCTTCTGGCCTTGCATGTGTGTGTGTATGTATGTGTGTGTGTATGTATGTATGTGTGTATGTGTGCAGGTATGTATGTGTACAGGTATGTAGATATGGGTGAGGGCTTAGTAAAACCATTGAACTAGACTGCTCCATGAGTAGAAAAAAAGGTTTATTGTGGATTCACATTGCAAGGCTGTCCTGTCTCTTAGGGGCAGAGAAAACTACGAATGGCAGGAAGAACGTTGCCAGTTTTTGTTTTGCTTTACTTTGGTTTTTCAAGACAGGGTTTCTCTGTGTAGCCCTGGCTGTCCAGGAACTCACTCTGTAGACCAGGAACTCACTCCTCTGTAGACCACGCTGGCCCTGAACTCAGAGATCCACCTGCTTCTGCCTCCCAGGTGCTGGGATTAAAGGCGTGAGCCACCAACACCTGACTGAGCCTTGCCAGTTTTAAGGGGGATAGGTAGTGATGTGGGGTGGTGGTGGGAGAGGGTGTGTGAACCAACTAGCCTGGGAGCTATGGTGGGGACTTTGCTCTGCTGCAGGCTCCTTTGAATTAATCAGGAACTAGATGCTCTTGACGGGGGTAGTTAGCTGTAGGGGGAGGATAAGAAAATGAATGGCTTTTCTGGACAAACAGAAGCTGATTCATGAGGTTTCTGAGGAATGCCGAGTTTAGGCTTTTGTTTACAGAAAGCAATCCTTCTTTTTACCCAGAGTCCAGCCTGAGTTGAGCCCAGACTGTTATTTAAGACAATGTCAGCAGTATTGCCATTCTGGGCTCCAGCTTTGAACCTAACAGTCTGTATTTATTTATTTTCTTACTTATTTTATTTTCTTTGAGACAATTTTCTTACTTATTTTATTTTCTTTGAGACAATTTTCTTACTTATTTTATTTTCTTTGAGACAGATTGGCTTCAAACTCACCATCATCCTGCCTCCTTCTGAAAGCTGGGATTATAGGTGTGTGTGCCAGAGCAAGGGTGTCTTGGTATTTTCCTCTCAGCTTGAGTCCCAATTTTGCCATCTGCTAAAGGATGCCATGGTTCTACATGACCGCTGTCTCTGCTTCTAAACTTCTGGATTTATGAATAGAAACGGCTAGAAAACAATGCCCTCCTTGAACAGAACCAATGTCCCTTTAACTATTTCCCGACCCTTTCTGATAGCCCAACCTTGGCCTTCATCTATAGCATGTGGGGACTGGTTGCCTTCCTACCTCTGGGTCTGCATCACACAGACCAGAACCTTCCTGATTTTTAGAGCTTTGAAGACCGGAGAGCAAGAATTGATCTGTTTTCCTGTGCCTCCCAGAAGACCCTGGGCAAATGGTTCCCCTAACTGTCGTCCCTCAACTCTGTGAGTCAATATCTCAGGGTGGGGGCTGCGGGGCGCGGGAGGAGGGAGAGCTATAACAACTCACCGAATGCACCCAATCACACACGTAGGTTTTCTGGCTCAAGACAAGATCTACAAATATTTGTGGACCCGTGTCTGAGCTCTCCCCTTCCCATGTGCCCAGATCATTTGCTAGAGCACTGTGAAGAGGAGGGGACTGTATGGTCCGGGCCCAAGTCACATAGGAATTTAGACAAGGGAAGTTTGGTATGATAGTCTCTTTATTTCAGGGACTGGGGAGATGGCTCAATGGGCAACGGGCCTGTCACTCAAAAATATGAGGGTTCAGGTTCACAGCACCCACATAAAGAGCCAGATGTGGCATTGTATACCTGTAATCTCAGCTTGGGAGTAGGAGAGGGTGAAAAAAATAAAGACAAGACAGAGTGGGATTGAGTAAGACACAGGGTATTGAGGTTTTCTCATCCACAAAATGAGGTTCCCAGTTTTCCTCATCTGTGCGGGATGATCAAGATGAGGCTAACTGAGGTAGGGAGACCTCATGCTCCGGACGCTGCAACTCCCCCACCATGATGACCTGGACCCTGAACCCCTGCACCCAAACGAACCCTTTGGCCTTAGTTTGCATTTGCCAGGTACCTCCTCGTGACTATGAGAAAAGTAAACGATCCCCACCCCCATCCACTTGGATTTATTTGATAGAGAGTGATAAGCAGATTATAAATATGCAGGACGTGCAAAAGCTTTGCATGCTGTTTAGTTTCTATCCTCAACTTGACGAAACCCAGAGACGCCTGGAAGAGAGCGCCTCAGCTGAGGAACTGCCTCGATTGCTTTGGCCTGTGGGCATATCTGGGGCCATTATTTTGATCCATGACTGATGCAGGAGGGACCAGACCACTGTGGGCAGCACCATCCTCAGGCAGGTTAAGTCTGGGCTGTATAAGAAATCTAGCTGAGCAAGCCAGTAAGCAGTGTTCCTTATGACTCTTATCTTGAGTTCCAGCCTGCCTTCCCTCAAAGATGGATTATCACCTGGAAGTGTAAGCCGAAATAATACTCCAGAGTTGGCTTTGGGTCATGGTACTTGTGGTGGTTTGAATGAGGATGGCCATGGGCTCATGTGTTTGAAATCTTGGTCCCAGTTAGTTGAGCTGTCTGAGAAGGATTAGGAAGTGTGGCCTTGTTGGAGGAGATGTGTCATTGTGGATGGGCTTTGAGGTTTCAAAAGCTCCCTCCAGGCCCAGTCCCTCTGTATCTGCTGCCTAAGGAAAAACTCTCAGCCGCTGCTCCAGCACCAGGCCTGTCTGCTTACTGTCATGATGATCATGAACTAACTCTCTGAATCTGTAAGCCAGCATCCAGTGAAGTGTTTTCCTTTTGTGTGAGTTGCCTTGGTCATGGTGTCTCTTTATGGCCACAGAAGAGTAACTAAGACAGTGTTTGTCGTAGCAAAGGACTCAACAGTACCCAATGTTTGATGGAGGAGGGTCATCTGTCTATGTGTTACTTTCATTGGTTAATAAAGAAACTGCCTTGGCCCTTTAATAGGCCAGAAAATTAGGTAGGTGGAGTAAGCAGAACAGAATGCTGGGTAGAAGGCAATGAGGCAGACGCTTCAGGCAGTTGCGATAGGCACTCACCATGCTTCTCCTCTCCAAGACAGACTCAGGTTAAGATCTCTTCTGGTAAGCGACCACCTCGTGGTGCTACACAGATTACTAAATATGGGTTAAAGGAAGATGTGAGAATTAACCAATAAGAAGCTGAAACTAATGGGCCAGGCAGTGATTAAAAATACAGTTTCCGTGTAATTATTTTGGGTGTAAAGCTAGCCGGGTGGCGGGACACAGCCCCGCCGCTCCATCTACAAATGTTGATGGACAAAGATAGAGGGATCAAGACCCTGCGATTGACCTTAACATCCAGGCAAACAAACAGATCAGTGAACAGAGCTGAAGGCCCAGTCACAGGTCTGTTCAAAGACAGAGAGCCCTCTTCACGATAGCCGTGTTACACAACTGACCTAGGAACGACACAAACATGACACAGATGCACAATGAAATAGTGCTCAGTCGTAAAAAGTAACAACATTGGTGAGCCTGGGGGACACCGTATTAAATACTCAGACCCCGAAAGACACTGAATGCCGTCATTCATTGGAAGCTAAGCATGCAGATTTCATAGAAGTCGAGTGGAGAACCATACTGAGCAAAAGGTGGGAAGAGGGCGCAGTGAGAGGGTAGTTACAAAACACAAAATTATAGTCAGAGATAGTGAGGAGTTCTCAGCATACTAGGCGGCCATAGTTAAGAACAATTGAGCTTTTAAAAAAATACCTGTAGGCTAGCCAGGTGGTGATGGTGAAGTAATTACAGTACTTGGGAAGCAGAGGCAGGCAGATCTCTGTGAGTTCAAGGCCAGCCGGGTCTACAAAGCAAGTTCAGGACAGCTAAAGCTACACAGAGAAATCTTGTCTTGAAAACAAAACAAAAAACAGCAACAAAATAACTGGAGGAGAGGATTTGGAAGTATTTCCAACAGGAAGACGTGATAATGTTTCAGTGGTGGATATGCTGATTACCCTACTCCGATCAGATGAGTATCAAAAATACAGCATGCTACGGTCCCACAAGGTCACTGCGTGTCAACTGAACGAAACCAGGAAAGAGTGTCTGAAGAAGCATCTTACAGTAGACAGAAGACAGACAACCAAAGAGATGCCAGGCCTGCGCACACTCAGAAATTCAAATAAGGGACGTAGGAGCAGCTCTGCACACCCACACTTACACATACTTGGATGGTTGGGGTCATGAAGGGGACCATGCCGTGTGCGGGTAAGAGGCAGTAGGGTAGGGGGTAGACTGCTTCTGCTGTCCTAGTGAGAATGGAAGTGGTGTGATCACTTTGGAAACAGTAAACAGGCCTGGTGACACAGGCCTGTAATCTCACCTACTGAGAGGCTGAGACAGGAGGGTCACAAGTTCAAGGCCAGCCTAATAATTTAATGAGACTTTGATTCAAAACAAAGGAAAAGCAAGAGGAGTGTGAGGACACAGGTCAGCCGCCAACCACCACCAACCATGAGGGAATGCCAAGGTGTCAAAAAAAAAAAAAAAACCCACCATTTCAAAGCTTCTTGACAATTACAAGTATACCTACCAGGTGCTATAAGGAATCCCACTCCTAAAAATCCACTAAGGCTGGGGCTGGAGAGATGGCTCAGTGGTTAAGAACCACTGACTGTTGTTCTAGAGGATCCAGGTTCAAGTCCCAGCATCCACACGGCAGCTCATAACTGTAACTCCAGTTCCGAGGGATATGCTACCCTCACACAGGCAGACATGTAGGCAAGACAGTACTATACATAAAGCTACATCTTGAAGGCACAAAAGAAAATTTCTTTTAAAAAGACCCACCAAGGCATGTGAAATCAAATGTCCATGCCAAGAGCTACCCAAGAGCCACTCATGAAATGTTCAGAGTGGCTTTATCTGTAATCGCCCTAGACTGGATGCAGTGCAGGCATCTGACCAGAGGTGATTGGGAAGAAGAAATTTTAGAATCAACATCTGGGGTACACTACTCGCCACTGCAAGGGAAGGCCACTCACATGTGCTCTGTCACAGATGACAATCACAGTAATTGTGCTGGGTGACAGAAGACCCATACCCCGAAAAGACCTATTGATTCAAAATATAAATTTATTTATGGCGACAGTGGATCAATGTCAGAAGATGAGACAAGCAGAAGTTGCTAAAGGACTTGAAGATTTGGAAGTGACGGATGGCTGGTTTTGTTAGCTAGAGCGCAGCGATATTTTGTGGGTGGGTACACATGTCAATGTTACATAATTTTGCATTTTAAATATGCACAGTGGTTGTAAATTACACATCCACAAAGCTGTTGGGAATAAGTTACCATCAATGAAGGTCACTGTGAGAACAGATATTCCCCGGGCCTGGAACACAGTAGGCACTCAACGAGCAGAGCTGCATATAGGCTTCTCAGCGTCTCGCTGTCTCTCTAAGGCCTTACATAGCCTCTGCTAGGAACCAGAGAGGAGGTGGGGGACCTGCTCCGCTCTGAGGCTCAGGTGTGTTAGTCCGCATAGAGCCTCAGGTCTCAGCTGCTCCCAGCAGCCCCAGAGGGTGACAGCTGCCTTGACAATGCATGAACCATAGACAGTGCAGCTGCCCATTCCCACAGCCGCCTCAGGCCTCAGGAGCTGGCCTCCTTGCTGGTCCCCATCCTCTATGCCCTGTCATCTGGGCTTCAGTCCTCCCTAGCTTGCTAATCCTGGCATGTTTCCATTGTCATCTTACCAGCAAGGCCTAGGTTAGTCACATCAGGCAGTGTGATGCTCCTGTGGCCAGCTGGCAGAGAAGAGCGTGAGACCACGTCTTTTACTTTCTGATTGCAGTAGTTACGTGTGCCGGCCAGGCTGACATTTTCTATTCTTTTCTCTCCTGGAGAGATGAGACTCTTTAGAAACTGCTGGTTTAATTCAAAACCCCATCACCGAGTGGGTAGCACATGCAGAGAGCATCGGACCCAGTGTGCTCTCAGGGAACAGAATTCTAGGGAGAGGGAATGGCCGGGTGGTCGATGATACTGTGAAAATGGGGATAGAGCCTGACCAAAGTCACATGGTGAGCTGGTGACACAGAGTTCAGCATCTGACTTTGCGTCCATGATGATGCTGATCCAATCTTAGACATTGGGGTCTCAGATCAAGGCCAGCTTTAGCCAGAAACCCACAGTGAGATCAGCTAAGGGAAGGGAGGGGACAGTATGGGTTTGCACACAGAACACAGAACAGGGACAGTGGTCTTTACTGACAGGCCTGGGGAGGGACATTAAACAAAGGTCTTCGTCCTGACTGAAACCCGGAGTCTCCACCTTCTAAGATGAAGTTGTCACAGGCGCTCGAGGAAAATCAGACCCGTGTCATCTGTCTGTAAGACACTGCCAACTGTTAACACCTCCCAGAGGAGTGCCATCCGATCCCACTCTGGGAAATGCCACGTTCAGGCATTTAAAAGTCAGTGTGATTCAGGGACAAACTTTCCCAGCGTTGGTGGGCTCCCCTCAAGTCTGAGCATGGAGTGAGGGGGTGTGAACACGTGTCTGCGCTGTTCCAGTGACATGGGACATCAAACATGAGAAATCACTGTCTCCCCTGGAGCTTCTGTGCCACTGGTGGTGGGGGACACAGAGAGGTGATAATTCCAGAGAATGACCTGAGGGAGAAGTTTGGTATGGGGTGCATGAGAAGGAGGAAGGTGAGCAGAGTCTGTCTGGGGACCCACTGGGGACAGTTGACATGTGAAACTGGATAATTAGGGGAGATTGTATACAAAAGAGTGGGCAGGGGGTAGGAGCAGCCCAGAGGCAGTGAGTGGATTTTCCCAGCTTCTAACAACAGGAAGGCTGTGTCCCCACTCTTGGGCCTATTGAAAGAACGTGTGCTAGCACCGTGACACAGACAAGAGTCACTACAGAGGTGGGAACCAAGGTTGAGAAAATGCCTTCACAAGACTGGGCTGCAGTCAAGCCTGTAGGGCGTTTTCTTAATAATTGACATGCAATGGCTCAGTCCATTGTAAGTGAGGCCTTCCCTGGGCTGGTGGTCCTGGGTTCTAAAAGGAAGCAGTCTGAGCAAGCCGCAAGAGCAAGCCGGTAAGCAGCACTCCTCCACGGCCTCTGCATCAGCTTCTGCCTCCAGGTTCCTGCCGTTTGAGTTCTTGTCCTGATTTTCTTCATTGATGGCCTATGATGTTAGAAGCCTGATAAACCCTTTCCTCTCCAACTTGCCCTTTGGTCATGGTGTTTTGTCACAGCAATAGGAACCCTAACTTGGACAGAATGGAGAAGGAGTGTAAAGTTGGAGAAGGCTGAGTGCAGGAGCCATTGGGAGGACTGCATGAACCCTTTCGGTAGCGGCTGCCACCCGCCGTAGGCAGGGTGTGCTTACAAGGCAGACCCTAGACCAGGACCTCCTTCTCATCCCTGAATCCCCTGCCTTGACTCCCTGGTGGCTGGAGAGGTTGGGTTTTAAATTAAGTGTGAGTCAGTGGGTGAGTTTAAGCATAGTGTTGTGGACAGATGTCTGTGGGGCTACAGTTGGAAGTCGGGGTAGAAGCAGGATAGACAGGGAGCCTGTGACACTAGGTAAGCCTGCCCAGAAGCTCGGCCAGGGTCCTAGGAGGGAGAAAAAGGAACAGCCATGGCTTGTGGTGGAGTGGGGTGGGGAGAACCTCATTCCTGGCTGATGGATCAGATGTGGGGGTCAGGGCACAGGAGCAGGGTACCTTGTGGAGCTGGACTCAGGGAGGCGGGTTGTCCTGAGCGGGGTAATGGTGTGTGGGGGGGAGAGCTATGGGAAAGAGTGAGTATCTTGTTTTAATTTGAACATTAAAGCGGAAATAAATCTGGGGCTGTCCACAGCAGGGACAGTGGTCATTTGTGAAAAAGAGGAGCCCTTCTTCCAAAAGTGGGTTCTTGGTCACGTGGAGCCGTAAATGGTCACTTTTAAATCTCAAGTGCTGCTCTTAGCATCATGGTAGGATACAGTACAGGTGCGGATAGTGAAGGGAAGAGGCAGAGGGAGAAGGCAATGTGGGTGGGGGAGGGCCTACACAGAGCCCAAGGGTCCTCCCTTCACCCCCTCCCTAAGGTGACCTTGAAGGTCTGGGCAGAGTTTCCAGGCTGCTTCTTCAGGGGAGCCTGGGGTCTAGGAGGCAGGGACACCCCTGGATGACCAATGTAAAGTTTTAAATGTAGTATTCAAGTTGGCAGATTTCGGAGTCACTAGCTTGATTGCAGATCCCGTCTCTAATTTTTTTTTTCCTCCTTTACTGATGCCGTTGGATGAGTCGCTTACCTTCTCTGTGCCTCAGTTTTCTCGTCTATGAAACGGGGATGTGACAGTACCCACTAGTCAGCATGCAAAAATCATAGCTGTGCCAACCGCTCCAGCAGAGCCGAGCGCCCGGCACAGCCGAGCACCCAGCAGAGCCCAGCGCCCAGCACAGCCGAGCGCCCAGCAGGTGTCAGGAAGGCATGGATTCAGAGACACCTGGTGTGTATGGGGGAGGGGAGTCTTCGGTGTCACCAGAAAAGTTGAGTCCCAGAGAGGAGAGGTGGCCTCTTCATAGTGGCATAATGGAGCTGGTGAGGGGCCCCCTCCCTATCTGGTCGTCTTCTAGGTAGGGGGTGGTGGCCTGCAGCAGAGCCCCTGACATTTAGCAGAGAGGACCTGGCTGTGTGCAGGCAGCTTGTGGCCGCCCCTGCTCAGACACAGACACTCTCATTCCTCTCTAGTTCCTGCTTTATATCCAGGTCAGGCGGATGGCAGTATGGCCGGGTGTGTGGGAACGCCCTGCTGGAGGGACATCTGAGCAAAGCTGACTAAGAACAGCATCTGGGCCTAAGGCCTAGAACAGTGGTTCTCAACTTCCCGCTGCTGCGACCCTTTAATACAGTTCCTCATGTCATGTTGTGCTGACCCCCAACCATAAAATTAGCTCATTGCTACTTCATAACTGTAATTTTGCTACTGTTATGAATTGTAATGTAAGCAGCTTTTGGAGATCCTGGTCTGCCAGAGGGATCGCGACTCACAGGTTGAGAACCACTGCTCTAGAGTCTCAGATCTCCTACTTCTCTCTTGGTTTGTTTGTTTCATGTGTTTGGCTGTTCCATCTGCATGTTTGTCAGATTCCCTGGGAAATGAGGTTATAGATGGCTGTGAGTCACCTTGTGGGCATAGTAAATTGAACCCCAAATGTTCTTAACCGCGGAGCCATCTCCCCAGCCCCTGCTAAGTCTTAGTGTTAATACTTGATAGCATTTTTTTTAAAAAAAGCTTATACACACAAAAATGAATTTCACTGTGATTTTTATGTATGCACACCATGCATTGTGGTCATATCCAGTCTCCCCCATCACCCTGTTTTATCCTCTCTCATGCTGGTCTCTTCCCTTGCTCCAAAATAGCCTCCCTTCTGCTTTCAAGTCTTTCTGTGTTAGCCTAGGTTCCTCCTAGGGTCTTAACATCTGGAAGCTGATAACTATTCCCTGCTGGATGAGCACTGTTGGATTTTCTCACCCATCCATTCACCTATCCATTCACCCATTTACTCACCTATTCACCCATCCATTCACCCATCCATTCACCCATCCATTCACCTATTTATTTATGCATTCATTCACCCATCCATTCACCCATCCATTCATGCATCCATTCACCTATCCATTCTTCACCCATTCATTCACCCATCCATTCACCCATCCATTCATGCATCCATTCACCCATCCATTCATGCATCCATTCACCCATCCATTCATGCATCCATTCACCTATTTATTTATGCATTCATTCACCCATTCATTCACCCATCCATTCACTCATCATCTTAATTATGCTCCCCCGTTGCTATGACAAAACAACTTTACAAAAGTAACTTAAGGGAAAGGGCTTATTTGACTCATAATTCCAGGTGACTGTCCATCATTGTGGGGAAGTCAAGGCTGAAGGATCTTAAAGTAGTCAGTCACATCACATCTACAGTCAAGAGCAGCGAGCGACAAATCATGCATGCATGCTAGTGCTCAACACCGGTCTGCACTTAGCCCAGGAGCCCCAAGTCCAAGAGAAGGTGTCACCCACGGCAGGCAGGCCTGCCCTCATCAGTGGATGCACTTAAGATATCCTCACAGACGTTAGAGACTCTTCTGCCAGGTGGGTCTAGATTGACAATTAAAACCCAGTTGACAATTAAAACCATCCATCACACTCTTTCGTTCATTCATCACTTATTCCATTACTCTTTCATTCCACTGCAAATTAGTTAATTAATGTTCCCAAGGTAACTCCTGTGGGCTGGACCCAATGCTGAGAACCAAGAACATAGCTGAGCACCAGATAGATAGAACCTTTAGGGGGCACCATGTTCCCATCTTACAGAAAAGGAACCTGGGGTTCAGAGAGGCTTGGAGATCCCAGGGGGACACACAGTAAGGAGGGAAGAAGGGAGCAAAGAGGGAGGGTGGGAGATGGGGAGGGAGGAAGATCAAATAAGCTCAAAAAAAAAAAAAAACCAGTAGTGCTTGGTGTTCATGGGTCTGAGCTGAAACAGGCACTCTTAAACAGCACTGTGTTCAGGAACATAAGTCACAAGAGTTTGTGTGTGTGTGTGTGTGTGTTTGTGTGTGTGTGTGTGGGTGTGTGGCTTGGCTAAGGGCGCAATTTCGTGGCCTTTGTAGTGTTCTCATTTCTACTTGCCCACTGCTCCTCTGAGCCATGGGCTCTTGTAGGCAGGAGTTATTTCTTTTCTTTCTTTTTTCAACCCAACACCATGACCCTAGAACCTGACTCAGGCCTGGAGCAGGATGCAGGGGGTGGGGGAGTGGGGAGCTGTGTAATCTGCAGCCAGTTTGACACACTCAAACGACCCCATCCCTGATGTCAGAGTTGCAGCAGCACAAGACAGTTGTGGCACAGCCCTTAGGGGTCCTGGGCAACTCCAGGCACTGACCCTGGATTTGCTCTGCCTGGAAACACCTGGGTATCCCCTCACTGGCCGAGGGGGGCTGGGTGAGTTCTAAGACTCCAGATTTCAGCACAGCCCCTGCCATATCTGAGCTCCCTTGAAGTTTTGGTTTTGGTGAATAACAACCCCAAAGGGCTTTACTTCATCTAGTCCCTGGAGCCTGGCACTCAGGGGCAGAAGGTTGCTGAGGTGTGTGCAGTGCACGCTGAGGTCCTGGCAGAAGGCAGTCTCCCATGGAGGTAGCTGTTCTTCCGTGCAGACTGTCCATTGTCCCAACTTCTGGCTTTTTGTTCTCTGCCCTGTGCTTCTGAGGTCACCTCTCAGATAAACCCCACAATTTATGATCTTGTTTTAGGACCCTTGAAGAAGGAAACATCTTAGAAGCTAAGCACAGAGGTGTGACCTTCTCTTTCCTGGAGCTCCATGGATATTGTGGCCTTCCCCATGGTTCAGAAAGGCCAGGGCAAAGGACAGAGCCCTGACGCCGGGTCCCCAGCTCCTTCCTCAGCAATAGACACATCCTCAGCTGAAAGAGAGGAAAGAACATGCTGGTTCTTACAGAAGCCGTGCTTAGCCCTCAGTTCACACCACCAACGTTCACGTCCTGTAGCAGCCTTCATGGGGCACTGTGATTTACAGACCCGAAGCCAGGGAGTGTGAAGACCAGATGAGTCCACACCTCCTGGGCAGCATGTTCATCCCACCAAAATGGGCTGGGGGCTGAGGGAGAAGCTAATCCAGGAGTAGGATGTAGGATTAGAACGTCTCCTGTGAATAGGAAGCGCTTGAACACATTGTGGCCTAGAGTGGGTGGGCTTGAGGTCCTAAGGCTTAGAGGCACAACCAGGCCCCCGGCATTGCTGAAGAGAGAGCCTCAGCCCCTTATTTTTTTTTTATTCATTTTTATTTTGTATTGAGGTTTAAACCCAGGAAGCTGAGCAAGGGTTTAGCACTGGGCTAAAACAGCCAGTTTGCCTTACAGAGGGAGAAGTTGAGGCCTGGGGACCTGAGTGATAAGACAGGCTGATCACTCAGGACTTGGCAGCGGGCTAGATGTCAGGACTCTAGGTTGGAATCCTGTCACCCTTCTACTGTGTGACCTTGGGTGAGCACCTACAGCTCTCTGAGCTTCTCTTCTGAAGACAGAGCCACAGGACCTGGTACATAGGATGTGGGAGGATGCACTGGGCCAGGGACTCCAATGTGCTGGACTCAGTGCTGGGCACACAGCAAGAGCCCTGGGACTGTCAGCCATTGAGAAGGAGACCCTGGTCCTGAGGATGCCCTGTGCCTTCCTATCCTGGAGAATGGGCTCTCTGGGGGTTATAGATCTCCTTGCAGGACCCCCTTCCTGCTGCTCCCCTTCTTCCCCATTGCTTCCACCTGGGATAAGGGTGGGGGCGCTGCTCAGTTCCAAATGTTCCTCCCCCCCTGCTTTCTTCATCCCTGTAACAAACAGCTTCACTTAAAAAGCCATCTGGGAGGATGGATGGCCCAGGCATATTTTGTAGATTTCGTTTTTCAGAGAGAAGAGCCAAGAAATTAAAGGCGCAGCACTTAGGACTCCATTCTCATTAGGCCCCATAATTCTGACTGTGGGATTGTATTTCTGAGTTAGGCAGTTTCTCCCCACCCCCACTGCCTGATGCTGTGAGCTTGGTTTGCATTTGTCTTCCAGAAGCCTTGTCCTGATGCACAGGGTCCATTTCCTTCCTCCAGATAAATCCCTCCTTCTTCATCTTCCATCAGGAACAGGCTGTACTCGCGACCCTCCCATGCCAGCTCTCCTCTTTAGTACAGCCTCCTCTGCCCTTCACTGGTGGCAAGTGAGAGAGGGGAATACCTCTCTCTGCAGGGATCTTTAGATGCCTGCTGAGGTGGCTCCCAAGGCCAGCTTGGTACCAGTGGGCAGACGTCTTGAGAAAAAGAGACACATCCAAAGCAGGGACAAATGAAGACCCCGAGGAGGGGTAATGTACTTCCTCTTACTGGAAGTTAGCAGTGGACAGGGAACCATCGCTAAGGAAGCCAGTGGCCAAAGAGATAATGAGCCTTAACTTCAGAGCCTGGGAGACCTGACCAGAGTCCTGACCATGAAGTGTCTGGCTTTCAGCCGCTGGCTTACCCTCGGTTTTAGTCTCTTCATTTGGGAAATCAGGTGGAATGACAGTTCCCTACTTCCAGGGTTGTCATGGAGACAGCAGGACACAGTGTGTACAGAGGGTCAAACCCCGTCTGACACAATGTGTACTTCTTAGATAGTGCAGATGACCAGAACGATCATGCCCCTGTAAGAACTATGGCTTCATGTGACTGTGGTTGAAGATTCCAAGCTCTGGCCTTCATGATTTAAGCAGCTTGTGGGAACAGGACACTTGGAGATTCTAAGGCCTGTAGGATGCTATGACTGAGGGTTTCATGCACTTTTCCAGGATGAACCAACTGGAGTGAACCTTCCTCCTACCTGCAACCGCAGAAAGGAGAGAGGGTGGGCCTATGCTTTGTATGACGTCAGACATCAGATGGTAGAGGCTTATGGTCTGGAGAAGGGAAGCAGCCACATGAGGCCCTACAACTTGCTGGACTGGAAACATTTTCATGTGACAGCTTGAGTAAGATGTAGACTTGAGGAGCCAAGAGCCACAGAAGACCTAGGCAGCCATGGCAAGGACAAGTAGCATAAGAGAGAATTGCATGGGGGAAAAGGAGCCCGCAGATGCTCAGGGGCCCTTTGAATGACTGAACACCAGTTTGGCTAGGCAGCTTGGGCAGTGAGTCTGATAGTCAGTACTCCCAGATGGGGCTGATTGGCACCTTCTTCTCACAGTGGTGAACTATCAGACTCACTGTCAGTTGTAGAGAATAATTAGCCTCATAAGAAGGATGCCCTGGCCTGGCTAAAACTTGTGTGTTGGATTCCTAGGGCTTTGTGGTTCCACACAGCAGAGATCTACCTCTCCTAGGGCAGGAGCCAGACCTGGGTGCTAGGAAGGAGTCTGAAGATCGCTCTTCCCAGGGTTCTGAGCCTCTCTCAAAGCTTTGGTAGATGTTCACAGTCTCTGGCTACCCTGACACCATGGTTGCTTCACTCCCCTGTTAGCTTCCATTTTCACATAAGCCTTTTTCTAAAGACACCAGGTCCCTAGACACTCTGATCTTGTCTCAACCAATGACAACCTCAAATGCCCCGTCTCAGGTGATGGCACATTTGTGAGGTGAACATGAGTGTTTGAGGATGCTACTCAGCCATGCCTAAGATAATACCCAGGGACTGGAGAGATGACTTCGTAGTTTAGAGCTCTGGCTGTTCTCCCAGAAGATCTGAGTTCTCAGAACCCATGTTTGGTGGCTCAAAATTGCCTGTAACTCCAGCTCCATAGAAATCTGACTCCTCTTCTGACCTCCTTCTGATCTGGCACTTACAGGTACACACACACACACACACACACACACACACACACACACACACACACACACTTTTAACCCCCCCCTTTTAAAAGTAAAACCTGAAAATATCAATTTGTTTCCAACTTAATTTTGCCACAGAGAAAAGCTCAAGAATATTTATAGAAACACAAAAGTATCCATATATATCAGGGTAGATGTTACAGTTACCTTACAGCAGATTACCAGAGGTGCAGAGAGGCAAGAAAACACAGCTCAGAGCCTGGGGAGTTATTTTCAACCGCAGTCATTCCAGAGCCGACACTGATATAGACTGAGAAGATGGGGGCATTAAAAACAACTAGGTGTTTCAGATATTCAAAAGTAAAGCAGAGACAGACACCACTAGCGATCTTCACTCGGGCTCTAGAGAGGCGCTGTGCAGGAATAATAATGGTTCAGGAAGAGATATGCAGAGAAGGAAGGCACGGACAAGACTTAAGACCATCGACATTGGCGACCTGAGACCACATCAACAGTCCTCACACAAATACTCAACTGGAGGTCCCAACGTGGCAGGGAGGATGTGGAGAAACGATGGGAAGAAGTGGTAGTTAAACAGCTCTTCAGATTTGTTGAAAATGTGTACAATGGAAGCAGTGGTTGCCACTCGGATCCTGATGCCATAAAGGGTATCTGAAAAGCCACCAAGAATGAAGCTGTGTTAGACTGTCCCAGTCACCACCGTCATCATCACCACCATCACCACCATCACCTCCACACTAGGACCCTCCTCACTATCTTATCAGCTTCCCTCTTGTTAGCCATCACATCATCGTCCTTAACGCTGCCAACACTGTCATCACCGCCTTCACCCCACTGAGCACGGCCAAGATCATCATCCCCAGCATCAGCATCACCGTTCTGCATCACCCGTCACCACTGTCCTCACCGGCGTAGGTCCATATTGTAGGCACTTCATGCACGTACACTTGCGCATCCTGATGTAAGCCCTACTCGTGGGGATGACACGAACCCGAAAGCTCCCCATAGCCCTTGCAACTCATCTCTGTGTCAGTCCTCTGGGCAAAGGCCATTAGAATGAGGAGGGACATCTGGCCATTTTGTTGACTTTGACTTCAAAGGACAGAGGGCCATTCATGCAATTATCCTGGACAGCCCGACCACCCTCTAAGGACTTTTCAGGTCCCTGAGGGTCACCCTAAGGTTTTTACCTCCCCAGCAGCTGAGGAGGCTACAGCCTGCCTTGTTCTCAGCCTCTCTGAGGCCCTCCACCTCAACCCTCCCATGTCTGTGTGAATACTAGGCCTGTGCTCTAACCTCACACTTCCTGATTCCTCACTGCTGTCCTGATAGCTGTTAGCCCATAACATTCACCAAATAATTACCACCAATGGAGGGATGACATGAGGGTTCAGCCTGTAAGCCCTGGAGCTAGGCATGTTGGGGAGATGGGTCATGGAGGCCCATAGTGGGAAGAGCTTGACTCCAGGGCCTGTCTTTACTCCTGTCTCTGTTTGGGCAGCCATATCAGAAAAAGACAACCTTGGCGGCTTAAACTACTAAATAGCTCATTTTTCATGGCCTTTATGGTGTCCCTAAAGTCATCCCATTACTGTACAGTTTAGGAAGTGGGGAAGTGAAGGTCCACGGGGGTGGGGGTGAAGGTCAAAATCACCAGGAGGCAAAGATCACAGATGACTTAGGGATTGGAGCTGTGACTAGCCCAGGGCAGGAGATTCTAGGACTCTAGAGATGCATTGTCCTCTAAGACCCAGAGATGGGGACCAGTGGAGAAGCAAGGAGAAGAGAGAGGTCACCAAGGGCTAATTTCTGCTTCCCAGCTCCCTGCCAAGTCCCTGGACAGAGTTGAGGTGCTTTGTCACATGCTGGGCACTGAGCCAGGCTGGGGACAGAATGGTCCCTGAGGAACGGGCCCCATTTCTGAAGGTGAGGAAAAGATGGAGCATAGCATGGGCCTCACTGCGACTGGGAGGGCGCTGCACAGGGCTCTGCAGTGGGAGGGCTGGAGGAGGTGAGCTCCTGGGAAGGAGTCAGGTGCCACTCCAGGGTTTTCACCTTCCTTCTCAGTCACCATTGCCATCGCCATCACTCTTTGTGATCAAATGCTAGCCTGTGAAGGTAGGGTTTGGCTGAGATTAACGCGCCAATAGATCAGTATGTCACTAGGATGAGGTGACCTGCAAGACTTGTGAGGCTGGCCTGATCAGCTGGAGGGAGGCCATAGGAGAAAACACACCAGCTTCTTCAAAGAAGGGTGGGGGTGGGGGCTTGGCCAGCAGGGCCTTTGATGTGGAAGGTCCCCAGTGCACAGCTGCTCTGCTTACCCTGGCTCCAGCCTCCTGACTATGACCATGTCCATCTTGAAGAGTTGGGACCGACTGGCCTCCTAAGAGCATAAGCCAGTTCCTTTACTCCCCTGCCCCACACACTCACTAGCTTTCTCTTCCTATCTGCCCCTTTCTCTATATACACATTCATATTACACGTATTACTCCAAGGGATTATTAAGAGATCATCCAGAGAGATAGATTCAATTGGGTGTTGATTATATGGAAGGTGCATATGCACACACACACATACACACAGTTATGCACATTAGCACATGTGTGCGTGCACACACACACATAGACTCAGAGATATACACACTCATGTCCTATTGATTCTATTTCTCTGCAGAGCCATGGTCAGTATGGCATTGTCACCATTGCCATCAGCATCCTAAGATCATAGCTGTTTTCTCAGGTGCTTGCTGAACTCCTGGGGCTACCAACACCGATCAGTGTATGACCAGGCTCCTCCCGACAAACCAAAACCACGAGATAGGAACCATTTTTATCTAATCTTAGAGGCTGAATTTGGTGCTTTGTGTGTATGTGGGAAGAGGGAGAGAGAGAGAGAGAGAGAGAGAGAGAGAGAGAGAGAGAGAGAGAGAGAGAGAGAGCGCAGAGAGCACTGCCTAGGTCTCCTGTAGGAAGCAGTGGCTTCAGATCTGCAGTTCAGCACAGCGCCCCTCCCTACTTGGCATACACATTCCAGAAGCTTTCCCTGGGAGTCCCCAAAGGTTGGCCCCAGATGGCCCCTCATAGACTGTGGCTTAGGTTCACATCCCAGTTCCATCTTCCACATGTCAGAACCCTGAAACACCTGCTGCTGCTCCTCTGGGCACATGGAAGGCATGGGTGTGACATCACTCTTGATCTTGTCTAAACACTGTCAAGGCTCCCTTCCTACCTTCCTTCACTTCCTCGAAGCCCTCTAGTTACCCCAAAGCACATGCCTACCCCATACCCAGGCCCTGGAGCCTCACTGGGCAGCTTCGGAAGCTCAGCTCCACAGAGCCAGTTGGTGGAGATGGATCAAGTCCCCCTCTCCCCTCCCTCTGCCCAGCAGTGGCAGACAGGGTGATACCTTCCCCTTCAGAGGTGACAGTCCATCAGTGTGGGCCCTTGTTTGTGGCTATAAAGTTTAAACTCTGCATCTCATCCTGGGTGGTTTCTAGTTACAGCAAATAAAAATGGAGCCGGCTCAAAGAGATCAAGGAAAATCAATGAGTAATAAAAGTCGCAGTGTGGAAAATGTGTCATCCCCATGGCAGGAGGAGCAGGTGTCAGCCTTGGGAGAGCCCCAGCAGGTGGCTCAGCAGCTGGGGAAGGGAGGATGGGGAGAGTGGAACTGTGGAGGGGGGCTGCATCAGCCAGGTGGCTCTGTTTCCCAGAGCTGATGTGACATTTCTTGGCACCCCGGTGGAGCGGCAGGGAGAGAAGGGTGAGTGGGAATGGTTGGCTATGGGTGAGGGGTGAGGGTAGTGGCATGGCGTAGACCCTTGATCTGGGCCACTGAGTGGGGGCTAGTGGCATGAACATATGAGACATCTCGGCGGCTGAGTGTCCTCTTCGTGTCCTAACGGGGGTGATCACAGAAGGACAGATCAGCCAGGCAGGGTCGGACCACCCACCCACAGGGGAAGAGCTCAGTTTGTTTACAGCTCCAGGTGGTCCCCATCCCATATCATGCCCCAAGTTGTCCATCTAGGATTTGAGGCCCCCCTGCAGAGTCGCATCTGACATCTGTAGGGCTTGCATTAAGCACGCCACTTGATGATCACACTCAGACCCCTCAGATTCCCATGAGAGAGAAACTGAGTCAGGAAGAGATTAAGTCACTTGCCCAAGGTCACACAGCTCTGTGCTCATGGACCAACCTCCTCTACAACCCTTTCCCTCCAGCTGTTGAGAAGACCTTGTGATAATCCATCCTTTCTCTTGCTATACAGAAGGGGAAACTGAGGCACAAAGAGAACAGATGACTGCATATTGGTTAAACTGAGTCTCTTGACTTTTGCTTAGCGTTTCTCTATCTGTAGGCTGTTCTAGTCACCTTCACCTCGGGCAATGGCAAGGAAGTGACCCAGAGGCCATAAGAGGACAGATACAGGGGAGCCCAGGCAGCTTTGAGGGTACCAAGAAGGAAATGGGAGTCAACTTCATTCCCCCACCCAAACACAACTCGATGCCTCCTTTGCAAATGAGAGCTGGCATAGAGCGAGCAGATTAGCGATGGTGACGCTTTATTAATTAGGTACCCTGAATATATTAAACCTGGGCATTTAATTTAGATTTAAAGGGATAATTTGGATTTATGGGACTAGTTATCACGCATTAAGTACGGAAATGCCTGTTGGTTTCATAGGCAACATTTCCTGAAGCACGTGAAAGAAAACAATAGACCATTTAATCATCCCCTGTTAGCTCAGAGCTGCGGGATTCTGAGGTGGGACCCGCATCCTACAGGTATGGGGGTCTCCTGGCTGCACAATCTTGCTTTCCTTCCTGGTTTATTAGATTCAGACACCCTGCCACAGAGGAGGCAACACTCAGCAATGCCAGCTGTCTTCCCTGCATTCCTGCTGCCTGGGCAGGATCAAGAGAGCCACGTGGGAGCTTCTATGATGGGAAGCCTCAGCCTGCGTCCTTCTCTGACTCTGACCCTTGAGGACCTGTGGCCTTAGGCCACCCCTCTCCTCTGTGTTCTCTCTTTCCTAGAACTTGGAACTGAAGAGGCTGTGATGTGTCCCTGATGCCCCTGCAGGGTTTGCTTTGGTGGCCTTCATCTCATGTGTGTCTTGGGTGTGGCCACTCAGTTCCTGTCCACTACACATACACATACTCTGTCTCCCTCCATCATATGGTTCTCTCTTTTTCTTGGAGTTCTACACTTGCTGTCCTTCAAAAGCCACAGGGGACCTGTGGGCAGCTTATTGGGCTGTGCTCCAAAATGAAGGGAGTCGTAGTCCAGGGACAAGAAGCAGCTCCCAGCTGAGCACTAACATGCTCAAAGGTGTAGGTGAATGCCAGAAGCTTCGGGAGGTGGGCTTAACGGGAATCTGCTTGACACTGATTGATTTGAGAAAGGCCACCCAGGCTTAGGATGGCAGGTATGGAGGGAGACCCTTAAGAATCCCCATCTCCACAGGCACTGGGTGGTCCTAGAACAATGTGTGGCTGGGGCTTTGATTCCTGTGGGTGCCTGCCTTTTCCACAACCATGAGTTCCATCCGGCCCAGCCCTTGCCCCACACACTCTGATTGTGCCCAAGATCCCAGGCAGGGTAGCCGAAGGCAGCAGCTCCTGGAGTCCAGGAGGAAGGCTCTTTCCAGGAGTCTGGATGGCCACTGGACTTGAGTGACTGGCAGGTGTAGGTGTCAAGGAGTTGTCAGCTGATGGCAACAGGTCCCATGCCATGGCCTCAGGTGGTGCAGAATTGTCCCTGCCTAGAAGGTGAGATAATTCTGAGGCCTTATTAGTTTGTTCTTGCAACTCCTGGGAATTTATTCTTAGTGTCCCCTTGCTCTCTCTCCAGTGCTACTTACACCTTCCAAACAAATGCTCACTCTCAGTCTTTCCCTCCAGTTCTGCTCCTTGGGGGGAACCCTCCCCCCATCAGATCTCCAGATCTGTTCCTTCCATGTTCCCGGCCATCTACACTGCTAGATGTTTCTTGGAGTCTTTGCCACTGGGTAGCTGTCTGTTCTGGGTTCTGGCTACCAGAGGACAGCCCTTTCTTTCTTTCTTTCTTTCTTTCTTTCTTTCTTTCTTTCTTTCTTTCTTTCTTTCTCTCTCTTCCTTCCTTCCTTTTTTCTTTTCCTTTTCTCTCTTTTTTCCTTCCTTTCTCTCTCTCTCCATCCATTTCTCTTTCCCTCCCTCCCCCTCTCTCTGTTTCCTTCCTTCCTTCCTTCCTTCTTTTCCTTCTCTTTTTTCTCTCTCTTCTGTTCTCTTTCTTTCTTTCTTTCTCTCTCTCTCTCTTTCTCTCTCTCTCTTTTTTTCTTTCTTTCTTTCTTTTTTGATGTGTATGTTTATGTATGTGTCTGTGCATATATGTCTAGATACATGCATGGGCATGCAAACATGTGGTGACCAGAGATGGATGTCAGGCATCTTTATCAATCATCTCTCTTATTTTTGAGATAGATTCTCCCATTGAACCTGGAACTCACTAATTCAGTTGGCAGGACTGGCCAGCTATCCTCAGGGATCCTCTCATCTCTGCCTCCCCAGGCACACGCTTCCATGCCTAGAGATTTACATGTGTGCCGGGGTGGAACCAATGTCGTCAGGCATGTGCAGCACTTTGCTTCCTGGGCCACCTCTGCAGACCTCCCTTTTAGTATTTCAGTAATATTCCTGAGGAGGGGCAGGAAGGCTGCAGATGTCACACCAGGAAGGACCATCTCCATAGCAGGACCTATCTTTATCCCTCACCTGCTTGGACACAGGAGCCTTCTATATGACCACTGAACACAGAAAACAGCCATAGTGAAGGGTTGGGCCCTTAAAGGCCTCCTGGAGCTCTCTCTCTCACCCACCCTCACTTCCTCTGGTGTCATATGCTGGACTTTACGATTCAGTGGGTCAGAACACACCAGGTTCCCTATAAACAGGCAGTGTCTTGGGGTCACTTGACGCCTCATGGGATACTATCTTGAGCGGTATGCAAAGATTTGTTCTGCTATCCTGTAAGTCCTTGTGCTGGGAATTAATTGCCTGCTAGCTCCATAGCGACATCATCTGTCACAGACAGTTGATGCTTTATCATGAGGCCTCAGCAGCAGCTCAGACATCCCGCAGAGCCTGCCTTCCTTGCTTCAGGTCCTGTTCAAAATCTGTAGCTTTTTGACAGATGAGCCAGTCAGGCTAGTGTGGGGATGAGATATGGGATAAGTTGCTCCTAAAATCTAGAGTAGACCACTTGTAGTCTCTTAAAGGACACCAGACAAGCTGTCTGTCACTGTCTGAAAAATACTTTGAGTACTGCATCCTAGCAGCTTCATGCTGGGGTCAGCAGAACCCTTGATAGGGTCCTTCAACCATTTGGTCCTCTATGTTCTGAAAGTGTCTCAGGGTTGTCTCTTCCACTCAGCAGGCCCAGTACACGTGATGTCATCATTCTGGGGACTCAGTGTGGTTTCCTTGTGACGCTAACTCAGGTCTCTTCAGTCTCCATTATGTCCTAGCAGGAGAGCTGACACAGTGCTGAGCCAAGGCAGGGCGTCCTGCTGTTCCTGCTTCCAAGGAAAGCCTGCTCATTCTGGGCCTTGCTGGGACCATAATTGCTTGCAGTTCCTGGGAGCTGAATGGACTTCTCCTCAGGGAGTCACATCTGGAATAGCAGGTGCTGTGGGAGCCACCCCTGAGCAGCTTGGTGGTAATTCTCTCCCAGCATCTCGCTCTACACAGGTCAGGCAGGCAGGTGAGATAGGAACAGGAAGCAGTCTGTCACCAGAGAATGACAGGGAGGGAAGGGGCCTTTCCCAGATGAGGCAGAGGATGAAGGGATGTGGGTTTGAGGACCTGGAGTGGATAGGGGAGGCGCCAAAAGGTCTCAGATTTACTTGACTTCTCAGGATCCTTCCTTTTCTCCATTAACACCTTGTTCATTTCGGCCATGGGGTTCAGAAAGGCTGGAAGCCAGGTTATAATTCAGGCACCTGCAGGACTGGGTGGCAATATACCATGGGGTTAGATAGGGCTGTCTAGGAGAACTGCTATGGCTTGCTGGCCTCTGGCTGAGCTTCGGTTTCAGAAAGACCCTGTCTCGAAGGAGGAAGGGGGAGGCTGGTAGAGCAGAACCTGGCTTCCTCTTCTGGTTTCTACCCATGGGCTCATGTACCCTCACACACATCTGCACACACATGTGCATATACATTTTATACACACTACATACATGGACCCCCCCCCCCTTCACAGACAACAGCAACAATGGAGCATGTCTAAAACTGTACCCCTGAAGATTTGCGTGTTAAAGAGTGGGTATAAGTTGATGGGAGTTGGGGAGGTGAGGGATCAAGAGAGATCTCACTTTATTGATAGGTTTACCCATGGATGCAGGCACAGATGAATGGTCTGTTAGGAGGGAGGGCCTGGTTGAAAGAGGTCATGGTTGGGGGTTGCATGAGTTAGGGGGATGCATCTCATCCCTGAACGCTTTCTCTTTTTCCCTCCGCTTTCGGGTCCCTATAAGAGAACAATTCTGTCCCCACCCTCCACCACTGTATCTCTGCTCCCACCCTCCATCACCGTGTCTCTGCCCTCTACCCTCCCACAGTGTAGTGGGGAGCTGCGGGCCGCGTTCCCGCTGCCTGGCTCCTGGCTGCCGGCTAGCTTATGTGCCGGAAATAACAACACACAAATTGTATTCTTTTAAACACTGCCTGGCCCATTATTTTCAGGCTTTTACTCACATCTTGACTAACCCATATCTAATAATCTGTGTAGCACCACAAAGTGGTGCCTTACCAGGTAGATTCTAGCGTACATCCATCTTGGGCCGGAGCTTCATCGCATCTGGTTGCAGAGGCAGGGCAATTGTCTGAGCCATCTACCTCACTTCCTTCTTCCTGTTCTGTCTACTCCACCCACCTATTTTCTAACCTATTAGGCCAAGCAGTTTTCTTTATTAATTAACCAGTGAAATCAACAGATTGATAGAAGACCCGCCTCCATCACCACAGCCCCTAACTGTGGGTGGAAAGCTCTAAAGGCCCTGGTGGTGGCTTGGGCTACGACTAGCACATCTTCTCTAACGTTTTATTCCACAGGGACTCAGGGTCACCCATGTGGCGGAGCTCAGGTCTTGGTTCCACGACAGTGAGGTATTTGTTTGGCTGTTCAGAATCTTCCCCCTGAAATTCTGTCTCCTGTGAACATCCCTGGTCTTCATCTTCAAGCCCCCTCCAGGGTTCATGTGGAAAAGCAGACTGCGGAAGGAAGATCATATACACTGGTCACGGGTGGGCTGAGAGCTCAGAGAAGGGAAGGACGCTAGAACAGGGATTGGTAACTCGGGGATGGCCACCACCCAGGACTGGGGGATGCAAGGGCACACAGGGTACCTGCTGTGGCTGTGAGAGAGAAAGGGCCACTGTAACAGTTGCTGAAGTCGCTGTTGTCCTGTTGCTACTGAAGTCACAGGCCACAGCAAAGAGAAAGGAGACCGTGGTCCCCCTGCCTCCTAGTGTCTGTTCTCTGCCAGTTCCTCCAGGCACCTGAAGCTGAGAGAGCCTGTGGTCAAGGGGAACCTGGCTAACAGCTGCAAGGCCCCATTGTCCCCAAGAAAGGAAAAGCCAAGGGACGCTGGGCAAATGGCCAGCCCTGTGGGTCAGGACTTGGCTTTCGTGTGAGACATGTCTATTCAGTTCCTTGTCTCCGTGTGACACCGAGAGGCCATATTCATGAGTGCAATGGGCCCATCCTTGACCAAGGATTAGAGACAGTTAAATCAAAATGGTGACACCAGCAGGTCCTCCCTCATGGGTTTTGTTTCCCATTAACTCATTTTCTGACCTTGAACAAGGGTCTTGATCTCTCAGACTTTGTTCTTTTTGTCTGTGGTCTGGGTTGAGGTAGCGGTCCTATGTACAGCTCCCTGTACTGGAGACGGGTAGACTGGGGGCAGAAGGAGGGGTTCTGGGGTCCCTAGGCTGTGCCTAAGCTGCATTCGCAGGAGAACACGCTCAAATGTCAAGCCACTCACACCTCAGCCCCTTAATGAGTTCTGTATCTCCAGGCTAATGTCGCCCCTGGCAACGCCGATCTAGTCTCTGTTCCTTTCGATGTGCTCGCTCTACACATTGCTCGCTGGACAAGCAATTGCCATAGGCAGCATGCGCTGTGTACTCTGCTCTGGGCGAAAATAGACCCTTCAAATTACAGCCATTGTGAAGATTGGATTTGTAAGCTCTGGGGTCTTGCTAGGCCTGAGTGCTGGAGCTCTGAGGAGTGTTCTGTTTGGGTTGAATTATGAGCATCAAAGTGTTGGAATTTGGGGCCACGTGGCAGGTGCTGAGGGGCCTGAAAGAAGCTGGGGGTGGGGGTTGGTCCTGGGAAGCTGGAACTGAGCGGTTTGCTGGGAAAGGCTTCTAATTTCTTATTCTGTCACGCACTGCCATGCTGGGCTTTCTTTGGTTCTCTTCTTTGTAAAGTATTAATTACAGTTATGGCTGACCTGTGCTGTTCCCATCCCTGCTACTTCCTCCTCCAGGAAACAGAAGTTCCTGACTCCCCAGCCTGTGGGTGCACACACACGCTTCCTTCCTTCCTTCCTTCCTTCCTTCCTTCCTTCCTCCCTCCCTCCCTCCCTCCCTCCCTCCCTCCTTCCTTCCTTCCTTCCTTTTTTCTTTCTTTTTTTTTTTAAATGGAACAGAGTCTCATATAGCCGGGGCTGAGCTGAAGATGGCCTGAATTTTTGATCTTCCGGCCTCCACCTCCTGGGTGCTAGAATTACAGGCATATGCCACTGTAGCAAGAACTGGCGTGTGTGTGTGTGTGTGTGTGTGTGTGTATTTATTGAGGGGTGCTAGGGAGAACAGGCTCACAGGATTGAGGGAGATTGTAATTGGCCACACACTGCTTCATACTGCCTGCCTCTGGTATTCATAACACAGGAGAGTGCTCATGACTTCTCTCTCTCTCCTTTTAACAATGACATCTTGAAATTTGTGGGCAAATGGATGGGTCTAGAAAATATTGTATTGAGTGAGGTAGCCTAGACTCAGGAAGACAAATATCATATGTACTCACTCATAAGTGACTTTTAGACATAAAGCAAAGAAAAACCAGCCTACAATTCACAATCCCAGAGAACCTAGACAACAAAGAGGACCCTAAGAGAGACATAGATGGATATAAACTATATTGGTCATAGAAAAAGACAAGATCTCCTGAGCAAATTGGGAGCATGGGAACCATGGGAGAGGGCAGAAGGGGAGGGGAGAGGAAAGGAGGGGAACAGAGAAAAATATATAGCTCAATTAAAAACAATAAAAAAGAGAAATCACTTCCGCAGGCAAGAAGTCACATCTGAAGGTTGGTACTCCAAGGCTATTGTGCCACCATGCACAGTTTATGTGCTGCTGGGGACTGAACTCAGGGCTTTGTGCATGCCAGGTGGGCACTCAGAGAGCTGCATCTCTAGCCCCAGACATTGTTTCTAAGCACAGAGCCTTAGCCTTTATCCCTCATCAAATACAGTTAAATTTTAAAAATGGGATGGGGGATAAGGAGGCTGTGACAATGGCTCAGAAAGTAAAAGCCCTTTCTGTGTAATCCTTGGGACCTGAGTTTAAATCCTAAGAACCTTTTCCTTTAAAGGAAAAAGCCAGGGCATGGTTGCACACGCCTGCAACTGCATTCAGGAAGATAACAGGGGTGTGCTAACCACCAGCCTGGCTCTAGGCTTGGTGAGAGAGCTTGTCCCAAGGGAATAAGGCCTGCAATAATAGAGCAAGACACCTGAATCCTCCTCTGGCCTCTGTGTATGCATACCTACACACACGTGAGTATATCACAGACACATACACCACCTCACACACATTTGTACACAGATACATATCCCCACTAAAGATAGTTAAAGGTCAAGCCAGATCCATCATGGCGTTAAACCTTGGAAAATCATGGGTGGCAAAGAAGACAGGGGGCACTGGGAGATGATGAAAAAATAAAGTATAATGACATCACACATACACCATCTTTAAAAATTAGTAAAATGTAGGAGAGCAATATGAGAGCGAGACTCATCCCAGGAATGGGCCTGCCACCCAACCTGGGCAATTGCCAATTAGAATCTTACTTGGTTGGGCTTCGGTGAGTGGCCTGGCAGAATTGCTTTCTTCCCTGAGTTCTTGGTGGGATGATGCCAGCCTGGAGCCAGTGGTGTGTTTCCTGCTTCTGTTTGCCTGCCCCATGAGAAATATGGGAGGGGGTACTCTAATGTGGAGGACAGCAAGGTTCTCCCATTCCAGGCCCGGTTTAAGTTCTTAATACTGGCCACCAAGCAGTGTAGGACAGCACCCATGGGCTCTTGGTGCAGAGTGGTCCCTGATGGCCAGCAGAGCAGGGGTGTCCCCAGTAGCAGGCAATGCAGTGCCTGTCTTCCTTGCTATGGCTTTCCAAAGAGGCAGACTGGGGAGCAGCAGGTAAGGAAGACATGGCAGCTGCTGTCTGTTCCCTCCATCCTCAGTGCAGGGAGGTCTCTGTGTCTTGTGTCTTAGCCCAGCAGTGTGCTGCTTTGGCTGACGTGCTGGTGTGGATGGATAAGACTCCACGTGCCCAGTTGTGGTCGTTTGAATGTATTTAGTCCCCATAATCTCATAGGGAGTGGCACTACTAGGATGTGTGGCTTTGTTGGAGTGGGAATGGCCTTGTAAGAGGAAATGTGTCACCGTGGGGGCGGGCTTTGAGGTTTCTTATGTGCAGGACATGGTGCAGTGTCACAGTCGACTTCTTGTTGCCTGCAAGATGCAGGTAAGCACTCTTAGCTCCAGCATCACATCTGCCTGTGTGCTGCCACGCTCCCCTTCATGATCATAATGGACCGAACCTCTGAAACTGCGAGTCACCCCAGTGAAATGTTGTCCTTATGAGAGTTGCTGTGGTTATGGTGTCTCTTCACAGTGATAGAAACCTAACTGAGACACCAGGTAAGCCTTGGGGAATCAACTCTCCATGACTCTCTGGCTTCTGCTGTCCTTGGCGTGAGTCATACAGTCATTCCGTCCCACTGAACGTGTATCCACAGCCAGTCTCACTGGATTAATGCAAGTGTATTTACATTGGAACATTGTTGGTGGAACACTGTGAGTCCTCCCAGGCTCGATACAGGAACCTAGTGGACTGACTTCACAGACAGTATCTGAGGCGAAGCAGCAGAGTGAGTGGCGGTCCCAAGGAGGGGCTGCAGGACCTGCCCTGATGACAGAGGAACAGAAAGATGAAGGGGATTGAGAAAGGAGAGGAAGACCTGGTGTGCACAGGTAGCCAATCATGTGTAGGGGACTGTTTACCAGGGCAGGAGGTGTCCTGTCCGCCCAGAGTTTTAGTGCAGATTATAGCCGCAGCTTCATTGGAAAGGATTCTGAAGGCAGAAACGGACACCAGTGGATCATCCTGGAAGAAACGCCAATGCAGAACAATGGACAAATGGCTGCCCAGCCCTTAGAGAATCCGAGAGGGATCCACAGGGATGGGCACTAATGCAGGAGCACCCTGGTGCGGTGTATATGGGTGGGGGTGGTGAAGTAGTAGAGAAGGGGAAGTAGTAGAAGGAATATGGGGTAGTTGGTAGATGGGGCAAATATGATCATATTCAATTGTGTACATGTATGAAAAGAAAGACCTTGAAACAACAACAGAGAGGGACACCCATCCTTGTCTGTTCATCTGCCTCCCTACCCTAAACTAGTTACCCAGAGGGTGTGTCCTCTGAACAGGGGTTTCTGTTGCTGGGTCTGTACTTAGAGGTGTCTGCTAACCTCACATTACACATTCTGCATATCCATTGCACTGTTTGCTGCAGTGTTTACTATTCTTACCCTGGAGCCTCCAGTTCCTGTCCCCAATGGACCTCTTCCATTGTTCCCTCCAAATGTCCCCACTCCCCACCCCATGGTCCCCTTTGAAGCACACCCACTGTGCCTTTGCTGTGCACTTCTGTAGCGATGGAAGGTGTGGGGCCCCTTACTGCACACTCACCTGTATACTCACATATCATCCCTTCAGGGAAATGTCTATTCAAATCCATCACTCATCTTAAAATGGCTCATTTGTCTTTTAGTTGTTACACCCCGAACCTTCTTTATGCTAAGATATAAGCTCCTTCTCCGACAGATGTGTGCGCTGCTCCCGACTTCTGTGGACTCTGCTTTTGACTCTCCTTCGGAACACATGGGTTTTGAAATTCGTGAAGTTCAATTAGAGGTGCGATTGTTTTCCTCATTTCATTTCCAGTGTTCATTAGTAGTGCACAGGAATCCACTTTGTTTTTGCTATTGATCCTGTAGCCTATAACCTTCGGTCCTTCTCCAGACCTCATGAGGCTGCTTGAATTCCTTAGCCTTTTCTGTCTGCACAACCATGCCATATACAACATGCACTTGCCTTTCCCTTTCCTACCTAGATGTCTTCCATTTCTTTTCTCTTTTTCTTTGCTGCTACCCTCCCTCTCTCACCAATCCCTGCAGTGCTGGGGGAGGAATCCAAGGCTGTGCATGTGATGTGCAAGCATGGTTTCCCTGAGCTGAGCTGCATGCCTACTATTTATTTATTTATTTATTTATTTATTTATTGCCTGATAGTCCCTCCTGGAACTTCTAGTTTTGTGTGGGATAGAAGCAGCGAGATCAGGCAATGTCTAGCCTTGTTCCAAACATCCGGTCTTCACTGTCAATGTGTTGTTAGCCTGGATGTTTTCATAGATGACCGTCATCAGGGGAGAACACCACTTTTCTTGACTTGTCTGTCAAGTTTCCTCCCCTCTTCCCTCCCTCCCTCCCTCCCTCCCTCCCTCCCTCCCTCCTTCCCTCCCTCCTTCTCTCTCTCCCTATTTTTCTTTTAAAAGAAAAAGGATGTTGATTTTGTCAAATTCTATTTGCACCTCTATGAAGACGATTAATGAATTTAGAATTTTATTCTCAGTCTGGAGTGTGGCATTGCTTGGTCTTCATACAGAAAGCCAGGCTCGCACTCCTGGGCTAGGTCCCTTGCTCCAGCATCAGGTCTTCCTAAGTCCCCTTTGTTGACATTTTGTTATGGAGCTTGCGTCTGCATCATGGAGGACTGTCTCTGGTTTCCCTTACTCGGAATAATGGCTTAGTTTCACCATCGGGACAATCCCGGTCTCAGAACGAACTGGACACAATCTCTTCCACCCCTTTCTGTTTCATTTAATTGTCCTGGGTTGAATGGATACTTCTTGGCTGTGATGGTTAATGGTTGGCCGTGAATCCTTGGGCCTGCCTGTGGGAGAGTTTCTAGACTGGTTGGTGGAGGAGGGGAGGCCTGCCCTAACTGTGGGTAGCACCAATCCACAGGCTCAGTTCTCAGACTGAATAAAAATAAGAGCCTGAGAACCAGCATTCAACTCTCTCCCTTCTTGACTGTAATGCAACGGAACCGGCTGCCCCCAGCTGTTGTTATGACTCTGGCTGCCCCCAGCTGTTGTTATGACTCCCCAGCCTGACGCGCTGTCCGCTGTCCGTCATCAGCAAAAAGAAGCCCTTCCTTCTGCAAGCTGCCTTTTTCAGGCACCAACTGCCCCTCCCCCATGAGAACTGAGAAAAAGAACTAAGACAGTGGCTTATTCCCCCCGGGTCTTTGTCCTCTCTCCTCTCTCTACAAAAAATGAGGGATTCTGGCCCCACTTTGGGGAGCACCTAGGACCGAATCACAATCGCTCTGGATTCTTCTCCACGTTTCAACATCACAGCAGTTTCAAAGGAAGTCATAAAGCGAGGTGCTGGCTTGGTCAGGTGCACTCGTTAGCAGTGGGTTAGTGCAGCAGTGCAGTGGGGGTATGAGGAGGCAGGGGTGGGGGTATCTGCTGTAGGCCTCAGATGCTATCTGATGATGTTCTTATCTTGGGTTGGTAGAAGTTAGTGTTGTGTTATGTTAATAAGTTCTAAAAGGTTTTTACTAGTTCTACACAAGGATATTAGCTCAGACATGAAGGTGGGTAAGGAATGGCTATTAAGGACGGGGTGAGGGAACTACAGGCAATCCCAGAAGAATTGTAGCTAGGCTCTGGGCCTGCAGCATTCCAGCCTGACCATGTCCAGTGAAGCTCTCATCAATCAGTCGTCCTGGGGGAAGGTTTGGTAGAAAGTGCTGTGTTTTTACCCAAGAACTTTTGTTCATGTAGGCAGGATGACCTGGAATTCCTGATACTACTGTCATGACCTTTCAAACCATCACATCCTGCTGTGACTACCTTCTGGGACTTCTCCTTCCAGTCCTCTGACATCCACGCCTCAGCCTCTCTCAAGTCTCACTTCTTACAGCATCAATAAGCCACCTCTGTGGTCCCTTGTACCCTCATGCCTTTGGCACTCTGTGAAATCCTGTGGTCGGGCCACATCTCACGTAGCTTCCTGATTCCCTGAAGGTTTGGTTCTGGACAAGTCTTAATTAATATCTGTGTTTCTGGACTGTAGGAGCTGCCTGGCTTAGAGTAAGAACTCAATAAATATTTGCTGAATTAATGAAAATGTCTGTGAAAGGCGGGACTTCTGTGGGGCTGTTTGTTCTTCAACAGAAGACAAAGCCACAGCAACGAGGCTCCAGTGCTGGCATTTGGAGCATCAACAAGCTGGGGACAAACGCTTCTGACCCCTCTGTTGTTTAGACTCTGGGAAGAAACGGTTCTCCTGACAGACGGGACTCTCCTGAGGCAGGAGAGCAGAATAGAGAGTCTCTAGAGGCATTCCCCTTAGTCACTGCTCTCTTGCTGTGAAGAGACACCACGACCTTCAGCTGGGGTCTGCTTACGGTTTCAGAGACTTAGTCTGCTATTATCATGGTGAAAAGCAGAGAACCATAGCCGTGGCTGAGAGCTCTACATGCAGATCTGCAGGCAGCCGGCAGAGAGAGTAATGGTGGGCCTTCAGAGCCCATCCTCAGGGGGGCACACCTCCTTCAACAAGGCCGCACCTAGGAACCCCTTCTAAACAGTTCACCAACTGGGGACTAGGCATGCAAATGGGGGGCATTCTCCTTCAATCCACCACAGGCATCAAATTACTGTATGGATTAGGCTCTGGCCCTGCAATCTTTGTTCCCACAGCAGGGCACAATTTAAAAGTCCTTGAACCATAGGCTGCGTGTAATCAAACAGCATGCACGATAAAAGCCCTCTCCAAGCTGAAGAGACAGCCCGGTGGGTAAGGTAGCACAAAGAACTGAGTCTGTATCCCCAACACCCACGTGAATGCTGGGAGTAGTGGTACACATCGGTAATCCAGTGCTGTGACGTGATGTGATGTGATGACAGAGATAGGTGGATCGCAAGGGTTTGTTGGCTAACCAGTCGAAATCCCGGGTTTATAAGAGCCTCTGTCTCAAACAACGAGATGGAGAGCCATAGATGAAGATATCTGGCCCCGACATGCACAAGCATAGGTGAGTGCACTCTCTTTCACATGGGGGACTGTGTAAGTGATGCTGGAGAAGGGGTGGGATGTCTAAGTGATGCTGGAGAAGGGGTGGGATGTCTAAGTGATGCTGGAGAAGGGGTGGGATGTGTAAGTGATGCTGGAGAAGGGGTGGGATGTGTAAGTGATGCTGGAGAAGGGGTGGGATGTGTAAGTGATGCTGGAGAAGGGGTGGGATGTCTAAGTGATGCTGGAGAAGGGGTGGGATGTGTAAGTGATGCTGGAGAAGGGGTGGGACTGTGTAAGTGATAGAGATTCATATGGCCCAGGGCCTTCGAGCTTTAGTCGCTTTCTATGATCTCTGGCCTTCTTCCATTCTTCATGATTCCCTTCTCTGTCTTAATGATCTGTCTGTATTTACACCACTATTCGCCAGCCTCTCAGAGATCCAATTGTTTGTTTTGGTACACAAGAACCTGGAAATCTAAGCAGTTGCATTTGAGATACTCTGATCCACACCTATAGCGTTCCACTCATGGGTGGTCCTCTGACCAACTCAGTGTGTCACGGAATCCAGTGTGTCTCCTCTTTGAGTTTCTCTTGGACATAAACGTTTCCCAGCCCTGTGAAATCTCCCTGTCCTGGCTCCAGGTGACAGCAAATTCCTCTTATCATCTCATGGTGAGGCTTCCCTTCCTTCCCTCCATCATCTCAGACCTCAGATGTTGCAGCATCCAAACCCCGCCTTGCAACTCAGCTTTGCCAGTATTCCCGAGGCATTTGAAGCCTTCTTCTCCAACTCAGATTTCTCAAAGAAATTCTAGTGGCCTGGCTGCTTCTTCCCCATGATCTGATCACCAATCCTGAAGCCTTATGACTTCCCTGATCCTTTGGTTGGGTGCCCCTCTGTTATTAAGGCAACTGAATGTCCCTTTCATGGGTTCTTAGTCTTGTTAATAAAAGAATTGAAAAGGGGGCTGGGAAGGAAGCTTGAGAACAATTTTATTACAAATTGAGAGAAGAACAAGAAGACAGGATAGATGTTGTTGTGGGAATTCATTCCACCAATAGTTTTGGGGTATCGGCATTAGGGTGTGGCTTCTTGTCTGCAGACCTGATTCCTTAAAAGGAGGGAGACAGAGGTTGTTTGCTCCCTTGGGTTGTGAAGACAGAGTCAGACTGTGGTCAGTCCCAGCTCCAAGGCCGCTACCCCAAAGCTATTGTTGGAATGAATTTCCACAACAAGCTGTGTTTGTGCTACCCAGAGAAGTCAGATGAAGGGGAAGAGAGAACTCCACCCCCAACCATGTGTAAGGAGCCACATGGTGGAAGTGGGGGAGAGAGAGGACTGATTTCAGAAAAATCCCAGAGCATCACAGAAAATACACTCATACTTTGAGCAGTGTCTAAAAGAAAGAGATGAGAACAATGGAAAGCCACACTTTTCTGAAGTTAGAAGTAGGGAGATTTAGAGGAGCTATGTGGAAGTTGCTCCCTAAGCAATGGTGCCAAGGGAGGGCTTCTGGGAAAGCCGGTGCAACATCTCATTAAGGGCATAGTCTTCCCCTCTCCTTAGCATGTCTCTCCTTAGCACGTTTCTAGGCCAATCAGCTTTCCTGGTGGTGGTGGTGTGGGACATTGTACTCTTGGCCAGGTGCTTGCCAGGTCCATTTGGATTAACTCTTAAGGAAGGAGAAGATTGCACATAATGTTTTTCAGTGAGGAGCAGCGGGCTGCTTCCCGCCGCCTGACTCTCGACCTCCTGGCTAGCTTGTGCCCCGAAATAACAACACACAAATTATATTCTTTTAAACACTGCTTGGTCCATTAGCTTCAGCCTCTTACTGGCTAACTCTCACATTTTGATTAACCCATTTCTAATAATCTGTGACAAAGTGGTGTCTTACCGGGAAAGATTCAGCATGTCTGACCTGGTGGCTGGCTTTATGGCAACCGGCTCAGAGAGGAGAGGCGGGGCAATTGCCCGAGGCATCTGCCTCACTTCCCTCTTCCCAGCATTCTGTTCTGTCTACTCCACCCACCTATGTTCTAACCTATTAGGCTAAGCAGTTTCTTTATTAATTAACTAATGAAATCATCAGATAGATAGAAGACACACCTACATCAATGTTCTTTAAAAAAGCCTTTAATACCAGCACTTGGGAGGCAGAGGCAGAAGGATCTCTAAAGTTTGAGCCCAGCCTGGTCTACAGAGTGAGTTCTAGGACAGCCAGGGATGTACAAGATGTTCAGGGAAATTCTGTCTCAAAGAAGAAGAAGGAGGAGGAGGAGAAGGAGAAGAAGAAGAAGACCCCCCCCCAAAACCCCAAAAAACCAAAACAAAAAACATACACACATATATACACACACATACTTACCCCAAACTACAAAGTCTTAAGTTTCATTTATTTTTATTTATGTGTATGTGTATATATCATGTGCAAGCAATGCTTTGGAGGCCAGAAGAGGGCACTGGATTTCTTGGAACTGAAGTTACAGGTGGTTGTGAGCCACCAGTATGGGTGCTAGAAACTGAACCTGGGCCCTCTGCAAGAGCAACCAGGACTCTTAACCTCACAACCATCTCTCAGCTCCTAATATGTACTGTTCTACTCTTCGGAGGACAACAGAAGGTCATGTCTTCACTTAGGGTCAGAGGTAGACTCCATTATGGAGGGGTTCCTTCTCAGTGCTCTCTCAGGCTACTAATGCCTGTTTAGCTACTTACCACTTTCTGCTCGAGACCCACACACCAACTGGCCTGGCTGTCCTCAGCTCCTCCCTTCCACTCCACTCCCCAACAGCCATGCAGAAGCAGGGACATGGCCAGGTACACACCAGACTCCCAGGCTTTGCAGTGGCCATGTGTGGAGCATGGTTGGTGTCCTCGTTTGCACAGCTGGCAGAGGGAACTCAGCAAGGTTTAGCTTTTGAGGAGTGGCAGGAGGCCTGTGTGGCTGGAGCTCAGACAGTGGTGGTGGGGGTAGCTGGGAAGGGGCTGTGGCCCATGCAGGTCGGTTGAGTTTCAAGTTTCCCTCTAGTGGGATGGGGGCTTTTTGAATGTGTCAGGATTTTGTGAAGACTCTTTAGGCTGGAGCTAGGGCTAGGACCAGAGGAATCTGGCTGCTTCTGGCCACGAGACTCCATCTCTTCTGGGGTCAGGGATGTTTAGCTGCACTGACAGCGTCCTGGGATTCAGCTCCTGCTTCTGAGGACCTCCTATGACCAGGTCCCCAGGTCCTCACCATCTACCTGCTGACTCCCCTGATCTGTCTGCCCAGCCTGGCCTCTCTTTTCTGGGACACAGGCTGTAGGTACCTGTTTCTCCATATCCAGCCTTCTGAAACCTCCTATTTGTCCCGTGGCTAAATCTGCTTCCAATCTCATTCTCATTCTGCCACAGCCATGCGGGATGGACCTCCCCTAAAGCAGGGCCCTGGGATCGAATGCTGAGCCTGCTGTGTGAGGTCAGGAAATGCCTGAATCTCCTTGGAAGATGAAGGAAACAATATCCTCATAGAAGAACTGGGAGTCCATGCCTATAAAGAGGGAGACCCTTAACTCCCACCAGACTCTACTGTCTTCCTGGTGAATGGGCCAGGAGCAGCAAGGGCGGTTGGCTAGCTCATCCTCACTGCCCTGGATTTCCTGGGCTCAGCCTCAGACTTACACCAGGAACACACTTGTGTGGCACCTTGATGTGACAGGTCACCCTTCTTTTTAAAAAGTGGTATTTAAAAGAAATCTTATTTGTGTGTGTGTGTATGTGCTCATCTGAGCATGTGAGTATGTGTGCATGTCTGTGTGCATGTGCGTGCATGTGAGTGTGCGGGTAAACCTGTGCACACAAGGAGGTCAGAGGACAACTTGAGAGTCAGCTATCTCCTCCACTGTGGGTTATGAGAATCAACTTCAGGTCGTCCAGCTTGTACAACAAACCCTTTTACCTACTGAGCCATCCCAATCTGGTCATCCTTCTGAGGTTTCCCCTAACTGGAAGCCTTCCTGTTTAGGGCTCAGGAGGGACATCTCCCCAAATACTTTATAATGTAGAGTAGGCCAGACACACTCTCTTTCCCAGAGCACCCAAGTCTGACTATCCCCCAGGAGTGAGTCTGCACCCCACAGACAGATCTACTCCCCACAGCAGAACCAGCCAACTGCGCCTTAATCAGCCCCTCGGTTTATGCCCGCATACTCTGCAGATCTCATGCTACACATGAATTCTTTTTAAAAAGTCTTATCGTCTCTGGAGTTCAGGGCTTCTCCAGATTCATCTCTTAACAGACCTGCCATGAGAATGAACAAAAGATGATCTCATTTAAAAGAAAGGACAAAGGAAAAGGCTGTCGGCTGGGAGAGAAGAGCTGGGCTCTCAGCGCCTCAAGCCCCAGAGCTAGTGTCTCATTTTGGCAAATGGCTCTCTCCACTTTTCGGCTCCTGAAGGCAGAGGGCGGGAAGGTGCCTCGTGGCATCCCGGCATCTGCCATGTGAAAGAAAATGAGATTTCCAGCAGAGTCGCAAGATAAGTGGACAATCACGAATGCGGAGAATCTATTTCCACAGACAGAACTTCATAAAGCTGAGGATAAAGAGCAGGACAAGGGACTTTGGGGGACCTCTGGAGGAGTACCCAAAGGGAGCAACACTGATGGAACGGTAGCAAGTCCTTCTGTTACTTCTGGATGCCCATCTAAAGGCCCCTCAGATGTCACCCTGCCTGGGATGGGGGACTACCTCTGTGTAGGTCCTGTATGGGAACTCAGTAGGGTTCCATTTTGTAGACAAGGAAGCTCAGGCAAAGGGAGGGACTTGCTTAGTCCCATTGCAAGAGACCAGACCTCTGGTTGCTGATGAGTCCTAGTTTGGCGTGACCGAGGAAAGAGCCTACATTGGGCATGTTCTGTATTTCTGATTCTTTGACATCTCACTGTGGTCCCGAGAGGTAGCCTTTTTATCCAACCTTAGGTTTCAGAGGATGAGGAAATTCATCAGGCCTGACTCCTATGTGTTGGGCAGGTTCAATCTCAACTATTGACGTAGTTATGGGAAAACAGTACCTAGGGGTGTGGCAAGCTAGCTGTGCTTCCTTCTGCACTTGCCCAGCCCAAAGGCACTGCCCCTCACTGATGCTACTGTCTAGAACCCATCACTGCTACCCAGCTGCCTGCTGGGCCGGTTCATGCCATCTTTGTGAAGTGTCTTTGCCCAGCCGGAGACGACAGTGTGTTGATGCAGAAGGAGCTGCTGCACCTGGTCCTTCCAGGGCAGAGAAAAATACATGATGAGAATTCCTGTTCAGGAGGCAGAGGCTCTCTCCCTGGTCCCTTTCAGGACCTGGCTGGATGTCCCAGCAGTCCATGAGCTGGACCTGGGCTGTGACACTGTTCAGATGTATGTGTGGCCCTGGTGAGGAACAGGGATGGGGACAGAAGCCTCCCAGCCCTCAACCACCTCAGTTCCTGCCTGGCTGTGCGAATCTGGATGGAATTTCTCTAAACCTGCCTTCCCACTGGGAGGCTATTGGGTTGGGCTATTTCTGGAGTTCTGTGGCTCCAGTTCTCATTGAGTCCTTCGTCTCTGAGTAGGTGTTCAATTTCATTTTCACAGTCCAAGGTGATCGGGGCCCTAGGCAATCAGAGGCTCTTGAGAAGTTGAGAGAGAGGCCCGAAGCCCAGGTCCCTTCCAAGGATGCTGGCCTAGCTCCCACCCCAACAGGAGGCTCCACACTCCCCTCTCACAGTCTTCTTCCAAGTCTTTTCTCTAAAGTTTTGGAACCTTGGAGCCTGCAGGGTGCTGCTCTCCAGATCCCTGCACTCATAGATGTGAGTCCCGCTTGGCTGACCCCGCTACAGTGGTCCCTGCCACTGGCCGTGACTCAGTTCTCCCCTTTTTGCTCTCTCCCACACCCGGACTCCCTTCAGCAGGACATATACCAGGAAGATCCGATTATTCCTGCTTTAGATAGTGTGGAAAATGAAAACCCAAGCCCAGAGACTACCCTAGAGAGCAACTGAGGCACAAAACCTGTTCCTCCTCATCAGCAGGGCTGGGCACCCACCTCATGGGTTCTGCCACATGAAGAGAACACAGTTGCTGCTTTGGCTGTTTTCAAATCGTTCGTCCCCAGGCCAGTTTCTCCCTCCTGCCCCTCAGTCTCCAGCCATGCCTTGCCTACAGCTGCTCTCAGGCTCTCTCTGTCTCTCTGTCTCTGTCTCTGTCTCTGTCTCTCTCTCTCTCTCTCTCTCTCTCTCTCTAACACATTCTTTTGTGCGACTGTAAATTGCTTTCAGTTCCAGTGAAGCTGGTCTTGAGCTCTGCATAAAGTCAGATCCCCTGGCCTGGAGGACCGGCTTGTCGCGGCTTTACATTCTCCACAGCCGGGTACAGAAGCCTATTGTTTGAGTCACAAAGGAAGATAGAATGGTACCTTGAGTGTGACAGGAAGGTCCCTCCCTGTGGTTGCAGAAGCATCACAGTATGTGAGCCAGTTAGGGGAACCCTAGCCATGTGCACCATCCAACATGTCCCCCACGTTCACCTAGGAGGGAGAGGCATGAGATCATAGTGAAAACCTGAGCCAAGCTCATGGTCACTGAGCCCTTCTAGAGGTCCAGGCAGAACTGAGCAAATCGGTTTCATAGACCTCAGTGGAATTGATGAAGTGGGTCCCGCAGCAATCCCATTCTGCAAGACAGCACTGGGGCATAGGGAAGTCTCCCACTGTGCATCTGCAAAGTATAGAGTAGTTCACGCCAGCCTGTGGAGGCCTTGCCCCAGTGTGCAGCTGGATGTCCTCACAGCAGCAAGCCTGACCGTGGACACGAGAGACACACTCCCACCTCACTGATCACACCCTCCTGTGCACCGGTGAACAGCAGTGACATGTGTACCTAGGTGACCAGCCACTCCTGTTCTCCCCAGGATGCCTGGGTCAGCCTGGCTAGATATATAACACACAAAATGCAAATAAATAAACAAATACCTTTCAAAATGACAACCTGATTTTATTAGTCTAATGCTTTGGATTATGGGAGGAGAGAGGATTTAATTTTAGGGGACAGATGCTAAGGATAAGTGACAGGCAGACGTGACAATGAGGGGACAGAGGAAATATGTATATCTGAGGCGCTCTCTCCCTACTGCAGGGTGTAGTGTTCAGGTTCAAAGAGAAGGGTAGAGACCCAAGCACAACCTCCCCCCCCCCCCCACACAGGAGGCTCCAGGGGAGCTTAGTCCCCAGGCCGTCAGGGGGTCTGAGTACAGATGGGTTTCTCATTTCAGCATGGACACAGTGGGAGGAGCCTCCAGGTCCCACCGGGCAGTGGGCCATACATATACCTCAGCTCTCAGCAGAGGCACAGCATCTAAGACCCCGTTTCCAACCTGGGGCCAAGTTCAAGGGGAGGCCAGAGTGGACAGCTGAGGGAAGACAGCCCTGAGCGTGGGCTTGCCCATGGTGGCCTCTCAGCAGGAAGCGGGAACTGTAACTGCAGAAGAGGTTCCATGCCCACCTGCTGAGTGTGCAAAGATGGGTTTTTATCATGATATTTGTATATATGCATATCATTATGGTTCTACTGTACCCTCCCATTGCCTCCCCCTGTGCCTCCAACCCCTTCGCGAATCCCCTTCTTCCCCCTGCAAGAAAGAAATCCTTCTGGTCCCTTTTCAGTATGGGATGTGCTTGGAGCTAAGAGTCATAGATGCGCAGGGTCCCTAGGTCCCTCCGTCCCCTAGCTGGTGGGCTGGCATCCACTTCTCTCAGAACTTTAAGGGCTGGAAAAGCTGGGGACGGAATGCTATGAGACTGAGCCCAGGATCCATATTTGTTATACAAGGCTTCGCAATGAACAGGGTGGGGGTTGGGGAAGGGGCTGTGCTAGACGAGCTTGGAGATTGTGCTCCCTGAGTACCAGCTTATGAGAAACAAGGGCAGGGATTTCTCACCATCTGAGACTTTAAAAACCACCGTCTTATGCCAAATGGCCAGTCGGCCACGCCCTTTCCTCTGTTGTGCCCTGCTTCTGTGTTCGCTGGACCCTTGGATTTGTTATTATGGAGAGAGGTTTTTGTGTGTATGTGTGTCTCATGCTCCCACATTGTCCCATTCCTGCTTCTTGTCATATATTTTTATATAAATCCACTCAACATAGGAGAGAAAATGTGCCCTGTCCCTCCTGACCCCTCCTGTTCCTCCGTCCTCTCTATTTTCAGGCCCCTTCATCGTCTAGCCCAGCCCCTTCCACTTGGCCATATGCATGTGTGCATGTATTGAAATCTAGATCCCAAGTGTGAGGAATCACAGGGCTTTTGTCTTTGGAGTTAAGGGCTGGGAGGGTGGAGGCTTCTGCTCACACGTTCCTGCCACAGCGGGAGTCCCAAGGGATGCTGTTCCAGGACCGCTAAAGAGTTTCCAGAGGAAAAACCCCCTTATGAAACAGACTTGGGCTACTGGGATCTCATATTTCTTTTTGATTTTCTTTTTTCTTTTCTTTTCTTTTTTTTTTGGTTTTTCGAGACAGGGTTTCTCTGTGGCTTTGGAGCCTGTCCTGGAACTAGCTCTTGTAGACCAGGCTGGTCTCGAACTCACAGAGATCCGCCTGCCTCTGCCTCCCGAGTGCTGGGATTCTTTTTGATTTTCCTATGCAACAGCACAAACATCTCAGGCATGTAGCAGCAAGCATTTTTCTTCCTGGCTTATGGGCCTGTGCGTCACCTGCGTAGTGGGCTGAGGTCTGCTTTAGGATCTGCTTCTCGGCCCTGTTGGGAGCTAGAGGCTCCTTGGCCTTACCATGACTTCTTCTGGTGTCCTAGCTAGTTTTTAATGTCAGCTTGACACAAGCCATCTGAGAGGAGGGACCCTCAACTGAGAAAATGCTTCCGCAACATTGAGGTATATAGACAGGCCTGTAGGGCATTTTTAGAATTAGCTACAGAATGGGGAAGGGCCCAGCCCATTGTGGGTGGTGCTGCCCTGGGCTGGTGCTCCTGGGTTCTCTAAGAAAGCAGGTTGAGCAAGCTGTGAGGAGCAAGTCAATCAGCAGCGCCCCCCTCTATGGCCTCTGCATCAGCTCCCGTCTCCCTGTTCTTTCCCTGCTTGAATTCCTGCCCTGACTGTCTTCCATGACGGACGGTGGACGGTGAAGTGGAAGAATAAGAGAAGTAAACCCTTTTTCATCCACAGGTTGCTTTTGGTCATGGTTTTAATCACAGAAGTAGAAACCCTAACTAAGATACCTGGTCATAGAGGGAGAGGGACAGGTGGGGCAAGGATGTGTGCCGCATCTCCAGGTCTTGACTGGGAACTTGTAACTGTCATTTCTGTCCTCTTTTCACTGTTCCAGCAGGAGCAGGGCAGGAGGAGGCATCAAGATTAGCATATGAAAGAAAACCAGAGGCGGGGAAAGATCTGACATCCATCCCAGGGCCACTGGGAAGAGGCAGAGGCGCCAGAGAAAAGCCAGCAGGGAAAAGCTAGGTGCTATGTGAATGACCCAGAAAGGGTTGCCAGTCCCACGGAGGGAGGCCCAGCACCATGGAAACCTTGGCTGTTCCAGCTCTGACCCACTTCCGGTCTTGGAGCATCCTTTCTCCCCCCTTTATAAACCTTTTCTGTAACTATCCATGCGTTTCGTCTAAAGTTTTGTTCAGGAACATGGAGGCCTGTGAAACCCAGCAGTGACTGTGCACTTCAACACCTGCACTCCGCCCCCAGCATCAAAGGGACAGGCAAAACTGTCCACGTAAGTACCCTGTGAGGTCACATGGTGGGGAGGGAGGAACTAGGGACAACACTCCTTCCTTACTCCCGCATGGACTCTCAGAAATAGGTGGGAGAGAACTTCTGTGGTCTCTTTTGTGAGGGTCATCTGTCTGCCCCTCAGCACTGCAGACTAAGCCCCCTCAGGCAGAATCAGACGCCCTCCACGGGAGGGGCAGAGATCTCTAAGTCTTTCCATATAAAGTACATAGTCTGAGCCCCTGCCCTGAGGCTGGGGGTTGTCCGCGAGTTTCCCCGTCATTGGGCTTCCTGGGAACTTAAGTCCTTCTGAGTCCTCATTGGTGTTCCCCCCACTCCCTTCTGATCTCTACCCTCCTTCTAGCCTCATAGAACCGGAAGCCTCTCTCACATGACAGTTCATTTTAACTGCTAGTTTCGTTGAATTAAAAATGCCTAGGGCGCGAATAAGGCACACCTGTGGGCTTGTCTGTACAAGGCTTCCTAAAGCAGCTTAAATGAGGAGGGACGCCTCCCCAGCTAAAAGTGGGCAGCGGTCCCATCTTACAAGCTAGGGCATTAAACTGAATAAAATGGAGAAAAGTAGAAAGTCACAAGAGCCCCAGCACTCCTTCCTCTCTGTCCTGATTGGCGCAGGGGACCAAGCTGCTCCCACTGCTGTGCTGTGCTAAGAAGGACTGTTTTCCTCTGAACTGTGAGCCAAAGCGATCACTTCCTGTTTCTGAGTTGCTTTTTCTCAGGTACTGGGTCAGAGCCTTGAGCACAGCGGCTAACACCACTTGCAAGCCTGGCTGTCCCACCCCTCTGGTGCCTAGCAACAGGTGATCTATTCCGTTTCTACTTTCTGGCAGTACAAGAAGCTGCTGAAAGTTCTTTATAGTCTTGTTCTAACTGTGATGAAATTCTCTTCCCAATGTGGCTAGTGAGCTCCAGAAGCCCTTCTGAAATTATCTGCCACAGCATCCCCAATGGAGCCAGCCCTTAGGCACGGTGGAAGGTTATCTCCATTCTGTGGCTCATTTCACCACAGGAAAGGTGTGCCAAGGAACCCGATCTTCCTCAGAGTTTTTCTTAGATGTTTGCTACCTCCACTTGCCCCAGGTAGTGTGGAGGGCTCTGTATTAGGGTCAGTGTGGTGGTGCCTTTAACCGAGGAAACTTGTGGCAGGGCCCTGGCATGCACAGAGCCCTATCTATTAGGTCTCATTCCCTCTGGAGACTCTCCTCCCCTTAGAGTCAGTCTATAATGACGGCACATCAGTTGAGCTCTCAGCAGGAAGCTGGGTTAAATGAGAGCAGGTAGAGTTTGGGGCAACCTAAAGAAGCCCCACAATATCTCAAATCCCTCAACTCATGCTTTCCACCTCTGATACCCAGCTACTGCCACGGGATGTCTGCTAACTCTGGAGTGCGGAGGGATGGCAGATGCGACCTCTGGCTAGGCCTTAGGCTTCTCCTGCATGGTCTGAGATGAGCCTAGAACACAGCACGTGCCTTCTGGGCTCCAGGTGTGCACCCTCTTCCAGGTGCAGGCCTTTGTCATCTCCTTTGGCTCTTTGAAAGCACATGAAAGGGTCCTTTGGGAGGCCCATGTTTTCAGGGCCTCTTCTGTAGAGCCTCCTGCCCACCTGCTATGGCCCTTGATGCAGCTGCCCACCCACAGGCCTCTCTGTGGAGGGGGAATGACTCCCCTGGTGAAGTGGAGTGAGGCAGCCATGAAGGGAAGGAAACAGGACACGGGTCAGAGTCTGGTCCTGTTGTAACTTAGGCCCTCAGTGTCCCTACTCTGTGGTAGTTATAGTCCTAATTCCCTTGCAGATCTGTCAGCAGAACCTGGTAGACCCTTAGAAATCGAAGTCTCATTTCTGATCCAGAGGCCAATGTTTTACATATACAAACACCCCTAACACACCTAAAGCATGTATGCACACCTATAACAGCAAATATACACATACACAAATCTATATATACATGCATATATATGCACACATATTTGCATACCTCCTAATCTAAAAACACACATTCTCACATACATATACCTACTCATGGGGCACACGCACAAACAATTACATACATTCGCACAACCACACACAATGCACACCTACTTACATCAAATACATATATTTATATGCACATGCATGCACAGATATTCACAAGCATATCTACACACATGACAATATCTACATATAAATACATATGCATTAACACACCTCTATACAATCCACATATGTGTACATATCAACATGCATACACAAGCATGCATACAGACTAACATACCATACATGTATACAATATTTATAAGTAGGCACACAATTTATACATTTATAAGTACCCCCCACATATCTACAACAGATACCTACACCATATCTAGACCCACACATCACATACAGTCTCTCTGAGGCTCAATAGCACACCAGATAGGCTAGAGCTCTGGTACTAGTTCTACCTGGAGCGATTACCCCCTTCCCCTGATGATCTTCACAAACCTCCAAGGGTCTCCAAGACCCATGAACAACCTTGTTCCGCCATTGGCTGCTACCAGGTTTGCTTCCCACTCACTTGTCCCTTCCATGGAGGGACACCATCTGATCCTTTCCTAGAATCCAGCCCCTGATTGCAGCAGAAGAGGAACTTAACTGTTTCTCTCGAGTTACCTTTCCCTAAGCAATCCAAGCTCCAAAGAAAATCTGTGTTCAATTACCTAAGAGGTTAACATTGCCTCCTATTTAAACTTTCTTTAGATTATAGAACCTAAGATAGCCGGTGACCTTTGGCTAACACCAGACGGGTGACACTCTCCCCTTTTCTAACGCTGTGCCTCAGCTCAGGCACATCTTGTAATTGCTGTGAGGTTTAATTTGCAGAAAAGGGACATTTGTCTAAAGAATCACATGAGCCAGCGCAGGGAAGTCAGGGTCAGTTGAAATTTCTGACTAGAGGAAGGAAAAAAAAAAACAGGTGACAAGTGTCTTGGGTGACAAAGAGACCTTGATTAATGTGCTGGTTAGTTTTAACTGTCAGCTTGACCCACTCTGAAGTCACATGAGAAGAGTCCTGACGAGGAATTACTTAGGTCAGGTTGGCCCGTGGGCAGGTCTGTGGGGGATTATTAATGAATATAGGGAGACACAGACCATTGTGGGCAACACCATTCCCCAGGAAGGGATCCCTGAACAGTACAAGAGAAGAGAAAACTAGCTGAGATCAAGCAAGCAGGGATGCATTTATTTCTCTTCTCTCTGCTCTTGACTGTAGGTGTCTTGCTTCAGTTTCCTGCTTTGACTTCTTCAAATGGTTAAATGGGTTAAAACCCAGAATTGTGAGCCAAGAAGACCCTTTCTTTCCCAAGCAGCTCGCCATTAGGTGAACGTCACAGCAATAGAAATCAAACTGGGACCCTTACCGTGCAGTCTTCTCAGTCATTGCCACTCTGCCTTCTTCCCTACCTTGTAAGAACCCGTTTGTGCACTTGCTCTCAGATTGCATTTAAGTATGATAGGCCCCTCATCTTCTCAGAGCCAACGCTAAAACAGACCTGATTTCCCTACCAACTCTTGCTAGTATTGGCTTTCAAGTGATGAGCAGACAAACCAGGGGCTGCTAGCGGATGTGTGATGAACTGAATGTGAGAGAGAAGGAATGGATGGATTACCGGCCATTCCAGCAGCCCCTTCCTGCTCCCATCCCTCTGCCTGGACCATGTATTGTGATCTCAGCTCCAAGGGTTGGACCACGTTTTCCAGCCCTCTGTAAAGGACACCTATTGCTCTGTGTATGTTCAGCCTGCCCTCAGTTCTTGAAGCTGACATTTGGTTTGGGGAAGCTCTTGTACCTGTTCCGATCCCCTAAACTGTGTGGTCTGAATCGGACCTGTCCTTCAATTAGAATTTGCCCCTGGGTTTCCAAGCCTGCAGTCCACCCAGTGGTGCCGAAAAGCGACTACGGGAAGAGAAGGCTCCTGCTTATGTCAGAGGAGGAGGTGGTTGAGAGGAAGTGGAGAGTCGGGGGAGAAAGGTTGAGAATGGATGTGGGAACTCAGCAGTCTGGCTCCTGGCCCTAGTCTCCCTGGGATCCATCAATGTCGCTGCCACTCCTGGATTAGTTACACTAAACAAGATGTGACCAGTTATTTCTTTAAATCACATTGCTGTTACTTGCAGCCAAATGTCCTGGCAATCCCACCATGAATACGTCACCCTTAGGTGAATCATAAGGCATTTGTTCTGTCTGTCTGTCCGCCCATCCATCCATCCATCCATCCATCCATCCATCCATCCATCCTTGTACCTATTATTTATTTATTTTATTTTTGACATCTCTATCTACTTAAACATAAAGAAAATGATGAGCACGTAGCAATTATAACCCCTCCTGGGCTACTGTGTGATAAATTAAATGGGTATCGAAGAGAGCAGGGTGATCAATGCTCCCATCTCCTTGTCAAGACAGTGTGTTGGGAGTCTCGCCTGCTTCTCTTCCAATTATTCTTAAAATGCAAAATGTGCTCAAAGCACACGCTTTTGGTGGGGGGCAGAGACTGGGTGAAAGAACAGATCATCCATGGGCAGAAGACCAGACCGCTAACACTCACCCTGCTCATCTCCTGCCATGTCTTGAGTCCATGAGTGCCACAGCAGTTTATGGTTACAAGAGGCCGCTAAGACCATTACACTGGCCTAAGTTCAAGTTCATTGTTGACTATTCCGAGATCAGAGGGAAAAACAAGGAAAACGTTTTGAGGTAGAACTCAGCATCTTTACTGTAAAACAAAGCAATGACTTCTAAGGATCTCAAGTCAAATAAATAATTAGGCTGTGATAGGTTCCCATAAAGTACCATGGGAATTTTCACTGAACCATGGTGCCCCAGTCATAAATTAGACTTGCCCCTTGATGTTGTCCGTCTGTAGAAGGCATCATTTTCATCTCAACCTTTAATCTTTTGTCCATGACAGAAGGGGCTAGAAAGGCCTTTGGAAGGTGGAGCCTGGCTGAAACTAAAACAGCATCTGCAAACAACGCTTGTGGGAGTTCTAGTGCCTTCTAGGCTGGAGTCCCAGGGCGCTTGCAGACACAGGCCTCGGCATCTCCAGCTGGAGTTGCTTGCCATGCTTTTTTGTTGTTCTGGGGTGATAGCTGTCAGGGCTCATTCGAGCTACAGACCCCCACACCTCACGGGCTAGCTCTGGATAGCTCTGGTGGCAGCTGGGAGGCTACTCCCCCCGGAAACAAGCAGAGAGAACTTACCCCCTCCACATTTGATCTGACAATTGGGTACTGTGATGTCTCAGTTTTACTGAATCTAAGTCTTTCTAGATCAGGCTAGCCCTGGGGGAGGGGTGAATGGTATGCTTTTTAGGAAGTGGCAGGGATTGCCTCTGATGAAACCCAACTCAAGTTAGAATATCTCACGAAAGACTTCAGGTTCTGACAGCTGCTTGGTGAGCACCCTTTCCCCAGTGCTCAGCAGAACCTACCCTTCCCTTCTCTCTTCAACTCTCCCAGAGACTGTCCTGCAGACAGCAGGACCTGGGCTCAAATCCTGCTTGGCAAGTGACTGATGCATAAATACAGACACATTGCTTCATGGCTGCTTGTGACACGGGGCGTAATCGTTGTTTTAGCTGGGCCCATTTCTTTCATAAGGCAGGAAAGGGAACTTACCGGCTCATGGAACTGGAAGATTGATGGGGACTGAAGTATGGCTGGAGCCAGGTCCTGAGGAGTGGTCCTTTGGGTCCTGAGCAGGGATGGGAGTGCTTACTGATACCCTGATTCCTGAACAAAGCCTCAGGAGGCATCAGCGAGTTGTGGAAGGGTGCCTAATGGCTGGAGAGGCTGATAAAGGTTATTAAAGATCCCAGGTCTCCCTGTCCTCTGCTCCACAGGCCTGTCCACCTCAGCCTCCCACACTTCCCACTCAGTTCTGTTCAGAGGCCCCCACAGAAGGCCTTTCACATGCCTTCCCATGGATCTCTCTGCTCTGTTGACTCTTCGTGTTGTGTGTTCTGCTTTGACCTGTGATGGGAGGGACCTTTGTTGTCACAGCAGACCAGGATCTCTTGAGGGTGGGGTGGCCTCAGTCACTGACTGCACTCGGTGTCCCTGTCCTTGCTTCTCTGGGTGTCTGGTGAGGGGCAGAGAGAAGAAAGCTGCTGAGACCATGTCCACCCTCCCACTCCAGCTCTGTGACCTCAGGCCAGGCACTGTCTTCTCTGTGGCTGGGTTTTCTCACCACACAAGGGACACCTTGGTCTTCCTCTCCCAGCGCACACAGGCTCTGAGCAGCCCGGTGACACAGGAACGTGAAACCAGGCTGCTTAAGTAGGGGTCAGGCTGCTCCACTCAGGGCCCCTTCCTGGCTCACGACTCTGCCTTTGGTCTCCTGGATCCTGAAGCTTCCTGGGAAGGTGACCTTGTTCACCCCGAGACGTGACATCCCTCAGGAGAGGGAACACAGGTGTCCCTGCTGTCACACCAAATGCAGGCTCCTGGCCTGACCCCACTGTCCCCGTCATCCATCAGGTCCCTCAGCGCTCACACCTGGCTCCTTCCCACTAATGAGGCTGCCACAGGACCTCAGTCTGAACTCTAGTCTTGTTCTTTGTCCCTCCCGTCTCAGGCAGAGGAAGATGGGAATCCAATGATCCTGGGCTTTGGGAAGGGTGGGTCCCTTTTGGACCCATGTTTGTGCTCTGCTCCCTCTGAGGGCATTCGCATTGCACAGAGCACATGGCAGTGCAGGTGGCTGTGTGAGGTGTCACCTGTGGAGACAGCTCGACCCATACGCGCATGAAATAGAATGCAGAATTCCTTTTGCAGGATGGAGTCAATAAGCTGTATCCCATTCCTGCTTAGCTCATAGCAGCGAACTGAAGAATATTCAACGGAGTTCAGTGCCCCAGACAGCAGGCACAAAACGCTCCTGCGTTTCCCAGCATCCCCCACGGTTCCTTTGTTGCTGTGACCAATGAACTGTGATCAAAGATGTCTTGAATAATTTCCAGTAAGATGAGTGTGGCACCGTCCTCTGCAGCGCTGACCTCTGGGACCACATGTCCTGGGCGAGGGAGAGAGATTTGTTTTCCTACCTTCACCACTTCGCATCCCAGCACAGAGAAAGCACGAACAAAAATAGATGCACTGGGCAGAGGATGTGGCTCAGTTGATAGAGTACTTGCCTAGCATACAGAAAACTCTGGGATCTGGTCCCAGCACTGCAGGGCTGGCTGTGGTGACACACATCTGTAATCCCCGCACTCCGGAGGCGAAGGCAGGATGATTAGAAGTTCAGGATTGTTTTTGGCTATATAGAGAGTTCAAGGCCAGCCTGGGCTAGAGGAGACTCTACACACAGAGACTCTGCTTCATTTGCAAGGCAAATGAAGGCATGGGAAGGAAGAATTTTCCACATTCATTGCCAGCATCTCCCTAGGCAGCACCAGAAAACCCCGCATCCAGGTGAGGCTTGCACACTGACTGTTCTGGATTGGGGGCTGTGGAGCTTGGCTTGGAGGGTGCCGCTGTCCCTGTTGGGGAGATCTGTGCTTTCCAAGTTCATGCAAGGGCACTCATGAAAAGCCAGGCCCAATTCTAGCGAGATCCAGTGGCATTTTTCTCCTTGTGTAGATTGTGTATCCAAGCACTCCTCCGGGCCCTCAGTTATGAAGTTTCTCCCCTATATTACCCTCTAACAGCTCTGCCGTTCTCTCTTGTGTTATTTCTGAAATTCACTGTGATGTACAGAGCGTGAGATGCTCCTCCTTCACCTGTGTGAGTGGAAGGGTAATGTTTGGTGAATGGACGGGCGTCCCATCCAGTCACTATGTCACCTTTGTCCACTGGCATGGAGTTTCACATTTCAGATGAACAAGAGCTACCTTGGTCCTATTTCTTCACTGCTAGATGTCACTGTCTTGGTGTCAGATGGGCTATGATTTGCATTTCATTCATCAGGTATGACATAACATTCATCAGGAAAATGAGAATTGACTTATCTCCCCAATTTCTGTGCCTTCTGTTGCTCTTTCTTTTCCTCCCAATGCTCCAAGGCTTCTTTAACACACACACACACACACACACACACACACACACACACACACACACACACACACACACACACACACACACACACACTTTAAGTTGAGGAACTCCTTGTATTAGTGAACTTTTTTATTGCTATCTCAAAATACTTAAGGTTTGATAATTCATGAAGAAATGTTACTAAATTTGGCTCATGACTCTAAATTGGGTGGGGAGTCCAAGACTGGGAGGCTGCATCTGGCAAAAGGCCTTGTGCTGTGTCAAAAAATGGTGAACAATGTCACTGATGGGAGCACAATTGTTTGTGGTGAGGCCAAGCACCAGGGTTAGCTTGCTTTTTAAAGCTCTGTGTATATGTGTGTGTGTGTGTGTGCATGTGTGTTTGTGCACGCGCACGTGCACATATGTGTGCATGTATGTATGCGCACACCTTCATGCATGTGGTGGAAGCAGAAGACAACTTTTGAGAATCAGTTCTTGTCTCCAGGGGTGGGACCCGGGGATTGAACTCTGGTCCTCAGACTTGCATCGTGAGTGCTTTTGTGTTTTTCCCACGGAGCCGTCTCACCAGCCTTAAGTTTGCTTTATAAATCCATCTTCTCAGAACTAATCTAGATCTAGCTCATTTCCTAAACAGACCTGAAGCAGGTCCTGAGAGCCCTGATAGAATCCTTAGAGAAAGGTATGGATCCTTTCTGAGGTCCCTCCAAAGGCCTGATTGCCTTCCACCAGGTCCCACCTCTTAAAGGTTCTACTACCTCTCAGTCCATTGAGGACACAAAGCTTCCATCACAGGGACAATCCATATCCAGTATCTAAACTGTAGCATTCTTCAAGGCAACTTTCAAGTATAGGTTTGATAATGATAAATTTTTAATTGTCCTTTATTGAGGGTGTTTTTATTTTTCTTACTTCCTTGATTTTTTTTTACTGAATTACAATTTTTATTTGAACAGAAATGATTCTATTTTTGGAACCATTCCAATCTTTTCTCAAAGATAGAGTCTGAAGGTAGAGGTTCTTAAGTATATGAGAGATAGTTTGTTGCTATTTAAGGAAAGCCCTGCTAACCCAGCTGGAATAAGATTTTCAATTGACTATAAACTGCATCTGAGCCATCCTCTCTGCTGGCTGGGCTCTCTGAAACAGGATGACCTTGAACTCCTGGTCCTTCTTGCCCCCACCTCCTGGGAACTGGGGTTACAGGTGTGGGGCCACCACATCTGGATCTTCTCTCATTGTCTCACAAGGCCCGAGATTCTCCTGTCAACTCCGCTGCTCAGAGAAGGTAAAGCATTTGTTCTTCAATCTTCTGATTCCGTTTTGACACCTCGGCCCTAGGACCCAGCAGGTTTGAAACCTTTCTGTTGTTGTATTTTTGGTTCTATAATTTCCTTTAGATTCTTTCTTGTAATGTCCAGCTCTTATTTCATCTACTTCAAGGGAATTTGTAATTCAGAGATGTTTCACAACGGTCACTTTCAGAACCTTGCTCGGTCATCCTAGGATCTGATTTACCCTACGGCTTGCTCCTGGGTCTGTGTCTTGGCTCTGTTCAGTTCTGATGGTGTTGGCTGCTGGGGTGAAAAGTGATTCTCAGCCTCCCAGTCCTGTGTGTCCACACTGCCACTCACCGACCTGGTGGCTCTGTGCAGGAAGGGGCCTTGAGCCCTGAAACATAGCTGCAGCAGCTTTGGATTCAGGCAGATGCTGCATTGTGAGAGGGAGCACTGGCTGACAGTGACCCCTCTGCTGCCTTCTGAATAGGAGTCCTCATGTCTGAGTGGCGTGTTGGGATCTCTTTTCCTGATCTCATGTCAGATCTCCACACGGTCCCAGGGCGCAAGTTCTTGAGTCCCAGAACCTGTGTGAGTGCTGAGGTAGCCATGTGGCCCTTAGCAGCTGCCTTAGCTTCCCTCTGCTTCTGTCTCTGCATCTCCTGGTAGAGAGGGCAGGACTCCACTCCTACCTGAGTGAGTGCAGGTGAGGTACTGAGGACAGGGAGACAGATGTTCTACAGATGCTGGGGACAAACAGTGTTCCTGTGACCTGACCATGGCATGCACCAGCTTGGCTTTCAAAATGTTCTGCCTGCTGTAGATAGTTCAACTTCATTCACTTTTCCTTAAATAGCATGACCATGGACATGCTCCTGACATACCTGGTCCAGTTGTCACCTCTGACATGACAGTTCTCTCTGCCTGTACTTGACCCTCCATGTTTGGATCATGATATATATGTGTATATTGGGACTGTGGCACTATGCTGAGGCTGGGACTGCTATGACAAAGATGTGGGTCATCGTCTTAGTTAGGGATTCTATTGCTGCGAAGAGACACCATGACCATGGCAACTCTTATAAAGGAAAACATTTAATGGGGGAAGGCTTACAGTTCAGAGGTTTAGTCCATTATCATCATGGTGAAGAACATGGTGGCATGCACACAGACAGACACAGAGCTGCAGAGGTGGCTGAGAGTTCTGCATCTGGATCAGCAAGCATCAGGAAGAGAGAGCCACTGGGCCTGGTCTGAGCATTTGAAACCTCAAAGTCCACCCCCACCCCAGTGACACACTTCCTCCCTCAAGGCCACACCTCCTACTAGTGCCACTCCCTATTGGCCTCTAGGGGTCATTTTCACTCATGTTACCAGGTTCTTGCCTTTGTGGGGAGGATGCTCCTGAAGCAGAGACCTGGGGTCAGGTGCCTTGTCAATGATGTCCCTTATGAACAGAGACTTGGGACTTTGGGGCCTGAGCAAGGCACCTGCTTCCTGATTCTGAACCAGCCCAGAGAACCCATGTGCAAAGACAGGGCCTGGCCTTCTTTTCCCCTGATTCAGCTGAAGTTGTAGGGAGGGCTCACCTTGCACAGGTAGGGGTACCGAAGGCACTGAGACTAGAAGAGGAGTCCAACGCAGGGGGTGCTGGGCCCTAGGAACTCCATGGCAGGGTACAGGGCAGCTGCTGTGAAACCTCAGACAGGAGCAACAGGGCAGTTCTACAGGTAGAGCATGGGAAGAAGGCCTGGCTGTCAGTCTTCCTCATTACCAGTGTTGGGAGGCCAGAGGTCTGAGGGACCCCTCCAAGGAAGCTAGGAGAGTGTTTCCTCAATCAGTGGTAGTCAACTCAGTAGTCAACTGAGAGGGAAAATGAGTTATGCAATTATTTACGTATTTGCCTGATTTCTGGAAATACATGTATGGGCTAAATATCCTGCAATTTATGTCAGAGACTCAGCAGGCTGCACCCACCCAGCCTCACCCTGACCCGTGGTGCCCAGCCTCACCCTGACCCCTGGATGCCCAGCCCCACCCTGACCCCAGAGGCCTATCTGCTTCCCCGGGGGAAAGACGGGAAGCCGTCTGGAGCTTCCATGACTCTGCCCCACTCTTTACCCCCCAGATAAATCTGTTAAGCTCTGGTTCCTGGGTAGCTCACAGCGAGATGCTGAGAACCTGCTCTTCAGGCTGTCATAACTGACAGCACCGTGGAAATCACGGGATTAGAAAGCAGACTGGGAACAGGATAACTGTGTCACCTAGAAGTTCAAAGGAACAGAAACTCCCTGAACAAGAGCCGGATTTGCATAAATCACCAGCAGGAGCAGCCCCGGAACCCCAGGAGTCAGTGACCTTCCAGAGGGTCGGTTGTGGGGAATGGGAAGGGCAGAGGATATAGGGGTGCCATTGTGGTGACTGCCATTGTGGGGAGCAGACTATCTTTGAAACACGGACTTATTAAAGGCTGCACTGAATAAAATATTCCAGATTTAGGAAAATCCCACTTTATATGTTGGACAACATTCCTACAACATGGGCCCTCCCTCCAGAATCCAGGAAGGTGGGAGTTTGCTTGGCACATAGCGATGGCTCACAGCAGGCCCAGAACTGAAACACAGTGACCTCCCGCAAACCCCAGCTTTGGTGACCAAGTAGCTGCCAGATGGTCATCAGGGGCTCAGGATGATGTGTCAGCAAACAACAAACTCCTCTTTGCATTTACCACTGTGGGGTGTGTGTGTGTGTGTGTGTGCATGTGCGTGGGGTGTGTGTGCATGCATGTGTGTGTGCATGCATGTGTGTGTGTGTTTCTCTCAATTGCCTCAGCAGCACCACTTGGTATCAACCGTGTTGATTTTGGGGACAGGAAGCTAAGACTGAGGGTCACCCCAGTGCTTGCTCAGGTCTACCCCGTCGTGTTGGGACTAATGAGTCCTGGCCTTCAGCTGCTCTTCCCTCCTAGAACCTTCTAATTGAAGTTACTAGAAGCTGTGCCTAGCTTAGAGGATCAGAGGATGGGATTTTCACCTGTTGGCCATTGACAGCAGTGAATTTAAGCCAACATGGTGCTAATACAGAGGGGCTTTTGGTACCAGTGTTTGAAGGTCTGTGTGTGGGTCTGTCTCTGCGTGTGTATTCTCAACCTCCAGCCTCTTGCCAGAAGCTCATGAACTGGGGTCTAGTGCATAGAGCGCAGACTGGGGCCGCGGTGCGCGGCACCGTCGGTCATTCGTGGAGCTATAACAGAACCCAGGACCTGCTGCCTCCACCAGCAATAGCTGCCATCTCTCCCAAGTCATATGGATAGCTGTGTCTTTGCTATGGGATGCTGGTATTGAAAAGGCATTGGGCGAAAATGATTGATTAGCGTTGTCTGCCCTGGAAACGAAGTGGTGGAACCCAAATGCTCCAGCCACGCCATTTGTGCTGTAATCACTCACACCACACACCAGGGCGTGTGAGTTGTAGATCCAAGGTCAGGGCGTCCCCCGAGTGGGCACAGGGCTGGTAAGTGCAGCCCATATTTACTTACATTGATCAGGCCTCACGCTTTGTGTTTGTGTCTTCCCACTCTCTGTGCTACCCAGGAGATACTTAGGCTGTTTTGTGGATTGGTGTTAGGCGTGTAAGGTATCATGGTTGGGAAGGTACTTAATGTCCTGGTGAAAAGGATGGATGGAGATAGGTCCCCTGCCTCGAAAACACTAGAAGAAAGTAGAGGTTGGAAAAGGAGAGTGGGGTGTCCTTGCTTTAGTTGCCATTAAAGAAGAAACTGGCTGCAACTCTGTGCGTCAACCCCTTCGAAGAGAAATCTGGGCCAGCCTCACAAATGTCCTTAAGCTTGAATGGTAGCCAGGTGGTTTAAAACTCACCATTCCACATGCGAATTCTTGGCCAAATACCATTGGCTGGAAGTTTGGAGATGGAGACAAGCCCCTGCAGTGACGGTTCCCTCCCAGGCTCCCTTATAGCATCTCCCTTGGGCGAGACTGGGCAAAGGCAGTATAATCGCCAACTTCTCACCCACTGTGGGCTGACAGCTGCTCTCACAGTTAGAAGGCCCTCTAGTGGAGAAGCACTAGATCCAGCCACAGGTCTTGGATGAGGGGTACCGAGATGCCCAGAATCCACCCCAGTCCTGTTACCACCATAATCTCCATGTAACAGTGAAGAGCCTGTTCTTCTCTAGATCCATCCACAGGTCCTGGGATGCTGGGTACCAAGATGCCCAGAATCCACCCCCCTCCTGCTATCACCATCCTCAGAATCTTCATGCAACAGCAAAGAGCCTGATCAACAAATGTTGATCAAGTCACTACAGTCTGAGTCACCCAATAGCCATAGTCCCTATGGACCAGGCCACTCACTGGAGCGTTCTCCTCTGCTTCCTGTGATGAGCCCCAATGCTTTCTCCTTATTCCTGCCTCAAGCAAACAGCTAGCGTGAGCCTGGACCCTAGACTTGGCTCTCTGCTGCTCCTCCTTCGATGTCCGTCTTTAATGAGAGCTAAAGGGGATGCGGGTACAAGGTATCCATGGAGGTTGAGCGACCGTGATGGGCTTCCAGCTTGAGTAAGAGAGGGACACAGACAGAGCAGCCCCAGAAACAGACAGAGCGGAAGGTGGCATGTTAATGAGAAATGGGCAGCTCTGAAGAAGGTGCCCAAAAAAAGTCATTATGGTTCTGTCAGCAGGATATTGTCCTAGTGGTAGCCTCGTGGTCATGGAGACGTCCTACTATTCTTTGGGTCTTTGTGTATATCTGTGTGCTCTGTCTTCAAGAGTGCTACTACAAATTCTGCAGTGGTCCCTACCCCAACATGTTGAGACTCTCCTTGGCCTTGGCAGGGCTGGTGACCACCCTGGGTTCCTATGCTACAAAGGACACTGTTGGAGGAAGCTGGGACTCCGCAAGGGCACGGTGACCATGGAGCCCGCGCAGCCCCCTCCCACCTGCTCCTTCTCAGAGTGTCTGGCTCTGGGCAGGGAGGTTAATGGGATCCTGAGGCTGTGGTGGAAGGGAAATTGCTTGGCTCCCCTCTCTGTATTTTCCTCTCTACGACCGTGGTCGTCTTGTCCCCACTCAGGGCTGGAGCCAGGCTCGGGGCTCATAATTTCAAAGTCCTTTTAACTTTTCAGGTCGGAACATTATTGCTTTGGCCAAAGGCCCCTTGAAGATTTACAGAGCAAAGAGTAGGCACTACACAATCCTTAGAGTGCACTGCAGGGGCCCACAGGACATGTGACTCTGATTAGTGGCTCCTTCAGGGCTGGCCTTCTGCAGAGTGGGACCCACACTGCAGGCAGGTGCGTGTTGGACCCAACCTGGTTTCCCTTCCTGGGTTTACTCTTAGCCTAGCCCCAGTCAAGGTTGCTGCCCAGGAGCCTATGGCTAAAGAGCTGGGCAGAACCAGAAGATGGGTAGGAGGATTGGCGCTCATCTCCTACCTTGCAGGCCAGGCCAGACTTCTGCCTCAGTTTCCTTATTAATGGGTGAGGAGAATAACATATCTATGTGACTGCTTTGGGGGTTAAGCTGGGTGAGAGAGACAATAGGCATGGGTCTGGCACAAAGTCAGTTTTCAATAAACCCCAACCTTATTCCAAGATCTTGGGCTCAGGGTTCCTAGAATTTTCCATCTGACTCTAGTCTTCTAGGAAAGGGAATTTAAGAAACAAAATACCAGCATTTTTCACCTCCTACTGAGCCACACACAAGACCTGAAGTTCTGAATTGGGGTGGGACACCTATAATGGAGAAAAGTCGGGCCCCTGGTCTTGCCAGACTGGCAGGGAATTCAAAGTCTGGCTGTGGATGGGGTTTCTGTGGCTGGATCAAGGCTGGGTCAGGATGGAGCTAGGGCTGTGGATCGAGTGTTGGAACCCTGTTGAGGTTGGCTGAGTCACACCACTAGGAAGACTCTGGATTTCTTCCCAAAGTCAGATTCTTGTGATGGTGGAGAGGTGGTGTGGATGTGGTCAGCCTAGACCTGGCAGAGGTGAGGGGGTCTTGGGAGGCTGGACAGGAAGTGAGGAGGGAACTGATATAATGATGTTCCCAGGACTTCCAAGCAGGTCAGGACAGACTCCCGGGAAGTGGCTAACCACTGTTTGTCGATTGGTCCCACTAAGGCAAGGAAGGGTTCCAGGGTCACGGGAATCTATGCCTTAATAAGTCCTTTCCCCCCTTCCCCTCTGCTTCATGTGGCTGCTGACTGTCCTTGGGCTTTCTCAGGGCCTCAGCAGGGGCAATAGAGTAGGGAGCTGATGGGAGCTGGAACTGAAGGACACTCATGAGGCCAAGGGTCTGGCCGGTCACCCTGAAGGTGGGGAGGAGTAGGGAGGCAATCTGCTGGGACTTGGCAAGGGCATGGTGACCATGGAGAAGACACCAGCACTCTCCACACAGTGGGGTGAGCATTAAGTCAGTCCAGACCTATCCACTCAGACAGGCTCCAGAGCCTATGCCCTTCTGGGTACTGTCAATACCCTCCCTGTTTGCAGCACCCAGGCCCCATTTCTCGAAGGTCTGTTTGGGGACAAAGTAGCTGCCCCCAGTTTCAGCACTGAGATCTCCAGGTTACATAGCTGGCTGGGAGCTCAGATTCAGTATCTGGAAAACACACTGTTCCCAGGGGCCAGGATGACATATACTTGGAAAACACTGTTCAAACAGAGCCTCTGGGCCATTTTGATACTAACGTGGGCATCAAATCACGGAGATCTGTGAAGGTGTCAGTTATTGCAATTAAGTTAAGCCTTAAACCTTGCCCAGGCTCTGGACACACGGTCAGTCAGCAGGAGCTGCCGAGTCCAATAAGAGCCACGAGGATGCATGAGCACCACGGTGGACACCGTCCACCAGATGAGAGCTCAGATGCTCCTCGGTTCCCCTAAAAACCCTACATAGGGGCTGTATAGGGGTGCAGTGCTCCCCCAACACTCTCTGGGGAAGGTTTGAGACCAGGGAGCAGATGAGCAGGAAACACTCATGTTCAGAGTGACAACCATCAAAGTGAAAAGGATGCTGGTGGTGATGCTGGTGAAGATGGTGGTGGTGGTGATGGTGGTGGTGGTGGTGATGATGGTGATGGTGGTGATGATGGTGATGGTGGTGATGGTGATGGTGGTGATGATGGTGGTGGTGGTGGTGATGGTGGTGATGGTGATGATGGTGGTGGTGGTGGTGATGGTGGTGATGGTGATGATGGTGGTGGGTGATGGTGATGATGATGGTGATGGTGGTGATGGTGATGGTGGTGGAGGTGGTGGTGATGGTGATGGTGATGATGGTGATGGTGGTGATGGTGGTGATGATGGTGGTGGTGGTGGTGATGGTGGTGATGGTGGTGATGGTGATGGTGGTGGTGGTGATGGTGGTGATGGTGATGGTGGTGATGATGGTGATGGTAATAATGGTGATGATGGCGATGGTGGGTGATGGTGATGGTGGTGGTGATGATGGTGATGGTGCTGGTGATGATGGTGATGGTGATGATGGTGAGAGATGATTATGAGAACGATGGTACTGATGGTGGTGATGGTGATGATGGTGATGGTGATGATGGTGAGAGATGATTATGAGAACGATGGTACTGATGATGGTGATTGTGGCAATGGTGGTGGTGATAGCAGTTCTCAAGTGCTGAACACCTACATTAAAATCCTTTGTATGGATAAATGTTACATCAGACATAGAGAGCAAAAAATATATAAAATTCAGATCAGGATCATGATAGCTAATAGTTCTGAGATGACCCAGGATCTTTCTTCTTGATGACCTCTATGAGCTAGTCCTCTCTCCTGAAGACTGCTGTCCTGCCCACTGCTGGGCCAACCACATCAGAGCCTTCCTAGCTACTAGAGACCTGACAGTGTTTAAATAAATAATATGTGGTCCCTGCATACACACAGTGTGATGCCTATCAACAGGGGCAGCTGTGAATGAAAGTGTCTGAAAAGAACCTGCCATCTGCAGACCGATGGATTAGAATTTCAGGACTGTGGAGAGATTCGAATGGTGTAGGCCCATAGGTTAATTACCACATCTCAGGCTCGTTCTAGCCCTCTGGAGCAGTGATTCCTTGCCCAACTCTGTCAGAACTAACGCCCTGTGACTAATAGTTAAAAACCCTTTGGAACCCATTGTCTTAGCAGACCAATAGCTTCCACCAACCCTAAAGCTCAGAGAGCATCTTGGATTACCGGCTGTATCAGTCTCTTTGATGTATCCACGAATGTATTTTAAAATTGCCTTAATTCATTGCTTTCTCTGTCCTGTGAAACTATAAAAACTTCATGAAACTGCTTCCATGTTGGAACATAGAATTTGGGGTGACCTAAGTCTGTATTCCTAAGTCACAGCCACTCAAAATGGCTCCAGATTTAACTATATTTTAGATCCTTAAAGAAAATCCTGTGTATCTAAGCCCATGTAACATTATTAACAAAGATGACCACATGAGTGTCCCCGCCCTGGCCCCTGGGCAGCATGGCTCTTCCCACTTGTCTCAGGTCTCAGTTCAGGAGTACTGATAGTGGCTCTGTCTTGCTGTCTTTCACATTGGTCCACCCACGTGTCCATGTATCCTGTAGCTGCTGGTTGTTCATGTGTCTGTCATCTTTCTTCACTACCACGTGGGCTCCAGTGAAGGATGGGATGACAGTCTATCCACTGCTGGTCCCCAAGCTTAGACCATCGTGTGCCCCATAAGAGGCATTCACCTTGACGGATGGGTGGACGAGTTAATGGAGAGCTGTGGATTACAGGAAATGTGACTTGAATCCATTCTTTCTCTCCACAGGCAGGGCAATATCTTCCCTTAGGAATATTCCAGAATTTTTGTCACTGGTCATGCGTGGGAAGAGGCGAAGACTGTGAGTCTGCTCTGGGTCTCCTGGTGTATCAATGACATTCTCCAGAGAGCCTCTAGCTATCTGGACTTCCCAAGAAGGCCACCCTGATCCACACTGGCCTGAGCAGCATCAGGTATGTAGATACATGTAGAAGAACATGGACACTAGAAGGTAGGAAAACACCTTGTGATAGCTCCGGGCCCACGCCCACCAGGATGGGCTCCCAGTGTTGCATAGTAACCTTACCAGGTCGAGGCTCAGTATCAGATTCAGACCGTACTCCCAGCTTCTTTGCCACTTCACACTTAACAGCTTTATCCTCCATCTCTGGCAGAGTAGGTGCTACACAGAGACCAGGGTCAGCACCTAATAGGCAAGTTCCAGGGACATCCGTAACTCTGGAGCAAGCCCAGGATATCTTCCTTAGGTAACTTACATCATTTGAAGATTGGCCTCAGGCTGCTACATATGACCTGAACTTATGACCTTAGGACATTAGGTGGCTGTGAGACCTGTGTTGCTCAGCATGCACTTGACCTGGTCTAGTCCTAAAGTGGTGTATATACAATCTATCTATCAAATAGAGGAGGCCTTAAAGAGATGAGCCTGGGAAGGCCTGGAAGGTAGCAGCAAGGTACACTGGCAGGTGGCTCAGACTTCCCGAATCAACATCTGCTGCACATGCCCTAGGCACGCTTCTAAACTGTCCTGATGCCCGGGACCCCAAGGAGCAGAGCCTGGTCTACAGAGGATCCTGGCATTGTCCTAACATAGATGGCCGGTCTTCCTTAGTGTCACACTGAGGGGGATGGGAGGGTGCGGTGGAGGGACACCTCTGATCAACTACTGTCTCTCCAGCGAGGGCAGCAAGGCTAGTGCCCCCTCCAAAGGCTCATGTGTTCTTGCAACTGGCTAGGCACATGGTCAGGAGCTCAAGGGTAACAGGGTTACAGATTAGAGCTGTGGAATTCTGGGGAAGAGCTGGAGTGGGACCTCAGAGTGGACACACATGTGGAAGATATTTGGATCTCATGTGAAAACTTACCGAAGTGCTCACCGAGGGTGGGAACCCTAATAATCCAGTTGACAGAAGGCCCTTTAGCACAGTCACCCTGGGGCTTGTTCACAGGGACAAAGGGGCCGCAGTGGCATGGGCAGAGACTCTGCCAGAACTCCTCAGCCCAAGCTGCTACTTGTTGAAGATGACCTGACTGATAATAAGGACCTGTTCACACCAGCAGAGGCTACCACCGAGGCCCTGCTATCATACCACTTCTGGGGGGTGGGGGGAAATGCCGGCTGTGGGGGGCCGGGAACCTGTGACTTGCTTACTGCCTCAAGGCAAGTGGACTGCAGGAGATGAGGTGGGACTTGCTCTGGCATCATGGACAGAAGCTCTGGGTGAGGATTGACCTTTTCCTGCTCATGATGCCGCAGAGGAGGGTGGCCAGCAGTTTTTGTGCAGGTCCCATAACTGCAGCTATCTCCCACCTGGGGAGACACGAACAATGTCTATCTGCTCCTTGGAAGGTCCTAATGATGAACCAAAGTACAAGTTCACCAAAGTTCACCCAGGGGAACCAATGACTTTATTGGCTTACTTCCAGAGCATGGGTAGGGGCTTGCCTAAGGGAGCACGGGTGACCCCAAAGCAGCCATAATGGAAAGGCTTCATCCAAAATGGATGATGGTTTCTCTGTAATCACAAAGATGGATCCCCGTGTGTTAGCCCTCCCCAGTCTGCATACTCCAGCACTTCCAGGGATCCTGAAGCCATGTGCAGTTAAGGTTGTGCAAAAATGGCTGGGAGAAGCAGATGTCATCTCAGGTGAGGGTTCAGTGGCCCTCTTCACTCCCCCTTGCTATGAGGGAATGTCAGCAGTCAATAAGCCCAGGGGCGATGGATTCTTGCAAGCAGGCACATTCCAGCTGAAGAAGATGGCAGTTTCTTTGCTTGAAGGACCACAGTTTATCATGAGCAGTATGCAGCAACCACATTTACTACACACATGGCCCGACTTTAAAGAATAATGACTCAGTGAAGACTTGGTGGGATATCCAGACAGCATATGCCCTGGGGACATGGGTCCTCTCTCTCATAGGGCAGAGTGCTCTTTGAACTGGAGGGGGCTGAATGTGCCGAACATCTGGGTCCAGGAGACAACGGACGGAAGGAGCACCTGTCATTGTTCTGCCTGAGCACAGAGCCTTTGAGATTGTCTTTCTTATCACACTGTGGCCAATTTATATTCTGCTGTGTTATGGGGCTTCCTTCTCAGAGAATACATCAGTGACGCACAGGAGGATGGGTATGATATCTGGTCTCTCTGTGCACATGCTGTGTACACGAGTGTGCCTGCTTGAGAGAGAATTGGGCCTGGTCAGAATTGCCCATGAATGCTGGGTGAGTGCTATATCCAACCCCCCTTTTTTATTTCTCGGCTCCCCTAAGCTGTTCAGGCTGGCCTTGAGCTCATTCTATAGCCCAAGCAATCCTCGAGCACCCAATCCTACTGCCCCAGCCTCCTGCGTTGCTGGTATTATAGGTCTAGATCTCTGTCCACTTTGGACTTAAGTCACTGAACCAACAGACAGGAAAGAAGTTCCTTTGCCACCTGGAAAGATCCACCCCTGTTTCCAAGGGAAACAAGGCCTACCACTATGCTCTTAGCACATCTGTGCCTATGTAAAGGCTGTAGGCAAACCAGGGTCACACAAATGGTGACAGAGTACTTGGTGCTAGTCTGAGTCCCTCCAGAAGTTGAAGAGCCCAATATGAGAGCTTTGGGCTGGGAGTGAGGACAGGCGACATAAGGAATGAGCAGTGGCAGGAGGCAGCTGCTCCTACCTCATGGCCAATTAGACAATTGGGGCTTGTGGCAATGCTGCTGGCTATAGCTGCTTGCTTATACGTGCCGGTCACTCTTCTCTCCCCTTTTCCCCATCTTCATTTTATATACAAGTGCTGGGAAGCAAACTCTGGCAATAGAGTCTTCAGTAACAGAATAGTCAGTGGGCCGTGACTGAATTTGAGGAGTAATTTGTAGCTAGCGGAGGAGTCTCGGGACTGTGCGCCTGCTCCATCTGGAGCCAGATCTTGCCCACTTGTAAGATAGATAGCTGCCTCTTGTTAGATGGAAATATAGAGCTTGTTTTCTGTTGGATGAGGTTCAGATATGCGTGGAAATGTGTCTTATGGAAGGTGAGCAGGTGTGCACCATGCCAGTTACAAATGTCTTCGTCTCCGCTCCCAGGCACGCTTGGCTGCCCGGTGAGCGTGGAAATGGGTCCTGCTCTATAAAGACTTTTCATTTTCCAGTTGGCTTGACAGTAAACCTAGTCAGTAGAGGGCAGAGGAGGCACGCTGCTGGAAAGGGAGTTGCCTTCTTGGTTCTGGAGTATTCCCTGGCTCAGCAGACTGTTGCAGCAGGACTAGCTGCCACTGCCACCACCCCTGAGCACAGGCGGTTTCCGTAACACCCCTGCTTCAGCCACACTGTAGGGCACAGCAGCCAGCAGCAGCCAGGGAGGCAGCTAAACCCTCTGGTGGTGTCAAGGCCTTCAGCATCTGGTCTATAGACAGTTTTCTATGTTACTCCAGGTAGTGGGCTTCTGGCAAAGAAAGATTCCAGCAAATTCCACCCACACGGCATCATAGCAACTTTTCTAATTGTAGTCAAAAGACTCTGTCTGGAAGGCTTGGGGGCCATTCTCTGTGTTTCCTGGCTCCAAAGTGCTTGCTGCCCCTCATCTGGGCTGTGCTTCTCTTTTAAAGTCTTCTCTTCGCTCTTATTAGCCAAGCTCTCATGACACCAATCCATGGTTAGAGTGAATTAATGTCATTCTCTTCATTAAACATCCCCAATCAGATTCCAGTGCAGTTTCTGCATCCTGCTGGGCCGCACGGCTATACCTGGACAGATGTGCAGACAGAGCTCCGTGCAGCTGTGGCAGGGAGACTGGGAGATACTCAGGTGCTTTACTAATTGACAGAGTTCATCTGAATCCACCTTCAAACAGCGGCATGACCTTGGGCCGGTCACTGTCCCCTTCTTCTGGTATAGGGGCCACTTTGAAGGTAACAGGGAATCAACAAGATTTATTTATTTGTATATTTATGGGAAGTTGCAAAAAAAAAAAAGGCATATCCAAGATGGAGAGAGTACTGATAAAGAAAGAGGCCGATCAGGTCCAGCTTGGTGAACAGATGAAACGAGGGCCACTGGCAGGGCACAAGGCATGCATAGGCATCTTCACTACGTGGGAGCCCTTGGGCAATTTTCAGACAGTTGTAGCACCAACTAGTCCCACCTGTGACAGGGACAACCTATCAGAAAAACCAATAGGACCCAAGAGTCCCACACCAATCAGTTGCTTAGGTCTTAAGCAACCTTGAAAAAGGGGAGCAACTTTGAAAAGTAGAGGGAGTTGGTGAGGATCCAAAAGGCTCCTGAGTCCTGGGGTTTCTCCCTCATTCCACAAGGGAGTGTCAATATATCCCATCTGTATAGGCAATAACAGCTGCTCTCATTCAAGATGGTCCCAGTCATGTCCAACCTGGAGGAGACAGGCAGGCCACAGCGAGGAATGTGGTATGCTCTGAACCAGTGTGTGGGGATCTGGGAGGCAAAGGGGCCTTTTTGTTTATCCTTGGGGTGCACAAACTTCTAAAGAGGGTCCCCACAAAGGCCCTCCACTTACTTCCCTGCCCTCTGTGCTGAGGCCCTATGCAGGGTTAACAGTCTGGTGGAGGGTGGCTGGATGGATGGGTGGCCATGCTCACTCTCTCTGTTACTTTCTCACTCACTCATGGGCACTGGGCCCCCTCAACACTCAAGGCTGGATTTTAGGGGCTGCAGCATTCAGCACATTAGCTGAAGTCCCTTCCCTGAGGAGCCTATTAAACAAACTCAGGAATTAGTGTGCAATCTTAATGCCTGTTAAGTGCTCTGAGGAGAGGAAATGGGTTGAGGGAGAGTTTTGAGAGGGAGAATTTAATTTAGCGGGGGGAGGGTGGCAGGAAAGTTCTTGGTGGGGTGGAGGGTGTGAAGGTAGAAAATCTGAACTGTGAGGAGATTGGGGGGGGGCAGCAACCTGGGGCAGGAGCATAAGGAACCAGTGGCTGCTGAGGAACAGGGGTCAGATCCTGGCATCTGAGCCCTGGATGCTGAGGATGGGGATGGCCAAGTGTTAGCATGGGGAGAAAAGGGAGAGATTGTGGGGGTCTGGGAGGGGTTGGGTGTGACTGGGGTGGGAAAGGAGCCCTGAAGGAGAGAATAAGGGATAACTGGGCAGCTGGTGGGAGATAACATGGCCTTGCTGTGACCTTGGTTGAGGTGGAACACAGAGTTGCCCCTTGGGTTGTTCTGAGTCCCTTGTCCAGGCTCTGAGATCACTGGGTACTTAGCCCTGAGCCTGAGGGAGTCCTGACCCCACACATGTAATCTGGAAGGTATCAAATCCAGGACTGGACTCCTAGGTATGCTTGGGGGCAGGGGTGGATCAGAAAGAGCCAGGTCTGGCAAGCAGCGATTCTGGGCTGCCTCCTCCATCAGTCAGACCCTGGACAGAAGTGAAGCTGCAGAGGGCAGAAGTCAGTGGGTTGCTTGACCTCCAGTGAGGTTCCACATGAGAGAGGACCTGGAGCCTGCCACCCACCCCCGCGAGGACACGTGGTTATTGCCTGCTCCTCAACTGAGCCGCAGAGCTGGCCCCTCCTTGCTGTGATTAATTCAGTTTGGTAAAGCAGCATTTACACTGCGAGTTTAATCGTCATTTCTGATGCTGAAGGAATTGAAAAATAAATTGAAAGTGTCAGACGATGCATTAGGGCGGGTGATGGAGCGGAAGCGGCTACCCTCCCGGCCTCCCCATTGGGTGCTTCGTGGGCCCAAGAAATTAGCCAAGTTGCTGTTGGATCAAGATGATGGCAGGGTCAAGGACCAAGGTGACAAGAGGGAACATGGAAGGATGGGGACAAGGAAAGGAGGGTGATTACCATGGAGGCAAGGCAACCTTTAGGTACCAGCTTCTGTCTAGGTTACCAAGAAGAAGATGAGCCTTAAACAGGGACCCAGCCACAGTGCTACTTGCTGTAAGCTGGGGTCCAAGTCCCTGCCTTCTGCCACCAGGCAGGAGAACGCCAAGGGGCTCACGAGGTCTGACCAGGGTCCAAGCAGGTGGTAAGAGCACAGCAAGGCAAGATCTCAATCTCCAAGGAATACATCCCCATAGAGTAGGGAGTAGAGAGGGACCCATGACAAACAGAACAAGTGAATGAGCCGATCACTTCTGAAACTGTCAAATACTGGGAAGAAAGTCAACCAGGCACAGGCGGTGAGGAGTTGCGAGGAGCGCTGGGAGGTCCTCTGGGGTTTCCAGAAAGTTGGTATCAGGCAGAGACTCTGGATTCTTCATGAGAAGAGCTGCCAGACAGCAAGGAGCAAGGACCTAGTGTCCCAGTTTGGAATAATGAACTCGAAGACCTTGGAACCATCTAGAAATGACAGGAAGCCCACAGCCTAGAGAGGAGATGTGTTGTGGGTGTGTGGGAGAAGAGGCGATGATGGGTCATACACCATCTTAAGGTCATGATGGGGGCCTCTGGGTTTATTCTGAGTGTAGCAGGAGACCAAGGGGCAGTGCTCTGAGCAAATGACCATACAGCTAGGTATTCACAATGTCACAGTGCCAGCCGAGGCCATGGAGAAAGTGAGGAGGGGCAGAAGAGAACCTGGTAAGAGCGACTGTGGGCACCAGCCTGGACCAGAGCTAAAGGAGAGAAACACCACCCATGCCCCCTACTACCCGTGTGAATACCAGGTCTTCAGACTGGCATAAGAGTCTGCCGATGGTGGTGGCCACCTCTTCCTGCCTTTTTTTTTTTTTTTTTTTTTTTTGGTAAGAGAAAGCTCACCAGCTTGCTTTCCTTTAAGCTAATCACTGGATTTCTCAGCTTGCCACTTTCAATGGCTCCACTCCGCCAACCTCAGGGTGAGTTTCAGGGGTACACTTCCCTCTTTAGCTAGGCCTCAGCTGTCCAGGAAATGCAATGGAGTTCTTCTAGTGTGAACACCCTGCACAGTGAGAGCCAGGCTCTCCCTTCCAGTCTGGCCAGGTTTGCCCCAGTCCCCTTTCTCCCGCTTACTTTCCCACTCTCTCAAGTCCAGCAGATGAAAGAACCATAGCCTGTCCTCTGCTGGGCTGATAAGCTCAGAGGGAATGCAGGCCCAGCTCCAGACGTCCTGGGGTGAACCCAGGAAGTTCACAAACACACAGTCATGCATGATCTCAAACACACTCACACGACGAAGCACACACTCATGTTTATGTGCCTAGAAAGTCATGCACCCTCAAGGACATGTACAATGACATGCACTCCTCACCATCAGGGCCTCGGGCCCTGTCTGGCCCCCTCTCTGGCTTCCCTCTCTAGGACCAGCCTAGTCATAAGCCCTGTTTCCAGGTGGGCTGCAAAGCTCACCAGCAGATGGAGAGCCGACAGGAGTGATGGGGGGAGGGGCTGGATTTCCTTTTCATTATCTGTGTCAGGACCCAATTTTTCAGGTGATAATTATAATAATTGAAAATGCTGTTATCAGCACTGGGTGGGGGGGGCACAGAGCACAGCTGGCTTTGGGATGGTGAGCAGGTGGCATTCTGGAAATGGGCGCTTGTGCCTCCGGAGCTCTCCCAACCTGTTTCAATAAAACTAGAAGGGTGGGCAGTGAACCCAGAAAGGTACCTGGGGGTGGGCCTGAGCCCTGGCTGCTGAGTCCAAGCCCTGCCTGCGGCTGACTATGGACTTGAGGAAATGACCTGACTCAGTTTCCTTCTCTGTAAACATAGGCTGAGAAGAGTAGCTCTGTCCGAGCCTCGTTGTGAGGTTAAATGTGTTATTTTTAAGTTCTAGAAGGGAGGAGGCACTCGGAGGCTCCAGGTGAGGGCCAGAATGCTTGGACTGTGGGGGTAGTTTTAGCATTAATAAACGCTGGGTCCTGTGGGTGGGGGCTCACTTTCCTCACAGAAGCAGCAGTAGTGGGGAGAGCACCGGAAGACAGACTTCGGGTTTGGTTCTCTGTGGTTCAAGGTCTCACATGTGTCTCTGAGGCTCACTTTCCTTGTCTGTAAACTGGGGGCAACAGCCTTGCCCCAGCTTGCTGTGAGGACCGAATGTGCTAATTAGCTTGACACCCAGACCCTGGCAGGGATTGGCTGCAGCATCTGGCCCTAAGCCCACTCTTGGTTCCCTTTCTGAACTTCCTGCCCCCCCCCCCTCCTTAGGTACCTGGAAGAGCCTGGTGCCTGTTTGTGCATCAGAGCCCCAGTGGTTACTATCAGGTCCCAAAAAGAGGATGTAAATACTGGGCAGAGGCTGTCAGTGGTGCTGGGTGGCTCTCAGAAGTTCCCAGCCAATCACAGCAGCACACATTGTGGTGACCTGGACTCTGTTCTGCCCTCACCAGTGACCCTAGGGGCACCCAGTTGAGGTTTTCTTGCAGGACAAATAGGTGTCCTGGCAGTTGGCACCCTGGAGTCCTAAGCCCTAGGCTGGGAGACTTAATCATACTCTAGCTAGGGATGATGGGAATTTCTGATACCAAAACCTCTGGTGCCAGTGATGGAACCACTTGTGACCAACTGTACCTCTTCCCTCCTGTCCCAGCTACAGCCCATAGCCTGGGATACCAGGAGTGCCCTCAGGTGTGGTCGTCCTGCCTACACTTACCCTTCCCACCCAGGCATTCAGGTTCTAGCTTCTGATTTTTCCCAGTGAATACCTAATGGCTCCCAGGATGGGCCGAGAATGGCAATTGGCACTCCCGGCTCCGTGCAGCCCATCTTCTGCAGGCCACCTAATGAGAGCTCACTCTGGTGTGCTTCAGAGCCAAACACAAATGAGAAACATTCCATGCTATCATTTAATTAGCTGTGGAAGGTGGAGCGGGATGTGCAAGCAGGGAGACGGGGAAAGCTGCAGAGAAAACGAGAGGGTAAGGAAGGTGGGGGAAGGAGCAGGGAAAGGAAGAGGAGAGAGGGTACTGGTACTAAGGTTTCAGGTGATTCACCCCAGGGGATGGCATAAAAGAGCAGGACCCAAGGATTGTGACTGCTGGGGGTACAAAAATTCTTAGTAGCCAAGAGGCTCACAGAAGTAGGAAGAGGTGGTACCGAGCAAGTTTGTGCATGCATGTATGTGCCTTTGTGTTCACGCACATTTGCACCCATGTACCTGTGGATCTGATGTATTTATGTGAGAGAGCGTGTGTGGTCACAGGAGAGTGTGACTTGGATGTTGGTATAAGAATGTATGCATGCATGTGTGAGATTGTATGTGGATTCAGGATCTATGAGAACACCCACACCTATGTTTGTACATGCCCATGCAGGTGTATGCGTGCACATGTGTGTATTTGTACTCATGAATACATACATGAGTGCTTGGGTGTAGGTGTGAAGCATAGACCAATGTGATTTGGGTGTGTCTGAGTGCATATGTAAATGAAAATGAGACAGTGAGTGTACGGAAGTGTGCATGTGAGTGTGTGAAGTATATGCTTGTGAGTTCAGTGAGAGTCATGGCAGAAACCTGCTCACACTTCTAGGAAAAGGGTTCATGGCCTTTGTGATTCAAGCAGACACTCCTGTAGCGGTTTCCCGTCTCCAGGTGGTCCATGATGCTGCCAACACAGAAGAAAACAGAAGCCTGTGTTCAGGAAGGATGCATTTGAATCTCTGGATCCAGCCATGGCTGTAGATATCAACTCCTGGATTTTTTTTTCCCTGTGTGAAAGGGACAAATAGTCCTTTTGATAGAGAGTGAACAGGTTACAAAAAGGAAGGGCTGTAAGAGAAGACAATGAAGCAATTGCAAGTATCTAAGCAATATGGAAGGTGAAGCATGCTCGTGTGCCAGTCCTGGTGGTGGGGATGACGGTTCCTGAGCATACATGAGACAAGTTGTCAGAAAAAGATGGGTCTCAGTTTCCAACTACCAATCACACCTAGCTCTGCTCATCCTTAAGTACTGGGACAAAGACAAAAGCCATCTAGTCCAGTAGCTTTTACATTTTAAATGAGCACACTTAACTGTCTTATATTATTCTGCTTCATTGTTTTATTATTTCATTGAATTTACCAAGTGATCTATAAATACAGTCTCCTGAGGACTGTCTGTCCCTGAACAGCTTGTATGAGGCAGGCAAGACTTGAACTCATGAAATCTGGTCCCAGAACCTATGCTCTCATTTCTGGCAGCCAGAGTGAAATGCATTTAACTAGATAATTCTACCCAGAAGTCAAGGAACCAGGTAGTGGCAGGGTTGTGAAGAGAAAGTCCAAGGAAGGCCATGGGAGCTGTCCGACGTTCTGAAACCCAGTGGCAAGCTACACCAGGGGCCCAGTACAGGATATGTCTCCACCCCTTGTTCAGCCCAGTTTTTCAGCCATCTCCTCAAGACTCATTACATTGGTTGTCCTGTGTTCACCCAACTTTTGGTTGGAATAGAATATATGGAAACTTAGGAACCACTGGGACTCAATGTATTTTTGTCTTCATTTGACCCAGCTTCCTCCCATAAATTTTTGTTTGTTGCGTTTTACGTATTAAAGTGTAATACGTGTGCCTGCAATATTGTTGCTTTCTTTTCCTCCCTGAATCTGTACCCTGAGGATGTGGCCCTCACATCCTTCCACCAAGCATGGGGATCTCTACCTACCTCTTCCACCTTGGCTGATGGACTTGCTCTAGCCAAAGAGAGCAATAACATGCACAAAACCAACAGGCTCTAGACACCCTCCACACCTTGCTTTCTTCCTCTCGATGAACTTACAGAGGTGGGAATGATGCCAAGCTTGCTTGCTAGAGGTGAAAATCCACCTGAGGGAGAGTGGGGGGAGGGTTCCCATGACAACGATGGACAAGTTGTGAAACCGTTGCAGAAGGCCCAGCAGCGATGGATAGGCCACTGACCATAGAACCACGAGATAAAAACAGAGGAAGCTTTGACCTGATCAACTGTATAGCCAACCAGGACGGCTAGGAGCTAGCTGTATGCTCATCATCCACATCGCAGGATGGCAGCAGAGGGAGCGAGCTCGTGAGCTTCATAAACAGGTGCACCCCCACACAGCCAGTACTCAGATTCAGCTTCAGCAAGGTTTTCCTCCCCCAGAAAGCTGTTTTGTTACTCTGAGAGGGGCCACACATTCCGATTCCTATCATTTCAGGTCAGCTCGTATTACTTGAACTGTAAAGTACTGAAGATCTGTGCTAAATATATCCTTTTCTTTCTGTGGCCTGTGCTTCTGGTACTCATACGCATCTTGTGGGGTGCGTTAATCTGTTCATCTTTTCAAATGCTATTTTGTTCCATTTCACTGGAGCCAGGCTGAGCCAAGGTTTTCCCCGAGGCCCTGATGTATGGAGAAGGAACATAGCTCCTTATTTAAAGCCAGGAACATGCCTTGCAAGGCCATTTGCCTGAGGCCAGGGCCTTCAAGGAGCTGTGGTTTTGGATTCTGAGAACTTAACTTTTCCCCTATAGAGAGACCGTGTTATCAGCCAGAAGACAGTCGGAAGACGGCCGAACACTCGGCCTGTGATGCACTTGAGATAGCCCGTGTCCCCTTTGTACACATTGCTTAATTGAGCTTCCCGCTGACTTTGCCCCATTGGATGATAGTTCTCTGCTGACTCTGTACCATTTTTTCTGCTGAAAACTGCATATACAATGTTGTACTTCTTAATAACTTGCTTGGCATAAGACATGGCTTGTGCAGGACCTCCTGACCCCAGTTTCCGTAGCTGCTGCTGCTTCTTTTTTCTTTCTTTCTCATCTCCTGATCTTTCTCAGGAACCTGCACTGAAGAATGACCCACCAGTCCGGGGCAGTCTCCACAATGTACCTTCTGTTCTTGCAAAGACAGGCTTCGTGTTGTTTCATTTTTGCCCTCCTTGAGCAAAGTGTCACTGAGTCCCACACATGTGATGTGTGGGCATATGTGCTCAGTTCTCTTGGGCAGATGCTTTTTATATTTCATTTCATTTTGTTTTTGCTTTTTGAGATGAAGGCTCATGTCTCACAAGCTGGCCTCAAACTTGATTGTGACTGGGATGACCTTGAACTCACAATCCTCTTGCTTCCACATCCCAAGCGCTGGGATTACAGGCATGGACCGCCGTTCTCAGTTTACGTGGTACTGGAGGCTCAACCTATGGTGTCCATGCATTCTAGATAAACACTGACAACTGAGCCACCCTCCCAGCCCCTAAGCATGTACTATGATTGACTGGCACTCCAAAACCTGTTGTCGTATCCTAAGTGTCTCACACTACATTGAGGTCCTTTAAAAAGATAATTGTAGGTTAAAACGAGAGCCAATGACTATGAATCTTAAGATTTGTTTACTTTATGGCCAACTCTGTGGTTCTTTATGACATGATTTGTTTACTTATCTACTTACTTATTCCTTAGTGAGACAGAGTCTCACTTAGTTGCCCAGGCTGGCCTTGAACTCACCCCGTGGCCCAGACAGACCTTAAACTTAATCTTCCTCCTGCCTCAGTCCCTTAAGTAGGAGTATGGGTCTTCACTGCCACTCCTAGCTTGGTGATTTGTTTAAATGTGGTCTTTTCCCCTCCATGAGGTGTGTTTGGGAGGATGGAGTCATTAGTGTTGCCCGCTGCACCACAGCCCCCAGGCTGGTGGGGACACAGCTAGACATTGTCTTTAGCTCCTGGTGTGCAGTCCTTTCTACCTGCCACCCCCTTCTGTGGCTTCAGATCTCTGTGACAGAGATGGGGTGGGGCTTCCGGGCAGGCACTTGCCTTTCTGCAGACAATTAGGGGGAGATGGCTTCTAGAAAGAGCTTCCATGATTAACTCAAATGAAGTGTAAAATTGTTTTTGGTTTAAAGGCTTTGCTTACCGAGGGATCAAGTAGTAGGATTGGTGGGCAGGGGAGGGAGGGTCCCAGCAGCCTCTGTGCTGTCTCTGCTCCTCGGTTAGCAGGCCCTGGCAAAGTGTGTGGCTGCGCTGGTCCTCAGTCTGGCGACCATTATTAACAAACAGGCATGACCCAGGAGAGCTCACAACCCAGACCAGAAGGGATCTTTCACCTGGGAAGAAGGCGGTAGAGAGAAGGGTGGCATCATACAATAGCCTGGGTTCTAATCCCAGCTGTGCCACATCCTGTGCGGGTGCCCTGGTGGCCTGCTCCTGTCTTTGAACCCTCCTTGCCTCACTATTGGACGGAACAGCAATGCCAGGGTCACTGGGAGTGTAAGGTGCGGCAGTCACTTCAAGCCGCAGCTCAGGGCTGGGCACAGGGAGTGCTTAACAAAGGCCCTGTTCTTGAGCAAATCTGTTCAGAGGGATGAGGGGGGGTAGAAGGACCTGGAAAGGGTCTAAAAACAAGTCAGGGGTCTGGTAGGCGTGCAAGACTGGTACTGATAAGTGGAATTGAGGCTCTGTGGAATCTACTGATCTGGCGGGAGTGTGGGGAACTGTAGAAGGCTCTGAGTAGCCCATGAGAAGGCAAGGAGCCCGGGTCCTGGTGGCCAAGGCATCTGCTGGTGTTTGGAGTGTAAAGACAGTGCTCTGAACTGGGTAAGTATTGTGTAATCAGAGTCAGAGGTCAGAGAGGTCAAGAGGTCAGGGCTGGAAACTGGGGACCTGCTGCTGGGAAGCAGATGGAGTAGTACCTCATTGGCCAAGACCTAAGAAACAACAGGTGGCTGGGGCCAGAGATTCCTGGTTACGGATCCTTGGGAGGGAAAGAAGGACCAGGTTGGACTGTGGAGAGGGCCGAGAATGAGTAGGGCCTTCCAACTGTTCTCCATTTGAGTGATAGGATACTCAGACTCTAGGCTCAGCCAAGGAGACACAGGAGTGCGAATGATGGGAAAGGTTGCCTCTCTGCAAACAACCAGAATTTAATTTTAGTTCTCGAATATAAAAGCAAAATTGAGGGGCTGGAGAGATGGCTCAGAGGTTCAGAGTGCATACCATTCTTGCAGAGGGCCCAAGCATGGTTGCCAACATCCAGGCTGGGTGACTCAGAGCTCCCTGTGACTCCAGCTCTAGGGAATTTCTTGCCCCCTTCTGGCCTCCACAGTTAACTGCACTCAAGGGCGCAAATGCACAAACAGATACATACAAATGTATAGAATATAAAAAAACAATACCAAGAAATTGAAACAAGAAGTGTTTCTGCTAGCCTGACCAAAAGCTGGGCAGTTTTCCTGACTTAGGTCAGCAACTTGGGGAGAGTTTTGAACCTAACACTGGAACAGGGCACCCTTCCAGGCACTGCTGCTGTGCAGAGATTCTAAGTAGAAAGTCCAGACTCCCCAACCCAGCCTGGTCCTGTGCTTTACTCTCTATCATGCCCCAAGGTGGCAGGTTGGTGACTTCCACATAAGGGCTTCCTTCTCTTTCCTGCCTTCCTTCCACCCCACTGGCTCTCCAGGCCAGAAGAATCTGGAAACAGGACCCAGATTCCCAGGGCTCCAAACTAGAGCCCCATAGAGCCCTCTGAGGTCTCAGCCTGGGCTGGGTAAGGAAGGTTAAGGCTGGATTGCCTTGGCTGTTAGTGTTATCGCAGTTTCCAGAGGCCATAGGAGCTCCCAAGCAAGCATTTTTTCTCCTAATGACACTGCAGCAGATTAAAGAGGGGCATCAACCCCCACCCCCATGCTGCAGCATTAACAAGTGGCATCCATTAACCAGTGTGGTATGGCCCAGCAGCTAGAATAACTCTCAGAGAGTTGTGCCTGTGACGAGCTGGCTTCCCAGCTCTGCTGGCCATGGGCCTGGCTTGGTTCCTTTTGCCAGGGAGTGAAAGCAAACGCCAAGATGACAGACTGCATGGTCACGGACATGGGCTAGCTTTGGTGTCGTGAGAAAGATCTGTCCTGCCGAGTGGACCGCAGACAGCCATTCACTGGGGAGGGGAGGGGAGGGGATGCTTTATGTCGGGGGTTTTAACTGGCTCAATAATTCTAGCTCTATAGCATCATATGGGGGGGTGTAACGAGCTTCCATGAGAGCAGGGTCATTGAAATGGATTGGCTTTGCTCTGCCCAAAGCTGTTAACTATGGTCTGCGAGCTGCGAGTCCAGTCCGGGCCACCGTCCAGAGTATAATACTTTGTGGTATATGAAATTGTACAAAATCCAATGTCCATGTTTGTGAGCGCATTTTTATTAGAATCTAGTCAAAACTTGTTTTTCACAGATTTCTCTTTGTGTGAGATCTGGAAGGTTCCGCAGAAGCCCATATTTTGAAGGTTTGGCTTCTTTAAGCGATGGGGCCTACTGGGGGGCTGTGAGGTCACTGGGGCATATTCTTGGAGGGGTTTGGGGGACCCTGATGTCTTCACTTTGGCCCCTTTTTTGGATCCCACCAAGGGGTGGGGGTTTTCACTACAGCAAGTTCTTGATCCATGATGTCCTGGACCGCCATAAGCCCAAAGCTTCAGCCACACACTGAAACCTTCTCAAATTGACAAAAACAACCTTTCCTTCTTCCTAGCTTGCTCATCTCAGGTATTTTTTTTTACAGCAATGAAAAGCTGACTGACACGTGTGTTATCACTTTCACAGTACGATGGGAGGATAGTGTGTGTGTGTGTGTGTGTGAGAGAGAGAGAGAGAGAGAGACAGAGAGAGAGAGACAGAGAGAGAGACAGAGAGAGAGACAGAGACAGAGAGAGAGACAGAGAGAGACAGAGACAGAGAGAGAGACAGAGAGAGACAGAGAGAGGGAGAGAGACAGAGAGAGAGACAGAGAGAGACAGAGAGAGAGACAGAGAGAGAGACAGAGAGAGAGAGAGACAGAGAGAGACAGAGAGAGAGAGACAGAGAGAGAGACAGAGAGAGAGAGAAAATATGGTCTTCAAAGCCTGAACTATTTATTCTGTCCCTGTAGAAGGATAGTGTGCTGACTCCCACTCTGTGCTAATAATAGACAGTTTGAAAATATTTTTATTTGTTTATTTTCTGTTTCTAAATTCTTTTGTTAGCAAGACTGTAAGGTATGGGAAGAAATGGGTTGTGGGGAGTCGAGGTGTATTTCAGGTTATCTGGTCATTTAGTGATACTGGCTACTTGCAGTGGGGGAAGCTGGAAAATATTTTTAAAAGAAACCATTTTTTAAACCTTCAGAAAAATGTTATTGGGGTAGAAGGGTGACTCAACCTGACTATACAATAAGATCCTGTCTCTTTGAGCAAACAGATCCCAGCAAGATAGCTCAGCAGGTAAAGGTGCTAACTGCCCAGGCTGGCAACATGAGGACCCACATGGTAGAAGAAGAGAAATAACTCCCACAAGTTGTCTTCTGATTAATACGTGTGTAGTTTGGTACATGCATCCCCCCAAACACATCTCACATCTCACCTTCACTCCCTACCCCGACACACACACACACACACACACACACACACACACACACGAATAAATGTAAAAGAATTTTAAATCACAAAGGTCTAGATCATAACTAAGCGGTAGAGTGCTTGCCAAGTGTGGTTTGAAGTTGAAATGCTTCCCACAGCCTCACTTGTTTAGACACTTGGAAACCTGCTGGTGGCACTGTTTGATGGCTGTGGAACCTTGGAACCTCTGTAGAGGGTATGGATCTCTGGGACAGGTCTTGAGGATGTCTAGTGAGGTCCCACCTCCTGCTTCCTGGTTGCAGATTGAGCCTCTTGCTCCTGCAGTTGGGTTAAAAATGGAGGGACAACAATTTGAGGATGATAGAAATCAACACGCTAGTTAAAATTACATATTTAACAGATTTCTCAACAAAACTTGGGGATCAGGACAGTGAACGCCCAGCAACGAAGACAGTGTAAGAAGAGCTAAACAGGTCGATGGAACAGAAGACAGAGGCCCAAAGAACCCACACGCATGCGCTGGCCCTTTCAACAAATGGTGCTACACCACCTGAGTGGTCCTGGGGAAAATGGGTCCAGCTGCTTTCCCACACACCTGCAGAGCAAAGATCTAAGCATGAAGATAGAACAAGAAGAGTGTCATGTGACTCTTTGCATCATTTTTGGGTGCAGTCAGGATGTCTTAAAACACAAAAGCATTAATCACAATCATCATGGAAGGAAAAATAATCAACAATTCTTACAATAAACACCCTTTGTCGAAAGAGATCAATGAGTAAGGAAAGGCATTGACAGAGGTTTCTGTCCCACCTGGTCCAGCAGCTGTTCAGTCCCAAAGAAATACACAGAGGTCTACATTAATAATAAACTTGTTGGCCTATTAGCTCAGGCTTCTTATTAACTCTTACATCTTAAAGTATCCCTTAGTTCTTGTCTGTGTTAGCCATGTGGCTTGGTACCTTTTATCAGTGAGACATTCTCATCTTGCTTCCTCTATGTCTGAGCAATGACTGCAGACTGAGCCTTTCCTTTTCCCAGAATTCTCCTAGTCTGATCACCCCACCTATACTTCCTACCTGGCTACGGGCCAATCAGTTTTTTTTTTTTTTGTTAAACTAATACAAGTGACAAATCTTTACAGGGTACAAGAGCATTGTGCCACTGCAGAAAGGCATGTGAGCGCAGTCTGCAGAGTGCTTGCCTAGCGTGCAACAGATACTGGGGCCAGTCCTCAGCAGTGTATAACCTCAGCACTGTGTAAGCTGGGTGTGAGGTGCGTACCCGTGACCCTAGCTCTCAGGAGGCAGAAGGAGGACCAGAAATTCAAACTTACGTTGGACTCCACAGAGAGTTTGAAGTCAGCCTGGGATACATGAAACCTATCTCTAAAAGCTATGAGAAAGTGCCATTAAGAACACTTGCTGCTCTCTCAGACGACCCTAGCTCAGTTCCCATATCCATTTCAGGTGGCTCACAACTATCTGAAACTGCAGTTCCAGTGGATCTAACTTTGGGCTTCCTAGAGAACCTTTGTTCATGTGAATGCATGCACACATACCTATACATAACTAAAAATGAAAATAAATCTTAATGTCACTTCTTTAGCATCATTAGAATTTTATGTTTATAGCTTTGTTAAATTCAAACAAAAGAATTACTTAGAAGAAGGTGCAGAGCCTGAATATATAAAGAGCTCTTCACAAGTCAATCACAAGAAGAAAAACAGCACACACAGGAAAAGACATCATTGTTCATCCCTCATGGGAAAAATGCCCAATTTTGGAATCACTGGGACTCCATACCAGGGCACAGTTGAAAAGACTGAAAAAAATTCAAAAGTTTAAAAAGAATGTCGAAAAGAGGAAGCCATATTGTGGCCATGGATTGAGAGGTTGCAGTCCATGTCTGCTGGCTCCAATGCTCTGGGCCTGCCGTGTGGCAGAGCATTGTGGAATGGGGGACATGGCAAAGAAGAGATACTCACTCAAGAGTCTGTAGGAAGCAGAGAAAGAGAAGGGCTAGGAGACTCCACTCCTGTGACCTGTGAGCTACTTCCGACAAGGAGCCTGTCTCCTACGCTTCACCTCCCAATAAAGCCACCAGCTCATGAAGTTATTAAGGAATTAGCCCATTGATGAGGTCTGAGACTTCAAGATTCAAAGCCCACAAGCTGGCAACCGAGTCTTCCCTGCATGAGCCTGCGAGAGGTGTTTTGTATTCTAATGGTAACATGTGCACAGATTTACATGTGTGTAGATATGTGTGCAAAGAGGAGAAAGAGCACCATTAGCCAGCTGAACGAGGAGGTCATGCAGCCTCTCTTTCCCCCAGAGAATCCTTCCTGGTCTCTCCTGAGCATGCATCAAACCCTCCATAACCCCCTGTCCCCCAACACTGCTGCTGGTCTGAAATGGGTCTTGTGCTTTCTGATGTGGGTTCTTTTACAGTGCAGGGGATTTTCCTGGTGCTTGATGCCAGGAGGTAGCTGGCAGGAGCAAGAGGGCCAGAAAAGGCTCACAACCGAGTGGGAGACCCTGCTTGGGCTGTGAGAATCATCCAGAGACCTTGTGCAATGCCATCTAGATATGAACGGGAGGAGCTGGATCTTCCCCCACTGCTTACCGTTCCTCCTGGTGAGGGCTGCCTGGGTGTTAAGCCTGTGGACACAAGGGTTGTGCTTTGTCCTGGGGGCTGATCACATTCCAGGATGCTGGACAGCATCCCTACCCTAGAGGTGGCCTGCTTATAGGAAGCCACTAGAGGGTCTGGGGTCACTGACAGAGTCCTTGACACTTGGCTTCCTACCTGCAAGAATGCAATCCTCTGGAAGGACCCAGCTTTGCCTACCCAGCCAGGCCATTGATTGCTGTCTGTTTCTAAAGAGCCAACCTGTCTCCGCTCCATCCCACTCAGCACCCTGTCTGCTTCCTGTTAGATCTGAGATTGGTTGCAAATTAAACTTAATGGGACTTGAGTAATTATGTTGACTTTTTAAAGTGCCTACAGATAAATACAAGCTTAGCTATCTCAGCTTATCAGTTTTTCTATTGTGTTTCCCAAGGGCAGAGGGGGAAGGGGGGCGATATATGATCAATCAAAGATGGGGTGGTGCTGAAGGAGTGAGGGATGGCCAGGAGGGCTCTTGAGGTGTGGGCCCAGCTTCCCACACACAGAGCCTGAAGAATGCCAATGCTCGTGCCCTGTGGCCCTCAGGCCACCTGCCTTCAGAAAACAACCAAAAGTAGAGGCCAAGGTTTGAGCATGGGTCCTAAGAATGTAGCCACCTGACCTCGGGGGCAGAGGTTGTGGTGTGAAAACACAGTGGGCTATTGTTGGGCACTAGACAGGAAAACCCCATCAAGACATTCACATTGGTAAAGTGCTATTAAAAAGAAAGGTGGGAAAAGAAATGAGAATGCAGATTGCTAATTTTTTCTACTACGGATTCCCGTCTCTGGGCTATACAGTCCAGATGGGTGGGTGGAAAGATACCAATAGGGGCTAAGTCTGGGTTGGGTTATGAAACATTTGGGTATTTATTTATTTACATTTTGTGTATTTTTTAGTGTGTGTGTGTATGTGTAAGCATGTTGGTGCGTGGAGGCCAGGGGTTTGATATCTATAGAACACCCATCACTCAAATATTGTTTCACATCAGAGATAAGTCGGGGGGACAACGACTCCTATCTTTCTCACAGCCTGTCTATGACAGTCTGAGCTGGTACCTGCCTTAGAACATGCTTTAAAATGGTAACTGGTGCCTTGGGACTGTTCTGGCCAGCTCTGTAGGCCCAGGCGCTGATAGAAACCTCCCCTGCGCTCAGCTCAAGGTGGCTGCCTCCAAGGATGGGTGCTTCCTGAAGTGTGAGAGACAGGTGGCCTGGACCCTGGTTCTGTACTCTGGGGTTGCCTGTAGGAGTGGAGACCATGGTGCCCCAGGGGAAGAATTGTTACTGCTGCTTCGTAACACTGGAGTGAGGTGCTGCTGATTAACCACAGGCCTGGTCCCAGGAAGGTCAGAGGAGACCCAGCAGAGTCCTCTGAGTTCCTTAGTCTCCTCCTTGATGTGACAGATGCCTGACCCCAGTCACAGGGCTCCTGTTAGCTCCAGAGACACGGCAGTTGGCTCTCAGCCCTGTACTCCACAGTGAAGGCCTAGGGGTCTGTATCTGGGTTGCATATATGTACAAGGAGTAATTCATATGGGCAGTGGTGGAGGTGGGGGGCGGAGTTGGGCAGAGCCAGCGCCTGCTGCTGATGCAAGGCCGGTGTAGAGTCTCCCACATCCCCATCTGGAAATCAGATTCACTCACTCAATGATATTGATTGGGGCCGTTACTGGGTTCATGTTATTGCAAATGAGTGACCACGAACATCCTTGTATGAGGCTCCCAGCGCTCATGTACCGGAGGCTCTTCTGGGTATGTTTGAGAAAGCGGAGCTGTTGCAGGATGAGGGGTCTGCTTGGCAGGCTTTACAAGACAATGCCAAATTAGTCTGAAAGAGGGAGTGTCTGTTTCCAGGAGACAATGGGGGAGAGTCCCCTCCTCCCCACCTAGCCCCAGCTCCACTCTGCCCAGTCAGCAGGTGGATTCTTTTCCTGCTGCTCCGTTTGTGCTTCCCTGATTGCTAATGAGGCGCCTCATATTCGCAAGCACTGATGAGCCATTCAGGCTTCTTCTTGAAAACCCCAATTCAAAGATTCAAGTCCTTCGATTAGGGTCGTTTTGGAATCTTCATATATTCAGAGTGGGACCATTTACTGCCAACATGTCAAAATAGCTGCTTCCACACCCTGTTTTATCTTGCCAGTTTCTCCACGGTGACATTGGATGAACCGAATCTTTTTGTGGGAAGGGAATCAAGTTTACCCATCACTTCTTTCGTGCTTAGCCTTTTTCTGTTGTTTTGTTTTGTTCTGATGAATACCTCCTGTCTTATTGAAGCCATCAAAAGAGTCTATATTTTTCTTCTGAAACTGTAGACATAAGAAACACACAAAGGATAGTGGTCACTTATAGGGGAGGAGAAGGGACTGGTGGGAAGGGTCTAGGCTCATGGGAAGGTCTTTTTTTTCCAATATATTTATTTATGTTAGTGTGTGAGCATGTTCAAGAGTACACTATGTCATGCACTTGGAGGCCAGAGGACAACTTTGCAAGTCTGTTCTCCCCTTCTACCATTTAGGACCTGAGGGTCCAGCTCACACCATCAGGCTTAGCAGCAAGCAGTGCCTTTGCCCTCTGAGCTGTCTTGCCACCCATCATGGAAATGTCCTAAGTCTCAACCTGCAGCTCCCTGGGGTTTGCTCTGTGCTGCAGGCTCCGTGTGGTAGGCAGTTTGACAGGTAACTGGATAGAGACACCCAAGACATCTTCTGCTGTATACGTGGAAACTGACTATGGAAATATTCAATGAAGTCACTGGTGTGGGCATCTCACCTGGCAGTGCTGTGCACTCTTCCTGACGTTGCTTTCTGTTCTAGAACCTGCTGTAGCTCACCCATGGCTCCATCTCATCTTCACCGTAGTCCCAGGTTTACCTCGTTTTTACAGGAGAGGAAGCAGACACCCTGAGATACTAAGCAAGTTGCTCCAGTCACACAGCTAAGAAGAGGACCTGAGTGGCCCATGCTGGTGCCTCTCTGACACCAAACTCCTCTTTCTCACAGCCAGGCTTGGGAAGAGTTTAGGCGGCTCTGCGCTCATCCTAACAACCTCAAGGCAGCAGCTTTCCTCTGTCCTACCACATGGGCAGGTCCGCCTCCTCCCCCTGCTCTCTCAGAGCAGGATTGATAGAAACTTTCCTTGGGGACAATGGAGAAGCCTCTTTAGTCCTGACGCAAATCACACAGGGAGAGAGAGAGAGAGAGAGAGAGAGAGAGAGAAGAGAGAAATAGAGAAATATATGTATATGTACATAAATGTATATATACATATATGGAGGAATATATATGTATACATATATATATATATATATATATATATAGAGAGAGAGAGAGAGAGAGAGAGAGTTATAAGGAACAAAATGAAGGGAGAGGGGAGAGGAGACATGGAAGAGATAAGAGACGGAGCAGGGATGGGGGTGGGGAGCTCTCTGACTCCACTGGCCTTCACTCATCTCACTGAGATGAGGCATACAGAATTAAACACAAACACTCTCCAGAAGCTCAGCACCCAGGTTGCACGATGATCTTTAAGAATTATAGGGAGGCCGAACCTAAGACATCAGCTGCAGGCTAGGCCTGGGGCTGGAGGAAGAGGGAAGAGCCTGGGGGCTGGACCTGAAAAACAGCTCTAGTGACCAAACTGGAAGAGGATGCAGACTAGGAAGAGGGCTCCGATGACTTGGTGTGGAGCCGGCACTGGATCCCAGGGAGCTGCTCACACTGTGCACGGCAGCCCTCGTACCTGGTGTGGTCCCTGGAATTCTGAAGATCGACTGGAGAATCCCACTCCCTACGGATACCCAAGCCCTAGGATGCTGGTACGGGAACACAGTAGGCCCACATTAGACACAGTTTCAATGTGATTGTCCCCAACACTCGAGCACCAGGAAGACACAACGCCTGGAGAGTTCCACTAAGAGGGTATGGCCTCCCAGAAGTGACTGCCCAGTTTCAACTGAACTCTGGTCCCAGGTACTCCCAGTGTTGCCCCGTTTCCACACTGAGACCCAACGTAGGGTAACGCAAGGCAAGTGCTCTGCAAAACCATTAATGTAGGAATGAGTGACCGAGTTATGAGCCACATGCATAGGCCAGCACACTTCTGCTCCCTCAACCCTTTGACAGTGTTAGCACTGACTGATGCGAGCAGTACCTAGGACGGTAGTAAAGCTGGAGTCTTCAGGAGAGGAAGGGAAGCGACAGTCCCCAGGGCTGTGGTGGGAAGTGGGGAGGCCAGGCCCTGGGGCCCCACATGGTCCATAAGCTTTATTTCCTATAGGTAGAGAACCAGTGTCCCAGGGGCTGCCTCTGTCCCCTTCGTTCCTTTTCTGTGCCGTTACTATAGCAGCCACCTCAGCTCCCAGCGAGGGGGAGTGCAAAATAGGTCAGATCAGTAATGAGGCCGCACGCTTCTGATCTGTCCCCTGATGGGATCTGGCTTCACAAGGCATCAACTTCACATCAGAGCAGCTGTATCTGGACTCTGGATCAAAGGCCGGCTGCCTCTGAGCCCAGATGCTAGGCCTGGGAGATCTGTCTGTGGCTCTGGCTCAGGAGGTTTCTTCTTGATCCTCTCACAGTGGGTCACGCTACTGCAGAAAGCAGCTAGTGCGGGGCTCCTGAAGGCATCACTTGATACCCAGACCCAGGGAGGGCCCAGGTCTCTGGAAAGGCTGTAGGCGCTCATAAGGCTGTGACCCCATTTTGGGGCGAATTCTGGAGTCCTTTACAGGGACAGCTCATGGCCAATGAAAGGCTTTTCATCCCCCAGATCCTGGTTTCAAACCCTTATCATTGATCCAGACTGTATAGCCCAGGCAAGTGTTCTACTTTCTTTTAGGGAAAATGAGGAATTATAGTTGCCTTGTCATGGTGAGGGGACAGAGAGGTTCACCACAGTAAACATACCTGTGAGGCAGAGAAAGTGTTTGGGTGGGGAGGACACTCCTGTCCAAGGTGGGGTGGGCAGGTTCCACTTCCTTCTCTTGCCCTGTGACCTTAGATTCTGGGGTAGTTTGAATGTAATTGGCTCCTATAACTTCACAGGGAGTGGTATTATTAGGAGGTGTGGCTTTGTTGGATCAGGTATGATCTTGTTAGAGGAAGTGTGTCACTGTGAAGTGGGCTTCGAGGTCTCGTATGTGCTCAAGCCACACTCAGTACCTCAGATCACTTCCTGTTGCCTACACCTCAAGATACAGGAATCTCAGCTCCTTCTCCAGCACCGTGTCTACCTGCACACAACCATGTTAGACCATGATGATAATGGACCAAACCTCTGAAACTGTAAGCCACCCAATTAAACGTTTTCCTTTATAAGAGTTGTCATGGTCACGGTGTCTCTTCAGAGTAACTGACATCCTAAGGCAGAAGTTGGCACCAGGGACTGGGATACTGCTGTGATGAGCCTGACCATGCGTTTATTTGAAGGAATATGAACCTTGGGAGTGTGAACTAGAAAAGCAGTCGAAGGTTTCAAATTCTTCTTAATGGGCCATCCTAGTAGGAGCATGGAAGACAGTGGTGCTGAGGGCGCTTAAACTGTGGGTGCCTGGATTGAGAGGTTTCAGGGAAGAATTTTATTATGTTGCCTTGAGGTACACCTTGTGGTATTTTGGTGAAGAATGTGGCTGTTTATTGACCATGTCTGAAGAGTCTGCCTGAGGCTAAAGTGAAGAGATTGGATGCAATCTGTTGGCAGAGGCAATCTCAAAACAGCCGAGGATAGACCCTGTCCTATGCTTACCAGTTTTCATCTTTATAAAGATTTATAATGAAAAGGAGCAAGCTAAGAAAGGAAGAAGGCAAAATTACAATTTGAGGAGAAAAGGAACACCAGGAAGTGGAATGGAGCTAAGACCCGTGTTCAAGGAGATAAACAGATTAAGAAATGCGGCATGGCGACCTCAGGGCAAGATCCCACCCAGCTAAGTTTCCAACTTGTGAAGAGGAATTAAAGACTAGTTTACAGCCTGGTGTGGTGGTGCACACCTTTAATCCAAGCACTCAGAAAGGAAGAGGCTGGTAGATCTGAGTTTGAGGCCAACTTGGTCTACAGAGAAAATTCTAGAACAGTCAAGTATAGGCAGTGAAGGGAACTCTCACAAGCAGAAAGCTGGCGATGATATAATTAAACAAGGGGGCCGTGTTTCTGCCTCAGCAAGCAGCAGAACTTGGCAGCTTCAGTCACGTGGTTCTGGCTTTAGAGTCAAGGACAGAAGAAAAGGGTACAGAATTTGTCTCTGTGCCTAAGGAAAGTTGCTGAGGCTAGGCATGTGTCAGGGGTGTCCCTTAATGGAGGCTGAGAGAGGCCCTTGCATGAAGCTGTAAAGTTGAAGCCTGGATGACCTTGAAGACCCCAAGATGTTAGTGATGCCAGAGTTTTTGGGGTTCCTGCAGAGAAGATCTGCTAACAGGGAGTGGAATCAGCTCAAGAGAAAATAAAGTGTGTTGCAGTGAACAGAGCTAAAAAGAGTTGGAGATCTGAAGAGCATTTTTGACACCAGACACGGAGAGGCAGAGTTTGGAGTTTGCCCAGCTGCTTTTGGTCTTGCTTTGGTCCAGGATTTCCTCATTTTGTTTCCCTTCCCTTCTGAGCCCTACCCAGTCCCTAAAGTTCAGTTGCTTCTTTCTACTCTGTGTTTGCTGCTCATGGTTTCCACGCAGCTCCCTGCAGGCAATGGCCTTGGTCTTGTTTTGGACGTGGTAGAATGACATTGGGCATAGAGTTGATGCTCAACAAATGTTGTTGAGTGACTACACAGACACACACAGACACACAGACACACAGACACACACACACACACGTATGCATGTGCACACATCCACACCTACACCCAGCCCAAATGATGCCTGGCTTTGTGTGGGACTCCACCAGTGAGTGACCAGTAACCCAGGTTTTCCTTCTGGATCCCCTTTCTTCACTGTAGCCACACCTGTGGGAGTCTCTCCCTCACAGTGAGAATGAGGGGCTGACTCCCCTAGATGGATGCAACTCAGCTCCCTTCACCTCCACCCATCAACCACATTTTACTTTGTTCTAGATACTTGTAAAGGAATCCTTCTCAAGGAAGACACGATCCCTGCCATGAGGAACACTACACCCGAGACCCGAGTAGGGAGTGAGGGTAGGGACTGCAGAGAAGCCATTGTCCCTTGGGTCCTGGAGGTAAGACCGATGTGCTGTCCACTGGACCCCAGGTCCCACATGGGCAAGCTGGATTTACTGACCAGAGTCTAGGCCTGCACAGCCCAGGAGCCTCTACCTGTTCCCTGAGGCTCACAGGGCCTCAGGCAGATGGATTCAGGCCAGCTGGGGTGTTTGCTATGCTCCTGACCCTCCATGGCCGAGTCTGTCGACTTTGAGTGTCCTGGAGTCCCAACCCCCAGCTCAGGAGCTGCTTAGGCTGGCTTGGGGGCAGAAAGCCCTGATGCCATAGAGGACCCAGGACCACCAGCTTCCCCCAGTGTTACAGGCCCTTCTTATCTGTGGGAACCAAATACCTTTCCAGGGGGATGGCCCTGCTTTAACCTCAGAGGGCACAGTGGGACCCTGGGGACCCTGTAACAAAGCAGGTGCTCCTGAGAAGGACAGGCAGGCCAGGAATGACAGTGAGTTGTTGTTTCTGGTCCCTAGGCTGTTGACACCATGACTCAGGGAAACAGCAGAACTTTCCAGTCAGCAAAGGACATGGCCCAGAAACCACAGCAAACTGCAGAACCGGGTCTTTCAACCAGCATCCTGAGTCCGAGGACTTTATCCAGAGGTTTCTGGTACCCTTGGGCCCATTCATCCTGCAGGGTCATGGATGGGACTCCCAGGAATTTCATACTTTATTGCTGAAAAGATCCTGAGACCCTTAGTCCAACCTCTTCCTCCCGTAGATGCTAAGATGGGTGTTCTAAAACCTTCCTTCTCTTATAGGGAGGATTTTCTGATCTGTCTGCCTGTCCCTTGCTTGGGTGCAGTCTCTGAGCTACTTTGGTGAAGCAGACATGTTGAAATGGGATCCCTGACTCGCAGACTCTGAGCATCGCAGGCAGTCAGAGACCCAGAGGACCAAAGAGATTGCTGGGAAGACGCAAAAGCCTGTATTGACCTGAGACTCACAGAGACCGGGTATCCTGGAATTGAAGTCTCAGGCAGGTAGGGGCCTCAGTCATCTCTGCCTGTGATGTAGAAGCCCCCTCTTGAGAAAGGGCCAGTACTTCAGGGGTGGAAAGGTCACCATCCTAAGAAGGAACCAGCCCCACTGTCCCTCTCTGCTAACGCTGTCTACTCATCCCTGCCACCATCCCATGTGTGTGTGCAGACAATGATCTGACCCCATCACAGTGGCCAAGGTCCTGGGTGAACACCTGGAGTCTCGGATGGGGACTCCTGTCTTCCTCTAGACTGTGGGGCGCAGCCTTAGCATTGCCCACCTCAGTTCACCCAGGGGGAAGAGAGGACAGAGGCCAGACGCTGGAGACATAGAGTGTGACTCCTCTCTGGAGGAGGGACTGAGAGAGACCACCCCGGGGTTGAGGAGGGCAGACCAATTGAGATAAAAGAAGAAACGAGAGCTTTCTGGTCCCTGGGGTCATGAGAGTGTCTGAGGCCAAGTGTGGGTAGACAGGCCTGGTGTGTGTGTGTGTGTGTGTGTGTGTGTGTGTGTGTGTGTGGACAGCCACTTCAGCCCCTCCACTGACCTTGGGGAGACTTAAGGCAGGTCATTCCATGGCTAGAGCCTCAGCTTGTCTTCCTGTGAAATGGGCTGGTGTAGCCTCCCCTGTGACTGGTGCTGGGCACTGGTCCCATGCTGGATTCATCAAGAGCTCTCACTTCCTGCACAGATGTGGTACCAACAATGACAGACCATATCTATTTCCTTCCACCTCCCATCCTCATCCTCAGGCTGGGAGGTCAGGGGGTCTCCAGATGGAGAAGTGGGAAGGGTTGTTTCAGGTGAGGAACAGCCCCTGCGAAGGCCCTCAGTGTTGAGAAGTAGCACACTATTTGAGGAGTGTCTAGGTGTGAGGTGCAGCTATAGGGTTGGAAGGGACAGTGGGGGCCTGGAGTGAGGGTGTCAGCAACCTTCTGTGGAGACCCTTCTACCCTCAGGCTGGGGATGTGGCACAGCACCAGGCTTCCAGGGTCTTCACCAGCTAGGGAGGGGCAGGGATGTTGAAATGCTTCACCAGGGATCACTGGAAAGCCAATAACGCTTCTAGTCAAATCCTGGCCCTTACCGTGTGGAGAGGTTTGCTCTGAGACCCAGAATGAAAACTCATGGCAACTTAGAGATTCTGGGGAGGTTTTATTTTGACACGAAGAATGGGATTTTTATTAGGTTCACTTCAAATGCCATCTGAGGAGGAAAGGAGGAGGTTTGGGATGAGCCTGGGTCGTCACCGACCCTGTGCAGGTGTGGGGACTACACAGGCACCCGTTGAAGGGCTGCTGGCTCGCTCCATTTTCTGTGAGATGAGGCAGACGAGAACTGTTACAGGGGTGGGGGTGGGGTAGTAGCCCTTGAAGGAAAGAGCCGCGTGGGGCCTCCAGCCCTCACCCTGCCCACACAGGCTCCCTGGGCAGCTCTCCCTGGGTGGCTGGCTCCCCTTTCTCTAGGAACTGCTCTCAGGTGGTCAAACATAGCTCATTCCTCATTCCTCTGGTGTTCTTCTCCATCCTTGTGTCTAGGCCGGACCAGCCCTCCCCCAGAGCAGAGACGGTCACCCACACCATGTGTCCTCCTGGCCAACCTTCTGCCCAGCCTTATTATTCCATGGCTGGGAAGGGACTGAGCAGTAATAATCTCATTTAGGTCTCCAGCCTCTCAGCTGCCCCGCCCCCCCCCCAACCTGCCTTCTCCTGGATTGCCTTGTCTTCTCAGATCCCAACTCTCTCCGCAGAAGTCTTTTCCACACTTGGAAGGGCGTCTAAGCAGCTAACTGGCACAAGAAGGTACCGCCTCTGGTGAGCTTTCAGACGGCAGAGGCTCTCCACACCCCTCTGGCCTGATCAGGGTGGCCTGTGACTACATCTATAGGGGTGCTGGCTTGATAGTTGGTTGGTGTAGGAAGGCCCGGTTCACAGTGGGCAGCACCTTCTGTAGGCGGGTGGGTCTGAGCTGTAGAAGAAAGCCAGCCGAGAGCCAGCCAGTCAGTGAGCCGGCCTTCCTCCATGGTTGCTGCTCGAGTCCCTGCCCTGACTTCCCTCAAGGGTAGACTGCAACCCGAAGTTGTAAGACAAACAAACCCTTTCCTCCCCCAGGTTATTTTCGGTCAGAACGTTTATTGCAGCAACAGAAAGCAAACTAGGGCAGACACGCATGCGTCCAGGTATGCATGCATTCGGACGTGCAGACTGCCAGAGGGACTTTTCAGCTCTAGAAGTTTCTAAAGGTCCATCCAGTTAGGGAGCTGGACCAGGGACAGAGTATTCATCATCTTTTGTCTTGAAGGGAACCCTGACAGCTTAAAGTCACCCATATGCTGACACCCCCTTCCCCGGCAGTGGGGAGGGTCCTCCCCTTGAAGGCACTTCTGGCAGCCTGGGCTGTGGCCTCAGTAGAAAGCTCCCTGGGAAATGAACTGGCTCTAAGCTTTTGCGAGTGTTGTAGGCTCATTTTCTTGTGGACTGTTGGATTGGGATCCCCAGGGTCTCATTTCCTTGCTGGCTGCTGGTCAGAGGCCACCCCCAGGTCTCTGATGTGTAGGCCAGTTTCCTTGTAAAAGCCCCCAAGTCAGGATGTCCACACAGGCAGCATGACAGCAAGATGGGTGTTGCCATGCTTTGTGACCCTGTCCCAGGCATTTGGTTCCATTGCTTCTGACACCAGAGAACGGGTCTGTCAGGAAGATCCAGCACTCTAGGCCACCAGGTCTCTGGTAGGATTGGGCCCTGCCTGTGAGCGTGAGGGCCATGGTGGCTGAGCCTGGATGGGCACAGCCAGCACACAGCCTGAGGGGGCATTGCTGAGCTGGGTCCTGTGCAGCCACCAGGAGCTTGTGGGAAAGTAGTGGGGGGCACATAGGGACTTCACTGTGCCAGGGCAGGTGGGGGCAACTAGCCTGCCTGGTCCCGAGGTCTCTCTCATTGTGTCTATGGTCAGGCAGTGACAAGATATTTCTCAGAGAGATCACCATTCTCCCTCATAGCCTCCTTTCTCCCCCTCCCCTTGCATTTCTGGTCATCACCTGAAAGGGTTTCCTCACCTTTGTGGTTTCCTCAGTTTATGGTCATTAACTGCTGGACTATGGGTCCCAGGAGCCTGTGAGGGAGCCCGGAGTCTCTCTTCACTTTTATTGCTTAAGGACAAGAACACCCACTGGGACGGCAGGAGGGTAGAGTTACATGTGGTAGTGTGGAGAGAGGAGGGGAGGAAGGAGTAGAGGGGGGAGAGGTGAGGCAGGGGGATGGAGAGAGGGAAGGGAAAAAAGAAAGGATGTGGATGAGTTTGGTTGGAGGAAGACCAAGCCCCCCCCCCCACACCTTCTCCAGCCATCTGTCATAAATATGGCCATTGTATTAATGACAGGAACGGCTTCCCAGAGAGGCACCAGGCATTCCCTCTGTTATCTCACTGAGCTACAGAACCTCCTTCAGGAGGTGAACTCACTGTGCCATTTTGCAGGTATCAAGGGCACCATCTCAGGTTTCCCAGCAGTCTCAGCAACCTGGCTTTTGCAGAGACCTCTCATCCAGGGTCTTCTAGAAGAGTCACCAGGATGCCATACAATGTAGTGGGGCAGGGACTTGGACACAGATGTACCCGGAGAAGTCCCAAGTCCACCTTTGTACTACCCAGGCACCAGGGAGTAACTGGGCCTCTGAGCCTCAGAGCCTGTCTTAGTTGGTTTTCTATTGCTGTGAAGAGACGCCATGACCACGGAAACTGTTATAAAGAAAACATTCAACTGGGGCTGGCTGACATTTTCAGAGTTTTAATCCGTTATCTTCATGGCAGGAAGCATGGCGGTGTGCAGGCAGACATGGTACTGGAGAAGGAATCCGGAGTTCCACATCTTGATCCACAGGCAGCAGTGAGAGAACTGATTTGAGCTTCTGAGACCTCACAAGCCCCTCCCCAACAGTGACACACCTCCTCCAACAAGGCCCCTCCTACTCCAACAAGGCCACACCTCCTAAGAGTGCCCCTCCCTGTGGGCCAAGCATTCAAACACATGTGTCTATGGGAGCCCTACTCTTTCAAACCACCACAGTGGCCTTTCATGTAAAGTCACCTCACTGGTGGCAGTGTGGTGACCAGAGGGAGGAGTGGGTACACCCACTGTGGTGCTGAGCTTAGTCGACCATCCCTTCTCTGAAACCAGAAATGTGTCGTGTTTTGATACTTTGGATTTAGGAATGGTTTCACGCGCATAGTAGGCGTTCAGCATCTGGGTTGAAGCCCCCCAACTCCACCATCCGTGAGCTGGCATCTCCTCTGCACATTTACAGAGACCCCTCTCTGGCGGTCTTTGCTCCAGAACTCTGGGACTCCGGAGGAAGGAGCAATTTTGTGGGCTTCTCAGTCTCTCTCCACTTTTATCCGCCATCCATTTCCTTATTGACTTCAGCAGCTTCATGCACTGGCTTGTCTCTAGGAAAGTTGGTGACAAGGCGACAGGGGACCAAGGTCTTGGTGCCCTCTGCTCTGTCTTTTATCCATCCAATTTCATGCAGCTGGAGCCCTGGCTGCCACTCAGCTGGGGAAACGCTGGAACTGTAGTCAGTCACAAGGTACAGGCAGGCGACAGATCTCGTCACCCACCTTCTGCCCTTCCCCAGGCTCCCAAGCTCCTGGATGGGAGGCAGAGTCTTTCAGGAGTGTCTGTCTCCATCCCTGGCTTTTCTCCACTCTCTGGCTTTTCTCCACAGTCGCATCTAGGACATCATGAATGGCCATTCAGGAGAGGACCCAAAGCCTCCTCCACAGGCAATGCCAAAGAATTGCCCCAGAACAAGAATGTGGCAGAAATTCCTACTTTTAATGTGTGTGTGTGTGTGTGTGTGTGTGTGCGCGTATGTGTACACTCACACATGTGGAGAACAGAGGTCAGTTGGGGCCAAGGAAATTCCTACTTTTAATATCTCTCTGTCTCCCTCCCTCCCTCCCTCCTTCTCTCCCTCCCTCTCTCCCTCCTTCCCTCCCTCCCCCTCTCTCTCCCCCCTCTCTCTCTGTGTATGTGCACACAGGCTCATGCATGTAGAGACCGGAGGTCAGCTGGAGTCAAGGAAATTCCTACTTTTAATCATTGTGTGTACACGTGTGCATGCATGTGTGCATGCATGTGTGTGTGTGTGTGCATGTACAGTAGGACTGTTTGGAGCATGCTCATAGATCACTGGCCATATGTTTGAGAGCTACTTCTCTTGCAAACCTGCTCCATCCTTGTCAGTCTGGCTGCTTTATCAGCACTTAGTATCCAGGTGGCTTGAGTTTTAACAAGCAATGTTCCCTGCCATTTCCTTTCTTCTGTTCATTCGCCACCATTTTTGTTACTCCAGTGAGATCCGGGGCTTTCTTAGTGCTAGTGTCAGGCAGGTCACACAGAGAAAATGCACTGCTGTGTGGATCACTTGTTCTAGGTTTTAGCCACTTCTGTATTCACTGCTCTCTACTGTGTGCTCACAGCCCCGAGGACCATTCTCTCTGTGCTTATGGGCGCCCGCGTGCGCACACACACACACACACACACACGTATACAGACATGTTGATACATATATATACAGACACACACAGGCACATAGATACATGCACACACACACACACACACACACACACACACACGAGCATGCCTAGCTGTATTCATCCTATTGTATGTCTTTGTGTATCAGGCCTTTTAACCATTAATAATAGCATCATAGGACATTTTTTTCTGCACTAGGAAATACTGGTGGGTCTCATTCATTTTAGAAATTCTTATGTTTATTCATATGTGTTAGAGCATGAGTGTGAGAGTGTGTGAGTGTGAGTATGAGAGTGTGTGAGTGTGAGTGTGCACCTGTCTAGGCTGGGGGTCAGAAGACAGCTTGCCGGAGTTGGTTCTCACCGTCTGCTGGGTGGGCCTGAGGGATGGAGCGCAGGTTGTCAGACAGCAAGAGCCTTTACCTGCAGATTGTGCACACGCACCTGGACCCTGTTCGTTGTAATGAAGCTATAGCCTGCATTGAAAGGCTCAAAGACTGAGGTGTTTGTCCTCTCTCCTTAATGGCCCCTTCCTCCTTTCCTCTCCTTTTCCCTCTCCAATCCCCTTCTTCCCTCCCTCCCTCCCTCCCTCCCTCCCTCCCTCCCTCCCACAGCTCCCCATTTCCCTACTGATGGCCTTCAGACTGTCTCCATTCTGTTCTCTGTACAATCATCCTTCCAGGGTGAAAGTGTCCTTGTACGTGCCTGCTGGGAAGCCAGCAGTGGCCAGAGCATCCCCTAAGATTCCCACTCTGCAGTGGACCTGCTGGGGTAAGTGGTTAGGCCTGGCTTGAGATTACCAGAGGCTGTGGATGACCTCCAAGGGTCCCAGTGAGCAAGGAGAACAGGAAGCGGTCTGTGCTTTAGTGAACAGTCTACCTGCTGAGGCCAAATTCTTGCAGAGCTCCTCCGGACCCAGCCAGTTCCTGAGGTGCTTGTTTTCAGAAAAGAGGCTAAGGCCTCCTGGCTCTAAAGCCCCTTGGGCAGGATGCCTTGCCCACCTCTGGCTCACTCCCTGGGTTTCCCTCCTGTTGCTGTTAAGGAAGTCTCCCTAGTGTCTTTGGGATCATAAGGTGGAGGGAGAAATGGAGGTCACTCTGTAGAAAGCAGAGGAGGCAGAGAAGACAAGGAGGCAAGAAGCAGAGAACCAGGCTCAAAGACTGTGGACCTGGCACTTCTGGCCTCTTTCCAGTCCTGTGGCCACTTATCTCTCTTCCACAGCCTCAGTTGCTGGGCTAGCCTGGGTCCGTCACTGCAGCCTAAAGTCCCTGATAGACACTAGGACTGAGCCACATGGTCACAAGGACTCCAGTGATGATGTGGTGATATGCATTCCCTTGCATCAGGGGCTCTGGGAAGACAACTTTTGTAGCTCTGGGACATGTCACTGTGCCCTGGCTCCCAGCACAAAGTTCAGTAGCTTTCCCTGTAGCTGCTGTGGAAAAAGAGCCCAAGACCAGCAGGGGCCAACCAAGGGTCTAGGAAAACAAGACATTCCTGTGGCCCAACCCCATGACTGCATCCTACAGGACACTTCCCTCTTCATGCTATCAGGGGCGGAGTCTGTAGGAGTAGGGGCATTGGGGTGCACAGTATGACAGGGTTTAGGGGAATGCATTATGCAAATATGAATCTTTCAGTCAACACTGGCTCATTAAGACCCAACAGATGTAAATCATTCTGACAATCTGTTTCTTTTTTTATTTCCTTTTAAAAATATTACATTTGTTTGTTTGTTTATTCAGTGCATGTGTGTGTGTGTGTGTGTGTGTGTGTGTGTGTGCGCGCGCGCGCATATGCTCAGAATATTTTAGAACATGAGAGAACAGTTTGCAGGAGTTGGTTTTCTCCTTCCACTGTGTGGGTTCCGGGGATTGAACCCAGGTTGTCAGGCTTAGCAGCAAGCCCTTTTACCCTCTGAGCCATCTTGGCATCTCCGAGTGTTTCATCTTTAGGAGGGAAATCCACAGCAGAGAGGAAAGGGGAGCGCCCACGCACAGAGCAGCACCACCCTTGCCACGCCCATAGCAGACCAACAGTCATTTTCTCCTTAGAGGTTGTACCCACTCTAGTTAGAGGCGCTTCCTGTTTTAGAATTGTCACGGTTTCCTCCCTGGAGACGGCCTCTTTATTTCCACACACTTATCGCAAGCCTGGCGAGGGCGTTTAAATCACTCCGACTTTCTGCGGACTCCTGGGCATTTCAAGTTGATGAGCTCTGCCTCTCCTTCCCCAGTCCGAACCTTTCGTACCTCTCATTTCTTCTTTCAGCTCCAGAGAGGACCTCCCGTGCGGCATCTCCAGGGTGGTGACAACCGCCATCCTTGCTTCCCTTCCTGGTACCAGAGATGAGGCTTTTAACAGTTTGCCCTTTGCCGTTCTTCACGGAACACCCCCTTCTCTCCTTCCGAGCTTGCTGGGAGTTCGGCCGTGAGTGGATGGCAGTTTTGGTTAAATGCCTCTTCTGCACCCGTTCAGATGAGCATCTGCTTTTCAAAGACTCCCTAATGCGACAAATTACTTTCCTGAATACATTACTGCACACGCACTGCACACCGAGCGCCACATTCCCGGCAGAAGGAAGCCGCTGTGATCTATTACCCGATTCATTCAGTGCTGGGACTTTCAGTGCTGTTATCATTTTTTACATTAATTGAATAATTAATTTTATGTTAATTAATTGATAAAGTAATTGTAGGGCTGAGATTGAATCCAGGGCCTTGTGCGTGCTAGGCCAATACTCTAGCCCTTGAGCTATGTCCCTGTCCTTCATGTTTACTTTTAAATTTTTAATTCATGGGCCTGGAGCCGTGGCTCTGCGTTCAATAGCACTTGCTGCTTCTGCGGCGGACTTGGGTTTGCATCCCAGAACCTGCCTAATGGCTCACAACTGTGCACATGCGCACTCCTGACACTCTACCGCTCTGGCAATCACAGGACCCCGTCCACCTTGCTGAGGTGTGGATTTTCCTGTTTCCATCATAGCGTCCACGATCCAGCTGGCTCATTTGAGCTTCTTCTGGGCCATTCCCTCAGTGCACAGCGCCACTTCTGGCTCTTTCAAATGGCTCCTGGGGTACGGACCTTGGCTCCTTAGACTGGTCAGGCTGTCACTTGAACTATCTGTTCCGCTTTGCCCATTTTTAAGGGGCATTTTGTGCTCACATTTTTAAGTGAATCTGCTCTTTAGCGTTCCACATCTGGTGCGACCTTGGGTTCAAGGCTTCGTTAGTCTCACAAACAGAAATGTCCCTGTCATCAGGGTTCCTGAGAAGCTGGACAACTCCTGACTAAAGCATTCTTGTTATATTCCTATACCATTTATTTCTCCAGCGCTTTTGAAATTTCTGAGAATCTTAAATTTTCTTTTAGTGTTAGTTTCAATAGTTACATTTTTAATCCAGGATGTACCTGGTGAGCCTAAAATTCGGGGCTCAATGACACAGAGTTCTGCATCCAGTTTCCCCATTCCCATCTCAAGCTTGGGGGTGACCTCCCTTTCTGTGGCATGTGTCTTATCTTGTTTCCTCATCCCTACCCCCTTTAATGGTTCCCTCCTCTGTTTCTATCTATTTTCCAGACAATAAACTTTGGCTTTGTGACATGATATTTTTAAATTTAACCTCTCTGTGCCTAGTTCCCCTGAATGATACTGAGGAAGACGTAGTAGGTTTAGGATAAACGGCCTAAAAGATTGAGAATTCAGAAGGTTGGAGGTTGGCCACAGCTGTTCTCTAGGGCAGGTGTGGAGAGGAGGTTGGGAGGCTGGGGGGGACACACAAGGGAATGGGGGACATAATGATGACACCTTGTGCTCTCAGGGTGTGGTGGACAGAGAGGAAGAGAATTTCCTGTGAACTATGTGAAGGCAGCAGAGTTCTACTGATGCTTGAGCAGTTATTACTGGGTCTTTCTGAGGGGATGGGTCTCAGCAGCAGGGCAGGGTAAGCAGATAAGGAAGACTTTTGGGAACTGTGGGTGAGGGAAGAAAGATCAGTCAGAGAGAAAGACCTTGCTCTCTGTCAGGGAACACTTCCACAGCATCTCAAAAAAAAAAAAAAAAGCCAACATAGGTCTATCCTTCCGCTACTGACAGCCACCACAATTTAACACTTTTTTAAAAAAATTAAATATAAACATGAAGCACTGGAGACGTCGCTCAAGGGCTAGAGTGCTGGCTTAGCACGCACAAAGCCCTGGATTCAGTCTCGGCACCACAATTGCTTTATCAAATAATTAATGTAAAATGAATTATTTAATTAACGTAAAAAATTATAGCAACCCTGTGAGCCCCAGCAGTGGATGAGGGGGAGCAGCACAGACAGCATGGGCTGCATCTCAAGCTCTGCTCTTTACTTCTGGGGTCCCCTTCCTCAGCCAGAATCCCAGAGGGGAAGGAGCAGGAAGGGAATAATTACACACAAACACACACACACATGTCACACACATATGTGTATATATATATATATATATATATATATATATATATATATCCACTTTCTAGCCCCTCGTCAGCTGGGTCCTCTAACCCTGGTGATGGATGGGTGGACGAATGTGTTGGAGAGCAACAAGCAGAAGCAGGACTAATTGCTGCTGTGGCTCTTGCGGCTGTGGCTGTGGTGGCTGCTGAAGGCAGAAAGCTTGTGAAGCTTCTCAGGGTACTGAAACTGACCCGGACCTCAATAAGGCCTCCAGTGTCACTTGCTGTCAGCTGGCTTTGACAGTCACCGCTTCTGTCACTCTCGGGGCCAAGCAAGTTATTATTAGTCCCTCGCTAGCTTTGCCAGGTGACACCTCCGATGTGTGGGTCATGATGACAACGGTTGCCTAGGTTACTTTCAGGGAATTGAAGGCTACTTTTGTTGAAACTATTGACTTTTCATTTGTGCCGGTGACCTTTCACCTTAGGAGGCAGAGCATCCCTCTTAGCCTCCCACACCACCATTGTCTAAGCACATGTAACAGAATGAGCCGTGAAGACTGTCAACAGGCTGGTCTCACCTCTAGTTCCTTTCCCCATGACTTAAACCACTGGTTTCTTTGTCCCCTAAGTGGTCCCAAGCCCTGAGATTAGAGAGGCCAAGCTAAGCCTCAAGTCTTCCTCTCCATGCTTAGCTACCCTGTGAATAAACTCTTTTACAAAGCTCATTTCAGTGACAGGAAAGGACATGAGTCTGCGCTCATGACGTCCTTGGGAGCTCAGAGGAGACTGACTGAAGGCAGCGCCCGGAAGAACTGATGTTCATTGGTGGGTTGTACTCACCCAAATGGATGAATGAATTGGTGATAAACTCATTGGATTTTTTGTAAGGAAAAATTAGATCAGGGACTCTCATCTTTCCCCTCCCCAAGACCTTTGAGTAGCAGGGCCCAAATCTGAGAACATGGCAATCAGCCCCTGAAGAGGCACCCAGACACCCAAACTGATGACTCTGCTCGGCAGCAGGCTCTGGTAAATTCCAACAGTGACCACACACAAGAACATGACAATGGTTTCATGTCTGTGATGGTAGGGTTAGCTGTCAATTTGATACAGTTTAAAATCACCACTGTAGAGAGTTTCAATGAGGGATTATCTAGATCACATTGGCCTTCGGGTGTATTTGTGGGGAATTATCTTGGTAGCATTGAGGTGGGAAGATCAACCCGCTATGGGTGACAACGATGTAGGATGCCCCTCTATATGCTGTGAATGTGTTTTATTGCCATTTGTTAATAAAGAAGCTGCTTTAGCCTACGGCAGGGCAGAATATACATGGTGGGAAAGACAACTTAATATAGGGGGAAAAGGCAGAGTCAAGGGAGATGGCAGCAGCTTCCAGAGAGCAACATGTGAGGTAACACCATGGCCGTGTGACAATACATGGATGACTAAAAATTGGTTAATTTAACATGTAAAAGCTAGTTAGTAATAAGCCTGAGCCATCGGTCAAACAGTTTGTAATTAATATTAAGCCTCAGAGTAGATAGTCAGGAACTGGTGGGCTGGAGAGAAACCTCCAGCTACATGACATCATTCCCTAGACGGGGGATCCTGAGCTGTGCACACTCCTACACCATTCCCTAGACAGGGGATCCTGAGCTGTGCACACTCCTACACCCTGCCTCCATTATCTCAAGTCCAGTAAATGTGTGCATAATAACAACAGAGGCACCACCCCTCCCCACCCCCTTGTAGTAAGAGGAGCGGCGGGCTACATCCTGCCACCCGGCTCCCGGCTGCCCGGCTGCCCGGCTAGCTTAGCCCCTGAAATAATTACACACAAATTGTATTCATTGAAATACTGCCTGGCCCATTATATCTAGCCTCTTCTTGGCTAATTCTTACATCTTGATTCAACCCTATCAACTAGGCCGAGGCAGTCTCTTTATTTAACCAATGAAAGTAACACATAGACAGAAGACCCTCCTATACCACCCCCTTGTGGGAAGCAGTGTTTCTATTGGAGCACAATGAAGGTAGCTTTTTTTGCCTCCTATCCTGTCCCTTCAAAATCATAGATTGTTACAACAATGGTTATTCTTCCTTAGGACTCTCTCCTCACCTAAAGGATTTTTCTTAATTTGGCACATTTTAGCATGAAGCATGAACTCACAAAAGGTATTAAAAAACAGTTTATTAAGAGGGTGCAATAAAAAGACAAACTCCCAGATACAGAGGGTAACTGAAGCCGCCACTGACACTGCCTCTTTGCTGCTTGGCCTCCAGCCACCAGAACATGAACTAGAGCAGGATCAGGAGCATGATTTCTTCTACAGCTTATCAGTCCTGACATGGCACACAAGGCCACACCCTAAGGCCAGTACCCCAAAGCTACTGGCAGAATGAATTTCCACAGCCTTTCCCTCTCTTGTCTAAAATAAGAAGGTTATAAACCTAATACAAAACTATATATACTAAGAAGAATTATCAAGTATTGTCCCAGGAGACAGAAAGGGTAATAACATACACAAAAATAGAACTATAACCAACAAGAACAACATCAGACAAGAAACACATACTAAATGTCCAAGCTGTAGTTAATTGACAAATAACAGAGATTATTCCAATAGCTGTGCTATCCTGAGCAGTCTAAGTCTTGTATCTAAAATGTCTTAACTAAGATATGAGAGGATAGTAACTGTGACTATCTAGTCTTCAACCCCATTAAAGATCTGAGAAGGAAAATAATATTATATGAGTATGCAGGAAGTGCAAACAAGCAACATCCAAAAGGTGCAAGAAATGACAGAAATATTTGGCTACCTGGACAGTCACCCAAAGTCTCTCTGCAACTTTTGGGGCAACCAACTTTGGCTATAGGCTTAGAATATCTGACAGACCATTTTCAGAAGCAGGAAATTTAAAGGATAGTCTTACCCTGTCTTTGCAAGTTTTAACATTTATTTTTTTCTTGTATCCTGCCTGTCCAGTTGGACAGCATGCTTACTGTGAGCAATCAAGGCAAGGGTAGTTCTTTGCCTGATAGGCCAGTTTTGCCAAGAAGAAAACAAGACCCATATGGAATGTCTCTGGTGCCTAACATTCTTTCATGTATATCTCAGTGCTGCCAGTAGCAACAAAGTTATAAATTGTTAAAACATATAAATGCCATATTTTATAGGTCTTTGGAGTGTTTGGAGATTGCCCATCTATGTGGCACACACCTCTATGCATCTAGAGAATGTAACATAAGTATGACAAACATGGGTGGCTATTAACCTATAATTCTTAATAACCTGTGTAACTTAAAGACTGAAGCTTGACATTATGAAAATAGACAACCTTCAAACAGATGTGCAGCATGAGGACAATGACCTTGAAACTGTAAAATATATAAAAAGATCTTGATCAAAGGTAGAAATATATAGTGCAATATGACAAACATATCCTTTAGTTGTATCAATATACAAACTATCTTAAGTAGATACATACATACAATATGACAAAAATAATTTTACAATGTGTGCAAAAACATTGTAAAAAGAAATAGGAACATGTACAATATGACAAATATAATATTGAATTTGTATCAATATACAAATTATCTTAAACAGGAATGCAAAAATTTACATATGTACCAATATGCAAGAATCTATATCAATGCAAATTTTCTGTAATTAATAGTTGCTAAAATAGTTTACAAGTAGATACAGTAATATACTTTATTATTCTATCCTATTTCCCTTTCTTCTACTCAGTTGGTGGGACATGAGACTCTTAATCTCAGGGTTATGGTTTTGTGCCCCATGTCAGGAGCCAGTTAAGTATGAACTCACTAAAAGTATAAAAAACCAATTTATTAAGAGGGTGCAATGAAAAGTCAAACTCACAGATATAGGGTGTGGCTGAAGCAGCCACTGATCCTGCATTGCTTCTCTGCCACTTGGTCTCTGACCACCCAAGCATTAGCCAGAGTAAGAGAGAGAACACACTCTTGTAGTAGGCTCAGGAATCTCTTTTTGGAAAAAAAGGGGGAATGGATGGGATAATAGGTAGATTAGTGTGTCTACTTATGAACTATTAGTTATAGAAAATTTACATTGGTATAGATTCTTGTATATTGATACATGTGTAAAATTATCTTTGTATTTCTGTCTAAGATAATTTGTATATTGATACAAATTCAAATTCTATTTGTTATATTGAGCATGCTCCTATTTCTGTTTATAATATTTGTACACAAATGCAAAACTACTTTGTCATATTGTATGTATGTTTCTACCTTGACTTAAGATATTTTGTATATTGATGCATATTTAGGATATTTTTTATCATACTGCACTATACATTTCTACCTTTGATATATATATATCATATCTATATCTATATATTTATGATTCAATGTCATTGCCCTTATTGCTGCACATCTGTTTAAAGATTTTTTTATATGTTAAACTTTAGTCTTTAAGATATATAAGTATTAAGAATTACAGGTCAACAGTCACCCGTGTGTGTCATACTTTTAGTTATGTTAGTCAGGTTCTCTAGATGCACAGAGATGTACTCTGCATAGATAGGTAATCTTCAAACACTTAAAAGAACTGTAGAACATGGCATTTAAATAATTCAGGATTCTGGGACATGAGACATGATTGCTCCTGGCGGCACTGATCTATTCCCAAGAGAATGTTGGGCACTGAAAATACTCTACTTGGAGCTTGTTTTCTTCTTGACAAAACTGGTGTTTGGGCAAAAATTGCCCTTGCCTCGAATACTGACAATATGCATACTGTCCAAACTAGACAAGTAGAACACAAGCAGAAGTGACTGCCGAACCTTGTCAAGACAGGGTAGGACAGTCTTTCGAATTTTCCTGCTTCTGAAAATGGTCTATCAGATAGATCCTCTAGTTCTTAGCCAAATTGGTTGCCCTAACATTGTGAATGAGACTTTAGGTGATTGTTCAGGTAGCCAGCTGTCTCTGTCATTCCTTGCATCTTTTGGAAGTTGCTTGCTTGCACTTCCTGCTTACTCAGGTAATATTAATTTCCTTCTCTGGTCTTAGATGGAATTGAAGACTAGATAGTTATAATTGTAGTTTTCCTTAGTTATGATAAAAGAAAAATTAGATATGAAACTCTAGACTCACAAAGATAGGATAAATGATAGAATATATTTTTAATTTTGTCAGATACAAATAGAGTAAATATTGTAACTACAATTCTTGCTTGATACCTGTTTTTCAGATGTAATTTTCTGATGTTCAAGTTAAAAACCTTCCTTTTTAATTAGAAAGAAAAGGGGAGATGATGTAGGATGTCTTTTTGTATGCTGTGAATTTGTGTTGCTTTTATTGGTTGATGAATAAAGCTGTTTTGGCCAATGACTTAGCAGAGTAAAGTCAGGTGGGAAATCTAAACAGAAGTAGAGGGAGAGAATAGGTAGAGTCAAGGAGACACCATGTTGTCTCCAAAGGAGAAAGAGGTGCAAACATGACTGGCAAGCCATGAGCCTCAAGGTAAAGAATAAACTATTAGAAATGGGTTCATTTATAGTGAGAGCCAGCTAGTAGGAGGCCAAAACCATTGACCATTGACCAAACAATTATATTTAATACATTAGCCTCTTAGTGATTATTTCATAAGTGGCTGTGGGGACCCTGTGGGCAAGAGAGAAACAGGTCCAGGGGGACAGGTGAGACAGAGAAAAACTTCCAGTTACATGCCTTCTTCTCCAGCTCACCAAGAAGAAAGACATTGCACACAAGTCAATGGCCTTTTTTGGTCATTTCCCCAAAGCTATTGGCAGAATGAATTCCCACAACATTAGCGTTTTCTGTTTGTCCTGTAGGGTCCATGGGAAGTGTCCTGGTACAACTACTGCAGGAATTTAGAAATGCTTTTTAAAGTTAACATATAAACTAATAGGTTTCGTCTTGGCCTTATACTCTGTTCCCTCCCATTCGTTCCCCTCCCCAACTGTTTCCTCTGTGACCCCCTCCTTCTCGCCGGTTCCCTTCCTCCCCACAAGAGTCCCCTGTTCTGCTTTTGTGTCACATCTCCCCCATTAGCCTCTCTTTTCCCTGTCCCTCTAAGATCGCTCCTTTCCATCTCAGAAACCCCTTTGTAACTGCATGCCTTATACAGGTATGTACATAAGCACATGTCTACATATATTTAATTTAATTTTTTTGAGAAAGGATCTCATTATGTAGCCCTAGCTGACCTGGAACTCAATATACAGACCAGGCCAGACTTAAATGTGTGGCAGTCCTCCTACCTCTACTTCCTGAGTATAGGATTATAGGTGTGTGTCACCATGCATATATAACCTTTTCCTTAAATGTAGGGTCCAGGTTTGAGTTAAACCTTATTTGTCTCAGTCTGGCTTATTTGACTTTAATGTAATGATCTCTAGCTCCAACCATGTTCCTGCAAATGTCATTCTTCCATTTTTCTCTATTGCTGAATAAGACTCCATCAAGACATGACTCATTCAGGAGATTTTTGGCACTAAGAATCCTGTTTGTCATCTGCTCCTCCTTTGGGCAGACAATAATGGACTTTCAGCAGTTCCAATAGCATGTCTGTCACGGAGTGCCGTGTTTGTAGCCGCACCTCACTCAGTCTTCCCAGGTTGGTGTCTTTGGCTTACAGTACGTGCTGCCTATGTGGCCATATTCTGTCACGGCTTGATAGAGCATTTCTTTCTCACTGTGCAATAAATATTCCATCGCAAGCATATGTTGCAGTTTGCTCATTCATTTGCTTAATGTAGGGACAGATGAGTTGCTTCCGGCCTTAGGAGATTATAAGCAGCTGCTCGTACGTAGATCATGTAGACACAAGTTTTAAAGTCATTTCGGGGACTACCTAGAGCTGTGATTGACAGCTCATGCTAATGTCCTGACTGCCAGTTCACAGTCCCACCACTGTGAGCAACAGCTCGTGTGCTCTGTACTCTGAAGCATTGGTGCTATTGGCTTCTTCTTTAAAACAAAACAAAATCTTTTTTTTATGTTAAAAATATATGTGTGAGGGAGTACTACACAGAAGAAAAAATGACATCTTGGAATTTGCAGGCAAATGGATGGAACTAGAAAACATCATTTTCAGTGAGGTGACCCAGACCCAGAAAGACAATTATCACATGTACTCACTCATAGGTGGTTTTTAAACATAAAGCAAAGAAAACCAGCCTACAAATCACAATCCCAGAGAACCTAGACAACATTGAGGACTCTAAGAGAGACATACATGGATCTAATCTACATGAGAAGTAGAACAAGATAAGATCTCCTGAGTAAACTGGGAACATGGGGACCTTGGGAGAGGGTTGAAGGGGAGGGAAGAGAAAGGGAGGGAAGCAGAGAAAATGTAGAGCTCAATAAAAATCAATTAAAAAAGAAAAGGAAGACTAAATAGACATATGGGTTTGTGCATATGGGTGTACTGCCCTCAGTGGCCAGAAGAGGGCACCAGGATCCTCTTGAGCTGGGGTAACATGGTTGTGAGCTACTCAACACAGGGGCTGGGACCCAAACCCAGGTCCTTTGTGAGAGCAGCAAGAGCTCTCTGGGGGCAGCCCTGTCACCCAGCTTATTTACTTCATCTGTCATCAGACTACAATGGGGTCTCCTTGCTTCTGCTTTTGACCCCCCATGGAAAGTACAGAACACCTATCAGAGAGTTTACTCCCTTTCCCTTTATCTTCTCTGGTGAGGTGTTTAGATCTTTTGTTCATATTTTTCATTGGAAATCTTTCTTACTGTTTTATTAAGAGTTATTTGTGTAGGGTAAAAGGTCTGAGCCCAATTCTGGGTTTGAAAACTCACCAAAACCCACCAATCCCTGAGCTCAAAAATCTACCAATCTCCACTCTGTAAAACTCTGCTCCCAAGAAGCCCTGTTGAAGTCTGCCTCCTGCTCAGTTCTCTGTGGCTTCTTGCCCAAGCAGAGGCACCTACCTACCCCTCCTGGGTCTCTCCCAATGACTAACTCTCTTGAGTGAGACTCACCTGTTGTGTGATGTGACTTTGTGGTATTCCTTGGCTCCTGACTGCCAGGATTCATTTCCTCTCAGAGCTGCAGCATCTCCACTGGGGAACCCCCCCTCCCACTCAGAGCTGCAACACTCACAACTGTGCATCTTGGATCACCTTCATCAGGTGTGCTTGCTAAATATTTTCTTCCCGGTCTATTGGCTCATCTGCTGATTCTCTTAACCACTTTTCATAGAGCAGAAAAATGTAATTTTAGTAAAGCCCAACATCAATTGATTTTCCTTTCATGAATCAGGCTTTTAATCTTGTATCTAAAACTCACTACTAGGAACTGGGGAGATGGCTCAGTTAGTAAAGTGCTTGTCACAGATGCTTGAGGACATGTGTTTATGTCTTCGAAACCCACAGGAAAAGCTTGATGTAGGGAGATGTATCTGTGATCCCAGTGCTAGGGGTGGACAGGACTTGCTGGCCAACCAATCTTTCTGATATTTTATGCTTGGTTCAGAGAGACCCTGCCTCAAAAAATAAGGATACCTGATGTCAACCTCTGGCCTCCACCTGCACACCTATATATATGTACACATATCATCAGCACACAGACAGACAGACACACGCATGTATGCACACACATATCATAAATGTACACAGCACATGTGCACAAGCAGTAACTTATCGCCAGAGGCAAAGTCATCTATGTTTCCTACTGAAACTTCTGTGTTTCCTGCTATCTTTTTGAGGCTGTTGTGAGATGTGTCCAGGTTCATTTTAAAGATGTGGTTGTTCAATCGCCTCAGTGCCATTTTTCACACAGACCGTCTTTTGTCAGTTGAAGCATATTGGTTCTCTGCTGAGTGTGAGACCATAATAGGAAAAATAAACTTTGCAAGTTAAGGGTTCTGTTCGCAGTTAAGAATAAACTCCTGTTTGTCCCACGTTAATATTCTTGTAAGTTAAGATTTCTATTTGTAATTAAGTTCCTGATTCTTAGAGCTTATGTAAACTGCAAAACATGTTTATCAACCTGTACTAAACTTGCAACCCTGTTCGCATGATGGATATCCTTATCCTTGTTCCTTCCGTTGCATTGTATTTTTCTAACAACATAAAACAGCCAACTCTCTCGCCCGGTGATCACCTTTTCTCTCCTATAAAAAGGACCTCAAGGGACCAGTAGGGGCTCCCATCTCAAGTCTCGATTTAGGGTGAGACAGCCAGCTGAACAGTCCTGCATGCACCCCCAAACACAGCTTGCTTTATTGGATAGTTGTGGATTTGGTCTTTTCTCCCCTTGATTCTACTGAGAACCCTGGGCAATCCCTAGCTCTTCACCTCTGTCTTCTCTTTTGGCTCTTGTGGATGTGAGGAAGTAGGTTAGGTATTCTAAGACGCCAGCCGGTTCTTATAGACGGTGGTCTGTTTTATCACATGTAGCTGCATCCTTTTGCATTCAGGTGGGAAAGCATCATGGGAGTCATCTTTGAGTTCATCTGCTCCTTTCTGGGGCCGTATCCAGTCTATTGATGAATCTATGAACAGCGCTCGTTTCTTTTACCACCCTTTTACACTGCTAGCCTTTCCTTCGGATCCTGAGAGTCCATCTCCTGGATTGACAGACATTTGCTCTCACCTGGTCTTTCCCTGGAACTCTCAACATAGCCCTCGTTGCTGTTTAAAACTCCCCACTGACGGTTCTCAGATCTACGTTGTCTCTGAGCCTGGTTCTTAAGTTCTCTTTGTTTCTTCTTATCCACCTTTTTTTCTTCTCTCTTATCATCTTCTGTGATTTTTGTTGAAAGCCAGACATGTGGTAGCTCGTAAATAGGAACCGAGTTGAAAAAAGCCTTTGGCGTGAAGATTTGTTTTAATCAGGCTGGATTTAATGTTTAGCGCGCTCGGGGTCAAACATAGCTATAGTTTCTGGAACCTGGATTCCTCAGTCCTTGTTCTGTCTCTAGGATTCTTCTTAAAAGGACTACTTGGCTTTGTTTCTGAGACAGGGTTTTGCTGTGTAGCCCCAGCAGACTCGGGCGCGCTACTATGTAGCCCAGGCTAGCTGTAAACTTACATCAATTTTTTACAGAGTGCTAGATACAGTCTTGCGTCAACAGGGGATCCTCAGACAGCCTCATCCTGCAACTCCTAGCTGCCCCCACCCGCTACCCCCACCGCCCACACTACTGCTCTGTGGAGAACGCAGTGAGATGTGGGATGAGGAGCCTCAGGGAGGAATCTCATTCGGCGTTTCTGGGGGACTGCAGGGTGCAGGTAGGGAAACTCCTCACTCCTAGGTGTGATAAGGTTCTCTTCTCAAAGAGTGGGCTTCCCCAGGAAGAGGGGTCTACACTACCAGGGAGAAGATGTGGGAGATGGACAGATCACTGAGTTCGGAACCCCAGGATCCACAGGAAAAGCTTGTGTGGGTCTCTGGCAGGTGGATCCCTGGTGCTCGTTGCCAGCCGGTGGCACGAGCTCCAGGTTCAGTAAGAGACCCTGCCTCAGAAAACAAGGTGGAGGGCGACTGGGGAAAGAAATCTGTGGTGGGTTACAGGTTTGATAGACCAAGGGCACAAGAATTCACCATCCCGTGTTCCTGGGAGGGTCATGATTTTTATTTCAAAGGGACACCACAGCAAGGTTTATGAACTCATTCCACTCACTGTGAGTGAAACCTGAGTTCCATCTCTGCTGACCACAGACGTTCCTACTGGGACTCAGGTGCCAGGGGCATTTTGAGTACTCAGGGATGATGTCAGTTCTGCTCTTGTCCTTGGGTACACTGCGTTCTCTCTAAGCATCAAGCTAGCAAAGTGGGCATGTCTACAATCCTGGCATTGGGAGGCAGGAGGATTGGAAGTTCAAGATCATTTTCCCTGTATGACCAGTGTGAGGCCAGCCTTGGCTACATAAGATCCCATACAAACACACGAAGAGAGGGTGTTCAGACCAGGAAGTCCTCCTTCCTCTTCTGAGCTCCGCGCTAGCTGAGCTCTCACCATTGGGCTAACTCCATATCCTCACTGAACCCCAGCCTGCTCCATCATCAGCGTCCATGGCCTTGATCTTGTACTTAGCTGTGTACTCTGAACCACCATGATCTGCTTCTACAGAGAGCTCACTCCCAGTCCAACCATGGTCTTGTTTTTTGGGCAGCTCCCCGCTCCTCTCTCTCTCTCTCTCTCTCTCTCTCTCTCTCTCTCTCTCTCTCTCTCTCTGTTTCAGTTTCCCTGTGATTTCACTGTGGACTGATGCTCAGTAGCCTTTGAGTAACTCTCTCCCTCTCTCTGTACCTTGAATTCTGGGACTCTCAAGTGCCCATGTCAGCAGGTGTATGTGACTGTGAAGTCCACTCACTGCCGGGGAGGCCACTGCAGTGCAGTGCCTTCGAATATCCGGGCACACCCCATCTGCTTAGTTCCCGGTTAACTGCTGACTCCTGATTCCTGACTCCCTCACTCCCTGAGAAAACGTATCTACGGCTGGGGGCAGTTGGTTAGCTGCCAGTTTCTGCTGGGAAGAATGGAAGCTTCTGATGCCTCCTACCCAGCAGACACACTGTGAATGGGCTGTAGAGATCCCAGAACTCAGGATCTTCAGGCTTGGCTCCTGCCCTCCTCGCACCCCAGCCTTGAACCCACGGGCTGTGTATCAGTGATGAGAACATTAACACAGGACCCCCAGCCTGAGCTTGGTCCCTGTCCCTTTGTGGTCTTCAGAATGGTGTACATGGCTGCAGCACAGAGCAGGGCTATGGCTGACTCTCTCACTGACAGCGCTACCGGGAGGAGTCTGCAGATGTGGTCGGTTCCTTCCACCTCGCACATGCAGGACTTCTGCCTGACTGTAAAGCCATGAACTTGGAGGTGAGCAGCAGGCACCGGGTATCCCCCGATCCTGAAATGGACAAGTATGACCTGAACAAGACTTTCCTGGGGAGAGTTCTAAGCCAGGAAGCCTTTCTATTCCCCTGAGAACTTCTTGCCTAGTTCACTGGACTTTTTTTTTTTTTTTTTTTTTGGTAAGAGTGTCCACCATGAGTGACTGGTGAGGGACAAGGCATTTGAGACAACTGCTTGCTCGTTTGGGTCATCACTCTCCTACTGATAGCCTCAGAGCCAGGCTGGTCCCCTGGACCTGAGCAGGGTTTAGGGAAATAGAGACTCCAGGATGGCACCTCCTTTGAACCCTGACTAGCCCAGAAGGAGTCTATAAAAGGCCTTGGTTTATGAGCTCCAAGCTGATGGGGATTTAGAAGCCAGCTTTATCATTGATTTTGGGGAGGAAGCTAGGCTCACAAGTTCACAGCTGAGATAGCTTCACGGCAGCTCTGCAGTGGGCTACAGGCTAGAAGGAGTTATTGATGTGACCTCCGACCTTGGGAGGAGCGATAATGAGGCTAAGAAGCATCCATCTGTGTGGGGTTCTCCCCAGATCCTGTGAAGAGGTAACTTCTGTTTTGGAGGTAGATACATGGTTGTGCCAATACCAAGGACGGAGAAATGAGATTCTCCTATCGGAGTCTCCGAGGAGGCTCACGCTTAGCACTAGGATCGGAAGCGGCAGCGATCCCACCAAGTGCAGGCAGGAGTCGTGATTTCCCAGAGGCCGCAGGCCCAGCCTACCCTCCTGGTTCCACATGCCCTTCCTCTAGCAGCTCTGCCAATCTCCCATCCAAGGCACCGAGGACAGAAAAGGGAAGAGAGACCCCCACCTGGTCACAGAGTGGACAATGACATCTCGGGAGTGGATTCTGTGGGATCCTTCTGTCTGGCCGTGGAAGCTTGTGGGGATCCCATGCCTGCCCTGAGCCTCAGTGTTATCACCTATGACAGTCTGCACTCAACACTTGGGGGGACGATCAAGGACAATGACAGCCATGGATGCCAGGTACCGAGTTGACTTGACAGCATCATCTGTGGGACCTTGGACTCTTGTCTCTGCTTTGAGGTGGAAATAAAGTTGTCCCCATGAGCAAACAGCACCACTCAGTGCATGCTGGGAGTGTGACCAGTGTCACTGTCCCTTTCCCTGGCTCCACACACAGGGACAATAGCCAGGAGCCCCATATTCCTTATATTCTTTCTTCTCCTTCAGGGGACCAAGCAGGAAGTGATAGTACTACGTCTGGATGCTGGCCCCGCAGCACCCCGTTTCTCTTCTCGGTGCCTCAGTGTCCCCTTCTGTAAAGGGTGAGTGGGATGCAGAGCTCTGATTTGATTGCCGAATTTCTTCTCATTGGACCTTACAGGCCTTGTGCTCTTCCTGGACAGACACCACAAGAATCCTATCGGGGATACTGTCAGTCTTATTTTACAGATGGGGAAACTGAGGCACATGTGGGAAACACCCTATCTGGAGTCATCTGGAATGAAGTGCAAGTGGGATTTGACCCCAAGGATCTTGGTTCCAAAACACCCAGTCAGGGATCCCCTAAGAGAAATGACTTCACAAAGTGAAGAGGGCTGTAAAAGTGCCAGGCACGGCAGGTGACGATGCCAGAGGAGCCGCAGGTAGCAACTGAAGTTCAAGGTGTCAGCCCACCGTGTAGAAGGAATGGCGGGGATGCTTCCCGCCACCTGGCTAGCTTTACACCGAAATAATTGCATGGAAACTGTATTCATTTAAACACTGCCTGGCCCATTAGTACTAGCCTCTTATTGGCTAATTCTCATATCTTGCTTATCCCATATTTAGTAATCTATGTAGCACCACAAGGGGTGGCTTACCAGGAAAGATCTTAACCTGCATTCGTCTTGGAGAGGAGAGGCATGGCAACTGACTATGGTGACTGCCTGAAGAGTCTGCCTTCTCTCTCTCAGCATCCTGTTCTGTCTACTCCACCCACCTATGTTCTGACCTATTGGGCCAAGCAGTTTCTTTATTAATTAACCGATGAAAGTCCTCCATCACCACCGGGAGGGAACCCTCTGGTGGATCAATCTCAGACAGGCAAGGCCCCGAGACCACAGACCTCAGAATGTCTGTTGCTTCCCCTGTGCCTTTATGTGTTTGCGGCTTCTGTCTTTCTCTGCTATCTGGCACAGTGTGAATGGGTGTGGAGAGATCCCCACTGCCTGTAATGTAGGGTGTTTATCTCATGGAAACATCCAGTTCTACTGGACATTTTTACCTGTGGACTATTATGAAGATGATTCCTCCCTAAGCGATACTGTCTAATCGATAATAATAATGTTAGTTTAAATAGAGTTCTGATGATTAAAAAATAAAACAAGGAAGTGTCACACAGCTAGAAGACGCGAGTTTCTATTGAGGAGCCCCATAGACGGTGACTTAGGTTAATGATTAAGGAAAATAACTGAGTTCCAGTAGCCCAGCTGGTTTAAATTCTAATCTTAATGTTGGGAGATGGGTTCGCAGGTTTTGGAGCTCATAATAGCCGAAACAAAGCTTCGAAAATAACAAAGTTAGACTAAGATGTTTTTGTTAAATAGCTTTGAGGTGAAAAACCCAAGAAGACAATCTAAAGTTTTAGAAGGGCACATAATTGAATGTGGAACTTGTTAAGGTCAGGGAGCAAGAACAAAGCAGCCCAATTATCTTTAGCTGCTGCGTCTTTCTTGCTAGGACGGGTTGATAACCAAAGGTGATGATTAATTCCTTGTGCCCATTTTTGCCGTAAATCTCCTGATACAAGAAACTATTGATGAGTGGGTATGTACCCTACATGTTTAAAATAGAGCTGGCTGGTTCTTTTCCACAGGTTTTCATAGGTTTAGGTTTGTGATTCCTTTAAGCTTCCTTATAAGATTCCCTTTCAAGGTCAGTAATAAAGTAACTGTTCCTTTCTTTGTAACTGCAAAATGCAACTTGCCAGTAAAAGATACGACTGAGAAGAATAGCTTGCTTGCCCACACGGTTAATCTGTAACAAGTTGCTTGGGTATGAATGTATGTGGGTTCCTGGGATAATTTGTTTTTCACCTGTAATATGTAAAATGTTGAATCATGTAAGGGATATGGAAAACATGCTGGGGTGGTTTTTTTTTTGTATTCATTGTCATCATTCACTTGAAAAACAGAATGTAGCCACATTGTAATTCTTATATTGCCTGAAACATTTTGCTGGGGAACATAGACTGTAATGGAAAGAACAAAGACAGAGTTAAAACGGGCTAGCAGGGACACATCAAGATGAGAGAAGGAAACCACCGGGAAAATCATGAATGGAGACTACAAAGGAAGAGTGAAGGAATGGTCTGAAGGAAGCCATCAAGGGAGTGTGTGAGTCTTTTATTCCTTACCCCACCCAGATAGAAAAGTCTTAGTCCACCCTGCACCAAGGACACCAGGGGTTCCTTTTTGAGCCCTGTGCTGCCGCCTCCAGGCAATGAAAAAGACATGGACCCCTGCTGTGGGGGAGAGAAAGGGAACTGGGGGGGGGGAGGGCTCTGCTCTATAACTGCCACAAACACGCTTTGCTGGGGTCACCTCTGTTTTGGGAAGAGGCCTTGGAGGGACATAGCTTCATGAGATACGGTCCAGGCCAGGGCTCATATGGGATGGCAGGGGGCTCTCCCAGACTCAGTCCCACGAACAGAAAATATGCAGCCCAGGCAACTTGTCTGTGATGTTAGCTGACGCCTGCCTTTCTCCCTAAGAATTTGTACATTTTCTCATAGTTCTGTATCACCACGTTATCAATTCGATGTCTTTGGCCCTATAATCAGGAGTGAGCTGTGGCCTCATCTCAGCAGCGTACGAGGGTCTATTGACTCATCTGCTCTCATTATTTACCTAGTAATTCTTCCCATGGGCTTCCATTGATTTCTAGATAGAAATATATTTCGCCATGTAACGAGATCCTGCCTCAGGTGAATGAGAGTCATGTTAGCACGGCTCTCTCTCTGGACCACTTAATTATAAAGACAGCATCACTTCAATACAAGGAATGCTTGTGTGCCAGGATGCTTGCTTTGTTCCTTCAGGTTGGGGGTTTGGCCTTTCAGCAAGCCCCCGCCCCTCTGTGTGTGTGTGTGTTTTGTGTGTTTTTGTTTGTGGATGGTGTGTACTTGTGTACTTGTGTGTGTGGAGGTCAGAGGTCAGCCTCAGATGTTGTTCCTAAGTATCTTCTCACCTCGTTGTGGTTTTTTTTTTTTTTTTTTTTTTTTTGGCAAGATCTCTCAGTAAGCTTGGAACAGTGTTGTGCCATGACCCTGTGGCAGCTGAAAGGGCGTAGGGGTTCAGAACCTGACTGGTGGGCCCTGCAGGTGGAGGCTCCGTGGAACCAGGTGAATTTGGAGAGAGAGGGGAGGGATTGTGACAAGTGACAGGGAAAGAATGATTTTGTTTTGTTTTTTTTGTTGTTGATTTTTGAGAGAGGGCCTCACTATGTAGCCCTGACTGTTCTGGAACTCACTCTGTAGACCAGGCTGGCCTCAAACTCACAGAGATCCGCCTGCCTCTGCCTCCTAAGTGCTGGGATTAAAGGTGTGTGCTACCACATCCAGTTGGAGAAGTTTGATTTTAGTCTTTGAGACCCTGGGGTGTTTTGAGGCATCTTACCAAGGGAGGTGCATGCAGATTTTGGTGGTGCCTCATGTTCTCATTCTCATCTGGATAGGGCTATGGGCGGGCAGAACTGTTGCAGAAGCACAGAGAGAGAAGTGACGGGTGAGATAGACTCTGGAGCCGCGAGTTCATAGCAATCCGGGAGGACAGCCTTGAGGCAACCTTTTCCAGAGGTCTGGGAGGGATGGACCCGGCTTCCTGGTAGAAAGAACCGAAGGGGGACCTCAGGAGCCAGATTTCTGGGACGCAAAGGGCAATGGATCTGGGCACCTTTGGCCTTCCTCTTTGGGGCACCCTTGGTCCCGCCCCTTCCGGGTATCTTTGGCTCACCCCTTCCCTCCGGTTCTGAGGTGGGTGAAGCTTTTCTCTCCAACCTGGTCCCTCTTCAGTTCACATGTCCTGGTTAGGCCTGTCCTGGTTACTTTCGTGCCGGTTGACACAAGCTGGAGTCATTTGGAAAGACAGACTCTCACCAGAAAAAATGCCTCAAAGTATTTGCCTGTAGGTAAGTCTGTAGTGAATTTTCTTGATTAAAGATTGGTGTAGGTTGGCCCAGGATACTGTGGGTGGTGCCACCCCTGGGCACGTGGTTCTGGGCTGTGTAAGAAAGCGGGGTTTACGAACCAGGAGGAGCGAGCCAGGAAGCAGTGTGTTCCCTCACTGCCACGGCTTCAGTTCTTCAGTTCCTGCCTCCAGCTTCCCGCCTTGCCTTCTCTTCACGATGGACGCCTCAAGTTGCTTTTAGTCATGTTCTTTATCCCAGCAACAGTAACTAAGATACTCCCCAAACCCTGCCCTGTGGTTCCTGAACATCTACCCAGCCTTGCATGGCCTTGAAGGTCCCTTGGCCCCTCCCTGTCTCTAAGGAACAAGGGAGAGGAGAAGCCCAGAGAGGGAGACTGATTTCTCAAGGTCACACAGCAACCCGAGGCAGAACTCCAGAGGGCTGAGGGGCAGGGCCTTGCAGCCATCCTGGGCCACCCATGACACACTAGACAGGGCTCAAGCCATTCTCCTGAGACCTGCAGACCCAGGCGAACAATTCCCTCACACTCAGCGTCAACAGCTAAGGAGCCCCTGTGTTCGTAGTGACTTTTAAAAAGCAGGTTCAAAGAGAAGTTGATAAATGGAGCCTCTCCTTTCCCGGGGGATTATAGATTTCCTTTCTCCCTCTTTCATTTATCCTTTCATTTTTCATGGGTCTCTGATACTCAGTTCTCCCAGCAGCCACGCTTCCCAAGGGCTCCATTCCTGCTTCAGACCAGGCCTGTGAGGCTGCAGTGGACGCTCGGCCCCTCGGCTGGCTGCCCCCTTGCTCCAGCCCCACACTAAGCGTCTCCGTTCCAGGGACTAGAGAATACTCAGGAGGAACCAACCACACGTGCGGGCTTAAGTTTCTCAGCAGACCTGTTTACAAAGTTAACCAGCAGCAACTTCCTGTAACGAGTCTCTGCTTGACTTAGCATGCCATGTCACCCTGTATTTGATGCAGTGGTCCCTCTGGCCCGTGAGGACACACCCGAGGCCTTGACCCTGCAGCTAATGAATCTCTTATCTACAGTTTCCCCGTGTGCTTTCAGGTCTACAATCAAGTCGAATTTGTCAATTAAGCCATGAATTGAACTCTAATGATGGTGCGTAGTACCAGTGAGGTCAATGCTCTCACTCCTCAAAGGTCTTGTTGGTTCTACAACTTGCTAAACCGTACCACCGGCTGGGGACGAAGTGTCCAAACATATGCCCCTTTGGGAGACATTTTATTTTCTAATCACAAAACCTGTTCTTCTAAGCCAGGATCAGATTCCCCAATCTCATCTTCTAGGAAGGTCTCTGGAGATAAGGAGGGGGCACAACTCAGCTGGGGAGGGTGTTTGTCTTTTCTTTTGGCTGACATGATGGAGTGGATTGATCATCGTGAAAGCAAATTTCCCTAGTAAGATCGTCGCTCCTGGGCTGCAGCAGGTCACCACTACACTGAGTACTTAAAGCGAAACATGCCAGAGAAAACGTGTTCAGTGTGGGCTGTCTTCACTCTCCTGCACCGCAGCTCTTGTGCAGAGCTCTCCCTTCATCTTTGCGTGGAGAGAGGCTCTTAGTGGTATCTTCCCAGCACATGCCAAGCGTAGCATTGGGACTCCAGTATGAAGGGCCATTTTTAAGTAACAGGGGGTTGCTTATGCCCAAGCCCTGTGATAGCCACTGTTTGATGAGTGGGAAGATAGCAGAGACCTTGGGGACACATTGGAGAAAGGAGGATTCTCATCGTGGGTGGACGGACAAGATTCCTGTGATGTCTGATGATGCTTCTTAAAGCAGGGCAAGTGTGGAAACTGAGGGATTATTTACTTCTGTGAATACTTTAATGGGAGTTCTCCATGCAATACTTTTGGACTGTGGTCGAGTATGAGTCACTAACACCAGAGAAGGTCAAATCTTACACAAGGGCTTTGTCACAAGGTAAATACAAGTGTTTCCACATTAAACTGTGATGCCTTTTGTTGGTTTGTTTATTTGTTTGGTCGTTTTTGAGGCAAGGACTTACTATGTAGACTTCCCTGATCTGCTTCTGCCTCCTGTGTGCTGAGATTAAAGGTGTGTGCCACTAAAGCTGGCCACAATGACATCTGCATCCAGACCAACTGTATCTCAAGGGCTCAGCTCCTGTGTGTGGTCAGCAGCCGGCAAGATGGGGAACATAGGGCTAACGGCGTCCCAGCATCCTCCTCAGCCTAATGGTCTGGGACTCAGTATCTTCAGTGAATGGGGGCTCTGCAGCCACTGGGTCCTCAGTTGGTTTAATTCCTGGCCCTGGCCCTGGCCCTTGCGTGTCAGATGCCTCACACAAGTGACTTCTTGGTGTGCAGGAAGACAGGCTGATTGTGTGGATGAAGAGCTAGGCACGCTGTGCCCTGTCTGGTGACGAACAATGACTGCTGTACTCACACAGCAACGCTGCTCCTGTCTCCTGCAGAGACCCGGCTCGTCCTTTGACGACCTTTTCTGGCTGTCCCTCTTCCCCGATGCCTGGTGCTTCCTGGCCTGCTGATCTGCTGGGCAGCAGCTGCCCTGCATGAGACCGTTCTGCAAGGAGGAGCTGTATGGCTCCCGGAGCATACAGCCTGGCCAGGGTCTGAGCCGACCTCCATCACAGACAGCTCTTCCTGCTTTGCGTCAGGGAGGCTGGGGAGGAGGGGGACCTCCAAAGTCGCTTGCCAGGGTGTGAGGTTGGTGATCTGGATCCGCAGTGACCTGGCACGTGGGCAATGCTTACAAAGGCTTTGGGTGATATAGGGAGCTCATTTCCCAACCTAGGGGTGACCTGGTTCCCATTGTGAACTGCTGCCTCCTCGATAGCACACACATATAAGGCCTCGTCATGGGCAGGTGCATGCCTGTTCTCCCACTGACTAAGAACTGAGAGAAACCTAGGCGTCTTTCTCACTTTATGGCTCTCAGGAAACTGGAAAGTGAAGAACTGCCAAGACAGGGTCCTGTGTGCCTGGATAGAATGTAAATATTTACATTGTCTGAATTAACACCTGAATCAACAGTGCAGGGGGTGTAACTCACGGACAAAAGGTGTGGGGAACTTCTGCTCTAGGAATAACGGAAGAAAAGCAATCAGGAAAAAAAAAAAAAACCCGAGGCTTAGGGAAGGCTTTAATGGAGGCTTTTTCCTCAAGAAAAGAGGAAGGAGTCTGGGGGAGGGGCAGGGAGGAGCTGCATGGGGCAGAGGTGGACAGAGGCTCAACCACAAGGCCAGAAGGACGGTGGTGGTCTTTGGAACTGCGCTGGGCCGCCCCCTGAGAACCTGAGGCTGGGTGTGAAGTTTATCACCCATGGCCATAGAGACTCAGTTCTGTCAGCTGCGTCTTGCTGAGGAAGCCAGGGCGTTGCTGCTGAGGGCAGAGTGCCCTGAGCTTGAGAAGACAGAATCCAAGGTGCCGTTGACATTACTGCTGTTACCATGGTGACCACCTTTCTGGGGGAAGGGTCTCCATGCTCATCAATGATCAACATCCTGGCCGTCGTACTAACCCATGCTGTCTCATCCCCCTCACTGTGCCTGTGTCCTCATTACCATTACCCCCGTCACTGCCATCTTTCTTAACCTTTAGAGAGCATCACCCGTGCTCGGCGCTCAAGGTCGGTATCATCCATGTTGATGGTGGGGAAGCTGTAGCGCAGAGAGGGGCAGACACCCGTCTTGTGACACACAGCAAGCCAGTGGGGGGAGATGGGATTCACACCTAGGGGCTCCTGGCTTCAGAGGCTGTCAGAATTTGGATTGGAGGTGTCCCATGAGGTCTGGGCTGGAGCTTTCCAGAAGCTGACCGGATCACATGGGCTGTGACCACCTTGGTGGATGAATCCACAGATGCAGCCACACTTTAATGGCTGTCTTAGTTAGGGTCTCTGTGTCTCTGAAGAGACACTATGACCACGGCGACTCTTACAGGGGCAAACATCTAATTGCGGTGGTTTGAAGGTCATGGGTTTTGTCCATTGTCATCATGGCAGGAAGCAAGGTAGCACCCAAGCAGACATGGAGCTGGAGAAGGAGTTAGGAGCTTTACGTCTTGACTGGCAAGCAACAGGAAGTGGTCTGAGACAGTAGGCAATATCTTGGGCTTACACGAGACCTTAAAGCTTGGCTCACAGTGACACACTTCCTTCAGCAAGGCCACACCAGCTCCCATCAGTGCCACTCTCTGTGGGGGCCATGTTCATTCAGATTCCCACAATGGAGCTGTTTGGAGGCAATGGAAGCTAGGGAGGGGCTCTAGGAAGCAGACTGTGGGACCCGTGGCTTTGAAGGTTATACCAGGTGGCTCTGTCCTCTCAGCCGGCTGTCTGTCTGCTTGAAACAAGTCACTTTGCATTCCTACATGCTTCCTGCTGTGATACAGCCCCAAAGCCAAGTGACCAGGACCGAAATCTCTGTGAGGAGCCAAAGTCAACCTCTTCTCGTAAGTTTCTTCCTCGGGCATTTTGTTACCATCAAGGAAAGCAGCTGCCGTGGCAGAATCTCCTCCACCCATTCATTATCCATAAAACCCAAACAGCAGAGGCAGTTGTGTGCCGCGCACCGTGCCCCCGTGTCTGCGTTCGGTGCGCTGGCACCCAGTTTGCGAGCTTCGGGCAAGGGGCAGGAGGTTAAAATACACAAACACAGACAGAAAGACAATGACACGGGTCATCCTTGAATTCCCCAAGAATGCCCCTTTTATTGTGTTCAGGGGCAGATTATATAGAGATAGCCCCAGCCAAACCCACCAGAAACCACTCTCCTGCCATCAGGAACTCCTGAAGGTCTCATGCTCAGAACAGCTGTAGGCACTCAGATCAGGGGATTACAAGAAATTCAGGATCTGGGGTCTCACTGCTCCCAACAGTTGTGTCTCTGAATTTGATCCCTGCAGACTGACCCCTGGCCTTCCACCTACACGGAGTCCTGGGGATAACCAGCAGCTGAAGACCTACTGTGTGCCCGGTCAATCTCAGTGCCCCTGTGGATACATAAATCCCCTGCTGTACATCACCTCAGTGGAAGAGGAGGATCCTGAGGGTCAGAGTGGGTAAGGCCACTGTGGAGGCTTCTGGGGTTGTTGAAGGGATACAGCTTGACAGTTGTGGAGACAAAACAAAGTGACCCAGGATGTCTGTGTCTTGGGATCTGGGAACTGCAGGAAAGGGTCCAGCAGTGATGGAGGGGAAATAGGGTGAGAGACTTGGGTAGCAAAGCCTGTGCTGGCTTCCCCAGAGCATGGTGGACCTGGATGAAGACTCTGCCCTTCCCAGCCTGGGCGCTGCCTGTACACCGACTCCTGAAACTAGGAAAATTTCCAGAGGAAAAGTGACCCTGAGCTCTGCTAGCATCCATCCTCCTGCATCAAGGGAAGCAGCAAGCCCAGTGCTCCCCTTGGAATTCTTGCCCCCTCCATCAAGGTAAGTGAGCCCGGTGCTCCTCGTGAAACGGGTTTTGTTGCTACCTTGATCTCATGCGTCTGATGGAAAAATGAGTTCTGTCAAACTCTTTGACGCCAACCGTCAGAGCAAAGCGTTTGGGGAGACGGATCGCTCACTCTGATGGCAAAATGCATTTGTAACGAGCCTTTAATCCAGTTTCCCTGCAAAGCGGGAGCTGACATTTGGAAAAGCATTTGCCCCAGCGCTCCTCTCATTTCCTGCTGCCCCTCTCTCAGCGCCCACTCCCTCTTTTTGTCACTTACAAAATATCACCATGGAGAATGGCACAGGTACAGCGATCGTTCTTTCGTTCCTTATGACAATTTCTCAGGAGAACATGAGGGAGTTCCAGCCTTGTATTTCAGTGTCTGGGGAAGGGAGAGAGCCCTGGCTGCCTGCACCGAAACAGCTGTGGCTGAGGACAGCCTGTCTTCTGGTTCACCTTGCACTCCACCTGCATGCCTCCACCTGCATCCCCACCTGCATCCCCACCTGCACCCCTCCACCTGTACCCCCACCTGCATCCCCATCTGACTCCTCCACCTGTACCCCCACCTGCATCCCCACCTGCACCCCTCTACCTGTACCCCCACCTGCACTTCTTCACCTGCACCCCTCCATCTGCACTCCCCACCCTCAAACCCACCACCTGCACCCCTACATTGGCACTTCTCCACCTGCACCCCCACCTGTACCCTCCATCTGCATCCCTTCACTTGCACCTTCCCATCTGAACCCCTCCACCTGCACTTCTTCATCTGCACGTTCTCACCCGCGCCCCTCCATTCATATTTCTCCACCTGCACCCCTCCACCTGCACTTCTACCTGCACCCTTCTACCTACCTACATTTCTCCACCTGCACCCCCTACCTGCACTCCTACCTGCACCCCTCCACCTGCAATCCCCCATACCCCTTTACCTGCACTTCTCCACCTGTACCCCCACTGCACCTCTCCATCTGCACTCCTCCACCTGTATCCCTCCACCTCTCCACCCCACAGTTTTCCACTTGTCAGAGCTCAACCTTGTATGTCAGCCCAGCACTTCACAGCCTGCAGGATCTTTCACCTTCGTGCTGATTCCTTAGGGGTGAAGGGCCCTTCCTGTTGCCCACATCCTGGTAACTAGATTCACTGTCTTGCCTTGCTCACAGGATGTTTGGGAGCTGTAAATCTCTAAAAATCTACCTCTTCCTGTGGGATTTCAAAGCCCAGGACGTGGGCAAATGGTTGTGACGTGAGCAAAGGCATAGGTCGGTGCATTTGTCCTTGGCACATTTTTACCACTTCCTGATTTGAGCTGTGTTGTACAGCATGGACAGAAGAGCAAAGACCATTGGCTCAACTGATTAAGACATAAATGCCCCCTGATAACCAGGATTAGGCAGTGGCTGTCCAGCTTGGCTACGTGCTCAGGAAATGTCAACTAAAGTCTTGGCTTTTTCTGTTCCTCCTTTGCTCACATGGCCTGTGTTGAATTTTGGTCCTTAGCTTGTTGCCTCATGGTTGTAATATGGCTGCTGCATCTCCAAACATCACATCTCACGTCTAAATTGAGAAGAGGGCTGTGGAATGAAGCTGAAAAAAACATTTCCCAGAAGGGTTTACACCACCTGAAGATTTCTTCTCATGCCCCTGTGGTCTTCTAGGTTGTGGGCCCACCCCTAAGTCTCTCTCTAGAGAAGGAGTGGGGTGGGGTGACTGGCTGAGCCTGTCTCAAAGGCAGGAAGATCCTTCCATCTCACCTGGTAGGTGTCTGCCACTTCTGTGAGTGAAGTGGGGGAAGGGCAGCCATGCCCACCTGTCCTTAGCATTGGCTGATAAGTGCTCCCAGGAATTGGGCTGATAGCCAAGTCCATGTCCTGGGACTAGAGATCCCCACTCTGAATGTCTACCCCACCTGTGACATTGCTGTCTCTTATAGGACAGGAATCATGAGAGCATCTAACCCAAAGCTGTGAAGATGATGTTGGGTTCTGGCAGATTTTGGTGCATGGGTTGTCCACACTGCTAATGCAGACATTGGGTGCATCTGTGAAGTACGCCCATGGCTCCCACTCTGCCCAGCCCTTGGCTACATTGGCAGCATCAGGAGTTCAGGAGTTTGTGTCCTCCTTGCTCACAGGAGCCTTGGCTGAATGTGCCCATCATCTCCCACTTCGGGTACCACTTTCCCCTGTACTTTACAGATAGAAACCAAGGCTCAGGGGAGGCAGCCCAAGGTCCAGAAGAACAGGTGTGCTCAGATTCCAGAACTCTGTCCCTCTGCAGGGTCCTGGGTGGAGATGGTGCAGGTAGGAAAGCAGGAAGCCCAGGACTGTCCCCCAAGTCCGAGCTACATGGCTAGGCTGGTCTCTCTCCATCTCAGGACGGTCCCCCAGGACTGTCCCCCAGGTCCGAGCTACATGGCTAGGCTGGTCTCTCTCCATCTCAGGACGGTCCCCCAGGTCCGAGCTACATGGCTAGGCTGGTCTCTCTCCATCTCAGGACGGTCCCCCAGGACGGTCCCCCAGGTCCGAGCTACATGGCTAGGCTGGTCTCTCTCCATCTGTCTCTTCCAGCACTCCAGGGTCCAGAGTCTGCCCGTGGGGGGGGGGGGGGATTGATTCTCTCCCAGCCCACCTGTCCCTCCTCTCCTGAGCCAGCAAATGAACATCGGTGGCGCCATCGGTGGTGTCGGTTTCTTGGCCGCTTCCATTCTTGGAGGAAATAATGTATATTGTGTACATTTGACAGACGACAAGCATATGCCAATGAGAATAATCTGCTGGTATTTACAGACACATTGCAGCATGCGCAGCCTGCTTCCCATTGCTGCACAGCCACATGCACAGCAGGCCAGTGCTGGAGGCAGGCACTGTGAGCCTGGCACTCAGTGCTGGGCCTCCCTTCCAGGGACCTCAGCTGTCCCTCGCTAGTGCCTTACCATACCTATGCTGCCCTGCCTAGCTTACCTGTTTCCCAGGTGGTACCCAAGTATTGCCCTTAGAAGTGGAGTGGGAAGGGAAGTTAGTGATCTCTCTATTTAGATGGAGAAACTGACTGATTCATCTAGCCCGTCACTCACCCTAATAGCCCCTGTGTGCCAGGCTCCATCCCCCCCCCCTCCAGGAAGCTGGGGACGTGGCAGGTGTGTGGTGGTAAGATGGGTAAGATAAGAACCGGTAAGGTATTAGTAAACCGGCGTGTCATCGACAGTGCAGGGATTGCCTGGCACTGGCCCCTAGAAGCAGGGGGGTGGGACTTTTCTAAAATGATCAAAACAGGGGCTGGAGAGATGGCTCAGAGGTTAGGAGCACTTCCTGTTCTTCTGAAGGTCCTGAGTTCAATTCCCAGCAACCACATGGTGGCTCACAACTGTAATGAGATCTGGTGCAGAATACAGTATATATAATAAATAAATAAATCTTTAAAAAAAAATAAAATGAGCCGGGCGGTGGTGGCGCACGCCTTTAGTCCCAGCACTCGGGAGGCAGAGGCAGGCGGATCTCTGTGAGTTCGAGGCCAGCCTGGTCTACAAGAGCTAGTTCCAGGACAGGCACCAAAGCCACAGAGAAACCCTGTCTCGAAAAACCAAAAAAAAAAAAAGTTCATAAAAAAAATAAAATGATCAAAACATGCCACTCTTCCATGGTTTCATATTCTATGAGCAGAGCCTCCCGTGGCTCTGTAAAATCCCTACAGGACAGCCATATCCTCAACCTTGACTTTCTTAAAGCCCTTTTCTCTCTACAGCTTCCTGTGTCCCAAAGATCATACAACACCATCACTTGACAATGACAGAGAGCATGGGTGGAAGTCCATGGATGAGGGACCCACAGTGAGGCAAGGTCTGGGGTTCCAAATGAGTTCTATGTCTCCTAAGAACCAGGCAGGAGAGCTGCAGGGCTGCCTACTGCCTCAACCACAGGCTTTAGGCCTCTCCCTTGCTGTGTCACCTGGGGAAGATGGTTGAGCCTCTCTGAGCGCAGACTCTCAGGTAAGAATTGCAGATAGCAATGGGGTAGAACCAGAGTGAAATGTGTGGCACAGAGGGAGATGTGATTGCTGTCTTTTAATTATGAGTCCTAAGTGTGCCCAGAGGGTAGCTCCTTCTGCACCTGGGGGTATTGCTCCCTGTACCCTCACTGGTAGAGTATGGGGGAGAGGAGAAGTCAGGAATCCCCGTGGCTGGCATTCAGACCAGCCTCCAGCTGATACTTGGTGTGTAATGTGAGTAAGTGGCTTGACACAGCCTTTTTCATTTCCCTGCCTGTAAAATGGGTGCAAGAATTCTGACCATACAGCTTAGTGTGAAGATTTGATCGGGTAAGTCAGCCAGAGGGGGCTGCTGCACTCAGATTATGCTTCCTTGGGCACTCAGAGGGTTTGCCGTTGAGGCCTTGAATGTCTAAAAGAGTGAGGGAGGGACAACACTTGCTTCCTAGGGCTATTGAAATATTGAAATTTTGTACGTATGGTGCTTAGTACAAGAGCCCAGCCAGGGCCAGCATTTACTATTTTCACCTGAGTGGGTGCTGGGAAGAGAGGGCCCTGAAGCTGCCTTTCAACCACCATCAGTTCCACCAGCACCATCACCATCATCACCACCACCACCACAACCACTACCACCTGTTATGGAATAATCTTTTTGTACACTGTGTAGATGTGTCTTTGATAAAACACCTTCTGATTGGTTTAAGAAAGAGCTGAATGGCCAGTAGGTAAGCAGGAAGAGGATAGGCAGAACTTCTGGGCAGAGACAGGAACTGTGGGAAGAAGAGAGGTAGAATTTGCCAGCAAGACAGGGGAAGTAGGATTTATAGTGTGGAGGAAAAGTAATGAGCCACATGGCAGAACATAGACTAATATAAATGGGTTAAGTTTAAAGCTAGGTGATAATAATTTTATGCTAAGGCCAAACTTTCATAATTAATGAAGTCTCTGTGTAATTATTTGGGAGCTGGTGGAACAAAGCCAGACATACTACATTTGGTGCCCAATGTACAGCACATAGACAAGAACTATGGATTAATTTAAGATGTAAGAGTTAATAAGCACTAATAGGCCAATCAGTTTATAATTAATGTAGACCTCTGTGTGTTTCTTTGGGACTGAACAGCTGCAGGACCAGGTGGGACAGAAACCTCTGTCAACAATAAGCTACATAAAGATGGAAACTATTATAACACAGACTGTCTGGATGCTATATAGTTGGTGTGGGAAGTCCTTCTGTATATGTGTTACTTTCATTGGTTAATAAATAAGTAAGCCGTTTCGGCCAGTGACTTAGCAGAATAGAGCTAGGCATGGAAAACTAAACTGAATGCTGGGAGAAAGAAGGTGGAGTCAGAGACACCATGTAGCTACCAGAGGGGAAAGACGTAAGCTGCTGGCTGGAACCTTGTCAGAAGACCACAAGCTTTGTAGTAAAATAAAAATAATATGGTTAATTTAATATGTAAGAGCTTGCTAGAAATATGCCATAGTGATTGGCCAAGTGGTAATTTAATTAATACAGCTTCTGTGTGGTTATTTCATTTCTGGGCAGCCAGGAACAAACAAGTAGCTTCTTACAACATATAGTGTTTAATTAATTTAAACAAGTTAAATTCTATTGAGCAAAAGCCAACAACCGCTGAAAAACATTGGGCTATAGAAAAAAACCTGCTAAATTCATCCAGACTATATATTTTAAGGATGTCTTAACTTCAGATGGAAGTTAGGAAATGTGTCGCATTGGGGGAGAGGTTACACCTTTGTTTCCATAGGAAAGGAAAAGCTATAGATTCTTTCAAAATTAATAAAGATCAGATTTGACTGGGGGGACCTCCTGAAAAATCTAGACTTTAGCTATGAGGGAAGAAACCAAAAAAAAAAAAAATACTATAATACAGGTGATGTATATGCTGATCCGTTGCCATGGGAGCAGCTCCAAGACTGGAGGAGACATGATGAATAATGTTGGCTACAGAGTCCTCATGACTCATTATTACATGCCATGGTTTCATACAGCATGGATAGGGGTTTGTATTATAGTTTGGATTTACAGTCCAAACTGACTTAGAAAGGTGACAGATGTCTTTTACCTGCTCAAACATAGAACAGGAAATCGTCTTTAGCTGATTTGTGTGTAACACACATTCCATACTTGTGCTAATGCAGATATGTATGTTACCTTTAAAAGTTTGTGTGCTTTTAGAACAAACAGACCAGATAACAATGAAGACAAGACAGTAGCCCAGGTGATGCAGCCTCTCATATTGCCTCAGTTGCAGCTTCCTCTAAAATCTGCATCCAGAACAACTTCCAGCCTCACAGTCTACTCCAGCTGGGACTTCAGATAAGGTATACTTTCCCATCACACAGAGACTGAGAGCAAATGATACAGCCAACTCTCCCAGGGCTTGACCAGTATCCCAATTTTCTCAGAGTCCTCTAAAGATGCCATTGCCCCCAGAAACAGGAAGTAATTTTAAGAACATGATGCCCACATTCCCAAGAGATGGAGTGAATGCTTTTTGGTCATTGAGTGGGTTATGAATGTTTGTCATTGTTTAGGGGGGTTCGTTGCAAGTTGTTATTGGTCGTGGTTAGGGAAATAACTAATCAATGGATGTTATATTCACGGATCTCTTTCTGAAAAGAGAAAAGGAGGGATAGAAGAATGATAGGTTTAAAGGGTAGACTATTGAATCTGCTAAAAAGCAGCTCCTGGTCTCAAATATTTTACACTGACTCCCAAATATCACTCTCTCATATTTCCTCTGGCCACCCGGGCAACCTCAGTGGTTTCCATTCTCCTCTGCCCCCTCCGTCCAAGGGGTTTATTTTCTCACAGTGCCAGGAGCCCCGGCCCCGCCACAAGGCCTCCAGCATGAGGATCCTACGCCCCCTCACTATTTTTCTTTTTAAAGATTTATTGGGGTGTGTGTGCCTGCCTGTGAAGGCCAGAGGGGTCGTTGGATCATTTGGAACTGGAGTTACAGGAGTGTGAGACCCAGTGTGGGTACTGGGGTCCCAACCATGTGGTCCCAACTCAGATTCTCTGATAGAGTTCCCTTAGCCCCTGAGCCAGCCCTCTGGCTTCCCGTCGCTAGCAGCTTCCTTTGTCCTCAACTGCTGTGTGTTGTTCTGCTGCCTGCAAAGAGCCCTGGACCAAGACCAGGCGCAGAAACACATCCACTCAGGAAATGAATGCTTTTAAAAATGTTCTTTCTGGCCATGATGTGTCTCTCGGGTTCAGAGAGGCCTCGTCCAATATGGGGTGCTAGGCTCCCACACACCTGAGTGGAAATGAGACCCACGGTCTGGGCACTTGTGTGACAGGTGACAGCTGCTGGCTGTACGGTCAGCTGGATGCAGATGTGTCACGAAGGAGTCTTGGCGATGCTTGGGCCGGGAGTGGGTCTCATCTGCTGGGCTCAGCTCCTCTGAAGATGGAGGCTGTGGTGGCATTCTGAGTCCTCTGCTTTCTGCTGGGATGTTACAGGCGCCACGGATGACACTGGGATTTCAGAAAGTGCCCCACAGCCTTCAGGCAGTTCATAGAAGGCTTCTCACCCCCAGGAGACCCATCATTCTTCCCTAGTTCTCAGCCTTATGTGTACTAGGACTTGACACCATCTCCAGCTCCAGAGAACATAGTATCTTATTGTCCCATCCCCAACTCTGCCCTGGTCCCACAGACGCCATATCCACCCCCACAATGTTTCTCAGAGTGGGAAACTAGGGTGCAAAAAGGGAAGCATTCAAGACCAAAAAAAAAAAAAAAAAAAAAAAAAAAAAGGCTGGATACCTTTAATCCCAGCACTCAGAAGGCAGAGGTAGGTGCATCTCTGTGAGCTTGAGACCAGCTTGGTCTACAGAACAAGTTCCAGGACAGCTAGGGCTGTTACACAGAGAAACCCTGTCTCAAAAAAACCAAACCAAACCAAACAAAAGACTGACAAAAGATCAGATGAAGCCCTGAACTCTGACCTGCCTGGCTCAGCACCAAACCACCAAGCTCCTCTCCCCGGCCTCCTTGGCCTGTGCTTCTGGTCCCCTTTAGCACTTCTTAGGAGGCCATTTGCAGGTAAAAGGAATTGGTTATAAAGGCTCCCACAATAGCGCCTGGCAATCAGTAAGCCCTACAAATGCTTAGCTCTCCTGCCTATTAATTATAATCAATAGTAATGTTAGCACTAATGCTATTAAGCAAACACAGTCTCTTCAACCAAGAGCCAGTAGCTCTTCCTGCATTAATCATCTCTGCAAAGCCCGAGCAGGACAGATGAGATGGAAACCAGCCTCGGGCAAATGTGGAGCTGCAAAAGCAGAGAAATCTTGAGCAGAGCCCAAGGAGACAGACCCGCTCCCAAGGAATGGCAGCCGGCTGTCCACGGGGATGATAGGGGCAGAGAGCCAGGGAGCGATATGTTCCCTTCCAAATGAGATCAGCAGAGGAATATTCTAGATGCAACTAAATTATCATTCTGAGTTGTTCAAGGAAGAAAGAGACTCACTTGGAAGCTTACATGAACTAGCTTTCTAGTGCTGTAACGAAACACCTGGGGTGGACAGCCCAAGGGGGAAAAGGTTATTTGGACTCAATTTTATAAGTTGCAGTCTGTGGTTGAGTGGCTTTATTGCCTTTGGGATTTTGTGAGTGGGGGGTCCTTGAGGGGACAGAGTATGTGGCAGAGGGGACAATTAGAAAGAAAGAGAGAGGTAAGGGCTAAGACCCAATTTCCCACAAGAGCCCCCAATGACCTCGTTTTCTTCCACCAGAGACCCCATTTCTTGTTTCTACCGTGTCACAGTGGTTGAGGACCAGGCCTCCAGCATGTGACCACGATTGTGGAGGGGCGGGCAACAAGATCAGGACATTTGAGCTTATTTTTAAAATCCAGAAGAAAGATATGGAACCCACAGAGGAAGGAAGGAACCAGAATAGTAATGGGGAACAGAGACACAGGGAGTTGAGGGCTAGCCAGGGGAAATGAGCCCCACCAGCAACAATCATTGCCAGTAAAGCATGGATACAAACACAGACAACAGTCGAGATTGCACGGCACAAAATCAAGATGGATAGACAGATCTCAGCACATTCTCTAGGCTCAGAGGGAGGGAGAGGCTTTTATTCACTAGGCTGATAAGTTGAGTGGGTAGGGTAGCCTGTGATTTACTGTGGATAAGTGAAGGAAGGGACTAGAAGCCATAGTTCCCGAGTCAGTGGAAGGAGAAGAGGGAGCATCCTGTACAATATGATGAGTTGCAAGAAGACCCAAGAACACACATGCACACATACATGCATGTATAGGTACACATATCCATACACAAAGACAGATGCACACACACACATGCACACCACACACACACACACACACACACACACACACACACTTTAGAAGAACCGTTCCTGCAGTTGAAAGCACAGACAAAGAAGGCAGAATCCAGCCGACTCTGTTCGGTTGAGGGTGAACAACTTGCCAGTGTCATGACTTTGCCTTTGATCTCTCTGTCGGTAAACTGGGATTATCATCTACACACTGGGATGATACGTGTTCGATCACATGACTGTGCAGGCTGCTCCGTCTGAATGCTAGCAGCAGTGAGCCCCATCTGAGAACTGTTCCTATACCTTCACTACAGTGACCATGGTATCCTTAGCACAGCCAGCCACGGCCGTGTTTGACTTGTTAGGTCCAAAGCAGCCCCCCACCCCCCACAAATAAACCTAAACTCAGTACTCCCCAGGACTCTCATAAAGTGAGGTTCTGTTTACCAGGAAAGCCACTGCTTCTCTCATCCACCCCCAGGGGTCAACTACTTGGGTCAAGGGCTTCTAGTCCTGGTTAGCCCCAAACAGCCTGCAACCCATCAAAGTTGCTTACACAAGCAGCCATGGGAGACAGATGCCGCTGTGCCCTCGCCGTGGGGAGGAAGAAGCCAAGGTTGGAAAGCCACGGAGCTAGAAAGGGTACAGTGCAGACGGAGAGAAGGGCGTCCCTGGGTCTTGCTCCAGCCACTGTAACTTTGGAAGAATGTTCTCCATGCTGAGTTCTGAGAAGCCTGGCGGGCTCAGGACAGGGGCAAGCTTTTTGTCGGGGCAATGGAAACCACCTGACTTTCTCTGTTGCTCCTACCACGAGTGCTGTCATATACACCATCTTCTCTTCCTTACGACCTGTGTTGCTGGTGCGGTATCACCTCCCTTACAACAGACACCCTGCCCTGTCCCACTAGGGTTCTGCATAGCATCCGTCTCTCATTGAAGTGATGGGGCTCTGAGCCTCAGTTTGCTTCTCTGGTCAGTGATAGGATGACACTCCCCTGCACTGCTGGGGGTCACAGTGAACCCTCACCTGCTGGTCCCCAGAGTGACCCAGGCAAGAGAGTGCTCTGCTCCAGGGTCAGCTTCAGAAACAGACTCTGGGTGTTTGCTTCCTCATCTGCTGCTGAGATAAAGCTCTCTGTGGCCGTGCTTTATTTTGTCAGCGTCTACCAGGATTGTCTGCGTGTCTCAGGAAGCTACCAGGGAACTTCCCAAAGGGATAGAGAGGCAAGCCCCAAACTCCAAGATGCCCTCCTGGTCTTTATACCTCACTCTGGTGACAGCAGCTGTGACCAACTCCATGTGGAATGTTTGAGCTCCTCAGGTACCCACACTCCTCCACTCTCCTGCAAGTCAGGTGACATCCCTGGGTTAGAAATTAAGATACACCGCTGAGCAGAGGCCCAAGCCTGCATCCGTCTGTCTCTGAAACCCAGAGTTCTTTTGCTCCCAAAATTCCTAGAGGCTTCCAGTTCCTTCACTGCCAATCATTCCCTGGCAGATGTCAGTTAAACTGTGAGGGAGTCTGTCCTGATCTCCCGGGATCTGTGAACAACAGTGTTGTCAAGTTCACAGGCACAGAACTCACCAGCTGTGACCCTTCACCTGTTTTTCATGCAGAGCTGGTGTCTGTGCTCCTGTCTACCCCTGCAGGGTGGGCTCTGCACTCTCTGAGACTGGCTTCTTCCATCTGCTCGATGTCTGCACCACAGCGGGTCTGGTTGGAGGAATGGTAGTCATGAGGAGGAGGTGGATGGTGGCCAGGGAAGTGACTGGTGAGCAGGGGGACTCTGGTGAGGGGACAGTGACTTTTCACCCCACAGGGGGCACTGAGCTAAGTGTGGCCTCCAGCTTTAGTGATAAAATGGACTGAGTGGACTATATGTACTCGAGGGGGCAGGAAGCAAGGCCAGTATCACAGACTCCTGCTGACATTGTATTATCCATGTGATGGGCAGCAATGATGGCTTTGAGGTGTGCTCAAGAGACCTGCGTCCCCCAGGAAGGGAGTGACAGTTGAGGGTGTGTCAGAAGACCCAGTAGTGTGGCTAGGACAGGGAACATGTGAGCAGTGTGTATTCACCAAACCATGGCTGTTCTAGGGCAACCCGAGGTAACCCTAAAACACACAGCATGACATGAGACCATTGTGACCTAAACCAGTGCTACTGAACACCTACTGTATACTGAACTGTTGAACACCTACTGTATACCAAAGACCACACTGGGCACTGAGGAGCCAGGTGAATCTGGACCTCAGCACAGATGATGACAAGCTGGCCCTGATCCAAGGTTAGTATGAGTTGTGATGTCCTGAGAATCTTGGGACCACCCTTGTCTCATACTGGGTCCCATAAGGGGAGAATGTTGCTTGAGATGTAGAAGTCCCCCCCAGATTTGGAGACTTAAGCTCCATCCTCAGCCACCTGACCATGAGGTGTCACAAGAGGCCTCCAGAGTCAGATTTCAGCCATCCCTCAATCCCAAACCACGTGGCAAACTGTCACATGTGGGCATTAATTATACTTCCTGGAGGTTAATTTGTAAAGAGAAAGTGGAAGTGTGTTATTTAAACAGCGATTATTAAAATCATGCTGGGGGCTTGCTGCATAATAGGTAATTATCTCCAGACATAATTGGGAAAACAATGCAGTCGGTTGCGTTTGGCCCTTCCCACAGATCCAGAGCTAATCCTGCTGAGCAGCCAGTGTTGGTTAAATAATAATTCTTATTGAATCCAAAATGAGGCATGAGAGGTGCTTCTATGCCACTTCTCCAAGGCTTTAGCCTGGAGTCTCTAGACAGAGATACTTCAGTTTGGTTTCTGGGGTTCGGTACCTTTCAGTTAATCTTACTCTCTTGTTCTCTGGTGATACCTTCACCTTTGTGTCTGTATATCCAAGTCTTCCTATGCCTTCCCTGTGTGCTTTTTTTTAAAAAAATCTGTTTCCCCTCACTTCTTCAGACAGTTTGGGCACACTCACCTATTCCATTCTGTCACTTTTCTTTCTTTAAAAAAATAATTTATTATTATTTTATGTGGATTGGTGTTTTGCCTACAGGTATGTCCACATGAGGGAGCCAGATCCTCTGGAACTGAAGTTACAGATAGTTGTGAGCTGCCATGTAGGTGCTGGGAATTGAACCTGGGTCCTTCTGGAAGAGCAGCCAGTGTGCTCTTACCCTCTGATTCATCTCTCTATTCCCCACCTCATGTAGTCATTTTTCATGGGTACCCAGATCTTAATGCCTTCCCCTCGTTCACATCTTAGTTCACCCGTTCCTACCATCTCCTGTTCTGTCACTCATTCTCCCTTCCCCTCTCCCTGTGTATGCTCCCTTCGGGGCTCACTGGAGATCCAGATTCAGTCTTCCAGTCTGTACTTTATTCATTCAGTCCCTCTCCCCTGGGCTCCAGAACTCATTGCTTCCTTTTGTGCTCATTCTCTGCTTTTGTTCACTTGCTTATGAGATGTATTTGTTACTTTTCTGTTGCTGTTACTAAAACACCATAACCAAGGCATCTTAAAAACAAAAGAATTTATTTGGGCTTATGGTTTGCTAGAGCTAAGAGCTCATTATTTCATGACAGCAAGCAACAGGCATGGTGGCAGGAACAGGTCTGAGAGCTTACATTTTAAACCCAATCATGAAGCAGAGAGGGCAAACTGGAAGAGGTGAAAGGCTTTTAATCTACCCTTCCCCCAACCCAAAGTGTTACCTACTAGGAACCAAGTGTTCAAATCCCCCAGGCTATGGAGTGCTGTGGAATAATCCTGTTGGACACTGTAAAGATTTTTCACTCAAATTGACTGAATAAAATGCTGATTGGCCAGTAGCCAGGCAGGAAGTATAGGAGGGGAAGCCAAACTAAGGATGATGGGAAGGAGAAGGGCCAAGTCAGGAGATACTGGCCAGACCTGGAGAGAACAAGATGAGCATGCTATACTGAGAAAAGGCTGTGGCAGAGTGTAAATAAGGATTAAGGGTTAACTTAAAATGTAAGAGATAGTTAATAATAAGCCTGAGCTATTGGTCAAGCATTTATAAGTAATATTAAGCCTCTGTAGCAATTTGGGAAGCAGTTACCAGCTATTTGGGACCAAGTGGCTCTGAGACAGGAAACTTCCACCTACAATAGGGAACGTTTTTCATTTATTAGGCACTATACACTTCACACTCATATGTGGTATGTTCATAACTGCATTGGGTCCCATATGCGGTGTGTTCATAACTGTGTTGGGTCCCTTTTCTGTCATGTGGTACATACTTGAGGTGGTCAGTAAAGGAGCCTGGCCAGCATGCCTAATGACTTTAGATTGATCCTCAGAACCCACATGGTAGAAGGAGAGAATCAACTGAAAGTTATCCTCTGACCTCCACACACACTCCATGATGCACACACCATACCCCCCACATTCAGTAATTTAATAAATCTTGGGGACAGTTATGAAGTTTGCAGCTCATTGTTAAGTTGCTCTGTGCTCTCGGGTTTTTAAGGACATGGTCATCATACCCAAAGATACCCCCACCAGGCCATACCTCTTCCTCCTTTCTTCCTTCCTTCTCCCCTTCCTCCCCTCTATCCTTCCAATCTCTCCTTTCCTCCCTAGCCCCAGGGTCTTGATATATAGCCTCTGCTTGCCTGTAATTCAGGATCCTCTTTCTCCAGCTCCTGAGTTCTGGGATTACAAATATTTTACAGCGTGTCTGCCCACAGACCCTGCCTTTTAACAATTCCCTGCCTCCTGATAGTGCTACCCAGGGGACCAAGTCTTTAATAGACAAGTTCTTATTGGTGACATGTGTTCACTATGTGGAGACAGTCATTTGTGTCACACTTGGCTCTGGATGAGACAGTTTAGCTGCTGTGCATGTCACTGATGTTAGTGTCCTCTGGGACACACGTGTTAGCAGACCATGGATCTGAGGGAAGCTGCTGGACACACACTGTCCAGTGTGCCCAGAGACTTGCGCCTGAGTCACCTCATCCCCATGACTCCACCTCACTTTCTTGGTCCATCTCAGGCCCCTGGACCATCCCTTCCCCAGAGCTTTAGGCAGATCTCACTTCTTCAGGTCCTTCCATGGTCTTCTCCTAACCTTGGTTCTGTCTGTCCGTCTTGGAGACGTCTCCTTGAGTCACTCTGGCAATGACCTCTGGGAATGGTCCCTTCTAGGCACCTGCTCCTCTGGGTATCTGCAGCCCAGTTCTTTGGGATAGTGTAGGACTCAGAACACAACACTTAGAGTGATGGCAAGTGAGGATTTAGGGAAATGGGATGTTTGTACCCCAATTCTTTGTGGCCACTACTAGAAAGCCAAAGCCAGGGCTGTTTATTCTTTGGCCCTCTGACTGTCCCATGGGAGATAAGCATCACCTGGAAGGCCCTCGATGGGCAATGCTTGGTCAGCTGGTCCTTACTGACTTGACCTCTACTGAGGGGAGGGCTGGGCTGAGCAAGGTGTCAGGGTATCTACAGAACTGAAATAGGAGGGGCAAGACAACATCCTGGAGGGCACATCTGGAAGATGAATAGGGATATACACACAATACCTATAGAGCCATTCTGGAAGGGAGCCAGCTTTGATGGATATGCCCAATTTCCCAGCCTGTGACTAATGAGACTGTCTTGGTGTCCATCACAATGACTAAGGAGGCTGAGGACAAGTGATGAGCTCAGCTCCTAACATGCTGAGTTTGAGCTACATGGAGCTTAAGTCTCAGGCACTGTGTCTAGGAAGAGGCGCACAGTGGTGAGAAATGTCGAGGACAGATGGGAAGAGCCCTGGGGGTTGCAGAGGATGGGGCTCACCCCTGTTGGCCTCACTGGGAGCCACACACATGCTGATCAGCTTCTCATCCCTTTTATGTTCCTGGTGCCACTTTCTTGCCCTGCACAGGAAAGCAGGAAGCAGTGCAATCACAAGGAAATGGTGCATATGTCAGTAATGGAAATGCTTCCTTCTAACACAGCCATGGTGAACTCCCCATTCTCCACTGAGCACCTGTAGTGTGGACTGAAGACTTAGGGACAATCTAATCAGCCGAGATGGCTGAGCACGAGAGAATCTTCAGGTTGGTTCTGAAGCAGTTCATGACTCTGTCCCTTGTTCCTTGTTGGTGTGTGGTCCAGGGGCCCCTACTAAGGGCAGACCCAGGCATTCTGTCATGAACTCTGATCCCAGGGTTGGAGGGCATTGACAGTGATGCTCCTGGCAGCTGGTTGCCCAGGTATCAGCCCTGAAGCTTCACCTCCCAGCAGTCCCTACTGAGACCCCCGGGGAAGAGTTGGAAATTCCCTGTGGTCTTAGTCTCAGACAGCTTCTCCTACTAAATGCATTCAAGTACAAAGCCAAGATGATCATCCCTTCATGCAATTATGTGTTCCCTTTCAATCCTCCTAGGGAGTCCATGGCTTTTGCAAATGACCTGAGAAGGAGATATCAGTTCTTCATAGGGACCTACCCACATCTTGTGGAGCCAGCCTCAGGATTCTCAGCTTTAAGCACTGAGGAGGACCAAGGGTCCTTGCATTGAGACAGGATTGCATGGAATCCTTGGCCTAGTGGGTGGCTTCTGATAGGACTTGCCACCTCTCTAAGCTTCAGAGTCAGTGATAGTGATAGTTGTCTCCTAGGTATTAGAAAGAATGACTTGGGATGTTTCTGTATTAGGTACCTGACAAAGACAACTTAAAAAAGGAAGGGTTCGTTTTGGCTCTCAGTTTGAAAGTATACTCTACCATGGAGAGTTAGACGTGGTGGTAGTAATGGCTCCAGCTGTGGTGGTAGGGACATGAGGCGGTTGGTCACATCCTGGCCATCAGGAAGCAGAGAGGGGAATGCTGGGACTCATTAGTTGGTGCTACCCACACTCAGGGTGATCCTCCTCAGTTCATTCTCTCAGGAAGTGTATCTCCTAGGTGATTCTGATCCTTATCAAAATGGCAGAAAGGGCAGACAATGTGGCTGAATGGGTAAAGCCATTTACTGCCAAGCCTGACAGTCCATGTTCAGTCCCTGGGTCTTAAATGGTAGCAGGAGAAAATGGACTCCTGAAAGTTGCTCTCCACAGTGTGCAGTGGCACCCATGGGTGCCGTCACACATATACACACAAAATAAGTAAATAATACATATTTTTAAAAGTTGACGATGAAGATGAACCATTGAAAGTGGTCTTACTTGTCTTAGAGGCCATGGTCACTGCCACTGTGGGGTGACAGGAGGGTGTTGGTCCTCACTCTCATTTCCTGGTGAGGAAGAGCTGACTCCCACCCACCCAGCATCTCCCAGCATTCTGCCTCACCCACACTGCTTCCCAGTGCCCCTGGGGTCTGCACAGTTTACCAAGAAGGGAATCCCTTGCCAGCAACAGACATCAAGATCAAAGGCCAGCAGGCAGGAGGCTGATCCCACAGCTGGAGGCTAATTGGCTCTGAGGTGAGGCCCCTTTACTGCTGATTTTCTCCTTAGAATTACCTCCTTGGCTTCAAAGCCACATTTAAAAAATCTGAAGTGGCCTTCCATTTCCTTGGCTGGCGTTCTGTCCCTTGAGCATGGTGTTACCAATCTGCCTGGCACGCTCTCCAGTAAAGGAGTTAACACAAGAGGCTGATTTGAGAAAGCTCAAGCTGTTTAGTTTTCCTCCTCGCCTTTTTGTACATAGCTTTAGCCGTTAAAAAAAGCATTCAGAGGTTACTGTACCCTTAAGAAAGTGTGCGTGTGAATGAGGCTTTGTAAAACGTTCCTATCACTTGTGTTCCTGCCCTAGTCTCTCCCCAGTGCTTCTTCCATAACAGGCTTCTGCCTGAGGTCTCCTCTGCTGCTGGGAGTCCCTCTCCACCCTTCCACCCCTGCACTGCTTCCCTTACCCCACAAGGCCTGACCTCAGGCCAGGTCAGGCAGGGAGGAATTTAGGGTTTGGGTTTCTTAGCACCTTCTCTGTAGAGATTGTCACCACAGCCTGTGGCCAGTGAGGCACCAGTTTCTGTAGCAGGTACTTCCTGAATTCATTCTGCCCTATCCTCTGCACCATTATTGCATGGGTGGGGGGTTGGGGGGATGAGGGGAAGGGGCTGCCCAGCTCCCTAATTTTATTCTAACCCCACTAGCCCATTGTACTCTCTTTTTACTAAGCAGCAGGAGAAAGTCTTTTTAAAATGCCAAGTCATGCCAGGCATGGTGGAGCACGCCTTTAATGCCAGCATTCAGGTGGAAGAGGCAGGTGGATCTCTGTGAGTTTGAGGACAGCCTGGTCTACATAGTGAGTTCCAGGACAGCTAGGGCTACACAGAGAAACCCAGTCTCAAAAAAGACAAGGCATGTACCTCTTCCCTCCTGGATCATACCCTCCATGGCTTCCATCTTCCCCAGACTAAAGCTAAAATCTTTATCTGGCCTCTATGACCCTGTGATCTTTAACCTCTCCTCCTTTCTTTCCTCTTCTCATCTCTGTACACATAGGCTTCCCTGATGACTTTATAGTAAGCCAGACCCATTCCCACACCGTGACTCTGTTGGCCAGAGTCTCTCCTCCATAGCGACTCATGGCTCACAGTCTCTGTCCTGCAGGACCACCCTCAAGTGACAGACTCTATTGATCACCTGTCCTGTGCCCCTAGACCTTCTGACTCTGACCCTCTGCCTGACCACGTACCAGTCACTGAGAACCTATATATTCATTCACTTGGTGGTTCCTCTGGGCTTGCACATCCCATATGAGTCTTTTTGTTCTCAGACAAACACCCAGTCCCTCTGACATTAAGACAACTAATAGTTGCTGATAAAGAGATGAAAGACTTATATCCTGCATGAGAGGGATCGGGGATGTGTAGAGAAAAGCCAAGGCAACAGAAAAGCAACATAAGATTAAGTTGTGACGGGTGATGTGAGGAGAACATGCAAGACTTTGCCATGAGCCTGGAGGAAGCCGCCTGAAGGATGTATTAGATCAGCCACACACATGGAACAAGTGTTCCAACTGAGTGCTGGCAGGAGGTGAGCTGTGGGCTGTGGCTGTGAACTGTGACTTGTGGGCTGTAAGCTGTGGGCTATGGGCTGTGAGATGTGACTGTGGGCTGTGGGCTATGAGCTGTGGGCTGTGGCTGTGAGCTATGGGCTGTTGTCTAACTGTGGCTGTGGGCTGTGACTGTGGGCTGTGGGCTGAGGACTGAGGACTGAGGGCTGTGAGCTGTGACTGTGGGCTGTGAGCTGTGGGCTGTTGTCTGTAACTGTGGCTGTGGCTGTGAGCTGTGGGCTGTTGTCTGTAACTGTGGCTGTGGGCTGTGAGCTATGGGCTATGGTCTGTAACTGTGGCTGTGGCTGTGGCCTGTGAGACGTGAGCTGTAGCAACGTCTTGAGGTCACAGAAATGTGCCCGCCTCTGGGAACTCCCCATAACACCTGAAATGAAGTGCCTCATGCCTTTATCCACTGTGTGGTCCTTATTCCAAGTGCCCCCCTTCCCCGGGAGGTTGAGAGGTATTCAGGCTCCAAATGGAGTCAGATTTCTTCATCCCGCACCTGTCATGCCTGTCACAGGGCCTGGTACATAGCAATTTGGATGGACAAACACTAGTGAATGGAGTGGAGGATTGTTCATGAGTAAGGAATGGGTCAGGGTTTTGCCCAGAACAGGGTCTATCTTCCTGTGTGTATTTATGGAGTTATCAAATGTGAGATGGTATCAGATGCATGAAGGGAACGGGTAGTTTTGCAAGGATGGCTATACAGAGTTCTGTTTTATAATGTAGAGCTATGGTCACTTCATTCAACCAAGTTGGTCCTGGTTGGTTTGGGGGTGGTCTTTGTGCCCTTGTTCTTTGAGTGGTATTATGATTTGAATACGAGATGCCTCTTACAGGCTCAGGTGTTTGCTCACTTGATCTCCAACTTGTGGTGCCATTTGGGAACCTCTAGTAAGTGGAACCTCACTGGAGGGAATAGTTAAGAGGCAGACTTTGAGGTTTTATTACATATTTTAAAAATATTTTATTTTAATTATAAGTACGACTCTGTGAGTGGGTTGGTGCATTTAAATGCAATGCCCACAGGAACCAGAAGAGGGCGCTGGCTCCCCTGGAACTATTGGTAGTTCCTAATGTCTTTGAACTATTGATATAGGTGCTGGGAACCAAATTCAAGTCCTCTGCAAAAGGACACTCGAAACCCCGAGCCATCTCTCCAACCCAGCGCTCAGGTTTTATATCTTGCCCTGTTCTCTAGCTTTGCTGAGTGTGGATTCAATGAGATCAGGCAGCCTCTGACTCCTGCCTCCATTCATGCCTTCTCTGCCTGTTTAAGTCTTTCCTGCTGTGATGAACTCTATCTCTCTGAAGCTGGAAGCTAAACCTTTCTCCCTCACGTTGTTTCTGTCAGGGTATTTTATTGTAGCAACAGAAAAGAAACCCATAGAAGCAGTCACATGTCAAGTTGGCGCTCTCTCAGCGGCATCTGTCCAGGGCAAGCATCGTTTGTCTCTGCTTTCTCTCCCTTTATCCATCCCATCTCAGGACCACTCTGCTGAGGAGGCTCCCTGGGGTCCCTGGGTCCCTGGCTCCTATAACAGGAATTCATATGCTCTGGAGAGGTCGGGCATCTGGGAGTGCTGATTGCAGACGACATTAGAACCAAAATGAGGCTTCGTTCCCAAGTTAGACTCCTTCAGACTGAAAGACACATGCCCACCCATGAGATGAAGACCCACAGGACTAACTTCCGGTGCATAGCTTTTCCTTCCAAGCCCATCACAGAGCTGCTAAGGTCAGGGCAGATGGCTGGACTGATCTCTCAGAAGAGGTCGAAATGGATGGACCTAAGGAGGCGGGGTGGGGGGTGGGGAGGGAGCTCCCTGCCTGAGGCGCGTGAGAAAAGCGAGGAGAGCCTTGAGAGTCAGAGGTCAGTGAAGGCCCAGAGCAGACAGCTGGGCAGCATGAAGTCCGCAGACCCCGGCGTCCACGCCAGCTTCCAGGCGTTCTCTGTCTCTCTGAAACTCAAGGGGATGTGCACAGGGAAGGGGACAGGAGGAGTCCAGAGTAAGCAGCCTGTATTTCAAATGCAGAAGGACAAAGACTGATCCAGACCTTTCTTCCCGTAGAAATCAAAGCCTCAACCTCAGTGGAAGAGGGAAATGAGATCTACAGTCCAGAAGCCATGCATCAAGCCCATTGCAGTGGGAAGGAGGGGAGGAAAGAGGGAGAGCGAGGGAAGGGCGCTCCTTACCTGGCAGGGGGATGAGGAAGGCTTTGCCTTGAGATGTGGAGCGAGCGCCGGCGCTTGCCTAGGATGGGGTTAATCATAACAGCAGAGATACACCTGAGGGCAATGTACCCCCTGCCAAGCGGACAACCATCTTAGGCTGAGCCCTGGAAAGGTGCAGCAGGGAGAGGAACAGGAGGAAAGACGGTGTGAGCCCCTCCCCCCCCCCCAAACCAGTGCAAAGGAAGGGCCTCAAGCCATCCCCAGTAGACACTGCCCTGGCAGAAGAGTGCCCATTCCAAGCACAAGCCACACCCGAGTATCTGAAACCTGTGGGATATTGAAAGTTACCGTAACAGTAAAAAAGTCTCAAAACTGGTTGGACTTCTGACTAGGTTAACTCAGACCCCACCACCATTTTCCTCCATCTCTAGGAGGTCTAGCTTTTGACAGGGACCCGAGGAAGCCTGTGAGACACCTGGATATCCTGAGAGCCAAACTGGGCCCTCACAGGCACTGGGGTAGCTAGGGAGGATCAGATCACTGTGGCTAATAGTTAAAAGCCAGCGCATGAGACCTGGTGGGTGATCTCAGCAGCTATAGAAACCAAGGGGAAAGCCCAAGAGCAGTGCTTGAAACAGAGACGAGAGTTTCCTCCACAGTTCCTCATCCAGGCCTGAAACAGGCAAGAGAAGGACGTGAGGACAGACGCGTGGAGATCTCTCACCCCAGGAATAGGAATCCTTAAGACACTAGGTGGATTGGAACAATCCAGATGAAAGTCAGTGCATGCCAGGCAAGATGGAGCCTCAGATAAGAGCATTTACTGCACAAGCCTGATAACTTGAGCTTGATCCCCCAAAACCAATTCCCACAAGTCACCCTCTGACCTCCATATGCATGCCACGACACCTGCACACTTTTCGTCGCACATATCATACAAACACACACAAAATAACAAGCAAAATCTAACATTGAAAAGAAAGGAAAATAACAGTGTGGAACTATCTCGATTCCCAGAAGTGAGGTCATCGTGCTGCAGACAAGCACTTACCCACGGTTATCTTAAGAACTAGTCACAGAAGATGGGAAGTCCCCATAGGTGCCCATGAACAGATGAGGGGGTAAAGAAATATGGTCTCTATATGTAGGGGCTTGCCACCCAAACCATACAACACTAACTGTTGGGGATTGTCCTTATGACCTAATCACTCCTACAAATCTTCCTCTTAGCACTACAGTGTTAACACATAAACTTTGAAGATAGCCGATAATCAAAGAAGCCACGTGCCTCATTTATCTTGGGGTCCACTGTTAGAGGACCCCATTTCCTGGGTCTTTGGAGAGCTGAAACAACAAGGCAGGTATCAAGGCAGAGGAAAACTGCTCAGCTCATGGTCACAAGCAAGAGAGAAAGAGGAAGGGGCCGAGTCTCAAAGTGCCCTTAGGGTCACTTCCTCCAATGACCTAAGCACTTTCTCCAAGGCCCTACCTTTCAAATATCACCACCTCCCAGCAGCAACACCCTGGGGACAAAGGATCACAGTGACCTTGAGGAAACTGGGGATCCAAACCCCAGCAAGGCTGGCTGGACTCCCAGCTGAGTCAACAGGCTCTTGTGGCATCTGTCATGGCAAGAAAGCTTTGCTTGTGTCTGGGCTCACTGGTTAGTTGATGGGGCCATTCTTCTCTCTGCTTGCTACATGCTGATCCTTGGAGATTTCCTATCCTTGATCTTACTGGTAGAGTGGGTGAATGGACCATAAATCACAGAGCAGAGAAGGAGCGCCCTCCTGTTCCTCTGTCTCAGACACAAGCGGCTTAACACGATTAAGTGCAGCCCATATCTGATGATGGAATTAGCTGCAATGGTTTCCTTTACCAAGCCTTTTGAGCCCTGCTATTCTGCTCTGAGACTGGCTAGGCAGGAGCAAGCACTCCTCTTAGGAGTTCCCTAAGGGAAAACAAAACAAGACACAAAAACCACTGAATACATCAAACACATTAAGCACAGAAGTTTGAGAACCCCCTTCACGTTAGGCAGAGGAACCAATGTTGAGTTGCACCTTCTGGGGAGTCTTATTGTCACCCTGTGGGGCACATAGACCACTTCTAGCATTAATCCCAAAGATGGGAGGAAAAAGACCACTGAACCAAATCATCATGGCCAAATTAATGAAAGCAAACTTTGGCTGCCTCCCCATGAGGCAGGGTTTGAGAGGTCAGCATTGGAGGTGAGGAAGACAAGGTTTTTATAGCTTAGGGAGTATGGGGTTTCCAAATGGGGAATTTGGCGGGCAAAATAGGTGGGGTTACAGGGGCAGAATATAAGCATAACAGGTTAGTCATGATGACCTCCTGGAAGAAAGACAAGATTGAAAGGTGGTCTTAAGAAGGCAGTTGAGCTGGGTGGCGGTGGCACACACCTTTAATCCCAGCACTCAGGAGGCAGAGGCACGGATCTCTGTGAGTTCGAGACCAGCCTGGTCTACACGAGTTACTTCCAGGACAGGCTCCAAAGCTACAGAGAAACCCTGTCTCAAAAAAATAAAAACAAATAAAATTTTTTAAAAATGCTGAGAAGAAGGTAGTTATGTAACAACCCTGTTGAAACAAGGTAAGGTTGAAAGATGGTTATTAACCTTTTGAAACAAAGACATTGCTATCATTCCTGGAACAGGCAGTACAGAACCATTGTAGTTAAGGTTATAGGTGAGGTCAAGCCCAATCCTTGAGAAACAGATTGAATCATTAACAGGTATGAACCTAGTTTGTCTTTACTATAAGATGACTTTCAAGCCTAAGATGGAGGCAGGTTGGCTCATCACCAGTTTAGGATATTCCAGGATTTGAGTGAGCCTGTGTGTTAGGCAGCTTTCAGACACTATGACAGATACCCGATATAACTGGCTTGTAAAGGGAAAGCTTTTATTTGGCCTACAGTTTTAAAGGTTCTGGTCCAGGTTAGGTTGGCCCGCTGCTTTGGGTGAGGTGGCTATCGTGGCAGGAAGAGCTAGTGGAGCTTTTAGCTCATGGCCGAGAAGCTGAAGAGAGTAAGGGAAAGAGTCTGGGACAACACAATCCTGTAAGTTACACACCCAGTGCCTAAAGATGTTCAAGGAGGCTCCACCACCTCCCTAGAGAGTCACTCTGGGGACCAAGGCTTCAACACATAAGCCTTTGGAAGTTAGCAAACGTCTAAACTGCAACATCATCTTCTATTCAATGGACCATGGTCTTGCCCTTTCCAGCAATGTCTGAACCTTGGTTTTGATCAGTGTGGCCTTTCTCCACATTGCCTCCACCCTAAATTCTCTTCCTGAGAAAGCTTGAGAGAGGAGAAGTAGCTACTGGTAGGTTCCGTGTTTTTATTTTCTTTAGTAGCTCTTTGTGAGTGTGAAAAAAATGCCTGAGGGAAAGGATTTAAAGAAAGACATTTATTTTGGCTCCTGTTTTCTAAAGTTTCCATAAGGGCTGGGGAGTATTTTTGTCCGTGTGATGCAAGCTACGATCATCTAGGAAGATGCCTCCTAAGAAAATGAGATGCCTCCAACTGAGAAAAAGGCTCCATCAGATCAGCCTGTAGGAAAGTCTTTGGGACATTGCCCTGATTAATGACTGATGTGGGCTCAGCTCACTGTGGTGGTGTACCCCTTGGGAATGTGGTCTTGACTTGTATAAAAGAAGGAGGCTGAGCAAGCATGGGGAGCAAGCCAGCAAGCAGCACTCCTCCATGACCTCTGTTTCAGTTCCTGCTTTGGGTTCCTGCTCTGACTTCACTTGGTGATCTACTATGACAGGACCAACTAAACATACGCTTTCCTTCTCAAGTTGTTTCTATTCAGAATGTTTTACTACAGCAGAAGAAAGCAAACAAGAGCACAGGGCCCGGTTAGCTGGCTTGACTGTTTGGGGCCTGATGTGAGGGAGAAATGGCAGTGAAGATGTGTGGAAGCAAAGAAGGAAAGGGTGGCTGTGAGGAACACGAGACAAACCACTTCCCTCGAAGACGTCCCAGCGTCCTACTTCCTTCAACGGGGCCCACCCTTTAGTTCCCACCACATCCCAAGACATCATCATGTCTTGAATTCATCAGGGGATGTATCTATTGATCAAATCCAAGCCTTAATGGTTCAATCACATCCCCACATCCCCACGCCGAACCCTGTACTGGGGACCAAGCCTTCAGCACACAAATTTGAGAGTAAGCTTCAAAATCAAGCAGCATCACTGAACATTTTATTTTATTCCTTTTAGTATTCGATTGCCCATTAGCTCCTAATAATCCTATACAGCAAAATTTCCCCATTCCAATTATTTTTATGGTTTCTACACCCCAGGAAGACCCCGGTTTATAGGATTCATCCATTCATCCGTTCTTGCTGTACAAACACTCCCATCCCCATCAGCTCCTAGTTACCAAGGTGTCAGTCAGTGGGAGCCAGGAAGAGACAGAGGGCCACCCCACACAAACACAGACTGAGTAAGGAACCCCGGAGGCACAGAGCAGAGAAAAACCACAAGTAATTAGGCACTGATGAGTTCCAAGGGTTCCGCGCATTTGTTTTTAGTGCCATTTATTTCACTGCATGTTAGCATAATTTAATTTTTAATAGTGCCTGTGATAAATAACAAGCCAAGGCGATCCCTGATCACTCACCCTGCAGCTCCATGGCTGGTCTGAGCCGGCTTCAGCGCTTGGCTGCCCACACACTTCTCATCCGGGTCGTCTGGGTTCTTGGCCCCGCAATTACAGTGGCAGAAGCCAGGCTCATTTCTCAGGCTTGCAACGTGCTGGCTGCGGAGGCTGGCAGTCGGACACCCCCCCCCCCCACTTGCTCACTCTCCTAATGTAGTGTTTGACACTTGCAATTTATTTTTCCACCCGTTTATCATCAGAAATGATTAAATTTCCAATGTAAATACTGCACGGCCAAGCTGAATCAATTACACAGCCGCCGGGCAAGCATGACCCAAGGGACTTGGAAAAATCACTTAGACCCCATGGAGGCCACCACAGGGTAAACACTGGTCACATCCTTCTGGACCTCAGGTGGTCACACAAGACCTCGACTCACTTCCAAGGACTTGGGACCTCACACCACACCTTCTCTTTCTCCTGTAACTGTCCTGGCAGAAATGAAGACACAACAGTGTCTCTCAGTCCAACTATCAATCAAACTATTAAAGAGCCCAAAGAAATGGGAATTTCTTCGGGAATCTCATGTTGGAGAAGGAGAGGGTACCAGATAGAAGGATGGCTAATCTCTGGGGGAGACTGACTGTGTGTTAGCCCACCTTGTAGGATGAGGCCGAACGAAGCCCAGACACTGTTGGTCAGTGGTAGGCTTAGAAGTGCATACTCTTGACTTTCTACTGAAACTTTAATCTCACTCCCCAAACTTGAGGGACTGTGTGTGTGTGTGTGTGTGTGTGTGTGTGACTGAATCTCTTAACCACTCTTTCCAGTGACCACATTGAATAAAATCTCCTTTTTTCTACTTTTATTATTAGTTTGTTTTCATGGGCTTCTCCAAGATAGGTGGATGAACTTGATTTCTTGGGGTACAGATTGTGAACCCGTTCATTAACACTCTTGTCCCAGTCCCCACACTGCCTCTTGAACGGTCTTCCCTGATTCAGAGTGGCCCTTCCCACCTGGCCCACTGTGGAGAACAGTGTGGGTGGGTGGAAGCTCCGTTTGGTCCCCACCCAAGCAGGTGAGGAATGACTAATGCTCACGCGGAAAGAGGACGAGGGAACCGGGACAACAAGCTGTTGTGCGTCCTAGCATACTCACAGAAGTCCACATTCAGGTGGGATTTGTTCACCCCATCCCACTGTGCTTGGCTGGTGTGGGGCTCCAGCAGGCTCTCAGGCATCTCTGGGCCCACCTACACTTCAATTTCAGAATCAAAAACCAGAACCGATGTGAGCGCCGCCCCAGCTCTGTTGCTGACTGCTGGTCAGTTTCTGGCTCCCGCTCTCAGTCTGAAACCCTCCCCTCTGACCACAGGCTGTCATCACTGTTTAGGGGGTGATAAGTTCTTGAAACCTGTCTTTTTATGTAGAATTTACTTTGGAGAATGAAATAGCCATCAGAAATTCTTGGTGCCTTGTATTATTGCCAGGAGATGTAAGCAGGCTTCAGAGAGGAACCCGTGAGCACCGGACAGGGAGGCTGAGCAGGCAGGCTACTGAGCTATTACCCATTTTCTCTGTCTTGTAGCAAGCGTTTGTGTCCCCCCCTCCCCAGACCCCACTTCCCCGCTCCTACTGGGAAGGGGTGTGGCTGAGTCACTGTTCTACCTTCTCTAAAGGGTACCATTTTGCCTTGGAGAAGGGAGAGGATGGCCCACACTTTCTTCTACCTCTCTACGTTTTTATATTGAGTTTTGTTCACGAACTCCATCGTAGACAAAAGAGCATGAAGTAAAACAGAAAGCGAAACCTCTTAGAAAGGTTGGTCCTGGCCAGGAGGAGGCAGCAGGGCCTCTGGAGGAGAGCCAAGACTTCTTCAGGCTGTGTGCTGAAGTGATAGCTCAAGACGTCCACGAGGGATGGATCCCCAGAGGGTCATGCTTCAACTGGGAAACCCAGAGCCATAATAGAGGCAGAGGGGCTGGGCTGGACCCCTGAAGGAAATAGAACTCAGGTTGGCCTGACGCTCTAGACACTCCAGGAGGCTGGGGGGTGGTGTCCCTTAAGAGTGGCCACTGAAACACAGCTTCCTTCAGTCCCTTTGGGCCTGTGGTGCCCAGGATGGGACAGCCTGGGGGTATAACCAGGGCTAAATTCAAGCGAGCATGGAATTGAACATCTACAATGTCATTGCTCCTCACTGAGACTGTCTGATGGTGACCACACTTGTCTGATTCCAGTTTTGTCACTAGAATCTTCATCTGAAGCCTGCCAACCCCTAGTCATCATTTGTGATAACAAGCCATCTTGGAACCGCCACAAAGCCCAAAGCAGAATGGCCTCTGCAGACCCCGCACACTGACTATTGACCAAACAAGCCTCCCCCCACTTCCCAGGAGCAGAGGTGAAGGTCCGTGTGTCATCTGCTGGCCGGAGAGTCACAGTCTCTGGTTCCAGGAGGCAATCTCTGCTGTTTACTCAGCTCTATGGGTGGAATAACAGTCAATGAGGACCAGGATGATTGATCAGGGACTGCAAGGGATGTTCCAGGAGGTCACAGTAAATCACATCCCTGCAAACAGAGGGGGTGGATGCAGGATGCAGGGGATGGGTTTCCCTTGTTCCTCCCCACAAGAACCCCTCAGATTCCTTTAGAGTCACCTGGAAGGCAGAGCTGGTGGGTTTCAGTGACGAGGTGGCTGTGAGGGTCTAAGAACGGCTCCATAGGAGATACTGGCAACAGTTTTCAAGAGATGCTCGCCAGTGGCTGGTGACTTTGGATCCAGCCTGAGAAACCGCACTGAGTAAATTGTGGTGTGAGACTGACTTCTAGCATCCTTTGTCTTTCTTTGTTAATGGCCTGAGAATGCCCACAGGCATTCAGTCTGTTGAATATGCTAGGTCTATAGGCTGAATATGGATGCCTCAGCGTTGCAGAGGAATTTTGGGTGATGTCCAGGCAGCCAGGTGTTTCTGTCATTATCCGCATCCTTTGGAAGTCGCTTGCTTGTACTTCCTGCTTACTCAGTTGATATTATTTCCTATTTGGGTCTCTGAGGGAGTTGAAGATTAGATAGCTATAATTATAGTTTTATCATACACAGAAAGCAAGTTATGATAGAAAATAAATTAGGTACAAGACTTTGGACTCACCAAGATAGGATAGATATGGAGTATTTTCTCTGAATTTGTCAAATGCCAATGGATTAGATATAGTTGATATATTTATTGCCTGTATATATTGTATATAGTTGTTGTACTTACTGTATATAGTTTTTCTTATATTAGTTATAGCCTTCCTTTTTATTTTAAACAAAAAGGGAAAATGTAGTGGCATTTCAATTTATTTTAATAAATAAAGCCTGCCTGAAGATCTGAGAGTAAAATAGTCCCACTGGTCAGCCTTATCGACCAGGTAATGGTAACAAATACTTTTAATCCCAGTGGTGCACACCTTCAATCCCAGGCCTAGAGAGGATTATAAAACAGGAGGAAACTGCTCTCAACACACAGTCTCATTCTAAGATTCCCAGAGACAGGATTGTGATTTCGGACTGAAGTCGAGGTAATAGCCAGTGCTTGGCTGCTTTGCTTTTTGGGTCTTCAGGTTGGACCCCAATTTCTGACCCTGAGTTTTTATTAATTGTGCTTCATCAAAGAACTAAAGAAAGACTCGGGGGACATCAAGAAGATGATAAACACACACACATACACACACCAATAAGAGATATAAATCAAAAAATTGAAGAATAAATTCTGGCCATAAATGCTATCAGGGAAATTCAAAAGCAGATGCCATGACTTGAATTTTATATCCTTTCCAAGTTCATAATTTGAAACCAAATCCCCAGTCTGAACATATTTGGCAGTGACTTTGAGGAGTAGTTAGACCATGAATGTTATTAATGCTCTCATAAAGGAGTCCCCAAAGAGACATTTCACCCTGCTGCCAGGGGAAAACACAGTGTGAAGAAGTCACATAGGAACTTTGCAGAGGCCTGTATCAAATACCAAGTCTGCTTTGCTTTGATCGTGGATGATCCACCCCTCCTCCCAGAACAGTGAGAAAGAAATGGCCATTGCTTATAGATCATGAAAACGATAATATTTTTTATGGAAGCCTAGATGGCCTAAGACAGCAGAAGAAACAATCGCCACCTTGATATGATGATTGGAACGGTCAAGACAGAAAGAATGAAGAGGGAGAAAAAATGAGTAGCACCTCTGGGGTCCATGCCACCAAGAAACCATTATATTCACTGCAAAAGTCCCGAAAGAAGAAAAGAAAGAGAAAAGATCATAGAAATTAATTGAAATAGACACTTTAAATTGGATGAGAAGCTGAATGAATTTAAAGGCACCCAGACTAGTCAGCCTGTCAAAAGAGAGAAGATAGTCTTGAAGACACAGCCAGCATGGCAGTGACTTGTCACCAAGGAATGCTTGATCCAGTTGCCAGCAGATTTCTCATCAGAAACCTTGGAGACCCAAAGTCAGTAGGCTGGTGAATTCAATATATTGAAAGAAATATAAAACACCCATCAAGAATCCTGCTTGTGGCAAACTTTCCCTCCAAAAGTGGAGGAGCAATGATGACATCCAAAGGTAAATAAAGCCCAGGGAGTGTGGGTAACTGTGGATGCTGAGTAACTGTGTGATGACAGGATCGAGAATCGCCTAGGAGACAAGCCTGCAAGCACACCTGGGAGGAATTACCTTCATTAGGCTAATTGAGGTGGGAAGAGCCACTCTCCATGTGAGTTGTACCATTCCCTGAGCTGGGGTCCTGACTGTCACAAGGTAGTTATTGCTCTCCATTTCCTGGTGGTGGAGTGTGAAACTACCTCAAGCCCCTGCTGCAATGGCTTCCCCGACACGGTAGACTGTACCCTTGATCTCTGAGCCCCAATATTCACTTTCTTCCCTAACCTGCTCTCTTCAGAGTGTTTGATCACAGCAACAGTAAGTGACCAAGAGGGAGTTTGTTGCTATGGTACCTGTCCTGTAAGAAATGAGACCCTTCATATAAATGTAAGATGTAACAGGGTTAGAAATATGGCTCAGTGGTGAAGAATGTGTGCTGATCTCCCAGAGGATTCAGGTCTGGATCCGAGCTCCCATGTAGTGGCTCACGGCCACTTGTAATTTTATTTCCAGAAGTTTCTGGTACCCCTTGGGTACCAGGCATGCATATGGTGTACATACATACAATAGAGAAAACATTCATACACATAAAATAAATAGGTTTTAAAAGGGAGTTGTTCTACACATTTAAAAATAAAGTAAAAAGATACTATAATGACCTTGTACCCTGTAAAGATTTGTCACTTGTATTGGTTTAATAAAGTGCTGATTGGCCAGTAGCCAGGTGGGAAGTATAGGTGGGGTGACCAGAACAGGAGAATTCTGGGAAGAGGAAAGGCTCAGTCTGCAGTCATAACCCAGACACAGAGGAAGCAAGATGAGAATGCCTCACTGATAAAAGGTACCAAGTCACGTGGCTGACACAGACAAGAATTATGGGTTAATATAAAATATAAGAAGCCTGAGCTAATAGGCCAACCAGTTATGATTAATGTAAGCCTCTGTGTGTGTCTTTGGGACTGAATGGCTGTGGGACCGGGTGGAACAGAAACCTCTGTCAACAAGATGGTAATTTGAAAAATCCTAAAAATTAGAATTATCCAGTGTGAGTGTGTGTGGGGGTGGTGGTGTCTCGAGTAGCTAAGGTTGGCCTTGAGCTTGCTATGAGTTGAGAATGATATTTAACTTCTGATCCTCCTACCTCGGCCTCTCCAGTATTGGGATTACAGGTACACACATTACACCCAGCTTTGTATGACACTGGGGGATTGAACTCAGGGCTTCACACTTCTGGGCAAATACTTCACAACACCTTTTAATTATACCTTTTGATTCCTGCGTAATTTGAGAGATTGAGAAACCACCTTATTCAATGTCTCCGGCCATGCAACACGGAAGGAAGTGTTTTGGTGACATTTGGTCACGGAGAGACAGAGCTGGGTAGGAGTAGAGTTCTGGATATTGTTGATGTTAAGTGGGAGAGACGGACATTCAAACCAGACTTGCATCACCCTAGGATACTCAATGTAATCTCCATGGTCCTCACAAGGAAACCGGCTCTGGAATTAGCTCAGTGGCAGCAAGAAGAGAATTTAAATGTTTCCCTACAAAAATGAAACAGAAAGAGAGATATCAGCAGGAGTGACTCCCAATTAAAAGAGACAGTTGTCTAAGGACAACAGAAAAACAAAGTAACATGTCGGAATGGAGCCCTCTACCAATAATTACTCTAAATGAAAATGGATGCAGCTCTCCAGTCAACATATAAGCTTGTCAGAATAGATTAGAAACCATGGACAAATGGTATGCTGTCTCTGAAAGACTCTCTTTAGATACAAAGACAGGACTTTATTGAAAGTGAAAAGATGGGAAAGATTGCCGTGCAAATAGGAGCCTAAAGAGGCGAGGGTTGGGCATAGTCAAATTGGGCAAAACTCTCTTTAAGTCAGGATCCCAGGGCTCATTAGAGGGAGGCCCAGGTCTTTCCAATGAGAGCACACCCCAACACACGTCCATCTGCTCAGAGCTACTGTAGATTAGGCTGAACTAAACAAGGCATCCTTGCTCACTAACAAACCACATAGCGCATCCTGCAGGGAGAGTCACAGTCAACCCTGTCCTTAGCTAGTGGGTAATGGGTCCCTCATGACCTTTCTGGACTCTTCCTCACCCAGGCAAATGATGTCTCAGAGATCACTCTGAGGAGCCTGTGGCTCTTGTCACTTCACACTCTTGATTATGAGCACAGCCCCTCCCTCTCCTACCTCACCCCACCCATGTGGTTCTGCAAGGGCAGCCAGGCAAACTCACAGAGTATGAGAGCTAGGGAGAAGCTTCCTAGTAGCCTGGGAAACCCTTGTAGTTTACAGAAAAGACAGAGGCCAGAGAGGGGACCTCTGAGGCACACCCAGCAGGGTGGGTGCGCTGCTGACTCCCAGGCTAAGCTCCTCACCATGGGTCTTGCTGGCAGCAGAGTGCTGAGCCAGTCATCCTGTGGCCCTCATCATCCTGAAACCCAGTGCTCACACACTGACAACCCCTCCCTCAAATAGTGTTATTCTCTGCAAGGTGAAGTTCTTCTGTTTAACAGTGAGGTACCAAGAGGTCAGCTGGGGGCTCTTCCAAGGTCACATTGACCTGTCTGACGTCAGGACAAATGACCTGACTCCCAGAACCCAGGACAGAGGCTTTCAAAGGATTAGAATCATGGTAGCCTACTTTGATCCCAACAAAGATGGTGGCACTGAGGCTGTTGGCCCTCTTACCAACTAGGGAGGAGGTTCAGACACCCAGCCGCCTTGGCTGTGGTACTCAGTTTGCCAGTGGTGGAGTGGGGCTTGGACATATCTTTTTGGGTCCAGTGTGGTGTCCCAGGTTTCCCTCCTCCACTGCTAGCTGGACACTAAGCAATGGCATTCTGCCCAAGGAATCCTGCAGTGTGGGGAGGAGAGGGCCTGTCTGTCACACACATTTCACACAACAAAAGCCCAGCCGCTCCAAGATGCCCCTGGAGCCAGTGGGGCCTTTAGTTTCCTTTCTGTGTCTTTGACGTGAGGAGACTTCCCTGAGGTCATGACATGGCTTTTGTGCTGCTGGGCCTCCTGTTCTGTATCAAGACAGACAGCCACCAACTGGCTGTAGACCTCTGAATGTCCTTGAAGTATCCCCTGCTCCCATTGGCTGGAGAGACATGCAACATGACTACCGTTTTTGCATAGAATAGAGGCTGTGTGGACAGAGAAGATGGACACCAGAGAGGAGTCTGCACCCTGCCAGGACACCTGTGAATTCCTTGGCATTCATTTTGGTTGGCACTACCTTGGGAGCGAGTTATCTGTGACTCCAGGCAGTGAGAGGCTGAACTCAGGTCCCTACAGAGAGGTGTTCCTGGCAGTTCCTGACATCTAAGGCCTGGTCTGATGAATCCAGAGACACTCCCTGCTATGATTGTTCGTCACTTTAAGAGACAAGCCACACCCACTCCCTGCAGCCCCTTCCTCCCTTGCCATCTTGACTTTTTCTCTCTGTTCCCTTTTCCTCTCCCTTCCCTCCCTCCCTCCCTCCCTCCCTCCCTCCCTCCTCCTCTCTCTCTGCTCTTTTCTCTCTCTTCTCTCTCCCCCCTCTCACCCCCTTCTCCCCTTTTTCATTCCCCTCCATAATTCAACTAATAAATATCCAATTCCATTCTGTACGATGTGTCTGTCCATGTGCCTCCCACCCACAGCCTGCCTGCACCGCTCTGTCCTGCTCGCCGGGGCTCGCTGGGGACTGCCTGCCACTGCATGTCTGGGGCCAGCCACCTTGGTTTGTGGACCTGCCACAAGCTGGGACCCGCAAAATCATAACACTCCTTAAATCTGTCCTCCTTCCCCTTGGCTTGCCAACCTCCTTCTTGACCTAAGCCGCAGCCTCCCCAGCTCCCAGCACATCTGTGCAGATGTGAGGAGGAAGTGCCTGCCCACCACCTGTGTTTCTGACATCACTTTAAAGCAAAAACTCAACAACCTGTTGTCGAAAGTTCAGACAAGAAAAATCTCCCTGTCCAAGAGTTTCTAATATCCTGGCAGTGGGACATCTATTCTTGTCACCTGAGGAGCGGCCGTTAGGGCAACGCCTATCAAAATTGAAATGCACGGGCCTCTCACTCAGCAGTGTGAGCAGTGACTCACTTCAGTTGCCAAAGCGTAACGGCAAAAACAAGATCCTCTGTCTCTATGACTAGGAGAAGGGTAACGGAAATGACACCTTCTCTCCAGCAGCCATTAAAAGATAACAAGCTGGGCCCCTACGCACTGACCCAGAAGGCTGTCCATCATGTTTAGAATGGAAATGTCTGATAAATGCATGTGTGGCAAGCTGCTGTTCCAATACCGTTTTCAATCATGTTGTAGAAGCTCAGATAAATATCTTGGAGGAGGGACCTGGAGAGAAAGTCTTCACAGAACTCGGGCTGCCTTGAGTAGCATTGCCTCCCGATTGCTGCTCAGGGATGTCGCCCGTGTCCACACCCCTGCACTGTCAATTTCCCCTCTCCCCGGGCCATGCCAGTCAGAGGATCGCCACACCTTTATTCTCTACTCTCTGGAAACCAGCATGGAACACAAAGAGAAATGAAACAACCCCTTTCCTGCCACCTTTTTGTTTTTATTCCAGACACTCTCCCCCCCCCCCCCACTCTCATTTGGTCCAGATTTCATGCCCTCACCTTGCACTGTGTTCAGATCGGTTTTGTCAACGTCACCAATGGCCTCATGGTGAATTGTTGACTGGCAGCAGTTTCTGAGCTTTGGGCCTCTGGCAACCGTGGCTTCAGTTATGGTGTGAATGTGAAATACAGTCCCCTGAACTCACATGTTTAAACACTTCCTCTCCAGCTGGCGCTGCTCTTCTGACAGGCTGTAGTACCTGTGGGGAGGCAGGGTCTGGCTGGCAGACGTTTGCTGCTGGAGGGAGGTTTGGGAACTTAGGCTGACTTTTGCTGCCTGCCATTGATCTCTACTCTCAGGTCTGTGTAAGCGGAGGCCTGTCCCTCTTTCCTCCAAGGACAGAGCCCCTACCCTGCGCCATCTTTCTCCGTTGGGAAACCAAGTGCCCCACTATACCCTCCTCCCTTAAGCCACGTCTGTCAGGCTTCTGCGACAATGTGAGAACGACTCATAGCTTCTAAATCCCTCCCTCCTGGTGGATCCAGGAACCTCTTCCATTGCTCCTGACCCTCTGAGATCCCCTGGTTGTTCCCCCCTGTTATCTTTCCTGGTGTCTCCTTGACTGCCTTCCTGCCCTTTCACCAGTCCTGACTCTCTTGGGTTCTCACAGAAGTCTCCGAATGTTCCCCTCCTCTCCCGCCCTGCCCCTGTCGCAGCCCACTGCCTCGCCCTAGGAATGTGCTTCTCACAGAGCAGCAGCGGTTTCATAGAAAGATCCAGCTTCTTTGGGATCAAAGTGCTACACTGGGCACTTGGGCAGCTACTACATCCTCTGCCCTCAGGCTTCTCTTTGGTCCTGTAAGTCTGCTCTGCTCAAAAACCTTTGTGCCTGACCTTCCATTCTTCAACTTTGCTTGGTCACCGCTCCAGGGGCGTTAACTCCTCTGTCACCTCTAGAGCCACCCTGTCTCCCACCCCACACCTGCTGTGTCCTAACACACTCCACCGTTGTCTTCACCATCAGTGGCCCTGACAGATGACCCATCCGCAGATGACTGACCAATTCAATTCTTTCTCTCATGTTTACCCCGAGCTCCTGACTCAGCTCCTGGCACAGAGCAGACTGTGGGGTGGGGGCCACTGTCATGACTCAGATGCTGACCAAGCTGTGGAGAGCAGATTGCCCCTGTACTGAGTTCTGCAGGATCCTGAACCCCACTCCACTCCCAAAGAAAGCTGACATACCTACACAAAGAAAGTAGGTAGATGGCATTTGTCTCTGTGTCTTGGAGATTTTCTACTTGTTGTGATTTCTGAAAACAGGTCCAAAGTCTTTTCTGAGGCCGAGCTGGGGGTATCTGGAACCTAAGCAGCCCTTGGCATTCCAGATGCTATGAGTGGGGGTATTGGAGAGCTGGGGAAGGGGGGAACATTAGGGAGCCTTAAAACTGTGTGCTTCCTTCTGGTGTGATTACATCTGCTTCTCCCTGTGTCGTGCATGACCTTTACTTGAGATCCAGCCTCGCGAGGAAGGGTTCTCAGAGGGAAGGGATACCATGGCTTCCAGAAGGCTTTCCCACATGTTTCTTGAAGAGCTGTTTTCTCTGAGACCTACAGAAAGACCACTATTAAAAACCCACAGGTGAGCCCCACAGGGTGATGAGGACAAAGTTTGAAACCCATGAAAGTTGTGGGAGGCAATGTGTGACAGCAATCTTCAGTGACATCCAGAGAAAGCTGGGTGGTTGCAAGGGTGTTCTTTCAAATTCTGCATGGCCCAGTGAAGGCCTGTTTCACAGAACCTTCTGTTTCTGAGTCCTGTGCAGCTTAGGCTGGTCTCAAACTCCTCATGTAGCTGAGGATGACCTTCAACCCCATCTTCTTGTCTCCCAGTCCTGAGTGTTAGGATTATAGGTGTCTGCTCTCTTCTGGTTGATGTTACACTGAAGACCAAACTTAGAGCTGCATGTGTACTAAGCAAGCACTCTACCAAATCAGTCACATCCCCATCCCCCTGGCATTTCTCTTAGAAACACGCACCCTGTGTGCGCCTCATACAACCCTGCTCAGTTTCCATTCTGGGTCTCTCCAGTGTAAAGAGCATCCTCCCTGTCAGGGCTGGGTGGGACAGCGGTCTAGGCACAGTGGCGAGCAGGGATACAGATGACCCGGGGAACTGGCCCACCCACTCTCTTACAGGGGCTTCGGGAGGATTTTTCAATAGTTACTCATGGTAGTTTAAATGGAATTGGCCCCCATAAGCTCACAGGGAGTGGCACCATTAGGAGATGGGGCACTATTAGAAAGTGTGTCACTGTGGGGGTGGGCATTGAGGTTTCCTATGCTCAAGCTACACCCAGTGTCAGTTCACTTCCTGTTGCCTGAAGATCAAGATGTAGAGCTCTAGCACCATGTCTTCCTGCCAAGAGGATAATGGACTGAACCACTGAAACCATAAGCCATCCCCAATTAAATGTTTCCCTGTGTAAGAGTTGTCATGGTCGTGGTGTGTCTTTACAGTAATAGAAACCCGAAGACACTGCTGCTAGACAATTGGCATCTAGAACCGTCTGCACTGTCTGTCAATCCAGCCAAGAGCTCAGACAGGAAGAGGCATCTCTGATGTCCAGATGGCAGAGGCAAAAGTGCAGGCAAAAAGTGGTGAAGGGAATACGAAAAATCTCATTTCCCTATCATCATCGCCATTGTGAAGAACCCACAGTGAGGCCCCGCAAAGGGATCAGGATGGATTTTTAAAATTTATTTTAATTTTTTAATCTATCTTTTCTCATTTTATATGCCAACTCTATTTCCCACTCCCTTCACTCCTTCTTATTGCTCCATCTTCCCCCCCCCTCCCTACCATCCCACCCCATCCACTCATCAGAGAGGATAAGGCATCCCATGGGGAGTCAACAAAGTCGAGCACATTGCTTTGAGGAAGGACTATGGACCTCCCCACTATATCTAGGCTGAGTATGGTATCCCTCCAGAGAGAATGGGCTCCAAAAAGCAAGAACAAACAGTAAGGATAAATCCTGGTCTCACTACCCAGCCATACAACTGTCACCCACATTCAGAGAACCTAGTTTGGTCCTATGCTGGTTTCCTCATAGTCAGGCCAGAGTTGGAAGACTTGCATTAGCTCAGTCAAGCCATTTCAGTGGGTGTCCCCATCATGGTCTTGACCTCTTTGCTCGTATTCTCACTCCTCCCTCTCTTCGACTGGACTTTGGGAGCTTAGCCCAATGCTCCACTGTGGCTCTCTGCCTCTGCTTCTATCAGTTGCAGGATGTAGGAACCTATAGTTCATGACTCCAGAGAAGTAAGTAACAAGAAGAACCCTAAAAGAAGCATACATAGATCCCCTGGGAAAGGGGAAATAGACAAGATTTCCTGAGAAAACTGGAAGCATAGGGGTGGGAGGAGGAGGAAAGAAGGGGGGAGAGGAGAACTAGAGAGAACCGGATAGCTGAGAGGGGGGAAAGACAGAGATGGAGAACAAGGAAAGAGATATTTTGATTGAGGGAGACATTATGGGGCTAACAAGAAACCTGGCACTAGAGAAATTCCCAGGAAACCACAGGATGACCCTAGCTAAGACCCTAAGCAATAGTGGAGCGGGCTCATGAACTGGCCAGCCCTGTAGTTAGGTTGATGACTACCTTAAAAGTTACCAGAGAACCTACACCCAGGATAGATTTTTGAAATGAATGAAAGTCGTTGGAGGCAGCTTGTGACAGCGACACCCACAGAAGGCGGGATGGAGGGCGTCCTTTCAAGTTCTGCATGCCCTAAGCTGCCCTGCAGCTCAATTTGCCAGCAGATCCCTGGCAGTCACCTGTCCCTGTCACTGATGAGAGCAGGAAGGCAATGAAAGCCACCAGGACAGGACTGCAGTCACGTCTGAATTTTTATCTTATGCTTTATACCTGAGATGAGTTTATTTACTAAAGAAACTGTTTAAAATGGGATATCTTTCCCAAGACACAACAACAATAGAAAGCAGTTTAAAAACAACTAAAGGACCAGCCCCTCATGGGGTTGTGGTAGATGAAACAGGGTAAGGCAAAGCTTGTGGTCCTGATGCTGAGCCCAGCATGTGAGGAGTGGGAAGGCTGCGGCATCACTATGGTGGCTGTGTGGTTGTGGCCGCTGCTTCTAGCCATCATGGAACATCACACCTTTGTTGTTTAGTCTCTCTCTCTCTCTCTCTCTCTCTCTCTCTCTCTCTCTCTCTCTCCCTCTCCCCATAGCTGAGCAGACTCATCACTGGGATCAGAACATGCCTGTCCCAACCCTAGAGCAGGACAATGTGCTGGAAAAGTCACACTTTTGTTGTTTAGTCTCTCTCTCTCTCTCTCTCTCTCTCTCTGTCTCTGTCTCTCTCTGTCTCTGTCTCTCTCTCTCTCTCTCCCCCCCCCCCTCCCCATAGCTGAGCAGACTCACCACTGAAGTCAGAACATGCCTCTCTCAACCCTAGAGCAGGACAATGTGCTGGAAGGTCCAGGAAAACCCGGGTGCCATCTGTTTCTGCTGGGTTCGTGACTCAGTAGCGGGGACAGATCGCCTGTGTACTGGGCAACCCTTTCTACATCCCTCTCAGTGAGGGCTGTGGGCTCCCTGCTCGTCTTGACTGTAGCGCTGAGAACTCGGGGGTTTGCTGAGGAAATTGGGACAACTGGCCTGCTTGAGCAGGCCGTCCTTTTCCAGATCGTTACCGACAGATCCATATTGGACGGCACCACCCAGTGCAGCATCGCTTCCCCGGGCTCCAGACACGGCCGAGAAAGACCATCAATAACCTTGACAAAATCTAAATAAAAGTGTCTCCGGTAACCGTAGGGGAGGGATGTGCGGGCGCTTTTCGAGAAGTCCATAAATCTGGGGCTGATGGATCACCTGGGCAGGTACTCTGCCACCAGCGTCCTGGCTCGGGACCAGAAGTAGCGTAATTACTGCTCCAGCGGCGGTTATCTGAGCTAGCTAGTCCATTTTTCTCTTTTATTACCCCTGCATTTCAGGAAAGTGTCCTCTGCAGACCCCTCTTATCTAAATGTTGGATTTATTTGATGGCTCCACTAAGACCGGACAGTGGAGCCAGAGCTTGCTCTGCAATAAGAGGGACTCTGTCCCTGAGCCCAGCTGCCCAGAGGGCTCTTTCCTGGTGTGATGGGTGGGTAGCTGGAGAGCCAGCCATTCATAACCGTCAACCCCATCAGTGTGGTGCCATTCATTTTTCTTCCTTTTCTGTTCCCTTGCTCTGCAGACTGGCTGTGTCCAACTCAACGCAGTGGGATGAGGATACGGTTGAGCCTGATCGTTCTGGATACACAGAAAGGGACAGCCACCAGTATGATCCCTTTCTCTGTCCAGTCTCAACATCCTTCTCATCGTGTGTTCTGTTGCAGTCAACAAAACTCACATATTGCAAGGGACCTTTTTCTTCTCTCTCCCGCTCCCTCCCTGCCCCGAGTGTATATGTATGTCTACGCACACGTGTGTGTATATATGCTCTCACCCATGTGTGCTCATGAGGAAGCAAGAGGTTGACACTGGATGTTTTCTCTATCACTATTCACATTTTTTTGAGACAGGAACTCTTATTGAACCAGTAACTCATTGATTGCCTAAGCTGAGTCCTGGGACCCAGCATCTTAGTGCTGGGATTACAGGTGCATGCTACCATGCTTATGTGTGGTCTATAGACGCATGTGTAAGTGGGTTCACCTGCCTGTTAGTGCATGGAGACCAAAGGAGGATGTCAGGTGTTCAGCTCTATAACCCTGTCCTATAAGATAGGATCTCTCGTTGAACCTGAAGGTAGCTGGCATCCAGTAAACCCCAATGACTTGCCCCTTGTCTCCCCATAGTGCTGGGGTTTCCATATCAGGATCTTAACTCAGGTCCTCAGGCGTGCATAGCGAGTACTGTCACCCACTGGGCCATTCCCGCCAGCCCTCATTCTCAGCTAAGCCTTCATGCTTGTGCGCAGGCATTTTATCCCCTGAGGTTTCTCTTCAGCCCCCGGGGAAGCTCTTTTTGAGCGAATTTACTGGGCCCAAGCTGCATATTAGAATCAAAAGGCTTTTCTGAGCAATGTCAGCTTCCGTGAAAAACAGACAAGTGCTCCACCTGGGTGCCATTGAGCCTCAAGACTCAGCACAATAACAGCCTACAAAAGGTTGAACTCCACTACCCTGTCACACCACAGTTCCACTGTTAGCCACCAGGGCCTCACAGGGCAAGTCTACAGTGCTGGGGACACAATGCTTCCATTGTGTTCTTATTGCCCTCATTTTGTAGCCTTGTAACCTTTGTAAAACACGGCTCAATGCCATGTCCATGCTCCCTCCAATAGGAAGAACTGGAGGACACAGACTGGAAACCAACCACTTGATGACTTGCATGCCCTTGGTAGACATTAGTCATTCACTGCACCTTGATGCAGGGGAAGCTGGGAAATGTAGTTTTATTCTGTGCAGCTTCAATGTGAGGCCTTCTAATAAAGGAAGAAGTAGATAACTTGTGGACAGGAGCAGACAGGAACTGGTTGCTGGTCACAGTTGGGTAAGAAAAATACTTGCGGTGGTGGTGGGGGTACTGAAGTAGAGAGTGGATGTCTAATTCTCTTGAGTGCCTTCCTCCTTGGGTGTCTTTTCTCAGCTTCTTTTCCGGCGTGTGATTCTTTTCTTACCTGCAGTTAGAAGTGATTTCTGGGGGCTGGAGGGGTGGCTCGGTGATTAAGAGCGCTGATTGCTCCTGCAGAGAACTTAAGCTTGGGTTCCGCTTGGTTACATCAGTTAACTTTAGCTCTGGGGAATCTGGCGCCCTCTTTTGGCCTCTGTAGGCACCTGCACTCATTTGCACACATGCCTATGTTCACGGGTCCGCGCGCGCACACACACACACACACACACACACACACACACTTTGCAAAATAAAATAAAAATTTTAAAAGTGCTTTCTGGATATTCTGACACCTCTGGGAAAATTTGGAGAATTTAGTCATTGGCACTCACCCTGTGCCAGGGTCTATGCTGGGTGCTGAGGGTAGAGCAGGGAACAGAGACAGAAATGGGTTCCTCCCACCATGGGACAGCCATGGCACACCTCCACAGGCCTGATGACTTTACTTCAAGACAAGATCTCTGGAGACATAGCGATTAGATGCACCCTTATGCTTGAAAAAATTACCAAAAACAAAACTAGACAAAACATATGAAACAAAAACATTAAACAAAACCTGGCAGAGCTTTCCAGATGCTAGGCATCAGCAAAGGGGACCTAATGATTCTTGAAATACAAGGAGTGAGTACAAGCCCCAGGATAATCCAGGTGTGGGTACTTTATTATCCTTTATATAATAAAGAAAGTGTTTTTTTTATTATCCTTTGTTTTTAAAGACCAAACCTACTGTTACCCTTGTGCTTGTCCCTCTGTATGTGACATGTTTTCCCTCCTTTGCGCCAAAGCCTTTCTCTTAATCACTGCCTTTGAGCCCTTCTGCTTTGGTGTCGGCATGGGATTTCGACCCCTCCATCCTTTTGAGGGAGGATGCTGGGGCGGGGTGGTTATGAAACTTCTTAGACCTATTTTTGTTTTGTTCTGTTTTATCAGCAAATTTCTGGCCATTCTCTTTTTGAATCTTTTCTCTGTCCTGAAAGAATTAAGAGCCAGCAGATTTAGCTCCGTTAGAAAGGTGGCAGTCTCTCAGGCAGAAAAGAGATGACACTACATGCAAATACGATCTTGCCGTGGAAGGGAGCACTAGAAATGGTAATTATATGCATTAATACCCCGTAGGTCCTCTGATTAATTAGATATCTTTAAAGTGTTATTGACTGCTTGGAGACTGGTAATAGTGAAGTGTTGAGCTGGCCACATACTAACAACATGGTAACAGAAGTAAAATGGGCAGCAGCCAAAAAGCCGAGAGCTAAAAGAAACACGGCAAAAGGTTCTTACATGTGAAAAGCTGTGAGTCACTTGTGATATTAGCCCCTAGGCAACCATTAAGGTATCTGTGTATCTATGCAAAGGGTTGCCCAAAAGACAAAAGGAGAACAAAATGGAATCCAGATAATAGTCACTCAAACCGAAGGCAGCAGCAGCAGAATCAGCGAACAGAAACAAAGACGACGTGGTAAAGCAAGGACCAGGGCTGTCCTAGCTGAGTCTTGTCTTAGGGTTTTTATTACTGTGATAGACACCATGACCAAAAGCAACTTGAGGAGGATTGGGTTTATTTCCCATACACTTCTGCATGATAGTCCATCATTGAAGGAAGTCAGGACAGGAACTCAGGCAGGAACCTGGAGGCAGGAACTGAAACCAAAGTGGAGGAACACCGCTGAGTGGCTTGCCCTTCGTGGTTTTCTTAACCTGTTTTATTTTAGCACCCAGGAGCACCTGTCCAGGTGTGGTACCACCCACAGTGATCTGGGACCTCCCACATCAATCATCAATCAAGAAAATACACCAGGGGACAATCAGGTTGGGGCATTTCCTCAATTTGTCCCCTTTTCCAAAACGACTCTACCTTGTGTCAAGTTGCTGAGACTCTAACCAGGATGAGTATGCCTCCCACTGGCTCCTGACTTAATTCTTAGTCTAGGGGTGGGTTGTGGTTTTTAGGGAGGAGATTCTAAAGGGTTGGACCTAGATGGCGGAAGTAGGTCACTGTGTGTCCCTGGAGCCTCTAACCTTGGCCCCTCCCTGTGTTCTTTCTCTCTGCTTCTTTGCACCATGAGGTGAAAAACCCTGTAACCAGTCCTATTCCTATGGTGCTCAGGCACCTGGGACCCAATGACCAAGATAGATCTCTCAGAAACCATGAGCCAAACAAACAAACAAGAAACAAACATCCCTTTCTTTCTTCTAATTGTTCTGTCAGGGATTTTGATCACAAAAGTGGCTGATACAAAGATTATACTTAAGACCTCACTATGTCTATAATCATGTTAAATGTGTACAATATAAGAACAAATATGGGGGGGAGTCACAGGGTTTGAGAAAATACAACTATAAGCTAGTCACAGGAAGCCCTCCTTAAGTATGAAGACACAGATGGGCAATGAGGAAAATGATGGAACGTGTCTAGAATGATTCACACACAGCAGGAATGGCTACCTCCACCTCAGAGTAGATTTCTGACCCAAGTGGGGTACTCCTAGTGACAGACCTGTCCCCGCATCAACAGAACATCTAAGAGTCTCAAGATGAGAAAGCAGAGCTGGATAGAACTGCAGAGATAAGCAGACAGCGCCACTGTGACCCACAGATGACTTCCTTGTCGCCTCGCAGCAGCTGATGGGATGGTAGAGAGGGTGGTGGAGAATTCTAGTACACACACCATTACACTACTGCCTCTAATTGACATTGATGGAACCCTGGCCAACACTGCAACACGACGCACACTATATTCACAGGCATCTGGTACTTTTAATAAGTTGAAATATATGAACCAAGTCTCAGTAATTTAACAGGATCCCGGCCTTTAAAAAAATATGTTGTTTGTTGATAATAAAATAAATTAGAACTCAAAAGCAGAGAGACAGAGAATTGTGAACTGTTTGGACATTGAGTAAAGACACTTATAAACAAGTAAACTTAAAAAACATGAATCAAGGAATAATTAGGAAACTTTCCGAACTGAATGAGGACGGAAAAATAAGTCGGATTTACAGCCTGTCGCTAAATCAAAACTCAGGATATATTTGCATGTCGAATATTCGACATGCAAATGAGCAAGGTCTTAACCAATGGCTCAATTTCGACACTAGGTGGCTAGAAAAGCAAACGCAGTCTACAGTAAATAAAGGAAAGGAGACAATAAAGATTAGATCAAAAATTGTTAACACAGGAATAAAAAACAACACAGAGAGATGAAAATCAAAACCCAGCTACTTGAGATGATGCATAGAGAAAGACACACACACAGAGTGACTAGGGACCAAGGGAGGAAATGGCTGCTTTAGAAACGAGAAAAGACACCACTGCCAATCAGCTCACAGATATTTAAATGAGTTTAAGGAAGCAATATGAACAGCGTTACACAAATAAACCTGGTCACCCAAAGATGAGGGTGGGGCATGCGTTTGTATGTGTGCCATGGCCGATGTGTGTGGAGGTCAGAGGATGATTTGGGGGATTGGGGTTTTCTTTCCCTCATGAGGATCCCGGGGCTCAATCTCAGGTCATCAGGCTTGGCAGCAAGCACCTTTGCACACTGAGCCAGCTCCCCAGAATCTAGTTTTTGACTCCGCCTCTGCAGTCAGCTATGATGTGAGTATTTTCATCTCCAATCGAGCCACAGCTCAGTCCCCAGCTGTGATAATGCCCCAGAATTCTGCCCTAGGGAATGAACTGAAGATGGCCAGAACTCACCTGTTCTCCTCCCATCTGCCCCAGAAGGATGTAGCCTTTCTCCCCTCTGGAGGATACACTCAAGGTACCAACTTGGAAACAGAGAGACCAAGCCCTAATCTGTTGGCCCCTTACAGCATAGCAATTTTTAAAAAAGTAAAGGTTGAGACTTCATGACAGGGACTCATGGTGCTCTTGTCTGGGTCCTCAGTTCCCTACAAAGACCGATATGGTGACCCCTTGGTTGACAGCCTGTGGGGCTATTGAGTCATGGGGGAACTTTTAGAAGAGGGGTCTACTAGGAGAAAATGAAGCCTTGGGGCACCTGTCCTCGAAGGGGATCTTGCAACCCCAGCCCCTGCTTGTGTCTCTTTATTTCCCGGCTATGATGCAGGGTGGCTTTGTGTCACTAGACATCCTTGCCTTGATGTGTGGCCCAAAGTCACAGGGTCCAGGGATCGCAGATTAAAACCCTGAAGCCAAAATTAACTTTTTGTCCTCTACAGTTATTTATCTCAAATATTTTTGGTGCAGTGACACTAAGCCAGCACATGGGCTCCTGAGCTGTCTCTGCCCAACCCAAGTGCCAATCTTGTCCTCTGTCAAGCCAGGGCTTCGGCTCATCTGTGTTTGTTGTTATGAGGTACATGCCAGGCAGGGAGGTGGCGCAATAACTAACCTCTAAGAGGGAAGAGCCACCTGCTTTATCCCCTCCCTTGGGAAAGAGGCTCCACAGTGCTACCACCTGCCTAGATCCATTCACCACCCCATTGAGATGGAAAGGGAAGGGCTGCCCTGGTCTTTGAATGATGAGTCACCATGTATAGGAAAGCCACCTTGAGGCTGGCAGTATGAAAAATGAGCACCTCTGAGGCAGATCCTCTGGTCCAAGGTCACCTGGAATCCTCCAGAAGTTGATGACATGGTCCATATGTTCCAACACAGTAAATAAGCAAGCAGAATGTCCATGGAGCTTATGTAGGGACCTCTGAGTTGAGGGTGATAGGCAAAGGGTCCATGGCACAGGGAGGCATGGAGGCTGGCTATGGTACACAGAAGCCTCTGGCCCTGGCCAGCTGGCTGGGCGAGAGTCCCCACGCTGCCAGACATTTGTATTTCTGCACAAAATAGACAAATTTGTAATCACTGGAAGTCCATCCAGTTTGGGGAAATATTTCATGAGGAAAAAACAACAGTAAATCCATAGAAGGCCTAAAGCCTTCAGACAACAGCCTGGCTCAGCCTACCATCTGCACAGACATACGTGGCCTTTTTCTTCGTAGGGCACATTCAAGAAGATATGCAGGCTCCATGGCACCCCCTCGCTCCCCCATCTCCTCTTTGCTCCTCACTCTGATCCCGACCTCTACCCCCCTTCTCTCCTCATACTCGTGTTTATTTTCAGAGTCTCTGGATTCCCCCTCCCCCAAGCCTGTGACATTTACTCTTCAGAATGAGAATCTTTTCTATTTCTGGTTCCCAGAGTGAGGCTGCTGGGTGAGATTTTCCCAACTTCCCCCCGGTCCTGTAGGTTGTGCTAAGACAGGGTACCCACTGTGTCAGCCAGTAATTGTCACCAGAGAAAGACATGTAGGCATAAGCGCACGGGCTACTAGGCATGTTGTGGGAATAGAGTTCTCTCAGGAGCCAGCAGCACAGATGCCCAGCCATGTAGGTGGAGACTGCTCATTCATTCCCGGCCGCCCAGACCTGAAATAATCACACAGAAACTATATTAATTACAACACTGCTTGGCCAATGGCTTAGGCATCCTATGAACTAACTCTTAAATCTTAAATTAACCCATTTCTATTAATCTGTATAATGGCATGAGGCTGTGACTTACTGGGTAAATTTCTGGTGTGTCTCCTTCGGGAGCTACATGGTGTCTCTTTGACTCTGCCTACTTCTCTCTCTCTCCGTCTCTGTTTGGATTTTTCGCCTGGCTTTACTCTGTTAAGCCATTGGTTGAAAACAACTTTTTTATTAACCAATGGAATAAAACATATTCACAGCATACAGAGGGGAATCCCACATCATAGGCACCCTGTAGGAGCTTGAGCTACTCGCTGGCACAAGGATGCCGACTTTAGGGTGTGTATCCCTAAAGTGCCAGGCAACAGCGAGCTCAGGCTGAACCCATCTATTAATAGGCCAGGATTCAGCACCCATTCTCATTGGCCTTCGAAGTTGTTCTTAGCCACCAAGCCTGGGTAACATGGGGATACACACTAAGGTGTCTGCCCTCAGAGGATCAAGGTCTTGTGGGAGACGCCAGACACAGGCAGAGACACCTGATGCAGATGAATAAGCTCTGTGGTGAGGTGAGTGGGTTTGTACCTCAGCACTGAAGCGAGTGAAGGCTTGAGCCTGCCACCACAGGACTCACCAGACTCCAGGACTCTGGCCTACTTCCACTCCCGAAGGACCCTCTGACTTCCCGTCTCTACAATGGGATTGCATTGGGATGGTGGGGAATGGGCTCATTCATGCAGTTAAGTATCTGGCCTGATGCCCAATGCAGAGCAGGTGCTGACTAAGCATCGGCTCTTATTTATGAATCTAGTGAGCACCTGCTGGGGCCATGGCCCTGTTTGGGAAACTGAGAATTCAGTAGTGGAGGAAGCCAGGTTCTGTGTCCTTGCCTGATCAAGCACAGAGGCCAGCTCTGAGAGGAGGGTGGGCCTGGCAGGGGTCTCTTTGAGCAGGTGGTAGGTCAGCTGAGAGGGGCAATAATTAGATACGTACTACATGTACAGGATGAGGAAGGAATTTCCGGCTGTGCAGAATCCATTTGCGGGAAGAGGCATATGCTGAGAAGTCCCCCCCCCCCACCGTGGCAGAGACAGAGACAAGGTGAGAAGCAAGGAGGAGAGAAGGCAAGTGCCACAGATGTCCCTTGCACTAAGGTTCCTGAATTGTGACATGTGGGGATAGTGGGAGAGATGGGGACAAAATGGCTCCCCTCTGTCCTTGGGCTGCTATGTGAACAGAATCGTGAAAGGGCAGACAATGGGGGAAAGGAGGGGGCCTTGAGAGCCGTTATTGTGTTTGCATTTGGACCCAGGACACGATCCCAGGGCTTGGAGCCTGCCACGTTCAGCAGGAGGTGTGCTCAGACTCCATAGGGCTCACATCCTGGGAAGACACCAAGGGCAGGGAGGTAGGGAGGGTGGTGCTGGCAGAACCTGCAGACAGGACAACCCAGTGACCAGAAACCCAGTCCACACAGTGGAATGCACATTGCCGGAGAAAGCAGTGGCTCCCGAGAAATGCCACGGTGTGGATGGGCCTAAGACAGCCGGGCTCAGCAAAGAAGCCAGATGCAAACACCTCACAGCATGGCGACATCAAACACAATGTCAAGGCAGGGCAGGTCTAAGGCGATGGAAGAGGAGTGCTCCCTGAGCCTGGATGTGGGGACCGTCAATGGGGACAGCCCGTTCTCGGTGGGGTGATGTGTATCCTTCCCCTCAGTGGATTGTTGTCAAGGTGCGCGTCTTAGTTACTTTCTGTTGCTGTGACTGAACACCACGGCCAAGACAACTCAGGAAAGAGAGTATTTGATTGGGCTTGTGGTTTCAGAGGGTTAACGTCTGTTTTAGTGGCAGAAACAGCTTAATTGGTAAACAGGAGACAGAGAGACACAGTGGGAATGGTAGGGGTCTTTTGGAACCTCAAGCCTGCCTATAGTGACAACCTCCTCCAACTCCAAGGCTTCACCTCCTTGTCCTTTCTGAAATAGTTCTACTAAGCATCAAACCCGTGAGTCCACAGGGACCATTCTCATTCAAACCACCACTGCGCACAACTGTCAACTAACTAACAAGTTTCTAAACCTCGCAGTAAACAAGTATATTGGCTGGCTATAGTGGCACACACTTATATAACACTTGGTAGGAGGAGGCAAGGAGGATCAGGAGTTTAAGGTCACCCTAGGCTACACAATGAGTTTGATTGTGGCCCCACTGACTGCTCTCTCTTTCCTCAGGTTCCTGTGGGACCCGGATATGACGTGTGAGGTGGCTTGAATGAGGATTGCTCCCCTATGCTTGGTCCCCAGTTTGTGGAACTGTTTGGGAAGGATTAGAAGGTGTGGCCTTGTTGGACGAGGTGTGCCACAGGACTTTGAACTTTCAAAAGCCCACTCCAGGCCCACTCTCTCTCTCCCTACCAACTTTCAGGTAAGAGGCAAGCTCTCAGCTACTGCGCCAGCACCATGCCCACCTGGCTGCTGCCATGTTCCCCTCCACGATGGTCATGGTCTCACCTGAAACTGTAAGCAAGCTTCCAGTTAAATGCTTCCTTTATGAGTTGCCTTATCATGGTGTTTTTTCCCCAGCAATAGAAGAGTGATTAAGACCATGTGTGAACACAGAGCTGTGGGGACAGACACTGCAGTGCCTCACAGATGGATGCCATAAGGTACAGCAAGTCCCCTTGGAAACAAAGAGTTACACAAACCCAGCCAAAATAGCCAAGGGCGGTGGCTAATGAGCAGGGAGGAGGAGGGTGTTGTTTGTATTGGCAGCAAGCCTGGTGGCAGCCAGTGTTTCACCAAGCATCCTCGAGGGGTTGTCTGGCAAACTACCAAGGAGTTTGGTTACCAGAGGGGGAAGAATGGGAATGGGACAGAGAGGAGGGGGTGGGGTGAAGGGAGAGAAGAGGAAGAGGAAGAGGAAGAAGAGAATGATGAAGGAGGGCAATTAAGGAAGAGGGGGTGGAGAAGGAGACTTGATTAGACAGAATGAGGGAGAGATGACAGAGCAAAGGAAGCAGAGAACGGAGAGGCAGGAGGGAGAGAGAGAAGGGGAAGGGAAGAGTTAGAGAAGATAAAACAGGAAAGAAGACTCAGAAATTGTATCACATCACAGCGGGGGAGAGGAGGAACAGAAAGGGGGAGAGAAGGAAAGGAAGGGGAAGAAAAGGAGAGGAAGGGGGGAGGAGGAAGGGAAGGAAAAGAGGAGGAAGGGAAAGGGAGAAGAGGAAGGGTGACAGGTGCTCAGGACCCAGCCCAGCTTAGCTTGACGAGCGATGCTTTCTGAGTCTATCAATGAAGCACTGCAGGATTTCCAACCTCGCTCGCCAGCAGGCCAAGCAACTGGAGAACTTTCCAGCCCAGGGTCTGTTAAATGACTCCCAAGGCAGGAATATCTTCAGTGCTCCCTACTCTGACTCTGTCACATTCAGGAAAGACCAGGGGTCTGGTGGTGTCCAGTACACTGCAGCCCCCCCCCCTTCCATATGAGCTAAGTAGAGAGTATGCAGGGCAGACATGAAATCATCCTTAGAGATACTGGATGTCTTCTGTGAACTGGGCAAGTTTGCTGTGTGACCTTAACCTCTCTGGGCCAGACTCCTCTGTCACAGGAGGGGGCCATGACATCTAGTTCACTGTTCTGTGGTGTGTATGATATGCTGGGAATAGCCCCAAATAGTCCATAGGTGGTCCCTCCTTCTTTTAATTATTAGGACTCAATTAGTGTTGCAGTTTTCACTTTTCAGACCAGTACATGCAACCCTCAGGGATGACAAGCCACTTAAAGTCACGTGGGTCATTCACAGAAAGGCAGACTGCCCCTCCCTCTGCAGCGTGAAGCCTGGTCACTCCAGGGATTCTGGACTTCCGGTTCACTGTCATCCCCTCATGTCTCGGGACGATGGGGCACTGAGGAGATGCTGTGACCAGACTCCCAAAGGCCGACCTGCCCATCACGACAGAGGCTGACAAGCAGAGGTAGGAAATGAATCTTTAAACATATTTTCTGTCTCATCTCCTTCTGGCAGATTCAACAGCAGGCCAAGAACAGAGGCAGGCAGGCAGGCAGTCAGGGGCCCACCTTTTGCCTCTCTGGTCAGATGACCAGACATACACACACACCCAGTCCCAGGACATGAGGGCTCTGGAATAAGGGTCCTCAAAGGCAGGTTTAATGAGAGAGTATCAAGATGACAGTGGCGACAGATGGCACTGTGAGAGGTAGCCAGGAGACAAGGTGGTGAACTTCCCACAACTGTGGACCATAAAGGTACAGTATCCGATGTCACTGAGGGGCCTCTGCCGCAGAGAAGGCTCCCTTCAGACCTGCACATGCTCCACAGCTGCTACTCAGTACGAGGATGACCCTTAGGCACAGGCAGTTGATGAACGGCAGCAAGCAAGGATGTCCCATCTGGGATCTAGCCTGGAGTCTCCCAACCACGGTGTCATCTCCTGCCTCTCCTGCCCCTGCCTGTGCCTCATCTCAACCCTGTCTGGTGTTTGGGTTCAGCCCCGATTGCGTATGCAGCACAGAACCCTCCGCAAGGCCCCATCTGTCAATATGTCTGCAGTCCCAAAGTGGCTCCTGCTTCCAATCAATGATATTTACCAAGCTGGGCAGGAAGGCAGTGAGTTATTTTTCTTCCCTCCCCACATCTTTTCTTGACTCACCAGCCATCTCTCTTGCTCTGCAGGCAGAGATGACTGGCAGGCTCTGCTCCCAGGATGAACGTCAGGGTCTTGTCCATCAGCTCTCTAGCTAGACCGAACCCCTACACTGCACCCTCAGGATGTCACCCCTCTCTGCATCAGCTCTGTTGGATGGGTCACTAGGGGGAGAGATGAGTCCCTTAGCTAAGAAAGCACAGCAGAGCTGGGCTGGTGGCTCATTGGGTAAAGCACCTCCAGGAAAAGTGTGACGACCTCAGTTCAAAACTCCAAAAACCCATGGGAATCCAGGCATGGCCATCTGTATTCTCAGAGCTCTGTATGATAAAATGAAATGGAGGCATTGGCAAACAACCAAAAGATGCTGTCCCAAACATGGAGGCTGACACCTGAGGCTGTCTTTTGCCCCCCCCCCACAGACACATAGACACACACACACACACACACACACACACAGACGACAGACACAGACAGACAGACACACACACAGACACAGAGACACAGACAGGCAGACACAGACAGACACACACATAGACACAGACAGACACAGACAGGCAGACACACACAGACACAGAGACACAGACAGGCAGACACAGACAGACACATAGACACACACAGACAGACACAGACAGACAGTCAGACAGACACACCTACACACACGCAAGAAATAAAAGGGCTTCAGTTTGAGCCCACAACAAAGTGACTGCCTTTCGCTCTTGCATCTCTAAAGGTTTTCTTGCTTGGAACTCCCATGGTCCACGACATCCCGTGTCATCCCTCTTTCATAAGGGACAAAATGGAGGCACGGGCAGACATGTGACCCTAATCCCCAGTCCCCCATGGCTTCCGGAATCGCTGTTCCAAAGGCTGAGTTGCAGGAAGCCTGGGCAGCCCCTCCCCGGCCATCACTGCCGCAGTTCTCACACGCCTGCTCTTAGTTCTTGTCTGCTGAGGTGGAATTGCCTCTCGGGATCCTGAGCGGGAACCTGTCCCCGCGGGATGGGAGTGGGTTTCCTTACCTGACACATAATGGGTGCCTCACTGAGGCCACCCAAGAGTAACAATGACAACCCAGATGACCCCTGCCTCTGCACCCTTCCCTCCACCCCCCACTTTGTCCCACATTAATCCCACGCTGAAGAGCTGGGTTCCTGGGCAGATCCACTTCACTGGAGAGAGCCCTGCCCGTGAAGACAGAGCAAGCTGGGCAGGAAAGCTCCTCGGGCTTGCCCATCACTCCAGAGATCGATGCTCTGTGATTGCTGCTCCAACGTCTGTCAGCAGCTGCCTAATTTTAGCCGGATCTTTGCAGGCTTCTGGCCCTGCTCATCCGCCCCCGTGGATGGCGAGAGACTCTGAGAAGCACCATTGATCTTTTGACTAAAGTGTCCTAATGAAATACAAATCTGTTGTCACTTAAAGAGCCATCTGTCATGGTGGCACAGAAGAAATGCTACCAGGAGAACAATAACCATAATTTCATTTTAAGACCCAGCCCTCCACCCCCTTTCCCTGCCAGAGAAAAATCGATGTCTTTTTCTGTTTCATTTTGCCACAGAGCAGTGGGGGAAAAGCCATCAATAGGAAGTTAAAGATATTTCTAGTTCTGCGCCAGCACGCTGCTCAGAGGCCCATGACTTTTTGCATCGAATTAACGCTATTTGCATGGGGGGTTTCCTTCAGCTTTGGTGCTCAGTGCCGCTAAGTGGCTCAGGGCACTGCAGGGTATAGCAGGGCTCCCAGGAGACCCTTGGCCTTGCACAGCCTCCGGTCTGCCTGGATGAAATGTACAGCCTGATTTTGTGGTTTGAATATGAATTGTCTCCCAGGGTCTCCTGTATTGAGAGCTGATGGCCTTTGGGGAAGTGTTTAGATCTCGACGGTTCAGACCTAATCAATTGATTATGATTAATACTTGGGTGGATTCATGATATGATAGCTTTACTGGAAGTGGTCAAGTGTTGGAGAAGGGACCAGCTAGGTAAGGTGGTGGGTCACTGTGGGTGTGCCCTTGGGATTGTGGCTTGACTTGGTCTCTTCCTTCCTGCTTCCTCTTCTTCCTGTTCCTGACAAAGTGAGCAGCGCTCCCCTGCATTCCCACTGCTGGTGTGATTTACCACCTATGTGTACGTGGCCAAGTGAGCATGGACCAAGACAGAGAAACAAGCCACTCCTCCAGCCCCGTGACACTTACCTCTGGTCCCCTCATGTCACTGGACTTGCTGACACTCATACATAACCTCCCTAATCCTTGCTCCAAACTGCTGAGGTATGGATTGTCCATGCCCTTCTCGTCACCCCACATCTCCCATTGTCCCCTCCTCCCCTTGTCTATTGATGTGAAATTGCTTCTCGGGAATCTTCTGGGAGCCTGTCACCAGGGGACATCTGGTACACAGTGGGTGCTTCACTAAGGACAGCCAAGGACAACAGTGAGAAGCTGGAAGGCTTGCAGTACTTGCAGAGGACCTGGATTGGGTTCCCAGATCCCAAATATTGACTCACAACCACTTCTAACTCCAATTCTAGGGTCTCTGATGCCCTCTTCTTGCTTCCAATGTCACTGCAATCATGTGCACATACCCACACTCAGACAAGCACACATACACATAACTCAAAATAAAAAAATAAGCTTAAAAAAACCCTAAATATAGATCTACCATGTATTACCTAGTTCTATTATTTGTAGATTTTATCCAAAGCACCCACAGCCAGAACATTACAGAGATTCTGCATATCAGTGTTTATTACAATGCTGTTCACAAGAGCCAACTCAGGTGTCCATCAATAGAAGAATAGATTAAAAAAATAGTACCAAGACACAAAGGAATATTTTTTCAGTCAGAAAGAAGGGTAGAGTTGTATCATTTTTAGAAAAAGGGACACAACTGGAGATAATCATACTGAATACCTTACATCAGTTCCAGAAAGACAAATATTATATATCTTCATTCATTTGGTTCTTGGTTTTATATAGATAATAAAGTCAAGTATGTGTATATAGGCATGAAATTAGAAATGAAATCTTCAAGGGGGTGATATGGGGTGAGGGGAGACAGCTAAGGGGAAGGGAAGACATATGGACACCAATATATGTTCCTATGAAAATATCCTTATGTAACACAATACCATGTACAATGACATATTAAAAATAACAATATTGAAAATAAATACGCGATTCCTCTCTTAAGTCAACTGAGTCAAGTATTTAATGACTAGGGGTTCAGACCAATGGTTGGATTCATTCTTTGGTGAGTTCATGAAATAATGGTTTTATTGGGAAATGGTGGAGAGCCAGGGCCCCGCTGCCTACTGAGCAAACAGCAGATACAGCTGGGGAGAGCCTGGAGGGAGGGGGAGGAGGCACCGTGCTTTCAGTGGGAGAGGCACCTGTTCTCCTGGCATGACTGGGATTGCAGGCAAGAGCAGTGGCAACCTCTGTATGTCCAGCTACTTTCAGACGGTGGTCACTGGAGACACGGTGAAGAAAAATTGGCTCCAGTGTCACCCAGAAGACAAGATGAGGTCCCTCTAGTCAGCTCAGTCTGAAACACTGAGAAATGGCAGGTCCCTTCAGCTTCTGTTCACCATCCAGAGTCTCAGCTCATTTTGCCTGACACGTAAGTGTTGGCAGCTGAGAAAGCCTGGAGTGGATGTATACAGACCTGATGAAGTCCTGGGTGGACATGTATGACTGACATGGGCACAGCCATGTCTAGAACCAATGCCTAAAACATATGGGAGACTAGCCAAGCCTTCCCCATGTGGGACAGGCTCAGAACTGGCAAAGCCTGTGTGGGAATGTTGGCAGTGTGTGCCAAACTCGCAACTCCACCTTCCTTTGCCTGGATGTTTACAGTCCGAGACTTCTCGCCTATAGAGACCTCCCGCAAAGGCTATCTAAACCCTCCCTGTGTCCTATACATAAGAATGCTGAGGTTCCAATCTGATGGAGTAGTTGGTGCCACTCCATAAGAGTGTGCAGGGTCACCAAATCCCTGGCTCTTCTGTGCGTGTGTCAGCGTGTCTGTCCTTTCTTTGTCTCTCGATGCCTCAGCCAGGGTTCTGGGATCCAAGATGCATAGCATAGTACAAAGCACTTAATGTATACATCCCTTTCTTCTTTTCTTTTGCATTTCTCTCTCTCTTTCTCTCTCTTTTTCTCTCTCTCTGTTGTGCATACATGTGTATATATATCTTCACACATGTGTGGAAGTCAGGGGTTGATATCATGAGTCATCCTCAATTACTTTCCAGCCTAAATATTGAAGCTGAGTCTCCCATTTAGGCCCAAAGCTTGCCAATGCAGCTAGTCAGGCCAACCGGCTTCCTCTGCAGATCCCTGCCGCAGCCTCCCATGTTGGAATTACAGGTGGGCCGTTTGCCTACCCAGCATTTGCCTGGGAGCTGGGGATTCGAACTCCAGTCCTCACACTTGCATAGCCTGCTCTTTCCCCACCGAGCTACCTCCCCTACCTCGGGAATACATTTTTCAAATCAACTTTGTTGCAATGTAGCTGTGATCAAATGCAGCTGTGAGTGTTCAGTTTGAAGCGTGTTGACGGGTGCCCACAGGTGTTTGTTCTCTCCTGCGGCCACAGCGCAGACATTCCATTAACCCCAAGATATTCCTTCTGGTCTCTCTGTACTCAAATCCTTCCCTCCACCTATGTAACTTTATTTTTGTCATTTCGAAAGTTCAGATAAATGGATTTGGACAATTTTCATTCTCGGCTTTTTTTCAGAAATTGGTATAACACCTTAAAGCTACACCCATGCTGTGATATGTCAGTCGCTTGTAATGTTTTCATCACTGCGTAGTGTTCCGGTGTGTGGAGGTGCTGTATTTTATCTCTTCAATAATTGATGGACACTTTCTGTAGTGCTTGGCTCCCATGCATAAAGGGGTGACAGATATTTTCACACACGTCTTTAGGTGGAAAGGTCTGTTTTTTTTTTTCTCTCACTAGTAAATAAACACCCAGTGGAGAGATGGATGGATCGGATTGTGAATGCACATTTAATGTCTTACGATACAGCTAAACAGATTTGAAAAGTCTCCATGTCAGTTTGCTATCCCGCCGCACTACGGGAGGGAGTTCCAGGGGCTCAGCAGCCTTGCCCTCCCTGTTAAGCTCTTCAATTTTAGCCATTCTCGTATTTTTATGATACCATCTTACTGTGGCTTTAGTTCTATTTCCCCGGTGCCTAATGCATTTCAGTAGCTTTTGAATATATGTTTGTTATTATATATTGCCCTTGCTATCTTTAATTATCAACCTGACACAATGTAGAGTCATCAGAGACCTCAACTAGAGACTGTCTAGATGGGATTGGTCTGGGGGGATTGTCTTGACTTTAATTGATGCAGAAGGCTCCAGCCCACTGTGAGTGATGTCATTCCTTGGGCAGCTGATCCTAAGATGTATAAGAAAGCAGGCTAACTGGGGACTATGCTGCAGCCGGAATCATACAGATCTGGGTGGCCTGTGATGTCACCCAGGGCCAAAATGTCATCTGGGCCCAAGCTGCCACCAAGGCCATGTCTGGGTCTGTGACCTTATAGTCCAGGATCTGGATTGACATCCATGGTTCCTGTTGCTACCCTGTGGATGCCCAGGGTCAGGTAAGCCACCTGAGTCCATGTTGGTGTCCAAGGGCCATGCTGCAGCCAGGGCCATACAGATCTGAGTGACCAATGCCATGGTGATGTCCAGGCCAGAGCTGCAGCTGAGGGTCATGCCTGGGTCTGTGACCCTACTGCAGTCAGGGTCTGTGTTGGTATTCAAGGCTCCTGCCATCAAAGGCCATGTGGATGCCCAAGGTCTGGGGCCATGTTGGTGCCTGAGGGTCACACTGCCACTAGGGCTGTGGCCATCTGAGTCGTTCACACTCCAATCTGGGGCAATGGTGACATCCATCCAGACTCAGTTGCTAATGAGGACCATGTCTGGGTCTATGGGTCCTACTGTGGCTGGAGTCTGTGTTGAAGTCTAAGGCCATGTTACCACCAGAGGTCACACAGAAGCCCATTGTTGGGGCCTCAACCTGTGGTGTCATGGGGGGCATCATGATCTGAGTGGCAGTGCTTCCACCCACAGACGGGGTGTCGTCTGGGCCTGAGCTGCTTTCAAGGGCCATCTCTGATCCATGGTCCAGCTGCAGCTGAGGTCTGTGCTGGTGTCAGTGGCCTATGTCATCTCAGGGGGCCAGAGGAATCATGCTTTATGAAACCAGAGGGCCATCCTGAGCCAACCTCACTCTTTGCTGGTCCTGGAAAAGCTGGCCCTGCTTCTTGATGGACACCGCAGCAAGAGAGCTGGCTCCTGATCCTCAAAGGAGAACTCTGTACTCTGGAGAGCTGGCCCTGCCTCTCACCACAGATGAGGGAGAACTGACCCTGATGGCATGGGTGTAGGGGAGCTGGCTCCATCCCCTCGCCTGAGGCAGGTGACCCTGATGGTCCCAGTGACCTGAACTGACCAGATCAGTTACCACCCAGGCCCACAGCCAGACTTGGATTGGTCCACCCTAATATCTACCCCATCTAGGACCTGCTGGAGCTCGCAAAGGAACTGGCATTGTGGAACGATACCTGAAGGGTCTCCATGACTTGGAACAGCCACAGACTATTTCAGAGGAGTTTCAGTGAGGATCCAGTGAAGATGGTGGACCAGAAACCAGAGGCCTTGAACCAGACCAGTGACTCATTGCAAGGACAGAATACAGTGCTACATGGTGCTCCCAATGGAGCCAGGACAAATAAGGAGGTGTCGGAGAGGTGAGAAAGATAGAGAAGCAAAGAGGTTTTCTGTTTTTTGTTCTGTTTGTTTGTTTTGTTCTTGTTTTTGTTTGTTTGCTCGCTTTGCTTTGTTTTCATTTGATTTTTTTTAATTCCCTTTTGGGGGTGCTACAGGGGTGAGGGAAGGATATGAGTGGCTGGGAGGGGAGCGGAATTAGGGTGCATGATGTGAAATTCCCAAAGAATCAATAAAGAATTTATGTTATTTAAAAAGAAGGAAAGCTGGCTGAGGATGAGTGAAGAATGGAGCTGGAGAGCAGGCCAGCCATCAGCTTACTTCAATAGCATCTACTTCACATTCCTGCTTGAGTTCCTGCCCTTACCTGGTGCGGGAGAATTGTCTGTATTCTGTCAATCATGTTTTAAATAAACGCTGATTGGCCAGGCAGGAAGTATAGGCGGGCCAGGCAGGAAGTATAGGCGGGTCAACCAGACAGGAAGTAGAGGCAGGGCGATGAGAACAGGAGAATTCTGGGAGAAGGAAACTCTTCCCTCCAGTCCTTCCCAGACCACAGAAGAAGCAGGATGTGTCCACCCCCACTGAAAAAGGTACCAAACTATGTGGCTACTAACATAGATAAGAACAATGGGTTAATATAAGCTCAAGAGCTAATAAGTAGCCTGGGCTAATGGGCCAATCAGTTTTGTAACTTATGTAGACTCTCTGTGTGATTTTCCCTGGAACTAAAATGGTGGGGGGACCGGGCAGGACAGAAATCCCCACAAGCCGGTCCTCATGTTACACTTACCTCCCTCAGTGATGAACTGTGACCTGGAAGATGAAAAGAAAGAGCTTTCCCTTCCTGCGTAGCTTTGGGTCATGCTGTTTATCACAGCACAGAGTGAAGCTCGGGAACATATTCTGACTGGTGAGTTATGTGTTCAAATACCCTATCTGTTCTCTCACTTTCCCTTTGTTTGTGCCCCTTGTAGATTCTGGGTCCCAGTGGTTTGTGAAGTCTGTTTTTCCTCACAGGATCAGAGCTGCTGTTAATTCTACTGCAGTTTGTCAAAATACATTTTTCTGCTATTAGTGTTCAGTGGAGGTCTGTATTACTCAGCCCACATAGATTTCTTATTCCCATTCCATCCAAACTTTGGGGTGTATTTCTTTCCCGTGGGAGCCTCCAACATCCTTTACATTCTTGAATCCATTTCTATTGCTTTTTTTTCTGGTTATAATCATATTTTCATCTTTCTTTGCACACCTAGTAATTTTTATTAGATACTGGACAATTGTGGCTGTGTGTTGTTGCCTATTGAATTGTGTTGCTTTTCTTTAAATGGGTTGGATTTTGCTTTGAGAAGCAGTTAGATGGTTCTGGGTCATTTGGATAATTTTGGAGTTTACTTCTGAGCTTTTATATGCCCTGAGATTCAAGGGCATATTCACTGACGGTCAGTGTTGCCCGTGTCTCACAATGTCACGCTGCTTTGATTAGGCTATCCTTCCCCTCAAGTTCCCAGTCCTGAAGATGCTTCCGGAATCCCCCTGTGCCCTCTCTTCTGGTGCCCTTTCCCTGGCCTGAGGTACTTTCTTTCCCTCCACATGCAGGAATTCCTCTGCCACCTTCTCAACAGGACCCTTCTGGCGTTCCTTGAGGTATCTTTCTCTGTTCTCTCCAATGTCTGTATTCAGCATCTGGCCCTGGGGCCTTCTCAGACTGCAGGCTTCCCCTCTTCCTGTGTGGATCTCCTACAGTTCCTGCTGCAGCCTGGAAACTAGTGACTCATCTCACCTGGTGTCCTCTGACATCATGCTCCTGCACAGCCATGATCCCATGTCCAGGAGCCTGTTTCTTAACCTTATTCATTTTTCTTTTGCAAAGGGCAGAAGGATGGATTCCAACCCCACTGGTTCACCAGGACCACAAGGTCAAAATTCAACTCACATGATGTCCTAGTGGTTGTAACACACATGTGAATATCACTGCTAAGGTTACAATGTTTTCTTTCTTGGTGAGATCTGTCATGGTGCCTTGAATCTGAGGTTGAGGGAGCCTCAGAGTAAAGAGGTGACCCAACGCCCGTCCACACAGTAACTGTCTAATTATTGCCTCTCTCAGCTGACCTGCCACATGCTCAGAGAGACCCCTACCAGGCCCACCCTCCAGTCAGAGCTGGCTTATGTTCACGATTAGACAAGGACACAGAACCTGGCTTCCTCCAGTACTGAATTCTCAGTTGCTAGAACAGGGCCAGGCCCCCAGCAGGTGCTCACCAAACACCTGCTCACTAGATTAATAAATAAGAGCCAATGCTTAGTCAGCACCTGCTCTGCACTGGGCATCAGGCCAGATACTTAACTGCGTGAATGAGCCCATTCCCCACCATCCCAATGTGATCCCATTGTAGAGATGGGAAGTCAGAGGGTCCTTAAGGAGTGGAAGTAGCCCAGAGTCCTGGGGTCTGGTGAGTCCTGTGGTGGCAGGCTCAAGCCTTCACTCGCTTCAGTGCTGAGGTACAAACCCATTCACCTCACCACAGAGCTTATCCATCTGCATCAGGTGTCTCTGCCTGTGTCTGGCGTCTCCCATAAGACCTTGATCCTCTGAGGGCAGACACCTCAGTGTGTATGCCAGTGTTACCCAGGCTCGGTGACTAAGAACAACCTCCAAGGCCAATGAGACAGAATGGGTGCTGAATCCTGGCCTGTCAGTAGATGGGTTCAACTTAAGTAGCTGCTGCCTGGCACTCTGTAAGACAGTGGTTCTCAACCTCCCTAGTGCTGGGACCCTTTCATACAGTTCCTCATGTTGTGGTGACCCCAACCATAAAATTATTTTCATTGCTACTTCCTAAGTATAATTTTGCTACTCTTATGGATCATAACGTAAATATTTTTTGGAGACAACAGTTTGCCAGGGGGTCACAACCCACAGGTTGAGAACCACTTCTGTCGGAGGCGTTACACTTTGAGAGCATAGGGAGCTGCTGCTTGATGTCATCAGTGGACACATTCTCTTCCTACTGTTCACCTTCCCTGAAGCCCTTTTTAGAGCCTGTCATCGTCTCTGGTGACATTACAGTGCCTGTGTCCTAGGAAGCTAAGAGATGTCACCAATGTTGCCACAAGCAGCATGGCTACCACCCCTGCCAAACCTAAGAGCCTTCCATTTTCTTTATTTTTTTTCCAAACAATTGAAGCTTTTGGCCAATGGTGCAGCTGAGGCTAGGTCCACGCTGGACCTGGGGTCCCCCAGTACTGCTTCCAGGGGTGAGCTCCTGCCTTACTTTTCAGGGTAGGGGGCAGAAGTGGCTCTAAAGGGTCTGTTCACTCCATCTAGCGCCATGCCCCCCTTAAAGGAGGCAAAATTACCGCCTACTCTCTGTTATTTCTACTAAACGCTTTTAGAGAAGCCCCACTTGACATTTTTAAGAGAAAAAATATGGGAAAGTTAAGAGCACAGGATACTGTGTAGAAAGTGGAGGGTGGGGAACGCCTGTGAGCTTGCATTTTGTGCTCCAGGCCTCCCTGTGGAAACGGAGGCAGATGGGCTGAGATGGTAGCCTGACACCTGCTCCCCCCCCAAACTGGGGGAACTTCTCTGAAATTCTCACCATGGGGCACCAGGTTTACACTTTATCCTCTCACTTCTGCGGCATCCTGATCCTTCTGTCCTGTGCCATGCTTACACTGCCTGCAGAGCAGAGCCCTCCAGCCCCAGTGAGAGCATCTCCTCTCTTCCCTTTTGCCCCACAACATCTCCATCCTCACTGGGACCAGAGGGCCGACCTATGGATGCATGATGCTGAGCCTCTGAGCTGAGCAAAGTGTGTGTGGTCCCGCGTGTTTCGCTTCTCCTGGGACGAAAAGGGTCTGGATGCAGAGGGCTGAAGGCCCTCAGACTGGGAGCATCAGTTGCCAAGGGCAGGAAAGAGGGTGTCTCAGCACAAAGAGAGGCATGCCTGCTCCACTTTTGTGGCATCCAGGCCCCAGAGGACTCGAGGAGAGCCCCACCACTGAGCAGCAGGCCCCCTATGCTCATCTGTGATCCCAGCACTGGTCTCCAGACCCCCGACTCGGACTCCCAGAAATAACACGCCACCCGCCACACGGGACACCTCCATGCATGCCGTGGAGCACATGCTCCTTAGTTTAGAGAAATGACAAATGTGGACTACGACCATCCCTGAAGTAGTAGCATCTCCCAGAAGTGAGCTCACCAAACCAAATAGCCCTGTGTGTACACAGCTGCTCCACACTGTACCTGTCACCTGGGACCACATAAGCAGATGGACTCACAGGAGGAACTGTGGCATCCACAGACAGAAAGAGACTGAGGAAGGGAGGAAAGATAAAGTTGGATAAGGCTCGGTCCCCTCTCTGGCATTTGCGTTGGTGACGATATGATCGTCAGGTTGATTTCCAGGGAAGTGAGCATCTCTCCCGTGAAATCTTGCTCCTGTTTCTGTCTCCACAGAGTTTCCTTGCATAACGTTGTCCTTCTCCTATACACCTTAGGAATTCCTTACATATTGGATAAAAGTTCTTGAATTTAAAAATTATATATAAAAATTGTATGTGTGTGCCCGGCGGCGGTGGCGCACACCTTTAATCCCAGCACTTGGGAGGCAGAGGCAGGCGGATCTCTGTGAGTTCGAGACCAGCCTGGTCTACAAGAGCTAGTTCCAGGACAGGCTCCAAAGCTACAGAGAAACCCTGTCTCGAAAAACCAAAAAAAAAAAAAAATTGTGTGTGTGTGTGTGTGTGTGTGTGTGTGTGTTTAAGTACCTGCCAGATACCACAGTGCCTGTGTGGAGGTCAGAGGACAGGTTTTGGGAATTTATCTCTCCTTCCCCCATGTGGGTTCCAGGAGTTGAACTCGGATCATCAGGCTTAACAACAAGCACCTTTACCTGCTGAGCCATCTCGCTGGCCCTTTATTGAGCATATGAGCAGAAATATCTTCTTTTACCATGTCTTGCTTTTGTTCTTTCCTTTCTATTGGTGCTGGGGCTAGAACTCAGGGCCTCACACATGCTAGACAAGTGCTCTACCACCAGGAAGCCACGAGTCCTGCCCTGCGTGTACAGTCAGTGTGTCACATCTAGGCCTGTGGATGTGCCACATGTCCTGCCCTGTATGTAAGTCTGTGTCACGTCCAGGCCTGTGGATGTGCCACGTGTCCTGCCTTGTGTGTGCAGTCAATGTGTTATATCCAGGCCTGTGGATGTTTTATGCATTTATGTTTGAGTAAGAAATTCCTACTTCAAGGTCATAAACAGTACTTACTGTTTTCTAATTTACAAAAGCATTTTGTTTTTCATCATTTTATAGCAAAATTTCTTTTTATACTGTAGCTTTATGTATGATATATATACATATATATATATATATATGCAGACACATATATTTGTATGTGTCTGCGGGCACATATGTGTGCAGAAGTGTATGTGTGTAGAGACTAGAGGTCCATTTGCCCTCTACAGGGTTGGCTTCTTAGGGCTATGCATCTTGTCGCCTTAGGCGCCTCTTCTGCCCCAGACTGAATTCCCACCTATAGCGGACTCTGCTCCACAGCCTCTTCACTTTGCACTGAGCCAACAGTGTGAACTCCGTGACTGAGGTGCTCTCATAAATCACACTTGTCCTTCAGGGTGATTTTCCAGGGGAGCATTGGACCAGCCTTTCACACCCCAGGAGCCTCTCCTGGGATTCTGGGAAGCTGTAATGGCGTTGTGTTTAGAGCCTGACATTTTTAGGATGTCAGTTCTTCCTGTCTATAAGCACATTCCAACCCCCCCTTCCCAATTTGGTTTTCTTTTTACGTCCTTCAGTAAAGCATGATAATTTTCTCTTTAAAGGTCTTTCACATAGTTTACTGGATTTATTCTTCAGCGCGTTGAACATTTATTGGAGCTTTGGAAGGAGGCAGAGCTCCGCAGCTCCATCACTTAGGAACAAACCCCATGATCCTAGGCAAGTCCTAAATGGATCTGCTCTCAGTTTCCTCGTAAACCACTACACTCTCAGCACAGAGGGGCCATGGCAATGGAATGAGTTGAAGAATATGACCCTTTTACAACATTGGAAGCATTGGATAAATGCTAGTTTGTCCTGGAACCCTCATGGGCTTGGAGTTGTATATCAGAATGTGTGTGTGTGTGTGTGTGTGTGTGTGTGTGGTTGCCCCAAGGTGTGAGCAGAGGATCCATGCTTGCTCTGGACTCAGTGAGAGATTCTGTCTCAAACAATAAGGTGGAAAGTGATTGGCCAACATGCCTCATGTTGACCTCTGGCCTCCACACATATGTGCTTGCACACCTACACATGCATGAGTGCACACATCCCTCCCCCACAAACATACAAAGGAAAAATCAGGAACAAAGCTGAAGAGCAGATTCTTGCCACACACATGACCAAGGAGGATGCACAGGACATTAGACACACTGCTATTCACAGTGCTGAGCTGCAGCAACGCTAACGTGCAAAGCTCCCTTCCAGCACAAAGACTCATGTGCTAAGCCCTGAGGGGCCAAACCACAGGGCATGATGTGCACGGGCAGTGGGCATGTGAATGGATATTTAATTTCCCTCCTAACCAAGGAAACGCGAGGGCCCAGAGAGGGTGAGCTCACTTAGCGGGTAGATAAAGAAGTTGGAGAGGATTGACAAGCCCACAGAGCTCCTGGAGAGGCAGGCCCCCTGTGCACAGACGATGCTGGTGCTAATGGACTTGCCTTGGCAGGAAGGCAGCTCAGTGACAGGTATCGGATGTGAAATGAGCGTCCCTTTTATCCCGATCATCTCAGTCCCGGGAGTGTATTGATGGAAGCGGTCACACGAGTTAACAAGAGAGCACACAGCAGGGCTCCCGTGGAGCCAGGTTTGCTTCATAGATCAAAGACCCATGAAGAGGAAGCTGGAGGTACCTATTGAGATAGATCTTTAAAATGGAGCAGAATATAATACAATGATGTAAAATGAGGCAATTCTGCAGCTATTAAAGGGGAAAGACCGCCTCCCCCCCACAGTGCCCAACTACAGGGAAATGGAAAGTGGGCACCAGCCAAGAGCCCATTTACTGGCATCGAGAGAAAAGAAAAATATCGACAGGAATGTTAGTGATGACTGTATTTGAGTAGTGTGATTGTGTGTGTCTTTACATGTTTGTATGTGCACATGTATGTTCAGGTTCATGTATGTACCTGTGGGGAGGTCAGAGGTCAATACTGAGTGTCTTCCTCAAATGCTCTCCACCTTATTTTTTGAGACAGGGTCTCTTGCTGAACCTGGAGCTCACTGATTGGCTAGCCTGACTGGCTAGGGACATTCCATGGATCTGTCTGGCTCCTCCCATTCCAGGACAAGGCTTATAAGTGCATGTTGTCATGACTGGTTTTTCGACTGTTTGATTCTACACTGGGAGTGTAAAACTGGAACTCGGGGCCTGGCACTCAGCTCCTCACGCTGATAGAGCAAGCACTTTGCTAATTAAAAATCTCCCATTTTCTGCCAAAATAAACCCACCCTGATTTCTGCAGAAATTTGCTCCACATTTCTTTCCCCTCCTATTTTGTTTGTTTATCATGTGGAAATTTCTGATTGTGTGTCTACTTCATCCCTCTATAATTCAGCATGGGTATCCAACCTTTTGGATTTTCTGGGCAGCAATAATGGAATCCTTGCCTAGGGCCACACATGAAATCGAAAGAGTCCAACCTATAGCTTCAAGATTGCGGGGTCATACACAGATTTCTTATAAGTGGTAGAGGAGCATGATGGGTATCCTGGGCTGTGGGGTGAATCTCTGAAGCCTCATGGCCTGGTTAGAGATGTGCTTCCCATTCCACATTGAGAACGGGTCAGAGGAAAGCCCTCTTCTACCAGCGCTTTCCGGTCTACTTGTGTCTCAAAGAGCCTGGCCCATTGTCACGGCCAAACTCATTCAAGGACTCATGTTTCCCTGTGGCATTGAAATCCACAGACGGGTTTCACAGGGCTATGCATACTCAGCCTGTGAGCACGTGTGCCCCCTGCTTTGATGCTGGCTAGGGTTCTGAAACCGCTTTCATGTCTGTGGCTTTCATCTGTTGCATTGATTAGCTTTTCCATTACTGCAGACTTCTGAAATCTATCAGTATCTACCGGTATCAGCAGGATTTAACCTCCCCTCAGGGACTTTCCCTACACATCCTTCCATGTCCCTCCATGTGCATTTAAGGTGACTGACTGACTGGTGGGGAATTTTTTAGCCTGCCCACCCACTCTCTGCTGCTAGGGGAACTCTTTCCCTGGGGCGCCAATGACAAAGTAAAGCAGGAAGTCTGTCAGTGGGTTCATTGGGCACGCTGACAAAGCACGGGTAAAGGGTTTACTTACAAAAGTATGGGTGATCCCAAAGCAGCTTCACCACCAGAAAATCCCACCCCAGGATGGATGACAACATCCCCATAGCTTCATCAATGGAGTCCCCACTTTAGTTAACCTTCCACTCTCTGCCATCTGACATCTCTGAGACCATGAGGTCACACCCAGTCTAGGGCAGAATTACTACAGCTAGCTGGGTCCCTCCTCCTCTCTTTAGGAGGGAATATGAACAGACAACAGGCCCAGTCTTTTTGTTTGATGAAATTATGTGTGTGCATGCATGTCTGTGTGCGGATATGAGCACATGAGTGTGTGTGCATGCATGTCGGCATGCGGTTATGAGCACATGAGTGTGTGTGCATGCATGTCTGCATGCAGGTATGAGCACATGAGTGTGGGTGCCCCTGGAGACTCTCGGATCCCCTGGATCTGCAGTAGCAGGCTTTCATGAGCTGCTGGGCATGGGTGCTGGAGCCAAACTCAGGTCCTCTGCAAGAGCAGTGCACAGTGTTAACCTCTGCAGCTCCTCTCCAGTTCAGCCCGAGGCTCCTGTAAGTAGTCGCAGTTACTCCAAAGAAGATGATGGCTGTTTTCTCAGAGGCCAACCCACTACAACACCTGCCCGTCACCTGCCGCTACACCACCTCAGTCACCATGTGCAGAGTGTGGGAGCTACTTCTGAGATCTACTGGGCTTTGCTTTGGAGGTACAGCTTGCTACATTTAACAACTAAACGTTTAAAAAAGACAAAGACAGGAGCCTGAAGAGATGATGGCTCCATTGTTAAGAGTCTTTTGCTGTTCTTGCAGAGGACCCAAGTTCAGTGCCTAGCACCCACATTGGGCAGTTCACAGTTACCTCTAACTACAGATCAGGGGAATCCAATGCCCTCTTCTGGCCTCCTTGGACACTACACCTACAGGTACATACACAGACACATGTATATCAATGATGATAATGATGATGATGATGATGATGATGATGATGATGATAATAATATAATAGTTTTCTTATTGAATAATAAAGAGTTGCTTGGTTGCCTATCATGGATTTTATCAAAGGTGCTGTTCATTCCCTCAAATAATATTTCCTAGTTATGTAGCTGGCCAAGGGAGTTTTTCAAGTTCCCACAGACAGTTTATTTCAGTTGGATTTTGTTTGCATTTCCTGCCATTTCTACTTCATATATTTGAATGGTGTGTAATTGGTTCATATTGATTATAGACTGTTTTATCTTTACGGTGATTACATTGCTAATCATTTAAAAATGACCTCATCTATCCCACTAGATTTCTTTTGTTACTGGGCTTGGTGGAGCAGGCTTGTAATCCCAGCTGAAACCCCTGAGGAAGTGGGATTACGAGATCAAGGCCTGGCTGGGATACAAAGTCTGTTCTAGGCCAGCTGGCAAACTTAATGAGATCCTGTCTTAGAACAAAAAACACAACGAGGGCTAGGGACCCAGTTTTGGGGTGGAATATTTAACACATTGAGGCCCTGGGCGCCAACCCCAGTACCAAAATTTTCTCTTGGTTTTTCCTTTGATCTCATCTTCTCTTACTGAACTCTGCCCTTCTTTGGTGTTGCCCTCCACTCTGTGTGTGTGTGGTATATATATATATATATATATATATATATATATATATATATATGTGTGTGTGTGTGTGTGTGTGTGTGTGTGTGTGTGTGTGCATGCGCAGATGTGATAAGTGTGTACAGGTGCACTCAGGAGTGCCAGAAATTGATGCCCAGTGTTATCCTCAATCACTTCTGTACCTTCTTCATTTGATTTTGTTAGATTTATTCATTTTATCGCATGTGTGAGTGTTTTCCCTGCAGGTGTGTGTGCTCATCACCTGAGTGCTCAGGGCTTGTAGAGGTCAGGAGGAGATGTTGAAACCCCTCTAATTGGAACTGGAGTTAAGGATGATTGTGAGCCACCACGTGGATGCTGGGAATTGGACCTGGGTTCCCTGTAAGAGCAACATGTGCTCTTAACCATCTCTCTAGTCGCTGCAACTTATTTTTTGGGACACGGTGTAGCTAGAAGTATTCTCTAGATTACTGGTCCCCCCTGGGTCAGTTTCCCTCTGCCTACTGGGTCCCCGCAGACACTTATGAAATAATCACTCAGAGGCTAAATATCAGTTACAATTGCTTGGCCAATGACTGCTTACTTACTGGCTAGCTCTAACTATAAATTAACCCATTTCTATTAGTTCGTTTTTTACCATGAGGCTCATGGCTTGTTACCTCACATCTTGCTTCCCCAGGTATGAGCACATGAGTGTGAGTATACGCATATATACTCTGCCTTCTCTCTCTTTGTATCTTTGTTTGGACTTCCCATCTCCCTACATTTTCCCTGGCTGTTGGCCAAAACAACATGAATGTTGGCTCTATTCATCGACCAAAAGAAACAACACATATTTGCAGTGTACAGAAGGACATCCTACGTCAACACGGGCTCCCTCTGAACCTGGACCTCATGGACTCAGCACCCAATGCCTCTGTCTCCATCCCCTAGCACCGAGTTACAGAAACTTGCCACATGCCTGGCTTTTCTTATGTGGGTGCTGGGGGTTTTTAACATAGGTCCTCAAGCTTGCCCCGCTAGCCCTTCGCTGAGCCATCTCCCCAGCACTGATGTTGTTTCGAAGCACCTGTTGGATGCCTGTTACGGTGGACTGAATGAGAATTAGCTCAGAGGCTCATATGTTTGCGTGCTTGGTCACCAGGTATTGAGCTATTTAGAAAGGACTGGGAGATCTGGCCTTGTTGAAGGAGATGTGTCACCGGGAGGGGGCTTTAAGGTTTCAAAAGTCCCTGCCAGGCCCAGTGTGTCTCTTTCTGCCTGCTGCCTGCATGCCACTGTGCTCCCTGCCATGATGATCATGAACTAACCCTCGGAAACCACAAGCAAGCCCCCAATTAAATGCTTTCTTTTATAAGTGTCGCCTCGGTCATGGCGTCTCTTCACAGCCACAGAGCAGTGCCGAATATGCCCATCTCCCTGGGTATTTCTTGTAGAGTAGCCATTGCTCCACCCCTCAGTGAGAGAGCCCTTTACCAGCCTTATTTATCCCACAATAGCTACTTTCTGTTCATTTTAATCATTGCTGTATGTCCTATTTTTGTGACACCCGTGGCCGTTTTATGTTTTATGGCTTTTATCCCGCCGTGTTTTGATGCTGTGTTGACACACACTCTGGTTTAAATTTCATTTCTATACTTTTAAATGATGTGGATAGTTTGTGTTTCTCAATTCACCAACTTTTAAAGCTTTCTTACCAAATTTATTTACAGGGTAGGAGGGTGGAGGTTACAGGGTCCGGCATGAGGCTACAGGTCAGAGGATAAGCTGTAAGAATCTCCTACCACGTGGGGACCAGGACTGAACTCAAGTCATCAGACTTGGTGGCAAGCACCTTTGTCCACTGAGCCATCTCATTGACCCTCAGTTAACCAGCTTTCCCCCTACCCCATCCATCACCCACCACGAAGCAGAGATAACTCACAGCATGTTGCTGCCTTTCTCTACCCAGCCTCTCCTTTCATCATTGGGATTTCCCCTCCAGTGTAGGATCTTCAAATCTTTATTTTATATTGTACAACTTTTCTTTCAAGACCCACACAAGCTGTATCCTATTCTGTAACCGTTATGACAATATTTGGTTCAACTTCATTCTTAATATTTTTCTGGGCAGTCAGGCTCAGCACCCTGTAGACTTGGATGTTGTGAGTTCTTTGAATTATCTTCTGGTCGGTTGGATTAAGTCTTCAGGTAGATTCTACCGGAGGCTTAGAGCGAGCTGAGCTTTCTGAGCCCTTGCATATTTGAGAACGTATCTCTCTGATAGACGGCTGGCAGCTTGGCTACACACATAACTCTTGAGTAAAATCGCTTCCCCGGGCACAGTTTTACAACTCAAGTTCTGCGGGGCTCACTATTGAAACCAAGCAGATAGAAATTAATTCTCTCTTTTCCTTCCCTCGTGCCATGTGACTTATCTCCCAGCCCCCTTCCCCTGATCTTGGCCTTATGGTTTGCTGGAACCTACAGAATGTTAGCAGACGAGAATCCAGCCCAAGTATCAGATCTGTATGGTCTGATTTTCCTGCAGCTTCCACAGGCCCCGCGGAACATAGTCCTTGCTGGACCTCCAGCAAGAGACTCATGAGTAGATCTGATCCAAAGCAATGGTCTAGAATCCGGTGTACCCATGCTGGGCAGAGCCTTTACCGCTGTCTGCAGGCCTGGTTGAAAACTCTGGGCAGCCCTCTTGAGCTGCTGAGTTAGCTATATGCAGTAGAATCCAGTCCCTGATGGTCTGGCATACCCTGTCCTTCTCTTACTATGTAACCTTGTGAATATCTCTCCCCCTTCTCTGCGACTTAGTTGACTTAATCTTTTTGAGAGTGGTCTGTGTGTCTCAGCTGTTCTCAAACTGGATATGTAGCTCAGAGTGACCTTGAACTTCTAATGTCCCTGGGGTACAGGTATGCATCACCAATCCCATTTTTATTTATTCAACACTGGGGGTGGGGCCCAGGGTCTCATGCACGTTAGCCAGCACTCTACCAGCTGAGCTACATCCCTAATACTAGATTCTTTTGACCGTAAGATGAAGGTGTTGATTGCCAGGTGGCTGTGAGGGTCTCGTCTAATCATAGGAGCTGGATTCTGGTAGAGGTTAGGTAGTGAGAGGAAGGACGGTGTTCTAGAAGCATAGATGCACAGAGAAGTCAACAAAGGAGGAAAGGAGATGAGGGATAGGCTTGTGCCCTGCACTGTGTGTTCTGAGAAACAACGCAGAGGCTGGCTGATCGGGGCCTGGAGGATCGACGCGGGACCCGTGTCTGCCCCACACCAGAAGAAGTCAAGCTAGTCCATCGGCACCAGCTCCTTAGCCTCTTGCTGTTGTGTGATATTTTGATTGTGTTCTGACTAATAAAGCTTAACCAAATTAACTATTAACTATTTAATTAGCTTAACTAAATTAACCATAGAGGTGTGGAGGACTGTGGACAGAGGAGACAGGAAGTAGCAAGGTGGGTCTGAGACAGGATCTTGATCCTTTTAGAGGAAGTACCGGAAGGTGTAGGAGGCAGCTGCTCCCGTTTCTCTGATCTTTCAGGCTCCTACCCTGAAATCTGACTCCCGATTCTTGCCAATCACTTTCTGCCACACCCCACTGCCTACTCGGCCTTCTCGCTCCTGACTTCTCAATGCCAAGCCCACGCCCCAGCATCGTTGAGCTGAAGGTTCCCTCACACCTTCTTCCCTGTCTGTGAACACATCACTGGCTGTCTCTACTCCCTGCCCCCCAGTCTCTTTCTCCACTGATTCTAACATGCTGGCGTTATTCCTCTCTGTTCCCTCCTCAGATCTCCTCAAACTACTTAGTATTAGACACAGGATGTAGGGGTACAGACCCAAGGCAGGAGACCCTCATACCACAGAGTAGGGCTCCAGGCAAAGCAGCTGCAGGGCACCAGGATCAAGCCCCATCCCAGTGCTTCTGGAAAGGGAGTTTATATGATGTTGCCATTTTAAATGATGGGGAACCTAGGAGAACTTCTGGGGGCTCATGGCTCATCCAGCTTGCTGGGATGCAGTGTTCCGACAGCCACCCAGCAACATCTGCCCTGCAGTTCTTTTATCCTGATGGCTGTTGCAGCTCTCGGAGCAGGGTGGCAAGCCTCCAGGCCAGCTGCAGCCGCAGGCAGCGCATTTCTCTCCAGTATAGAATGCTCTCCCAGTGCTTGCCCAGCCTCAGCCAACTCTTCCTTCCTCATCCTTGGCTGCTTGTCCTCTCTGCTCCTGATCTCCCGGTAGTCTGTGCTCTTGAATTCTAAGCACATCCAGGACACCAGCTTGTGCCCCAAAGGCTGTCCCAGTGTTCACCTTGCAGATAGCCCCGGCTTTGGAGCGAAAGGTACGTGAGGGAATGTGTTTGTTATTCTTGAGAGCTCCTTGGCCCTGTCAGGACACCTACCTGTCAGAGTCTTCACACCTGGGCTGGTTGGCTTTTGTTGACACAAACCTAAATGTATCTGGGAAGAGGGAATAGACTCTTCATTGAGAAAATGCCCCCATAAAAATGGCCTATAGGCAAGTCTGTGGAGTATCATCTTGAATAATGATCAGCGTTAGAGGGTCTGGCTCTATGTGAAGGGCCACCCTGGACAGGCTGTCTGAGATGACCCCACACAGGGTGATCAAGCTGCTCTTGTCAGTTCTATCCCCATGGAAAGGTGAGGTAGGTGTCACCGTGGGACTGTCAGCACCGGGTGGGTGATTGTTTCTGGTGTACTGAGGCGTCCGCTCTGTGTAAGTGGTAGCAGGTAGAGGCAAAGCACGTGCCCAGGCCTCAGTCCCAAGAGACATGGAGACAGAAAGCTGAAGGCAGCAGAACCGACCGTAGTCATTCAGGGTTACTTCCTTTCTTCCCACAGCTCTGCACAATCCACACTCGGTCCCTGTTCGTCTATCATCTCTCTCCCCGCCGCCGTGATCTCCCAGAGCCCATGCTAAGCACGACTCCCCGTGGCTCAAGCTTTCTCTCTCTGCTCCTATCCTACACTTCTCTACCCAGAAGCCCATGTGTCGACCAACCTCCCAACCCATGAGAACCTTCCAGACACTGGTGGCTTTTCCAAAGCTTAAGGAAGCTTATGCTTGAGGGTTGGGGCTCTCTGGAGCCCCTTCCAGGGCCCAAAGAGCTATAGCTAATGAGCGTTGTCGATTCCTAAGATTAATGAGGATTAGCAAGGAAAACCTGCAGGGCCCTCAGATCTCACAGCCCACATACAAAGGATCCTTGACAGAGCGTTGCCCCAATTTGACAGCAGCTCCGAAAGTTCCCATGACGTCATTGGCAATGCATTCTGAAGGTGAAAGACACTTGGAAGGATGGATGACAGAAACTGGTCCTGATGAACTGTCTGGAGGAGAGCCTGGCCCTGTTTTCTATTCAGCTGAGAATATCATATTGGGAGGGTGTGGCCCAAAGAGTTTAGGGGACAAAGCCAGAAGACATTAGGGTGAAGTGGGATTTGCCTCATTTCCACACTGCTGCTGTCAATGGTTGATTGTTAAAAATGGACAGTTTATCATGACGTGGTTGCCCAGTTTAAGTAAATATTATTGATTTGCATATTTGACTTGAATCTGAATATTTCATGCTTTTCTTGTGTGTGCACAGTGTTTGGGTGTGTATGTGTTCATGTGTGTATGCGTGTGTGTGTGTGTGTGTGTGTGTGTGTAGAGGCCAGAGGTCAATGTTAATGGTTTCTTCAGTTGTTCACCTTTAATTTTTGAAGGTCTCTCACTGAACCTAGAGCACACGGGCTCTATTAGACGGGCTTGTCAGTAAAGTTCGGGAACCTTCCTATCTCTGGCAAGCCCTTGACTCCTCCCCACCCTGACACTGGATAATAACTGGATAATAACAGTCTGTTGCTGTGCTCAGGTTTTTGTTTTTGTTTTCAAAACAGAGTTTCTCTGTGTAACAGCCCTAATCCTGGAACTAGCTCTTGTAGATCAGGCTTGCCTTGAACTCACAGAGATCCTCCTGTATCTGCCTCCCGAGTGCTGGGATTAAAGGCATGTGCCACCACTGCCTGGCCTGTGCTCAGGTTTTCCATGGATGCTGGGGGTATGAACTTGGGTCCTTGTACTTGCATAGCAAATGCCCTCCTGACTAAGCCATCTCCCTGGCCTTATATACTTTTCTTAGAAGAGGATGGCATGAAGCTGGGAAGATGGCTCAGTGGGTAAAGGACTGGCTGAACAAATGAGTATATATCTCAAACAAGAAGGAAATACGAGGACCAATTCTGAAAGCTGTCCTCTGCCCTCCCCTCCTGAGACATGGTACACCTGATCACCCATGTGCATGAGCTTGTGTGTATGCACACGCACATGCACACCCACAGACACGACGTCCCAGAAGGTCTGATTTTCATGAACATGATACCTGATTGTGCTGCCTCCAGGTGTTCCTAGACTTAGGGTCACAGTCTGTGCCATCAACAGACCAGGTTCAGCCAGCCACCTATCTTTAATAATCCAGTTAAAACAGCCAAATCAGCAGTGAAAAATAAAAACCAATAAACAAGCAGAAAAGGAGATTTATTCAATGGGGCCACATTAAGAAAAAGGATAAGGAGGCCCAGTGAGCCTCCCCCACTGCAGTCTATCCTTGTGAGCCTGATATGAGGCTTGGGTTTAGGAAAAGGCTGGAGTCATTCATAGCTAAGCAGTGCTGGTCAAGGAGTGGTCCCGCCCATCCATGGCCCATCACTCCAGGCTCCCTTCTCTGGCAAGCTGGTCTGACAAATCTCTTTCACCTCTGGCTGGCTGTTGTGGGAACTGCTTCAGCCAATAGCCTTTAAGATACCAGCCCTGGCCCAGGCTTTAGACTTTCCTCTAGGGATGAAGTTTTTGTGTGTGTGTGTGGGGGGGGGTATGCTACTGTTGGGGACCCATGGTTTCAACAACAAAAGTCAAAATGAGGGAGCCAAGTGTCCCTGCCAGGTCTGTCAAGAGGGCATCTTCTCTTTCCCTGATCCTTTTTGTCACCTCCCACTTCTCCCTCCACCTTCTCTACCTGTAGCTTCTCAGGACAGCTCTCAGTTCTACCTCTTGAGCTCAGCTGCACTTTGGTGACCATATTTTATCCTCTGCCTGGAACTTCTCTTGCTCTTCAGGCCTGAGCTCATGTCTGAAGTACTCTGGTTGTCGACATGAGCCCACAGGGAGACTGAGTTGTTATGGGATAATGCTTTTGTACACTGCAAAGATTTGTCAATCATATCGGTTTAATAAAACACTGATTGGTCAATAGCCAGGCAGGGCAACCAGACTAGAAGAATTCTGGGAAGAGGAAAGGCAGAGTCAATCACCATCCAGACTCAGAGGAAGCAAGGTAAGAATGCTGATAAAAGGTACCGACCTACGCAACTAAACATAGACAAGAATTATCAGGTAATTTAAGTTGTAAGAGCTAGGTAATAATAAGCCTGAGCTAATAAGCCAAACAGTTGGTAATTAATATAAGCCTCTGTGTGTTTCTTTGGGACCAAATGGCTGTGGGACCAGGCGAGACAGAAACTTCCGTCTACACTGAGTGGTGAGTCTATTGGGCTCTTACTGAATGAAAGGGCAGACTGCATCTCAGAGCAGGTGGCTCCTGTCTGATCCTCAACCTGGTGAGCTCCAGGTGAGCAGCAGCAGTGGGGAAGGAAGATGTGCCCAGGACTCAGGCCTGAGAGCAATGGAGACTCGGGTGACTGCTCTTCTCCTCTACCTGTGCTCTGCCCTCACCTGTTAACAGAGCAGTTCACATGGCCATAATTCCATGCAGTGGCATCTCCAGCATGGAGGCTGACTGCACAGCAGGTGAACACCCTGGGCGAACACACGGATGCTTGTAGTTTAAATGGATTGTTTTTCTTTCTGGAGGTTTCGCTGGACACATGTCTTGGGTGCCTCAAAGCAGGTAGAATTTCTGCTCTCATTTCTAGACGTGAGTCACGAAGGAGTCTTGGGGAGGCACACAGAAAGAGGGCTCACCAAAGGTTAAGATGGGAGGCGGGGCTTCATAATTGTCAGACCTCAGTGGAAGTTTTTGGACTTGGGGTTTAAGGGGAACTTTGAGACAGGTTTCCCTTTTTGTAAGACATCAATTAGAAGAGATTAATGCCATTAGCCTACAGGCAGACAACAGTAATTGGGCACTCTGAGGAGCAATCAGACCCACTTGGTAGCTTGAGGGTCCCTTCTGATAGAGTTCAGAGGAGGGAGGAGGGAGAGAAGATTGGAGTTTATTTTGTTTTGGCTGACAGCTGTCATAGGGAGTAACCAGTGAGCACCTAATTATAGGACATCACATGGTCCATAAGTACCTTTCCTGGTCTGCCATTCCCGTGATAGATGGGGCAGGGAAGACAGGGAGCTAGAGCAGCAGCTGTCAACTTGGGGGTCACGGGTCACTACCCCTTGAGGAGGTTAAACAGCATTTTCACAGGGACTGCATATCAGGCGTTTACATTATGATTCATAACAGTAGCAAAATTGCACTTAGGAAGTAGCAATGAAAATAATTTTATGGCTGAGGGTCACTGTCATAGCACGCCAGGCAGTGTTGATGCATGCCTTTAATCGCAGTACTTGGGAGGCAGAGGCAGGTGGATCTCTGTGAGTTCGAGGCCAGCCTGGTTTACACGATCTAGCTCCAGGACAGCTAGGGCTGTTACACAGAGAAACCCTGTCTAGAAAATACAACAACAGCAACAACAAGAAGGGTCATAGCATTTGGAGAGTTAGACATGTGGTACTGTAGTTCTGGAAATAAAATTATTGAAGTTGCCAGAATTTTCACAGTTCAACCAAAAATGGAGATTTTTCAAAATGGTACAGCCCTGGCTGATGCTTGCATCCTACGGTCAACACAGTGTAACTAACTCAGCAGCAGGATGTTTCCTTTCTTCTTAGGAAAGAATGTAGGTAATTGTTAAAGAAAAAAACACATAAAAACAAAAAGAGAAAGCACCTCTGCCAATGCCATCTGTGCTGGTTTGAAGGAGGACTCCCGTAGGGTTATATTTGAATATTTGGTTCCCAGTTGGTGGACTGTCGAGGAAGGGTTAGGAGGTGTGACTGTAACATGAAGGGCCAGGCCTGCTTGTTTGGGTTTCTGTCCCACCTGATACCCCACAACTGTTTAGCCCCAAAGAAAATCACACATAGGTCTCTAAAGTTATAAAGCTGATTGGCCCATTAGCTCTAGCCTCTCACTGGCTAACTCTCAAATCTTGTTAACCTATTTTTCTGATCTATGTTAGCCATGTGGCTCAGTACCTTTTTTCAGTGGGGAAGATCACATCCTGCTGCTTCAGTGGTCTGGGCAGTAGTGAGAGGAATCAACTTCCTCCTTCCCAGAATTCTCCTGCTCTCATTACATCATTTCTACTTCCTGTCTGGTTTTCCCAACTATACTTTCTGCCTGGCCAATCAGTGTTTTATTTAAAACATGATTGACAGATTACAGACAATTCTCCAGCACCACTTGGGCGCCAGATGAAGGTATAAGTCACAAACAATCCCACACCAGTTTGCAATTATGATTAATAGAATGGTTATTTATTTAAAGGGGAAAATCTTACAGATCACCGTCCCAGCCAATAGCCCTCTGCGCAATCAGGAAGGGAGCCTAGTCGCCAGAAGCGGAGCCAGAAGACAGAGAGCAAGCAGAGGGCAGTGGCAGCTTTTTTAAAGAGAGAGAGACCACGCCCTGAAACGGCTGGTATCTCAGCAGCTATTGGCTGAAGGAGCGGAAGGAGCTCCGGCAACATGTGACTTTGTTGGAGGAGGTGCCTCATGGGTGGGAGCCGGGGGGAGGGGGTGCTTTGAAATTTTAAAAGTCTACATAGGCCTTTTCTCACTCTCTGTGCCAGGCCCTGCCTGCTTTCCTACCCCCATGTTTCCCACCACAATGATCATGAAGTCACCCTCTGAAGCTGCAAGTAAACCCCAAATTAACCCCAAATTAAATGCTTTTTTAAAAAAAAAAAAAAGCTGCCTTGGTCAAGGTTTCAGAACAGTAACTAAAACACCATTCCTCTGAGTACCTTCGGCCTGACATTGGTTAAATGCATAGATGTGTTTTTATTTCCCCTTGGATCTTGACTGTCTGCACAGTCATTCAGGCCTCCCTTGACATTTTCCATGTATGCAATAATTCAGAACTGTGGGATTAGCATTTAGTCTTCTGTGCAGGTGTGCTGTCAATAACTTTCCCTGTTTAGTCTTCTGTGCAGGTGTGCTTTCAATAACTTTCCCTGGCTTCTAAGGTAACGTAGAGATTCATTCCAGTTTGTGGCTGTGATAAGCAGCACCCTATATAGTAGATGCTCGCACACATCACTGATGGCATTAGAGGTTATTCTAGAGCTTGGATTTTCAGGTTGGTGTTCTATAGATTTGGGGAGTGTCCCTTTCCATCTCTGAATGTCATTGTGCTTATCTGCATGAGGGGAGAGATTTAACCTCTGGGACTTGTGTGATCCTCCAGTTCCTGCTGTGAGGCTGACTTTGCAAACCCCATTTTAAAGAAGGGGCTTCATCTTAAGCCATATGCTGAGCTGGGGGGTGGGCGATCTAAGCTCCAGAAATGTGCTGCCACAGCAGAAATTTGAACCGATACCCTAAAAATGCCCAATTAAGAAGATAGGGAGCAGGGCCATAAAATTTAATGAGGTCCAGATGTTCTTTTGAGGCATCCTGTCCTTGAAGATACCTTGTCAATAACTTATGGCTTTTTGTTAGGTTTTTGTGCCCCCAAACTGACCCATGGTTTCAGAAAGTACCTTATCCTATGTACTCCTTACCCAATCCCAAGATGTCAAGACATGAACTCCCCTGATTAAGGCATTTCCCCTTCAAAATTTCTACCCTCCCAGGGCTCCCTGCCACACTTTCTGCACCCACCACGCTGGGGTGCTGGTCCAAACTTGAGTTTGAATATTAATTTTAAAAAACCTTATGTAATTTGCATTGGAAGTCTGGCTCTGTAAATTTATCTGGGGACCAGAAACTTGGACATAACACAGCTTCCTGTTGAGTTCAAATAACCAAGGAAGCAGAGACCCGTTGAGCCAACATCCTCCCCCGTCCTTAACATGTTGCAGTGGGAGCTGTTCATTAGAAGGGCAGGCCCCATGGAGAAGTGGAAGGGGAGCCAGGTGGGTGTCCAGGATCCTGCTCCTTCCCTATTGTCCCTCTAGATGACCCAAATGCATATGGGACCCCTTGAGCCTCTTGCTCTCTTCTCAGGGAACACTGTTGCTGTGACCCCACTGGCCACCATGAGATCCTGCTGTTCTCTGGTATGACAGACATTACATGAAGGGGAAAGACCAGGGACCCAGGGATGTGAGCCTGCCTCTGTGGTTGGCTCTATTATGATCCCACTGAATTTCTATGATGTCACTCTACTTGTGCAGAGGTGGCACAGCTGTGTTTCTTCTGTTTCTTCCAGACATACAGCAGAACTACACTTCCCAGCTTCCCCTGCAGCAGCTGGGACCAGGTGACTATGTTCCAGCCAATAGTGTGTGAGCAGAAATGAGGCAGCCATTCACTTCTGGCTTGAGGATTTCTCTTGCACCCCTTACCTTTTGCCAGCTCGATGCAGACAATGTGACCAGTTCTCTGTGCCTGGAAAAGGGACTATCTCCCACATAGCAGCCTGCAATGTCAAAGAATGCAAAGAAGGCAACAGAGAGCAATCTGGAAGGATGGGAAACATGTGTCCAACAGTGGCTTCCTCTCCAAGGGCCTGACTCAGGCCTAATCTGGTCGCTGGTACCAACCAGCCAAGAAACCACTTTGGAGTTGCCACGTGGAAGCTACTGCATGTTAGCAGCTAGCCAAACCAGACTTGGCCAGACCTCAAGGGGAGCTTGATTCAGTCCCCCATCTTCCATATGATACACATGGCTGCCCTTCTGCCCCCCATATCTGTGGCCTTGGGAAAAGAAGTGTCCCTGTTTTTCCAGAGCAGTGACAGAGTAAGCTCAGGCCTTTGGGCATGATCCCCCAAACAGGCAGAGTCTGGAGATTCTTGGAGTCCTAACCAGGATGGTCCTGGTTCCTTCCAGATGAGGAAGAAGTAAGGAGTGGGCAGGTTAGAGCAGGGCAGGCTGGGACTGAGGTTTTCAGGCAAGGCTGTGACTTCTGTCTGCTATGGTTTCTCCCTGTATCCAACGCAACTGGCACAAGAGGGCCTAATTATGAGCAGAGCCTTAAGATCAAAGCCCCAGTCCTAGCAGCCTCCAAAGGCTGGGCTCAAGCACATATCCCAATATACATCTAAAGAGAAGAGCTAAGAGAAGCAGGAGAGCAGATGTCACCCCTGTGGGGGAAAGATAGGCAAAGGGGTCCTGGAACGTTGCCTCCACTTGTGGGTTACCAAAACTAGCTTTAGGTTTAAGCAGAGAAAGTGTTGGGGTAAGAGGCAAGAGTCATGCACAATTCTTCAGTCCTGCCTGACACATGGCCTAGTTGATCTCTGTCTAAGTTCTGGCTCTGCAAGGTGGTGTGAAGAAGCCCTTGTAGCTTGAGGGGCAACTGGCCACCTCTCAGGAGACCATTTCCCCTGCTCAGGGGTAGAGGCCTGCCATCATGGACAATTGCCCTTCTATGAGTGTGATTTTTCCTGAGACTTTGCTGTTCCTACAATCCGGGGTGACTGCAAGTTTAGGGCTATGATTTATCTGTCTCTCTAGGACTGAAGGGGTCAGGTAAGCAGACACCCCAGAAGTGATAAACTTGCCTGAATGGAGTCAAGCAGAAAGTGTGGGCCAACACAGAGGAGAAAGAGAAACAGAGGCAGAGATACCAGGCTTTTGAACCCTGCCTCACGGGCATAAGTGGGGAGTCTGAGCAAAAGCAACTTCTATGTTGTGTCTACTGTCCACAGTGGGATTACATTACAGAGGGTCGTAGAGTCCCAGACCCGCAGTGTGGTGCTGACTGTGGCCGTTTCCAGCTTCCAGGAAGCCCGGGCAATGACCCAGTTTTTGTACTAGTCAAAGAGCCTGACAGTCCCCAAAACTTTTCCAGAATCTACCTTCTGGGAGTCACCAGGTCCGGATGATTTAATAATGGAGCAAATGAGAACCCTGGTTCCCTGGGGAGACAGCTGAGCTTGTCTGAAACAGGAATGGAGGAAGTTGGCCTGGTTTGGGCTGGTTATATGGGGCTGGCCTTTGGGGACTTCTCCTTCAAGGGAGGGGGTCAGCAGGATTTGAAGTAGCTAACCCGAAGTGGGGGAGGTCTGGGTGTTGCCTGCACTTCCAGGCTGGGCAGGGATGAGTGGAAAGGTTGGAAAAGCAGGGCAAAAACCCTGGCGTTTGCACGTGTCCATCTGTGTAAGGTCCTCACGGGAGGGAGAGCCTAGGTTACTGAAGCTCTGTCCTCCCCAGCCTGAGCCCAGTTCCCTCAGGACTTAGTGGGCATGGCCGGGAGTTTGTGTTTGTGTTCAGTATTTTAAACATGGATGTTTTCCCTTCGTTGGTGTGCTGGGGGAGGGCAAAGGCAGACAAACCCTATGCTCTCTTTTCACTGCCTGAAATCAGAAGCCGGCTATGCTGGCCGCTTGCCCATTGCAGCTGGAAGGAGCCTCCGAGAGCCAAACACCTGCAAGGCTTGAGATCTCTTGTCTTAGGACACAGCCTACCCTCTTCAAGGGCCAGCTAAGTGTGGTCACACACTGCACCCCAGAATACTGACAACTTCCCTGTGTTCACCTTTGCATGGGACACTCTTGTTCCAGTATGTTTGTACCTGCTGGGATCTGGGCCTGTCTGGCCAGCACTAATCTGAAACTCAGCCTTCCTATTCTGTCCACCTGGAGGGACTATCAGATGTCACCTTCTGCCAGTGTCTCCCCTGAGCCCATCCTGGAGCTCATAGCCTGTACCTCAGCATTCCCAAGACAAGTTCATCCGCCATCCAATTATTTATTATTGGGGGTGGGAGCGAGCGCCATAGCATGTGTGTGGTGATCAGAGGTGGCTCCATAGAGGTGACTCTCTTCTCCCACCTTCCGGTGGGCTCCAGAGACTGAACTTAGGTTGCCGGGGTTCACATAGCAAGTATCTTTTCCTGATGAGCCATTTCGCTGGATCCCTTCTGGTGTCCTTGTTTTTCTTGTCTCAGAGAGTCCCTCTCTGTCCCCACAACACACAGTGGTCATTGTCCATCCCTGCCCCTGAAGAGTCCTAACGATGTCACCCTGTGTGGCTTTGTCTGCAGCCCCATTCTCCCCGTGATGGCCTTGGTTGCAATGGTTCTCTCTTCTTCCCTCCCAGCCCAACACACTGACTCCCGGGGACTGAGGTCTATCTGTCCCTAGCTGCACCACCAGGCTCGCACATAGTAGGGCTCCGTGAGACTTGCTGCACTGGATGAGGGTAAAGGTAGATGTTTCCAGCAACCAAAGAAGCTCTTTCCTTAGAATGTTCTGGAATTGTTTTCTGCCCCTTTGGCACAACCACCTCCCTCCCTCTGGTTATTCAGGAGGCCTTATTTACGTATCCAAGAGAAGACCAGAGCCAGCCATTCCCCTGTGACATTTTCTGGCTCCTTCCTGAGCTCCTAATAACAGCCACATTTTAGGGTCTAGAGAAGACGAGACAACTGGGTAAATCACAGTTTTTAAAAATGGGCCAAACATGGATTTACACAATAGCCTGTGACAAACGTGTCTTCGGGGGATGAGCTGGCAGCAAACATCCATTTTTCCAAAGGGCGTCACAGCCCTGGGAGAAATAATGAGAGCTGTTTAAGAGTCTAATCACTCCCCAGTGCTGACAGGCTGGAGAGCGAGAGCTGCTTGTCTGTGCTCGTGTGCACCCCACAGTTCTATGCTTGGTCCCAGATAAGCATCCTGCTCCCAGGGGTGGCCTTGCATGTCCGGTTTTTCTCCTCCTGCTTTCTGCCTCCCCCTGCCCACACATTAACTCAGGGGGTGCAGGGCACCAGAAGCTCCTGGGAGCCTAAGGCCTCAGGAGCTCTAAATGACCAATGAACCTTTTTCCTGCCCCAGTGCCCAAGCCAGCAGGAGATGGTCCATGGGAGTTACTAGCCATCACCTTTGAGTCTCTGTGCACATCTAGTTTGTTGTTATTCCTTCCTTCTTCCACCTGGTTGTGAGTCCATCTTCTCTGCCTCAATCATGGGCCAACCACCAGAAGAGCATGCGAGCCTATCTGCACCCAGGTGTCCACCATCCTGCCTCCATCCTGTGATGGTTCATCCCCAGTGTCAAATTGGACTAGGAGTTCCCCGGGAGACTCACCTTTACCTGCGTCTGTGAGGGCATTTCCAGAAAGGTTAGCGAAGGAGAAAAGACTTGTCCTGAAGGAGGGCTACACCATCCTCTGGGGTGAGGCTCCAGAGTGATGAAAACCAAGGAGTTGAGAGGAGAGGACCATTGTGAACTAGAGGCAGTAGAATGGGCCCCCTTGAAGAAGCCCGGGAGAGTCTGGGTGACAAGCTGGAAGGACAGAACACCTAGAAGGGAGGGGCGGCCACATTCACTGTTCTTAGATCTGCAGGCCTCTGTGTAAGAATTCTCCAGAAGAAGGTTTCCAAGGTGTTCCTGGGGCAGTCCCCTCTGCCGCAGGTGGAATTGCCTTCAGGGACAAGGGAAGGTGGCTCCTTGGTAGGGGTGCTGAGTGGGAAGGAGCAGAAATTCCTGGGACTTCCTGCTCACTTGGTTTTGAGACCCAGGTAAGCCTGAGGCACATCTGCAGTGAGGGGACCTAGGCCTCACAGGTGGCCCTGATAGTCATTAGACTGCATCCCACCCAGGGACACACCCTGCCAGCCCCAGTGACACAATGATTCATCAGTCCAGACCTGTAGGGCCACACCTGAGAGTCCCCTGCTGAGTAGCAGTCTGGGAAAGAAAGGTGCAGGGAGCCGATTTGCTGGCTGCCATTACAAGATGGCGCCGAGCCCCTGCACCACCGAGTAAACAACTCCATATTAGGCAAGGCTGTAGACGGAACCTCTCGCATGCGCAGTAGTGCGCAGTAATCTTGGCCAATCCCGTGGCCGGGGGCATGGAAAGATGAGCAAGTAGCCAATCCGGGCACGACCCATGTCCACTCTCCCTATATAAGCGGCTGCCCTTTAGTGCTCAGGGCCCTTTGCTTCCTGCTCTCCCTTCAACCAAGAGGCTCCAATAAAGCGTGATTTGAGAAGAATCCTCGACTCGGTGGTCGTTCTTCCCTGCTGTCCAGGGGGGTTCGCCGCAGAAAGGTCCTCCTCTCTTATCTTTCCTGTAATGAGGCCTCAGAAGCAAACATCTTAGCAGCACAAATGTCATTATCAGCTCAGTGACCCCAGGATGATTTGGGGAGTCAAATGTCTGTCTGGGTGGAGCCATGCCTGTCTCTACATACATAGCTCTCGACAGAAAGATAGCTGGTGTTAGGGAGAGGGTGTTTCTGAGAGGTGAGGAGAGTTGGAGCCTGAAGGACCACCCTCTGTTTGCAGGCACAGTGAACTGTCACTGGCCCATCCTGTCCCATCCTGAGCGTGTCACCACCTCTTTGCAATGGGAACCACAGATACTTCGGTAGGCTCCTACACCCGTGAGCCGCACCAGGCAGAAAACAGCTGATGGGAAAGGTGTCTCACCCTGAGTTGGGGACGAAGGGGTTGCCTCTTGCAGGCTGAGGCAGCGGGGCTGGCGCCCCCTCTGCATGGAGAGCTCCAAGGAAGATAAGAAAGGCTTATCGGTCTCTCTCCTGTCAGCAAGCATGGCTCCCACTCCATTCAAACACTGCCTGTTTATCTCAAGAAGGGGCCCTGGTTTCATGTCTCTCTTTTTCTTCCGGTTCTCTTTGCTCTGCTGTCACCTGCATACAGAGTAGCACAGTGTGGCGAGGGACTCGGGACTGAATGGAAAGCAGCCTTTTTAACAGGCCCAGTGAAGCTCCATTGCCTCTCTCAGAACCTCGCTTGCAAAGACGAAGGCAGGAGGCACTGGAATCTTGCTGAGTCGGGAGGAGGCACAGATGCAGGGGGTGGAGCTGGTGAAGGGCACAGGTCAGGTGGGGTCCTCTGAGTCTTCAGTATTAGGGTAGGGATGGAAGGGGAGGTGACATCTGTCCTCACATGAGTAAGAGAGACCACTGTGAAGAGGCTCTACCTGGGCTCCGTCACACACTTGACCCCATGGGTGAAATTCTACTTGACCAGACAGTGGCCCTCTAGGACCCAACGGCCCTGAGCTGCCTCTTAGAGCCTCTTGGAACTCCTGGCCAGGTCTGGGTAGCTGAAGAGACCTGAGGGTGGGTGCTGTCCTCTACACCTGCGCCTCAGGTCAGAGGACCACTGAGGGACAGCATCTGCAGTAGAGTCACTGAACCTGCCTGCCACACGGTGTCATCTCAGATCCAGTCTCTCTCTCTCTCTCTCTCTCTCTCTCTCTCTCTCTCTCTCTCTCTCTCTCTCTCTCTAAGTGCATACACATTTGGCTCCAGGTGGGGACCCAGCTTAGGGGGCATCCAGAGAGACCAGTGTCTCTTCCAAGGGCACATGACAATGTCATGGTCACAGCCCTAGGGTGGGGCAGGGAGGGTGGCAGTGCCAGTAATGCTGTACCAGCAGGGCTCTCCCACTGCATCAGCATAGGGTATAGCAGTGACTGACTCAGAGGCCCCACTTTCATGGACAGTCTCCTCTGGTCACATCCCTCCTGGGAGTATTTCAGCCCCTGCCTCCCTGCCAGGTTCCCCTCTGTCCCTCTCTTGTTCCCAGGAAGTATCCAGAACCTGGATGACCTTGGGGAGGGGACAGTCAAGGCCCTTTGAGAATGCTGGGGCTCTGTTTCTGGGTCAGGGACTTGGGCTCATCCGTTGGACAGAACACAGAGCAAGTTCTGCTTTGGCTTCGTGTAAGCAAATGACTGTTCATCATTATTGGTGACAGTTACTTTACCTCTCCCACTGTCCCCTGGCAGGGAGCCTCCTGGGAAATTTGACAGGCTCAGCAGAAGAAGAATGAAGCCCGTGGGCTGGGTCCAAACTTGCAGTCAGACCCAACTCCCTGATATGAACCCTGGCTTTCCCAGTATCAGTGTCCCCATCTGCAAATGGCCCTAATATCCCCACCACATGGTACAAGTATGGCCAGAAGTACCTTCTTGTTCCCTTGTCCCCTGTGTACCCCATGGACTGGCCTCCTGATGGCAGCAGTTCAGTAAAGAGAGTGGGCTGCAATGCAGGCACTGTTGGGGGTGCAGCGGCCTCCTCAACCTGAGACCCGGCTTCAGGAGGCTCAGAGGAGGCCGGTATTGGTTCCCAGATCTTCCCTGTAGAGTCAGGGGCTGCCCAAGCTCACTGGAGGCTTCTCTTCTGGATCAGGTAGTGTCAAGTGAGTGCTCCATGGGGGAGGATCTGAGTTTTAAGAAGACCTCGGTCCACTTAGAAGACCCTGAATCTCATTCAATGCCAGGGAAAGCTGTGGGGAGGACGAAGACAGCCCGATGTCCATCCGTTTTCCCTCCACTCTGACAAAATGCCCAGCCGAAGCAGTTTGTTTGGGTTTGTGGTTTGAAGGCACAGTCTGCCATAGCGGGAGAGACACGGAGCATGAGCCCGCAGGTCGTAAGTGCTTGTGCCTCAGTGACACAGGCTTGGGTCTGAGCTGCTGTGCCATGTAGTTGTGCGACCTTGGGTCAATCCCGCAACTTCTCTGAGCCTCCCTTTCCTCCCTGTGAAAAGCTGCATTTGAATCCATTTGTTTTACACAGATATATTCTATCATGATGCTTCATCTTCATTGCCAACCTGACCAGTGATTGGATGGTTGTTTAGAATCACCGTGAAAACACATCTCTGGTTGTGTCTATAGGGAATTTCCAAAAGACTTAACTGAGGAGGGAAGGCCCACTCTGAACGTGGGTGGCATCATTCAACGCTGAGGGTGGCCGAGGTCCTAGACTGAGTGAAAAGGGAAAGATGAACCGAGCGCCGTCAGTCATCTCTGTTTTGTGACATCAGAGGCAGCATGACCAGCTGCCTCAAACTCCTGCCACCACAGCTCCCGTGCCCTGATGGCTCATACTCTCAGACTGTGAGCCAAGACAAACCTTCCTACCCAGGTTGCTTTCACCAGGTGCTTTGTTACAGCATTTAGAGAAGAAAAGAATACACTGACCCAGGGAGAAAGAAGCATGTCACTTCAGGAGACTGGACTGTGTGTGCTTCAGGCAGGTGCCACTGATGGATACAGGCAGCTTCTGGCCCGACCTGACTAGCAAGGAGCCCCACAGTCTGGAGTCTGATGGTCTCACATCCAGTCTGCCCTGCTTTCTCTCAGTTTTTCTTCCCCTCAGATTTGTCTGAGCTGACTTCATTTCTAGACAGTCTCGCCCTTAGCTGGCCACCGGTGAGGCTGGCTGCGGATCCTCATAGCTCAGCAAACACAAAGGAAAGAGTCAGTGTCTTTAGAGGACAAATGGAAATTCTGAATGAACCTAGATTAAGTGCTCATCTCTGAGTCAGCCAATCACTTACCCTCTCATCTCTGAGTCAGCCAATCACTTTACTCTCTGTGTCTAGAGCTGTGCATGGTTGATACTCTGGGATGAAACCCCACTAAGTTGCTGGAAACTGACCTACCAGAGAGCAAAGGGGGCACTCAGTGATAACTGGCCTGCAAATGCCTGGCCCTGAACCTTTCTGAAGCGTCTGGTCACGGGGCCCTTGTCTCAACAGGTCAGGTTTGCCCTACTCAGAGGGAGTTAAGTCCCCTGGTAAAGCAGCTGGACCTCAATGGGAACACACCAGGCATCACCACAAAGGACAGGGGAGTACTAGGGAGGATGGAGACATGCAGGGACGAGTCATCTAGGCCTTTCAGACACTTGTTTTACCCTGAACTCAAGGTATAAAGAAGCCGCGGCCTTAGCGGCAAGCAGAGGCAACAGTGCTCATGGCCAGCTTGGCCTTCCTGAATGACATTCTACAGAGGAGACTCAGGCAGCTGAAACCACTTTCCATTTAGTCTGACTCTCAGAAGTTCACGGGGAGTTGGACTGTGAGCAGCAAGCCCCAGTGGAGGAGACCCTTTCAGCAGGAGAGGAAAGAAGGTGGCATGAGCAACATCCACATCAATATCAGCATCCACATCAATATCAGCATCCGCATCAGCATCCGCATCAGCATCACCTGATGCATACACTGGTCCAGCAGGCACAGCAGCACCTACTATAAGCTCAGTCCTAGTGTGGCCCAGCCTCCTTGGTAAGGAGGAGATCCTTAGCCTGCCTCCTCAAGCTCAGGCCTCAAAGACCTGCTCCCTCCCCCTTCTCTCACCCAGAGGGGTTCTATCTCAAAACTCACACCTTCCAAAACTCAAAGTCACTGCTAAGTCTGTTCCTATCACATACAAGGGGGTGGGCTCATGCATGGCTCAGAGGATAAGAGCACTAACTGCTCTTGCAGAGGACCTGGGTTTGATTGCCAGCACCCATATGACAGCTCACAACAATCTCTAACCCTAGTTCCAGGTAATTCAGTGCCCTCTCTGGCCTCCATAGGCACTATATGCACACGGTGGATATGTTTTACATGTCAGTAAAACATCCATACATACAAAAACATGAACTAAAATAAATTCTCCATTTTTTTTTTTTTAAGAAAAGAAGCTGTCACTGAGTCAGGTATGGTGGCATACAAGTCTGTAATCTTAGCACTTGAAAGTAGAGGGAGGGGATCAATAATTCAAGGTTATCCTCTGAGTCTGAAGCCAACATGAGATACATACGACCATATCTCTCAAAAGACATGGAAAAGAAGGGAGGGAGGGAGGAAGGAAAGAAGGGAAGGAGGGGGAGAGAGAGAGAAAAAAAACATAAAAGTGAACAGGGCAAACAGAAGCCCACAGATGGATAGACCACAGCTTGCCCTACCTGCTGCCAATCTTCAGCATGGTCCCTCTGGTCTGGAGGAGCCAGCAGTGAGCATTGCCTTGGTCCTGATTGGAGCCATGGCCCCGGGAGCCCAGGGAGAAAACCGCACAGGCTCCAGACGAAACGAGAAAGGCATTGTATCTGTCAGCGTGATGTTGCCAGCGGCTCCTAGAAAGGCCTTTCGCTACAGAATCGTGGCGTTCTTTTCTGTTGGCTCAATTTTCCTTTCTCTCCTGGAAGGACTGTGACAGCAGAGTGGTGTGTTCGCCGTGGCCCTCTCGGCCGTGATTGGAGTTGTCATAACTTCAGGGCTTGTCAAGTGCTCTCCGTGCAGGGTAGCAGGCAGTGCGCAGGGACTATCTGACTTGGTTACACAAGAGACCTTTGTTCCTGGAGCCACCTGTCCCCAAACCCTAGAACGCTGGGTTGCCCTGGATCTCATTTAGGAAGCCTTGGCCTTTAAAACTCCGTGCCATTTGTCAGGGAATGGTCACAGCACAGTCTGGGCTCTTCTGAACTAGCTTCGCAAGCTGGGAGCCACGTGCCACCATACAAGCTGGGAGCCACGTGCCACCATACAAGCTGGGAGCCACGTGCCACCATAGTGTTCCTCTGTCATGTGGGGAGGTCAAGCTCCCTACTGAGGTTGGTGACACTGGAGCTTCTGACTGGAGACCACCCAGCAGGGCAGGGGACATCATGTCCTAGGTCCCTAGGGCTTATCCCTCTGCTCTTGTTCTCAGATAAAGTTACTTTCTTAAAAAGCTTTGGGCCTCAGAGATCTTGCAACAGGAGAAGGCTCTTGCTACAGAGTCTGAGGACCAAAGTTTCATCCTTGTGATACCTGCAGTGGAAGGGAAGAACTGACCCCTGCAAGTTGTACCCTGACCCCCCACACATGCACCATGGTGCACACATGTAACCCTCCTCCTGACACAAAATAAGTAACTATATTTAAGCCTCTTGTGCTGGAGAGATGGCGCAGTGGTTAAGAGCACTGGCTGCTCTTGCATTGGGATCAATTCCCACCACCCACATGGCAGCTCACAACTGTAACTCCAGTTTCAGGGCATCTGACACCTTCTATTGGCTTCTGCAGGTACCAGGCTCACACATGGTACATAGACATACACATAGGCAAGAAGCCCATACACATAAAGTTAATTTATGGGAAAGAAAGCCTTTTCACATCTTCCCTGCAGAGTTTGCATGTGGGGACGGATGGCCACATCTTCACTGTAGAGTGTACATACGGGGACTGATGGCTGGAATTTTAGAGTGAGTCTCCCTGGTGTGTCTTCAGCCTCTGTGTGGCTGGCAGACGACGGTCTCCCCTGAATCCTAAGATTGGCAGTCGATACAGTTGTCATGTGACTGCTGGGGAGGCTGACATAGCTCCAGTGTTTTAGATGAGAGTGTTTCTACTCCCAGCCAGGCCAGCCAGTCTTGTCACCTATCCAGCAAGCACCTACTTTTCAGATGAAGACCAGGCACCTGGTGGGGCTTTCAAGGTCCCATGTGACCAACCACATTCGTTCTGGCTTTGCCCTAGGTTTTGGTACACACCCGTCCCCAGGTTCCCCAGGTTCTCCATGCAGTTCTGGCTGCGGGTCATGGTTCCTCTTACTTGGCACATGCTGTTGTCTTGACCTGATTTTCCTTCTTCCTGTGAGAGACCTCCCGTTATCTAGATGACTTATCTTTTGTTGATAAGCCCCGTTGAGAGACTGTCTCCTCCCTCTCCTGTCTGTGCCATGAGGATAGATGTCCCCATCAATTCATTAAATACTTATGTTTAATGTCAGTCTTAAGCCTAGGCTGTGGGGTTTCCTGAAGGCAGAAACTGCTTTTGGCTTCACCACCATTATGTCCCCAGTGTGATCCCAGAACCCACCCAGCACAGAGTCGGTACTCAATGAAATGTGTTTTGACCACACAAAGGAAACAGTGAGGAAGTGTGTTAGCTTTATTCTCTCCCTCACTGACAAGTTTCAGGATCTTACAGTTCATGTAGTCTCAAGTCTCCAAAGAACAGAGCCAACCAGGGGGACTCTGCCTGCCCACACTTGTCCCTCCCCTGCCTCTCACCCACAGCGAAAATAGACCCCCTCTGGGCCACACCCCAGAAGCTATTGCAAAGAATCCTTGGTGTCAGTTCCCCCTCTGTGGCAACTGGAACTTTCTAGGCTGGGGGGACAGATGTTTTCTGCACCCCTCCATCTCAGGCCATTCACTGGGAGGGAAAAGGGGCTGCCGGGCTTGGACCAAAAGTGGGGGAAAATGGATGGAATGTAGGGAAGTCACCACACATCTAGCCTGTAAGGTGCTGTCCTAAACCCGTGAGAAATGTCACATCAACCACTGCACCTTCTCCAAATGTCAGTGAAGCATAAGCTTCTAGTCCCCTTTTCATAAACAGGGAAACTGAGGCACAGAACAATCAAGGCACTTGTCCAGGGTCTTCTGGGCCTGGCTGGTTAGGAGACCTGGGCCTCTGGACTGAACTGAACCACACAGATCACAGCTTAGAGTTGAGTACAGAGGACAGGCAGGGTGGGGGGCTTTGGGGTTTATGCAGCTGCTTCCTGGTATCAGGCAAGTGTGGGGTGAACACAGATGTGGTACTCAGCTACAAGTCATGGGGGTGCCCCAAATAGCCCTGGAAAGTTGGGGAGACTCTGATGTTTAGAGGATGATAGAGGGATCTGAGGAGAGAGCGGTCAACTCCCAACAGCGAGCAGGTAAGAGGCCAACCAGAGAATTGATTCTCAACCTTCCTAATGCTTCTACCCTTTAATACAGTTCCTCATGTTGTGGTGACCCTCCAACCATAAAATTATTTTCATTGCTACTTCAACTGTAATTTTGCCGCTGTTATGAATTGTAATGTAAATATCTGATGTGCAGGATAGGTGTCATGACCCACAGGTTGAGAGCTACTGAGTTCTCAACCCACGCTGTGATTCCTGCATCACACCTGAACCCACGTCTAGAAGGCAGGGAGCAGGCGACTGCCTCCCTTTTGTGGAGGCAGGAGGTGGAGGGGGTGCAGACGGACAGACAGGAGTAGATTTGTTGTGGGCAGGTGAGCATCCTGCTGAAGAACAAGCACCAAGCACTGGAGGATGGCTACCTTAAAATCCCCAGCACTGGGATGTGAAACCTCGCTGGACAATGCCCAGGGCTGCAAGCTGAGTCCTGCTGCTGGCACACAACATGGGTGGGCCCCACAGTGCTGTGCTGTGAGTCTGTGTTGCAGCGGCTGCATCTGGAGTAGTGTGTCTGTGAGGAGTACGACAGTCTCTCCGTGAAGCTCTTCTGCTTCAACCCTTCCTCAATGAGAGACTTTTCTCGGGGGAAGGAAACACTATCTTTCTTTGAAAGTTTGGAGCTGTAGTGGCCACTGCCGTTTCTTTCTCCTCTGGTGCCTGATGGAGCCCAGGGGTAATGAGTGCTGAGGTTGGCCGAGGAATGAATCCATTAGAGGGCGACATTGGACCAGCAAAGCCCTGTCTAGGAGGCAATGGGTTGTGCGGGAGATTCTGGACCCCATTATCTTCCCACTTGCCACTCGCACCCCTGTCGTGACTTTGAGACCTAGAAAACCCTACAAAGTCAGGGGCAGCAAAAGGAAGATGGACTCAGTGTGGCCTCCCAAGTTGTCTGTCTTGTTATTTTTGGCCTTTTCTTTGTTCTTATGAGGGAACGGATCAACTTCTGGTCTTTCCTGCCCACGTTGGTCACTCACAGACTTTCTTAATAACTACTGATAAGAATCTGGGGGCAATCAGTGTATTTTTAAAACCTCACCTAGGACAAGCTACAACCTAGGAGAAAATAACTATTTATTTAATAAATTGCATATATTAAGTATCCAAAAATATATAAAGAGCCCTCTAAAGATAATAACAATAATAATATAAAAAGTTTGGTAAAAGAGTTTTTCTTTGAATACACACTTCACCAAGGAAGAAAGATGGTACCAAGAAACACTCAGCATCTTTAGCCATGTTTTGAAATGCAAAATAAAACCACAGTATATGCCACTTTATCCCCTAGAAAGCAGCCCGGGGCACAGAAAGAATGACAGTGGGCAAAAGAGGAGAAGAGACAGAATGGGAGCAGAAGGAACTATTGGGGTGGGTACATTTGCTATCCTAGTAGCTATGATGATTTCATGGCTGTACACGTTCGTCAAAGTCAACAGCTGGTAGGTTAAATACGTATAGTTTATTGTATGTTCACAATAAGGTAATAAAGCTGCTTAAAATGTCACCACCTCTAGGATTATTGTATGTATCTTGCTGTGTGCCACAAGGATTGTCCTCGCTCCTCTCTGCACCAGGACTCTGCTATACAACTTCTCGGCCCTATGGGAAGATGGTGATTTCATCCTTGAATGGATTCACAAGGCTCCCCAGAAGGCTTAAGCTGGGAGCAGCCGTGTTGCCACTGTGGGGCTGGTGGGTTGGCTGGCTTGTGCATCTCATCTAACACTTCGAGAACATGCTTCTCCCAGCCTCCTGGAGGACAAGAGATGCTAGGAATAGAGCCAAGTAAAGTGGTCACCTATGCTAAGCTCAGTCACTGTAGCCAAGGTCAGTCATTGCAGCCAGGGTCAGCCAGAAGCCACAGAAGGCTCAGGGCATGTGTGTCCAGCCAAGATCAGCAGAGCTACCCAGCTAACTTACAGCTGCCCCAGAGAAACAAGCAGTAACTATCTTGAAGTCAGTCAGTGGACTTCTCTGAGATTGGCCATGATGTCTGATTATAGTAAAAATCAAACAAACAAAACCAGGATGAGCTACACAGAAAGGCTTCCTAGAGGAGGTAAAGTCCACTGGCTTTTGTTTTAGAAACTTCTCAGGCTGGCCTAGAACTCACTCCATAGACCAGGTTGGCCTATAACTTGAGGGGATCCTCTTGCCCCTGCCTCTGAACTCCTGGGAAGACAGACCTGAGCCACCACACCATGCTGCCCACTGGGTTTTAATGGTAAGAGTGAGTCAGCCTGAAGAACAGCGTGGGAATACAAGAGAGCAGACCTGAGGGGCTCAGCTTCAGAAGCTCAACCCGTCCTCCATTGTTGGTGGAGTCCAGGGTAGGATACTGAAGGAGAGAAAATGCTGCCCACACCCCGGCACCTGGATACTAGTCAGGCTGATAGACTGAGGATGCTGGGTGAGGTTGATCTCTCTAGATGACTAGGCGATGGTATCAGCCAGTATGGATGCTGGGTTGCCATACAGCTTAGTGAGGTTGGTGTTCTGAGTTTTGCCCACATCCAAACTGCAAGAGAGCTATTTACAAGATGAGGATGAGCCCAGAAGGTAGCCACCACAACCAATGCTTCCTTTCCATTCCAGAATGTTCCTCCTCTTAAGACTCTGCCACAACTGGGCCACAGATTTCTTGACCAGGCCCCCTTTATCCTTCACTGTGGCCAATTAATTAAAAATGTTTATCCGTGTGTAATGATTTGCAAACATACACACACACACACACACACACACACACACATACACACACACACACACACACACACACAGAGAGAGAGAGAGAGAGAGAGAGAGAGAGAATAATATCTTCTCATTCTCCAAGCGCAGGGGATGAGAAGTTCCTAGGCAGTTTGCAAGGTTATTGTACCCACAAGCACCCCAGGCTTCCTCCTGAATTATTATGAGTTGATTACATGATGTCTAATGCATCTCTGTGTAGTAAAACTACATTTAATTAACATTATGGCCTGATTCAGGGTGAATGATGTGTGTGCATGACATCAAGAAGGAGAGACAGCAAGATGGTACCATTGACACCAGAGAACAGAAGGGTCTTTTACGGTCATGCCTCCCTCTGGGCTTCTCTGTCTACTCCCATGAGTCTGGAAGACCCTACTGACACCTGCTGTGTTCTTGCTGCCGCTGGCTAAAACCCTTGGGGTTCAATTTCCTCTTCGCCAAAATGGGGGTGATTTTGTGGCGGGAAGGAACCCAGCCTCCCCTTGCAGACTCTCCCGTGGATCTATTTCCTCTTTCCCTTTCCTCTGTTCCCGTCTGAAGCCTCAGCAGACACCACCATTCTCAGTCCCTCCCCCACCTCCCCAAGCTCACTGCATCCCCATCAAAAGTAAGTCCCTCAGAGCAACAAGTGGCAGATGGTGACCTGCATGGATGTTCCTATCTGGAACAGGCTCCATGTGCGAAAAATCTCCAGAGATGGGCATGTCCTTCACTCTGCCTTCTTCATCTTTCCTTCTCCATTCTGTCAAAGGCAGGATTTTTTGTCTCTGTGATGAAACACTGTGACCAAAAGCAAGTTGGGGAGAAAGGGTTTCTTTGGCTACGTTTCCACAGCACTGTGCACCATCAAAGGAAGTCAGGGCGGGAACTCAAGCAGGGCAGGAACCTGGAGGCAGGAGCTGATGTAGAGGCCATGAAGGGGTACGTGCTTACGGGCTTGCTCCTCATGGCTTGCTCAGCCAGCTTTCTTGTAGAATCCAGGATCACCAGCCCAGGGATGGCCCTACCACATTGGGCTGGGACTCCCATGTCGATCACTAGTTAAAGGAATGCTTTACAGTTTTGCCTACAGCCTGGTGTTATGGGAGCATTTTCTCATCTGGGGTTCCCTCCCCTCCGATAATTCTAGCCTGTGTCAACTTGGCACAGAATTAGCCAGCACAACTTAAGCTGTTAAACGTGCAGTCGGGCATCGCAATCATAGGGTTAGGATTTGGAGGACATCAGCCATCAGCTAGCTCAGACATCCAGCCAGTATCCCAGTCACTCAAATATGCAGAGGCAAAAATCTTCCAGATGGAGGAAACAGCAGGTATGCGGGCCCTGAGGTGGGGGTGGCTTGGTGAGTTTGAGGAGTAATAAAACCTTTGGCTTTCTGGGACACCCTAGAGACTTTAAGGGCATGATGGTAAGAAGGAAAGGTTGCCCTGCGCAGGGGCAGACAACTCAAGAGGAGGTGCTAGGTACAATGAGTGCTCTATGTAAGCACAGCTGTGTTGGATTCAGCATCTGATGTGACCAGAGGGACCCAGGCACTGGGAGAGAGGGCCGAGGTGTGGACACACTGACATAAAGCTAGGTCCATGGAGGCAGAGGAAGGTTCTTCCCGGGATAAGGAGACACTTTGCCTTTCCAGGGGCTGTCAACAGTAAGGACTCGACTATGTATAAAGGTCCTGGATGTGGGTAGTGAGCAGGAGGATGTGTGTCAGGCCACCTAGGGCCTGTGTTGGGCTCAGAGAGCTTCTGAGAACTCTCGTCCTAGTAAGTGTCCACTGACTACCCTGGTAAGATCCACCAAGCGCCTACTATGCGCACCAAACTCACAGTGTTTCATTCACTGAGCACCTACGGTGTACAGCCAATTCATGTGGTCATTTATTCCGAGTACGTGTTGTGTGCAGGTCGTTTGCATAGGCATTCATTTTCTGCTTGCTTACTGTGTGCAGTCAATTCACATAAACATTCACTGAGCGCCTGCAGTTTGTAGCCATCTTGCCCAGCCCCACGCTCACAGAGCAAGAGGACAGCTGCAATTGGGACACGTGTGGTCCCCGACCCATGACCTGTTGGTCCGGTGAAGAAGATGTTGGGCAGTGACTAACGATAAAATGTAACATGAAATCCTGACGCAGTGAGGTTTGCGCCATGCAGAAAACCAGCCTGAAGGCTGGTAAGATGGCTTAGTGGGTCGGGCACTTCCTGTGCAATGCTGGAGACCTGAGCTCACTCCCTGGAGCCCATGCAAGGATGGACAGAGAAAAAGGACTCCACACAGTTGACCTCTGACTTCCACATGTGTGCCCACACGCACCTCATGTACCCAGCACTCTCTCCTGAGTGCCAGGGCAGAGAAGGGGCCCTCTCGGAACTGAACTTAGGTTCAGGTAAGGACTCGGTGAGACCGTGCTACGTCATTCCCACCCGTTTCTGTGAATTAATTGCAACAGCTGTTCTCTGCATCCCTTAATTGCAAACCGGTTTAGCTTAACGTGCTCAGCTGTGGCTAAGGGAAGAGAAGGCGGGTCTGGGACGACGCTGTGGGTCCTGTCTTTTGCTGGGGCCCCACATTCCTATGTTGATCCCGGAAGCCCCTTGTCTTCGTCCATGGGACCCTGGTGGGATATGAACAAGGTGTCAAGGAGGCAGATGCATCCTGGGCAGAGTCTCAGCTGCAGCTTCCTGGCACAAGTGTGCCCAACCTGTGAGCCAGGCAGAGGAGTAAACATTCCCCAGAGGTGGCCAGAGTAACCCAACACCCTACATGCACTGGCCCTGCACCGTGTCTTCACTTCCTGCCTGATGGTAATCTTTTTGCTTACTTTTTATTCAAGAAATCAACGGTTCCACAATGACACTTCATGGCTGCTACTATGTGCCGGGGGCTTAGAAGGGTACCTGGGATAGAGTAGAGATGAATGAATGAGCAAAGAAAAGAGTAAGTGAATGAATGAATGAACGAATGTAGCTTCCTGGAAGAAGGAGTTCACAAGGCCAATGCCATTCTGGGTGTGAGATGAACAGGACAAACATGTGCTCTTCACAGCCATCCCTGGGCAGTACTGAGATGGGTGAGACTCTGCCAGCACATTCCCAAGACTCCTACATGAATGGGTTTGGTTCAGGCACTGGTTAGGTGTGTCTGTTCTTGGGAGCTTTAGCCCCGAGACTCATGAATGCCCCTCCCTGTCCCCTCTGCCAGAGAAGTTGAGAAGTAGAGATTTCTCTTTTGGGACATGGTAGCAATGCTGTCCACTGTATATGGTCAGGGCACAGCCCACGGCCCAAACTAGCCGAGAGACACCACACCTTTCTGTGAATCAGTTTCCTCATTTCCCGAGGCTCTAGCAGTCTGGAGATGGGGTGGACAAGGCTCTCTGGGGACACAGTGTTCTGCACAATGTCCGCACACATTGCTCAGTGTTGCTTGCTATCTGGCTCCAGAGCTTATGGGTGCATAGGGCAGGCTGACAGTCATGAAGAGGAGGGACTAGTGCCTCTGTCCTTGTTGAAATGGAAGTGGCAGGCAGGCTGCCCCAGAGCCCAGGTGCCAGCATGCCAGGGAGAAAGCAGTAGCTCCAGGGACCCCATGGAGTGAGACAACAGCAGAAGGCAGTGGTAAGGAGGGCAAGAGAGGAATGTGGAATTGTCTTCCTCCTTGCAGAAGTCTCCTCTTCCATCCTGTGGTTGCATGGCCTTTCAGAGAACAAGCTGACCCTGCCACACAAGCAGCTGGGGAGATGTCCACACATTCATGGCAGGAGGCGACACTCAGGTGACCTGTGCAATTGGGATTCCAGTGTGTGAAGGAGGGAGCCCACCCGCCTGTCACTGCTGAGATTCCGGGGAGGCAATGCTACATTTGGCACAGGAAATGCAGCTTCTGTGGGGAGGGGTGAAGAGGGTGTGCAGCAGATCCTCAGGCAGTTCCACCGTCCCTCAGCCCACTGTGGAAGGCGGTGTAAAGTCAGCATTCTATTAGGTGAGGGGCCCGGATCCTGCACTGTGTCTGTCTGCTGTCCTATGAAGGTGATGGATGAATGAGCAGGCATCTCTAATGAGCTCAGAGTCAGTAACAAGACAGCCAGGAGCTGCCTGCCTCTCCCAGTTGCCCCCAGAGAAGGGGAACCTATATGGATCTAGGAATCTTCAGGGACAGATGCTCTAAGGTGGGGTCTCCAGGGCACTTCCTGGACAGATGGCTCCCTGTGAGATTCATACACCCCACACATGCCTCTGGGAAGTGTTCAGGAGGTCTCAGGATGGAGCCTAAGGCTAGGCCTGCCCCCTCTCTAACTCCATCCAGCCTATAGAGTCCTATACAGTCCACAGAGGACAGAAGGCGATTCTGTCCCCAGAGCTAGTCCAACTATGTCCTGAGTTAGCGTCTGGTGAGATGGTGGGGACAGAAGCCAAGAACAGGGGTGTGATCTTCTAGAGAGCATCCTATGCTGAGCTCCTGGACCACTTTTCATCACACATCATGACCTGCCTGCAGCCTGGAAGACTCAGGAAGTGGCAGAGAACCTTAGCAGTGTGTGGGAGGCTGCCAGACCTGGCACAAGTCCTCTCAGTTGTGTGTCAAGACATTTCATCTCTCTGTGCCTCTTTTACCTTGTCTGTAGAACAAGGACCACAAGGCTTCATGCCATGGGGGTCATTGCAAAGTTAAATGAACTAAGAGAGTGACCCATGACACAGAAAGTGCTCAGGATAGCAGATGCTGTCACCACCATCACCATCACCACCACCATTGTCCCCATCATCTGGTCCTTCTCTCTGCACACGCTGAAGTATTATGTAATCGGGACCTATCGTGTTCAGTGCTCCTTACTAACTGTTATATCATCAGCATTTCCCCACGCCACTGAAAATTCCTCAAAAGCCTGATGTTAATAGCTTTGTAATTGTGCCTCATTTAGATGCACCATCATTTACCCACGTCTGTCCGCTGCTGTTAGATCCTCCGATGATAGCGGAGTCTTCTCCCCGCAAATACTGTCAGAGGTGAATGTCAGGGCTCAGCTTGTCTGAATCCCAATCCACAGTGGTATCAGCACAGCACGGGGCCTTTATCACCTAACTCAATTTTTCTCCCAACCTGCATCCACGAGGAAGCCTATCTCCCACCAGAGCCTCTAGCCTGGGATACCACCCAAGGATGGGATTGCCCAATTGGATCACTGGTGTTCATTCCAGAATTCTGTTAATTAGCATCCTAGAGTGATGTCAGAGGCCCTGGCCAGTCTCAGGACCCCATTATGTTACCCCATCTAAGGGATGCTCTAGTGAGTGGGAACCAGGGACAGGCAGGCAAGGTACTGGAAGAAGCCCAGAGGTAGTAGCCTCCCCTTGGTCAAGCCTCCTTGGCCAGCACAGTAGACTGACTGTTCATGACTGTACATGAGATTGGCTCAGGGGGTGGGAGGAGATAGGATATGGTGCTCTTTAGACCTGTACAGGTTCCCCAGGGTCACATAAAGGTGGTTCCCAGCAATCCTTGAGAAACTGTTAGTGACCAAAAGAGGGGAGGTTGTAGGGTAGTGGTTCTCAATATGTGAGTCATGACCACGTTGGGGTTCAAATGACCCTTTCATAGGGTTTGCATGTCTTATATCCTGCATATCAGATACTTATGATTCATAACAGTAGCAATATTTCTTTCAAAAATTTTCTTAAAAAACAGTATCAATATTGCAGTCATGAAATAGCAACAAAAATAATTTTATGGTTGGGGGTCACCACAACATGAGGAACTAACTGTACTGACGAGTAGATGCATTAGGAAGGTTTAGAACCACTGCTGTAGGGAAGTTCAAACAGCAGAAGAAGCAAGGGAGGAGAGGCCAAAGGCCAGCAGCCAAAGGCCAAGGGCAGGAAGCAGAGGAAGCCAACAGTGAGCAGCCTGGGTGGGTAGGACCATCCAGATGTAGAGGGAATCCCAGACCAGGAATTTATTGTGACATTTTTTGTATTATTCTAGAATGTTTTAATTTAATTTTTATATTTAATTACTTCAGTTTTTTGAGATAGGTTCTCATTTCATAGCCCAGGCTGACCCAGAACTTATTGTGTAACTCAGGCTAAGCTCAAATTCATGGTCCTCTTCCTGCTTTAGCTTCCCAGAGGCTGGGTTTGCATGAACCATCACACCCAGCTTGACTGCAAAGTTTTAGAGATATACATTGAACCACAGAGGGGTGAGTCTATTCAGGAACTCCCAGGCTCACTGGGAAGCTGGGGGGCAGTTCTTGATCCACAGATCCAGGACCCAGAGCTGGGTAGGCTCAACACAGACCTCAGTACTCCTGTCCCCTCTTCTGGATGGACAGTTTCCCTGATCAGCAACGCTTGGACACCAAGCTCAGCTCTTGACATAGCACACTGTTTCCTGATGTTCACCTATCCCTGCCTTACCCCTCTACCTTGTGAGCTTCTACAGTAGCAGAGATGGGATGTATTTTGCAGGCCCTGCCTGTGTCCTGGTACAAGATAGAAACACAGAAGACACAGAGAGCAGATGGGGAGGAATGATGTCATTCGCCCTTGGTGATAAGAGAAAGGGGCTTCTCAGCCTGGGATCCAGGAGGCCCCCGGGCAGTGTCAGCAGAAGGGAGGTTGCAGGCCTCCCCTTCTCCCTCTGCCCTGAGAACACCAGGCATCTCAGTGGCCTTTTCTCTGCCCACCTGGGAAATGAACTGACACCCCCACCTCTGCTCCTTTTAGAGATGCAGAGCCCCCATTTGTAACTGCTTTCACTGCCCTTCCAAGCCTAATCCACTCTGAGAGGCATTCCTACCCCTCATATGGTGCAACTTGTATGAATGTAGTTCAGGGCAGAACATGGGCCCTGGGGAAGGGGCAGACACTGCTTCCTGCTGGGCCTCTTCCCCAACTCTCCTGCCCCTTCCCAATCTGGACCATTCGCTAAAGGACTGTTGGGTCGCCAGCACGGGCAGGAGTACCACCTGCAGCCTGGGACAGTAATGATTCATCGCAGCCTTCCTAAGTTGGCTTAGAGAAGAGTGGCTGTGTGGGGAAGGAGAAGAGGGATAGACCCGTCCCAGGCTCCACCTCTGGCCACCATAACTCCTCCTCCTCCTCACCTCCATCTCCAGTCAGCAGCTCTGAAAATCCTCCAGTCACTAGTGTGGGGACAGCTCCAGCCCATCAGCTTGTATGGTGACTTTGGCAAGCTAGTGGTCTCCTTTTTCCACCTATCCTTGCCTTCTGGGCCTCAGTTTCTCTATCTGCAGAATATGATGGTTGGGACAGCTCAGAGATCCACACCTCAGCATTAAGTGAAGTGGATCCTTCAAAAGTACGAGTGGGGCTCGGTCCAAAAGTTCTGATCTGTCGTCATTCTTATAAAAAAAACAAGCAAAAAAACAACAACAGAGCTCTAAAATCAAAACAGGAAAACAAGAAGTCAAGTCTCATAGAGCCTGACAGGCCTGGGTTCCAGTCCCCAGTGAGCACCTCTCTTGCTATGTGACCTTGGACAAATACCCACACCTCTCTGAGCTTCTTCACGGATTACCCAGGATGGCCACAGAATCCGTTGCACAGGAAGTGTCTGTTCAACCAATGAATCCAAAAGGCTGATTCAGTCCTGGATATGCTGTGGGGTCTAGGAACTGTCAGACTGGCAGCTGTTGTCACGGGGACTTGATGCTCTGTGCCTTTCCAAAGCCACAGGGGCCACCCTTGTCCCCTCTTGTTCTGCTGCCTCAGCCTCCCTTTCATTTGCTGTAAACCGAGGAGCTGAGGCAGCTCACTGTGCCTGGAACTGCGTCCAGAAGGAGAGCTGCATGCCTGCACTGCTCCTTCCTAGCTCTCCACGGAGTCCTGCGCGCCTTTCTCTCATCCTCCCTCATCTGTCTCCCAGGGTCCTGCCCCATGTCTCTCTTGGACCCATCCTTCTCTTGTGTCTCCTGACTCCACTCGCCTCTCCAGGACTGTGGCTGCTCACACGGCCGGTGGCTCCCTCTCCCCACAGGGCTCTGAGGACAGTCTGTCTTCTGAGGGTCTCCCAATGCAGGCGTTGGGGCCAATACGTTGCTGTTTTGAAGGAGATGTGTCTGAAGTTTGGGCGGCCATGAGGAGGGTTCAGAGAAGTCACAAGTCTGAAGAAAGACCCATGACAGAGAGGCTGGGACCCGCAGGAGTCCTGGCCGTGGGGTCTACAGGGTAGCAAACCTTCAGCCTGGGTATTTTTTATTTCATCTGGAAAATCAGGCAGAAAACAGTCTCTATTTCCCAGGGTTGTCATGGAAACAAAAGGACATAATGTGTACACAGCCCCTAGTGCAGAACGCGTATCACTACTCACAGCAGGAGGAGGCATCCAAGATTTTGACACTTGGACAATTTGAGATCCAAAATTTCTGTGATTTTTTTCAAAGCTCAGGTCTCAGATTCAAGATGATGAGACTATCCAGGATATAGATTTTGTCTTCTCAGTCTGCTCCTCCTCCGAGGCTCTCTGGGGAGATGGGGGAACTCTCCACACCCCTACCCAGCAGTCCTGCCCCAGACTCAGGCCGACCATGCATCCACCATACCCTCGGCTCACTCCTCTGTTCTCCCTATCCTGACCACTCTCGTCCTCAGACCATTTGGAGCTGATCTGGCTGCATACACTCTTTGCCTGACATCGGGACCCCCTCGGGGTCCCACCAAAACCTCGTACTTCTCCTCACAGCTTAGCACAGCCTGGTGACTTCCCTCTGCCAGCAGGGACTTCTGCTTCCCCCAGGCCAGATGCATGAGTGGAGTCGTTCTGCCACCTCCTTTCCCTTCTCTCTTTTTCTCCCAATGCATTGATGCCTACTGTGTCCTGAGTGGGTCCCCACCATTTACAGCTGATGTTCCTCCCTGCTCCCACAATAGTGTTAGCAGTTGGGGTCACTCTGGCTTCAATGTCCATGTCCCCTCTAGAATTGATGTTGACAGTTGTTGTCCCCCAGTGGTTCCTGGGGACTTGGCTATGGCATGAAGGGGTGGTCACTTAGAACATGGACATAGTCCACCCCTCAGTCCTGGTCCTATTTCTGTTTTCCCAGTACCTGGTTACCCAAGTGACATAGGCCACTGGGGTTCACCACTCCCTCCTTCTTAACCTCACCGAGTCTCTAGGCATTCACCTCCCCCTCACTGACTGAGACGGCTAATCATCCCTGACCCAAGTGTCCCAACCTCTTCCCATCTCAGCCCTCATCTACCCTGCATGCCCAGGAGCCTGAGGGTGCTCTAACCCTACCCCAACCTCAGAAGCCCTTGCCTGACTACCACCAGGTTTTGGTTCCCACATGGACCTGCCCTGAGCTTGCGTGTCCCTCCTAGACCCCATTTGTGCAGCTGAACGTGGGGAAGCATGGACGGAGCTTGGGCCCGAAGACTCAGAGACTGGCCATTGAAGGATTCTGTGGTATTGGCTGAGCCAACAAAAGGAGGGTAAGGAAGCTAGCTGCTCCTGGCTAGTCAGGGGTCAGAGGTTAGGGCCAACCTTCAGCTACATCCACAGTGCAAGGCTGAACAGGACAGAGTGTGAGAACCAATTCTCTCTCTCTCTCTCTCTCTCTCTCTCTCCTTTCCCTTTTATTCTACTTTTCTCTTTTTATTTTATCTGAGTGTGAGAATCTCAATTTCAAAGCCTGGTTTTTAGGCTATTAGGAAAATGTGCCTGGCTATGTTGAAGAATGGAGGCTTTTAATACCTAGGGCCTGGCCTGTGGCCTCCCCAGCTTACTTGGACTCGTTGATGATGCTCAGCATGAGGAATCAAGCCTTGGGTTCATTGCAAAGAAACTAAATCGAAATTCTGGGCACACACTTCTGGGAGCATGGCAATCACAGGGTCTGGGCACCAGACAGACGGACGTACTGTTTGCCTCATGAGACTCATCTGTCTATGAGATGTCTCAATCTGTCTGCTAGGGTAGACAATAACCTGGGAAAGGGGTGGAGGTGCTCAGACAGGGAGAGCTGGCTGAACCCTCAGTAGAACTTTCCAGAAAGAGGGGACACACAGTGCAAATTCCCTGAGGTAAGAACAGCTCTGCTGTGTTAGGTCCAGCAAACGCCCTCCTGGCAGCTGGGATGCTCCCATCCTCGTCTCGTGGCTGCAGACCTGAAGCTTGGACATCCCTCCATCAAATATACCCACTGTCTCCCAAACTTCTGTGACCCGAGCTGTCCCCATTTCAGCGATGCTTTTCCGAATACTCCCCAGCAGTCAGAGGCTCCTCCTTACTTCTCAAGCACCCTCTGTATTCTGCACCCTGACCCTCAAGAGCTGCTTCTGTGTCTCTCAGTCTCATTGAACCTCCTCCATCAGATGTGTGTGAGGTTTTCCAGCTGGCTACTGCTGTTCCTTAAGAATGCTGGCTACAGAGGGGCCTTGGTACATGCAGCATCCCCCCTGGGACCCTCAGATATTCCCATGACTTGCTTTCTTGTCTCTGTCCCAGTGTCCTCTTCTCAGAGATGTCCCCATATGCCCCATCCTTGTCTACCCCTTCCCTTGCCTTCTTTCCCTCCAGTGCATAAGGGTTTGTTTGTTGATCTTGTCTCCCTGTGGGCTCCACATACCGCACGGTGATTTATTTTGCTTCTATGTTCACAACTAAAGCCCCAGATCCCAGAACAGTGCCAGCACACAGCAGGGATGAATGGGGAGGTCATACTGTGTGGCCATTGCCTTGCTCCCTGACTCCTCCCCACTGCCAGCCAGGCATGGTGGCAGCTGAGCAGAGACAGGGTCTGCCTGGGGCTGCTGCCTGCATCCCAGTGTCGGTGCAATCCAAGCGCATCATAGATTGCTAGTCTGTGTTTCTACCTGCAGGAGCTGATGCATGGATATCCAGGCATCTCTGAGAGTCAGAGTTTAAAAATAAACCTTCTTTCGGTTTCCCATGCATCATTTGTAGCTTCCCATTGGAGAGCCTGGGAGAACGGTCTCCATCACTGGAGGGATCCACAGGCCAAGGAACTAGAAAGTAGTGAAGAAATACAACATAGCAAAGGAGTCCACCAGGCTGCTGCCCTACCTGTGGAGAAGCTGAGAGTTGACAAAATAGGTAACCCAGTAGACACAGGGGAGTGGCTTCAGTGCCTCCAACCTTTCTCCTGCCAGGGTCATCACAGCACCTCAGAGGTCAGAGGTCTTCTCTCTCTACCCGTCCCTCCTTCCCCTAGGAATCACAGCTAACTGTCTGGGGATGTCACCTAGGCAGATGTTACCCAAGCAGCATTCCCATTTACTCTGGGATAACGTTAAGCCTTCTGCACCTTCTCTGGGATAGACTGGGACTGTCCCTGCTGAGCACACCCATTCAGTCACTCTCACTCCTCTGCCAGAAACAGTGGCTCCCCAGCCCCCACCGCCACCACCCTCTACTTGCTCATCCAACCCAAGCTGGGTGTATGTAAGACCACTCACATCTAATCTCTCAACACCACTCAGGGAATCTCAAGTCACCCAGCCCTACTGCCCCTCCTGCAGATGCTTTCCCCTCCTCCAAGTGGTCCTCTTTCTCACTCCAGTCCTGCGCCCACCCCTTCCTGCCCCAGGGCCTTTGCACATGCTATTTGAAGCTCCCTAAATCTCTTTACTCCCTGTTCCATTCTTCAGATCAGTTCCCAAGATCCCTTTCTGGCTCAGTCTTCCTCGTTATCATCCCTGGTCCTGTGCAACCTCCCAAACACTACATACCTGGCCCCATCCTGAAGTGTGTTGGTGAGGATAATTTGTTTCCCCTTCAAGGACCTTGTTTCCTTTTTCATTTGGTGTCCCAATCACATGGACATGTTGTCACAAGTATTTATGTCTCTAGACTGGGTACACAACTGTCACATAGTAGGTGCCCAGTAATGACCTGGATATACAGGTGAGCCTTGAAAATAGAAGAAAAAGCAGTAACAGCCTGGACAGCCATAAATAGAACAGAAACAGCTCGAGGTGAAACTGTTTCGTGTTTGTGTGTGTGTGTATGTGTGTGGGAGGTGTTTTTAATTTGTTTTATGTTTTATAATACAGTGTTTAATCGGAGTGGGTAATTACAGCTCCTGGTTCTGGTTTGTGCCTCTTTGTCATGGCCCCCAGGGCAGGACGCTTTCCTATTGAGCTGAGTTAGTGCTGGGCGCCCCGGGGAGCCTGAGCTGCTGAGTGTGGGTTTTAATTCTCCGCGTTGCTAATTAGAGCTGCTTGCTGCACGGCCAGCAGGCGGGGCTGCGGGACGAAGGAGGTGTGGGGACCTGAGAGCCCAGAAGCTGAGTGAGCCTTTCCAAAGAGCGGCAGCCAAGGCCACTCCCACGCCAGTGTAGCTACATGCCCAGGGCTCTGTCACTTCTCTCGAAGCTTCGATCTCCTCACCCGTAAAAGTGGAAGTTGGACGTTGGCACCTTCCTACTTCACAGTGCCATAAAGCTCACAAGACCGCTTACAAAAGGCTTGGCACACAGCGGACCTTCCCCTGAGCCCAGGTTCCTCCCCCACCTTCATCTCAGCACTCTGAGAGGACCCACTGGAGCGGCTCCTTTAGAAGGATGGCTGAGGGACACCTTCCTAAGGGGAACACTTGATCAGAGATTTGGATGAAGTGGGGGAGTGATACACAGAGACACCTGGGGGAGGAGACTTCCAGGCGAATAGCTAGTAACAGCTAGTGCAAAGGCCCTGAAGTCAGTCAGTGTGAGTTTGGTGCCTTCCAGGGGCCTGAAGAAGTCCAGGTGGCTGGAGTTGAATGACAAGGCGTGGGAGGGGATTAAACAGGAGTAGAGAGGTGGAAAGTGCCCTGCCCTCCCTCTTCCCCTCCTACCTTTTCTCTGCCTACTTTCCCTCCCACCCTCCTTCTTTCAACTTCCCAGCCTCTCCTATCTCCCCCGCCCACCTCCTCCTCTTCAAGGATGACCTGAACTGCAAGTATTTTTTTTTTCTCTTTGACTCAGGATTACAAACATAGCCTCGAGGGAAGAAGAGGGAGGAGAGAGCCACCCCAGACACTCTCCACACAGCCTCACGGACTATCAGGGCTTGTGGCCCTGACCCTGCCTGGGTGGGAGGGGAAGGCATTCTACAGGCAGCCACAGGCTCAGTTCTGGGCATGGTGCCAGGGCCTCAGAGCTCTAAAGGGCCTCAGAAAATGTTTAAGGCCAGGAAAACAATTTATTTGGCTTCAAAATAAAAAGGGAAACTGTGAAGTTGAAACTGATAAATGTTTAATCCAATGTCTACAAAGTATAACATCATCAAGCAAGCGGTCGCTTGCTTTGCTCTCCCAAGTCCGCTTTTGGAGACTTACATATAATTTAAATTTAATGGGAGCTCTGGGGCATCTTAATGTGTTTGAGCTGAGGGGGGGAGGAGCGTCTGAGGCTGGGTGGGGCTGGGGCTTAAAGAGTGCTAAGTGGTGGGAGGAAGGGAAGAAGATGGGCACAGCTCCCAGGATGCCTTGGCCAGGCCTTCAATGGGAGATTGAGAACATTCCGGCAAGACTGACATCACCTGTCATTTAGAGTCATTGGGGCCAGACTGTAGGCACCACTGCACCTGTGACATAAGTGGAAAGGACAAGAGGAGGGCTGTGCCACAAGCCTCCCCCTCCCTGAGTCTCCCACAGCCAGTGCTCCCTTCTGGTCCTGTCTTCACAGGCTCCACTGAGAGGTCCCATGACTCCAGTTTCCTGGTCCTGCGAGTCCCCGTTGTACTTGTGTGGCCTTTCTCTATAGCAGAGAAACCCTACACACTTTCTCTGGTAATTCTGGAAGCAGTCAACTGTCCTCTTCCTCCCTGACCAGCCTTGGGCAAAAAGCTCCTTTGTATCCATCCAGGGAAAGTTCTGTGGTCCTGCACAAGGTGGCAGCTACTCTGTGCAACAGGGGACGCTCCAGGCTTTCAAAGGGTCCTGAATTCCCTGACCTCTACTTTCCAGGGTGCTCAGAGGGAAGCCTTGGGCTCTCTGGGTGTGCCTAGCTATGTTCCACCTTCCATGCAGAGATACCCAGGTCTCCACAAGGCATATGTCGCTTCTGCTTCCTCTTTTCCAAACTGTTGGGACAGGATCTCCCTAAGGGCCACCATCAGCACATCATGGTCATAGTGATAAGTCACTTCGTCTATCGTTTGGACGTCTCTTCCAAATTGGAAATTGCCACTGAGTCCTGGGAAAGGATGGAAGGAGGCAGAATGTAAAAGGTGGGCATTCAGAGTGGGAATGGTGGATAGTTGGCCGCCACCATCAAGGTGACTTGTCTTTGGAATCACCTAGGAGACACACCACCCTGCATGTCTGAGAGCATTTCCAGAGAGGTTTATATGAATGGGAAAGACCCATTTTCCCATTTAGTTTCTGTTTCTGTTGACACTGACACACACACACACACACACACACACACACACACCTGCACGCACACATTCAGGGCTTATTTTGGTTCATAGTCTAAGGCACAGTTCGTCATGGTGGGGAAGTCCCAGCAGCAGGAGTCTGAAGGAGCAGGTCACGTTGCACACACTGACAAGAAGCAGAGAGTGACAAATCACTCAGCTTGCTTTCTACACTCTTACACAGCCTAGGACCCCTGTCTGGAGAATGGTGCCTCCCACAGGGGAGAATGTCTTCTCATTTCAATGGCTAGAATCAAGGTAATTCCCAACAAACATTCCACGATTGGTACCATGAATCAAACTGCTGTCACTACAATGCCCCGCCCCATCTCAGCATGAACTTTAGGTATTCCTCTGAACTGTCCATCCAAATAAGCCTTTCTTCCCCAGAAGTTTTCTACCAGGTGTTCCACCATGCTACAAGAAAAGCAACTAATTCAGGTGGGCGGGGAATGGGGTAGAAAGTAGGAAGAGCCAACAGCCGCTGATTGACAGCAGACACGTTACTAACCTTGGTCCTGACTGCACCTGCCTCCTGGGGCATATGAACCTTAGCTTTTCCAGTACATCTGAGCGATCAAGCCTGCATATGGCAGGCAGGCAGTCCCCTCTAAGTGCTAGTGGCTGTGATGGTGATGGTGACAATAATACTTACTTGGCATGAGTAAGTGTCCCTGGAAATCCTGGTGAAGAGGTAGATACAGGAATGTGGTGTTGGATTCTTGGAACGTGATCTGACTCAAAGCTCATCCCAAATGCAGTTATGGCCCCTGAGCTCTAGGGGGTGCCCTCTTAGGACATCAGAGGCTTAGTATCCTCGAAGGGTTTGGGAGTTGGGCTAAGAAAGAATGTCTATTAAACTCCTCGGTGCTGGATCAGTAAGGAGCAGAAGAGGCTGGTGATGCTGCTGGTACTCAAGTCACACCATCTGGAAGCAGCTCCTAGTGCGGAGAAAAGGCCTGGGTCGGGGCTGACCTTGCCCTCCGGGTGGGTGACACCACGGCCATGCCGCCTCTCGCCTGTAGGTGGCGCTGCAGGTTCTCCCAAGAGCAGTGAGGCGGGGCGGGGGCCAGAGAGACCCAGGGAGAACTTAGGGGAAGTAGGGCGGCAAGATGCTAGGGAAGGAGGCAGAAGTCGCCTTCTCACTCAGAGCACTGGAGGAGCACTCCAACAACACAGAACAGGTTGCGCGCTTCTCCCATCCCCGCATCTGCGGTTCCCCAGGATTCCATAACCCTGTTGCCCTTCTTCTATAAGGCGACATGTCAATCCTCACCTCTTTTCCTTCTCCTCCAGCCCCATGCTAGCCAGCCAATCAGGACTGACCGCTCCGCCCCCCCAACCCCGACCCTCCACTAGCCAGGACCCAGTTCCTCTCTCTGGCCATGGGTGCTGTTTGCTTATTTACTGTCCTCTCCAGCGGTTCCCTCCTCCAGGTCTCCCCACATCTCCAAGTCTCAGCACAGAAAGTCTCCCCGCAAATCCCATGTTGTGTTAACTGACAGCAAAGAGGCTCTTCCATCTCGGATATAGTCACAGTGGCCTGAGTATCCACAGACTCCACAGACTGGGCCAGGGACCTGGCTGTCTAGTATCCTTCAATGAATGGACACAGAACAGTTGTGGAGAAAGGAGGAAGAGTGTCTACCTGAAGGGGAAGCTTGAGGGGGGATGCAGGGAGAACAAAGAGGGGGCTGCGGAGGTTTGTTCAGTCAGGCAAGTGCTTGTCTCACAAGCGTGAGGATCCCAGTTCCCCCTGAGAAATCAGGCCACTCTGGGGAGCCTCTGTAGCCCCAGTGCTGGAGAAGCAGAGACCACCCTAGAGCTTGCAGGCCTGACAGCCCAGCCTACTTAGAGTTCTGTTCACCTAGTCTACCTGGAGTCCCTTCAACAAATAGGCTGGATGGCCATCCAGTGAACCAGTGGTGGGAGGCGCAGGGTGCAGGGGAACACAGGGTTTCCCACTCAAAGCATATCGAGGAAGGGCATACAGTGGTCCTCCACCAACTCCACCCTCTATGGGTGTGGGCAGTGCCAGCTCACTGTAGAGAATGTCTCCATTCTTGCCCTCTGTCATTCTGATCTCTTCGCCGTCAGTTCTTTGGAACAGGTTCTGGGGGGTGCAGTTCCCTCTAAGAAAGGCTGAATCACTTCCTGCCCCCACCCAGGCTCAGGCTGTAGCTAAGAATAGGCAAGATCATGTGAGCAGCCAGTGGGAGACCTGAGTTGATGGGGTCTCAGCACTGTTGCAGAGCCATGGAACAGCTCCCTCTCCCTACCACCCTGGGGCTGAGCCCACTCTCACAGAGTCACACCTGAGCCTCAGTGTCCAGTCCTGGCCACCTCTGTTCTGTGTGGATGACTTTGACCCTCTTTTCTGCCCCCCCCCCCCCAGGGTTGGAGGGAAGGCCTGGCCCGGGGCTTATTCAGCTATTTGGATTCTCCTCTAGCTTCCTTCCTGTATGAGGGAACGATACCACTGATGCTTGGCTGTCTCCACATCCTACTGCACACTCTCTGTGGGTAGGTCTGGGCCAGGTTGTCTGGCATCCCCTAAGCTGGCAGGACATGGTGCTTTTAGAATATCTGTTCCATAGTGAGTCCTTCCAGTTGCCTTTACCTACTGTGTATGTGTGTACACACACACACACACACACGTCTATGTGTGTGTATACGTGTGTGTGTTTGCAGGTGTGTGTGTATGTTTCTGTGTGCGTGCACCTGCGCACACATGTGGTGTGTGTGTGTGCATGCTTTTGAGGTGGACCCAGAGGACTCCATCATGCTATTTGATCCACCACTGGAGAGCAGGTGAAATCAGGGTAGAAAAGCCGAAATTGAAGGCCTTCCAAGGAGCTGGCAAGATGGCTTAGTGGGCAAAGATGCTAGCTCCCAACCCTGACAACCTAAATGTGACCCTGGAATCCACAGGGTGGAAAGAGAGAGCTGGTAAACCAAACACACACACACACACACACACACACACACACACACAGAGAGAGAGAGAGAGAGAGAGAGAGAGGAGAGAGAGAGAGAGAGAGAGAGAGAATATATATATATATATATATATATATATATATATATATTTAAAAACCCCAAAGTCACCCAGCTTGACCTAGACAGATTCTTGGTTTTATCTGCCAGGAACCTGGGCCACAGGGTCTATCTGGGTGGCCTCTCAGATGGTGATCTATATGGTGTTGCCATATCCCATCAGGAAGAGGCTAGGAGTTAGGGGAGTGTCATCCTTCTGAGGCTAAGCTGCCTAGTTGTCCTTGGGTTGTCTGTGTTATTGTGAGAGCCCAGTTGCTGGTCCACAGAATGCAGAGTTGCCTCCACCTATCAGTCTTCTCATCCAAGACCTTGGTTTAGGACACTAAAGTCATTTGATGCTGCTGCGTACTGTGTTCCTTCTCTCTGCACATGGGCCGGGGGGCTCTGCCATCCTTCCACATCACACACAGCAAAGAGAACATAAAAAGCTCAGACCACCTGCACAGGGTCACCAGAGTAGAATCTGCTGTCCCCTTACAGCTCCAGGAACACCTTGATCCACCGAACTCTTTGCAGCAGGGCAGGCTGAGCCAGGCGTTTGGGTAGGTATACGTTGAAGTTAAGTTTTGACTCATAGTGAGGTATAGATCAAAATTCCAAACTTTTTGCCTGTGGCCTCCCAACTGTTCTAGCATCAGTCACTTTGTAACTGCTTGGACTCAGTGTGCTGGGGCCCCAGGGCTGTGCAAGTTTTCCACCTCTTCTGGTGGGAGTTTTGCTAGTTGTTTTTCTTGTCTGTGGCTGATGAGAGCCATCTGTGCTCCCATCGATCTCTGACTCACTCAAGACTATTCCATTGACTTCAGAACACCAGCTCTTGATTTTTCTGGATAAATCTCACCACTATCTGTTTTCTTTATGCCTTCTTTCTTACTATTTAGAATTTAATTTGCTATTATTGTCACTTTTGTATTTATTTACTATTTTTGTTTCTTCTGCAGGTATCTGAGTTCATGATGAGACCCAGATTTCTCCTTCCTAGCTCAGGTTTCCAGCACTCTCTTTGCCCCCACAAGCAGGGCTTCACTTCATCTCATGTGTCTCACATCCTATCTTTCATTCTCACTTGGTTCAAAATGATTTCCAGAGTCCCTTCCAGTTCCCAAGGGTCTCCATGTTTCCTAGGTGTAGCTGAGATAGGACCCTCCCCTCTCTAGTGAGCCATGTCTGTGTGCCTCAGTGTCCCACATGAGTGACTCTATGATGTCTTCCAGCTCTGTTCTTCTCTGATGATGCTCAACCACATCTTCTTTTACCCTGAATGAGAAAACAGACTCCCTCACAAGGTTCAAGTACTGAACTCAAGGCCAAGGCCAAAGTGGACCCAGAATTCTGTCTCTGGACTCCCCCAGGAGCCTTTTTAACAGCCTGAGCAGACAGGGATGTGGGATAGTTTGCCCATAAGTTCCTCGTGGCACCCGAGAACACCATGCTTATTCTCTCATTCACCATTGTAACCACCCTGGGGTACATACAGCTCAGTGGCCAGCTTAATGATATTTAAATCAAGACATGGAGAAGATATGCTGTGTCTATAGGGTACCCCAAGTTTTACCTGGAGGAGCCTGCTACAACTGGCATCCAAGCCAGGTCCTTTGTGACTCAGCTGTCTGTTCCTCCTCCCCCTTGCCATCCATCACCAGCTTTATTCCTTTCTTGGGGGACTTAGGAGCGAGAAGGAGGAAGCAGAAGAGGGAGTCCTGGAAGAATGGGAGGAAGTCTGGGAGGAGGGAGAGAGAGGAGAGGGCTTTGTAATCACGAAAACCCTTCTGACCTTTGCGTGTTCATCCAACTGAGTCAGAAGGGGTTGGATATCCATGACTGTCTTTAAGTCTAAATGCAGATTAATGAGGAAGAAAACTGCTTGGCTAAACTTGGAAAACACAAGATGAAATGGAGCTTATTAGGCCTGATAATGCCAGGGTGTAGGGCTGGGTCCAGGAGCAAAGAGCAGAGCCTGCCTGGGCCAGCCAGTGTCCTCAGATCCTGCTTCGAAGCAGGGCCCCCCACTCAGGATAGACAAACACTTGGGACTGGAGTCTAAAGATAGACCCTGGGGCTGGGGACATGGCTCCATTAGGAAGGTATTTGTCTTGTGATCATGAGGATCCAAGTTCAACCCCAGCACTCCTATTAAAAAAAGACAGAAGGGAGGCACACTCATAGTCCTAGCACTGGGGAGACAGAGGCAGAGAGACTCTTGGGGCTCACTGGCCAGCCAATGAGAGACCATCTCAAAAACAGTGGATGCTTCATGAGGGACAACACCCAAATTTGTCCTGTGGCCTTTACACACATATACATTCACACACACACAGAGAGAGACAGACAGATGAACAGACGGACGGACAGACAGACAGACAGACAGACAGACAGGCATGCACGCACGCGCACACACACACACACACATAAAGAGAGAGAGGGGGGAAGGGAGGGAGGGAGAGAGAGAGAAAGAGAGAGAGAGAGATCTTATTCATGGCTTTGTGAGTTTCAGCCAGGCTTGGACTATAGGTTTGTAGTGTCAGGAAAGGAGCATGAAATTCAGAGAGGCCAAGTGAGATACATGACTTTCTGTATAGAGAATTCAGGTCAACATGTGATGAGGCTGATCTGGACTGATAGCGGGTTTGGTCTGAACCCTGCTGTGTTCAGTCTACAGTCTAGAAACTTCTGCCCCTTGGGTCTCCTAAAGTGTTATAGGATTGTCGAAGGGTTGGAGTGGTGGTATAGATCGCCCCTGAACAGCGGTATAAATCGTACCTGATTTGCTGGGCTGCAGAGATGGCTCAGTAAACAAAAGAGCTTGCTCCAGAAACATATAGACCCAAGTTTGAATCTCCAGCACCCACATAATACATTTGGGTGGCAAGAAGCGCTGAATGGTGCTTTCCACCCCAGTCTCTATGGGGGCACACCATGTCTAGAAGTTTCTGCAGAGTGATACTGAAACCGACAAACCCTATGAGATTGGCTACTTCTCTGAACGGTCATGGGCTGAGCCGATGGAAGACCCACATGCTCCATGCATGCCCCCTTGGCCCAGCCAGGGAGATGGCCATATCCTGCCCGTGTGCTGCCCGTGTTACCCAGGGAGGGCACTTAAGCACTGTGTTCCTTCCCCTGTGTCCGTCTCAGACTCTCACTTGTTGCTGCCAATGCTGACTGCTGAGCCCCCTAGGGAGGGTTCTCTGGAGGATGAGGACCCAGATGGAGCATGTGCCCTGTGCTCATCTGACAGCCGGTGCCTCCTGGCTCTGTCATGATCTGTAGGGAGCAAGTGTAGGACCTCCATCTGCCCCCGCCTCCATCTCCCTTCTGTACCTGCTGGTGCTTTTCCCAGGTGCTTAGAGAAAGCCATCCGGAGACCTAGAGCAGCAGAGAGTCTCCTGATGGTGGACAGGGCCAGAGCAGGAAGGACACTCAAGGGCTCTGTCACTTAAGTGCCACAATTTCTTAATCTCAAACACTTGTGAAGCCACCTGGAGAAACAGGCCTGGGAACTGCATGCAGACACCCCAGGTTACCCAACCCAGTCTGCCCAGCACTAAGCACATCACACCCACAGTCTCATCTTGGGGTCCTCACAGTCCATGAACAAGAGTTGTCTCCACCTCCAGTGTAAAGGAAAGGGGATGGAGGCCTGGAAAAGCCAAATCACCTGTCTGGAGTGATAGGGTTTATAAGCCATGGACCAACCTTCCCCCAGTATGATACCCCCTCCTCCTCCCAGATGACCTTGTTCTTCAACTAGGTGCTGAAGGGGGCTGAGACCCAGAGAGTTTCCTTTCCTCTCATAGCTCTGAGGGCTGAAACCTTGGAGTTAAGGTGCTCTGAGGCCAGGCTATTTCTAAAGGCGCTGGGGTCAGCCGATTTTGTCCCACCTGTTTCTGGTGGATCCTGGCATGCCTTGGCTTGCAGCAGCGTTGTTCAAACCTCTGTCTCCTCTATTCTCATGTTCTCCTCCACTGTGTGTCTCTGGGCATTCTCCATGACAGTCTCACTTAAGGACACCCATCAGGGCTGGAATGATCTCATCTGGAGAGCCATACTTTCATGGCAAATGCATTGGTCCAGGGTCTAGGTGGAAATGAGGGAGACAAGGGAGGGGCCGCTCAACCCCTGCAGCAGCTCCTGTGATTGGTCAGTGTCCATCTGTGACAGGACAAGCATAGGACAGAGAAGCCAGAGAGCAAATGGTGGTGGCTCTACAGTCAGGGACATGGAAGGGGACAGGAGAGAGAGAATCAGCATCAGGAGACAAGAAGAATGTAAGTGTCCCCTCCAAAGAACCAGTGATGGGACCCAGGGACCCAGGAGGACGCTCCTTCAAGATCAGTAGTGGAGGAACAAGTGGCCCTTGGGATCCTTACAGCCATATTGGTGCCACCAGCCACAGCAGCTGCTGATCAGCTGTGTCTGTTGTTGTGAAGAAACACCATTGACCATGACAACTCTTATAAAGGACAACATTGATTTGGGGCTGGCTTACAGTTCAGAGGTTTAGTCCGTTACCATCATGGTAGGAAGCATGGTGGTACGCAGGCAAACAAGGTGCTAAGGAGGTAGCTGGGAGTTCTACATCTCTATCCGCAGGGGTCAGGAAGCAGCAGCAGTGACACACTGGCCAGGTTTGAGCTTCTGAGACTTTAAAGCCAGCCCTCACAGTGACACAGGACCTTAAACAAAACCACACCTACTCCAACAAGGCCACACCTCCTAATAGTGCCACTCCCTATGAGCATAGGGGACCATTTTCATTTGAAATACCACATTCCACTCCTTGACCCCCTATAGGCTTGTAGCCATATCATAATACAAAATGCATTTAGTCCAACTTCAAAAATCCCCATCATCTATAACAGTATCAAACTTGTTTAAAAGTTCAAAGTCTCTTCTGAGATTCATGCAATCTCTTAACCATAATCTCCTGTAAAATCAAAATGAAAAGGCAGATCACATTTTTCAAACGTATAATAGCACAGGATATACATTACCATTCCAAAGTATAGGGAAGGGAGCATAGTGAGGAGACCCTGGATCAAAGCAAGACTAAAACCAGCTGGGCAAACTCCAAGCTCTGCAGTTCCATGTCTGATGTCAAAGTGCTCTTCAGATCTCCAACTCCTTTCAGCTTTGTTGACTGCAACACACTTCTCTCTCTTGGGCTGGTTCCACTCCATTAGCAGTTTTCCTCAGCAGGTGTCCCCAGGCTCTGGCATCTCCAATTTTCGAGGTCTCTCAGACAATCCAGGTTTCACCGTCACAGCTTCATACAATGGCCTCTCTTGGCCACCATGCGGGGACACCCCTGACACATGCCAGGCCTCAGTGGCTTTCCTAAGTCATGGGGGGAGACTTCAAAATCCTTTTCTTCTATCCTTGACTCCAAAGCCAGAATCATTTGTTACAAGCTGCCAAGTTCTGCTACTGCTAGGGCTGGACCATGGCCCCTTGATCACCAGCTTCCTGTTTTCATGGTTTTCTTTACTCCCTGAGGATGACTGTCCTAAACTTGATCTGTAGACTAGGCTGGCCTCAACTTTAGAGATCTGCCGGACTCTGTCTCCTCTGCCTCCAGAGTTCTGGGGTTAAAGGCACACACCACCACCCCCTCTGGAGTTCTGGGGTTAAAGGCACACACCACCACCCCCTGAGCTTTTCTTTAGTTCCCTTTCACTAGTTGGAGACTTAGCTGGATGGGGTCTTGCCCTGAGGTCACCGCTCCCCTTATTCCACCTAAGAGCTGACTTTTCTTTAATCTCTTCGTCTCCTTACACACAGGCTTTAGCTTCATTCCACTTCCTGTGCCCCCCTTTCTCCTCAAATCATACATTTTCTATTTTTCCTTATTCAGCTTGCTCCTTCTCATTACAGTTCTGTGTAAGAGTGAACACTTAGAACCACACGACAGAGTCAATATTAGTCTCTTTTGAGATTTCCTCAGCCAACACAATTAATCCAAAACTCTTCACCTTTGCCTTGGGCAGATTTCTTGGGCAAGGGAAAAAAGCAGCCACATTCTTCACCAAAATATCACAAGCCCAGTCTGTAGGTCACATTTTATATCCTTCTCCCCTGAAACCTCTTGAGTAAGGTCCCCCACAGTTCAAATCACCCTCAAAACCACTGTTGTCCACGCTTCATGCTACTGCTAGGAAGGCCCATTAAGTCCCTGCTTAAAGCATTCAACTGCTTTTCTAATCCAAAGTCCCCAAATCCATATTGCCCCAAACAAAAGCATGGTCAGACCTACCACGGCCATATACCAGTCTCTGGAGCCAGCTTCTGTCTTAGTTAGGGTTTTGCTGCTGTGAAGAGACACCAGGACCATGGCAACTTCTATAAAGGAAAACATTTAATTGGGTAGACTTACAGTTCAGAGGTTTAGTCCATTATCGTCATAGTTGAGAGTTCTATATTTTGATATGAAGGCAGCAAGAAAAGATTGAAACACACTAGGCCTGGTTTGAGCTTCTGAGATCCCAAAGGCCGCCCCCTAGTGACACACTTTCTCCATCAAAGCCACACCTACTCCAAGGCTACATCTCCTAATAGTGCTACCGCCTATGAGCTAATGGGGGCCATTTTTATTCAAACCACCACATTGGTGGCAATAGGCACCCATCCACCCCTAGCAGCTTGGATTCCCGGTCAACATCACCAGCCTGGGTCCAGGTCACACCTCTCCTGGTTCTTCTAGCTAGACTCACCCTTGAAGTACCTACTGTCTGTGCCACCAGGGTCCCCTGTGGTCTCTGATGTCTTCCACATTTTTGCACTGGCTTTCTTCTGTCAAAAAGGCCAGCTCAGCTTCTTCAGGATGGGCCTTGGCCTGTACCCTATCAGCAGCCTTCCTCATTCCTCCTATGGGTTCTCTGCTTTGTTGCTGGGATGCAAAAGTGACTTACGCAGAATCCAGATAATGGCTTTTCCAGGACTGGGTGAAGTCGGGTGGGGTGGTGTAGTGTCCGTACTACTTCATGTACCACGCTCCTGTAGCACCTGTACTACATGTATTATGGTACTACGCCTAAACCTAACACTATGAACTTCAGTATGGCTCACAAGCCAGGAACTAGGCTGGAGATTTAAAAACACATGCACACAGACAGAGGCATGGAGACACAGGTCATCATTGAAATAAGAATGCCAAGAATGCCAACTTTATTGTGCTCCAGGGAAGCTTATATAGGGATCCTTAACTGATAGCCACACCCCAGCTCTTGGGATCTTTCAGCTGCAAAACCCACCAGAATTCACTCCCCTGCCATCAGGAACCAATAAGGGTCCCATGCTCAGAGCAGCTGCAGGCACAGGTAAACAAGTTGCTTTGCTCAGTTCACTCCAGCAGACAAAGGGTCTGAGGCAGGCAAAGAAAGTCAAGGGGCCAGGGGTCTACAGCCCCCAACAGGGTGGGGTGAGGGAAAAGGGCCCATCACCCAAAGCTCCACCCATATGTCATACCAAATCTCCAGGCTCATCAAACATCAGGGCACCCAGCCACCACCACTCCCAGCCTCCCTCCATCCCCCTTCCCAAGCTCTGGTGATGAAGAAACACAGAGGGGAGGCAAGGTCGCACAGGCAGGTAGAGGTAAAGGCCCAGGCTGCAGCCCCCTCACCCCACCTTATGCCCCAGTCTGCCCTGGTGTTTCTCAGCCCCACCCCATGCTGGCACTGAGGTGGGCCAGACAGCATTTCACAGGGTGACTGTGGGCACACCTCACTCATGTCTGGGTGTTATTTGGATGACTAATAAGGGAAGGGAGGGACTGTGCCCCCTCCTCCACCTACAGCCGTCCTGGCCGTCTCTTAGCAGCTACATGAAGTAATAACTTTTTACAAAGCTTTCTTTTTTAATACTTCAATAAATACTGCCTGTGAAAATCCATTGACATTTTTGGTACTTAAGGCATAATAACTGGCCGTATAAATCTAACACATCCGTATAAATCTAAAATTAAATGTCCAGGTTTCAATGTATTTAGGACACTTAATTAATGAAGTACAGGGGCATAAACACTCCGAACCTGTTTACTCTGAGCTTAATTCATCTTTAAGGCGTATTGCTCTTCACACTGTGTGTTAGATGGGGTTAAGGAGCTTGGAATTTGGGGCACTTTGGCAAGTGCTGTGGGCATTGCTTACCTTCACGCCACTCCGCAAAGCTGCCCCAGGCTCCCTGTGTCTGTCCCCCTTTGGCCTGTGGGTCACGTCAGTGCCAGAGTCCAAGGAGAAGGCGATCAAAGCAGGCTTCAGGTGGAGGATTCCTGACTGAGACTCTGCATTGCACGGTCAGGCATTGCAGCAGCCACAGGCCATTGACACAGCCTGTGATGGAGACGGCCGCTGTAGGCCAGTAGTGTGGGCTAAGGGAATGGTGGCAGGGCAACTGGTGAGTGAGGTCAGAGGCTTGCCCACACATTGGGAAGTGTCCCCACCTCCCGATGTACAAATGATTGTGAACTGACCCCTCCTCTATGCATTCAGACTGATTTATTGCCTATTGAGCCCAGGTAGCACCAGGTCAAGATGGGCCAAACAGGCTGTGTAGTCTCACCTGAGGCCTAGGTCAGGCTGTACTCACAGGGCCCAGTGACACACCTGGAGATACTTCTCCGTGGAGAGCTCTAGTTGGTGGAAGAGGTGGTGCTGTCTGTGTGGCTGTGCACACAAAGCTGGGCCTCCCCCTAAAGAAAGATCAGTAATTAGCTCACAAGTACCTGTAACTCCAGTTCCAGGGGCTCTAACTCCCTCTGCTGGTCTTCATAGGGAATGCACACACGTGAACATACCCATGTACACAGATACTTACAAATAAAAAAAAAACTTTTTAAAAAAGCCAGGCCTCTGTCCGTCCTCTCCCACTCCTATGTTTTCATCTAATGGAGAGATGGCTTCCATTGGCCAGGCTGCACGGTAAGGCTCAGGCTCTGGGCTTGCAAAGATCTTCTGTGACCTGGAATGCAATTAGCTTTGTGAACTACTCAGAAGATGGCTTTGGGTTATGTACCCTGGCCATACCCATTTTCTGAAGGACCCTGCCCTAGCCTTCTCTCTCTCTCTCTCTCTCTCTCTCTCTCTCTCTCTCTCTCTCTCTCTCTCTCTCTCTCTCTCTCTCTCTCGTGTGTGTGTGTGTGTGTGTGTGTGTGTGTGTGTGTGTGCACACGCATGCATGGCACACCTGTGAGAGATTTTCATTGGCTGGATCATTTGAAGCGGGAGGACCCTCCCTGAATCTGGGCCATGCCTTCTGGTGGCAGACTATAAAAAGGACATGGAAAAAGGAAGCACTTGATCTTTGTCTGCTTGCCCATAATCTCACTACAAGTCCATTCTTTTATTGGCCTTAGAGCCCACTTCTTTGGGATTCTGGTGTGCATGGAAGACCAGCTGAATTATCCAGCCTTGTGGACTGAGTAATCACTAGATTATTGAACTTTCTGTCAGGAGACAGCCATTGTTCAGCTAGTCAGACCACAGCACTCTAAAAAATAAACACTCTAAAAAATAAAAAATAATAACAAAAAATGTGTACACACGCACACACATCCTATCAGTTCTGAATAATATACAAGGCATTGCCCTTTCAACCTGCTGAGGGATGGGGAAGAATCTGACTGTAGATTCCCATCATGCAGGTATATCATGTCCTCTTAATCAGAGCAGCTGTGATAGCCCACAAGACTGGGGCCATTGACTGTTGATGTTATGTTTTTAAAAGAAGGGTAGAGATCCTTGCTCCCATCTGAGATTTCAGCCTCTCCCTCCTAAGCCTTCCAGACAGCCATATGTAATCCTGCCCTCTCTGTGTGTGGCTTCATGATATTAGGGTACCTCCCAGCTAGCCATATATAACCCTGCCCTTGCTGTGTTGCCTCATGACATTAAGCAGTGCCCAGGTTCACACTGTGGAAAGTCAGTGTAAGGGAGATCTTGGCAACACTGGGATCATCATGGTCCATGCTGACATGGGACTTTCCAGTGGGGTGATTGCTTTGGGGTCACCCACATTCCTGTAAATCACCCCTCACCCATGCTCTGTAAACAACCCAATACACCCATTGGATCCTGTCTCAGGGTTTCGATTGCTGTGAAGAGACACCATGAGCACAGGGATTCTTGTAAGGGAAAATGTTTACTTAGGGCTGGCTCACAGCTTCAGAGGTTTAGTCCATTTAGTTGCAGTGAGAAGCATTGGGCAGCATGCAGGCAATGTGGTGCTGGAGAAGGGGTTGAGAGTTCTATATCTTGATCTGCAGGCAGCAGAAGGAGACTGCTTCCCACGCTGGGTGTAGCTTGAGCATCTGAAACCTCAAAGCCTGCCCCTGCAATGACACACTTCCTCCAACAAGACCACGCCTACTCCAACAAGGTCACAATAGTGTCACTCCCTATGGACCAAGCATTCAAACACAGGAGTCCACGGGGGCCATTCCTATGCAAATCAACGCAGATACCCAGGCTGGACTCTGGTGGATTTGGGGTCATTGCTGGTGCTCCATAAGGAGGTATAGATGTTTGTTCATATCTCCCCAGGGGAGGAATTTCCAGGAGGAACCTCCGTTCACTCTGCTGTAAAGTTGGGTCTGTGTGGACAGGAATGCTTGAGCCCGCAGCCTCTCCTTTGAGCTGGAATGATCCTACACCGGTAGTAAATCAGAATCCCCCCATCATCTGTAGGAAACACCACCGCCCAGCGCAAGAGGTATTCTTGTCCGGCAAAATGCGGGTGTGTCCTGCCACCTGCTGATTTATGCCAATTAGCAGTTACCTTCCTCAGTGTTGCTGCTATGAATGTCACCGCCACCCTTCTGTCACATGTGTGTTTGTAATATATCATGATCCTATCTCTTCCCCGTCACCCCCATCTCCCACTGGTCTGCTCCCCAGATACTCTCCTTAGACTGTCATTTTTTTTTTTGACCCGATGTGTCTAATTAGCATTGCTGACAGGAGCATGGGTGAGGGGTTACTGACAGGACCATGGGCAACTGATGTATAATTAGTAAATGCTAATGAAAACTTAAAACAAGGACCAAGAAAATGGCTTAGCGCGTAAAAACACTTGTCCTACAAGACTAAGGACCTGAGTTTGGATCCCCAGGACCCATGTGAAAGCCCACGTTTGTAATCCCAGCATGGTTACAGGAAGGTGGGGGACAGGAGACTCTTTCGGGAGCCCATGAGTCATAGGCTGCACAGTGACAGAAACAAGAGACTCTGCCTCAAAAAGTGGAAGAACACTCCCAAAGTTGTCTCCTCATTGCCCCTTGCCTTTGGTGGTACACAAGAGCTATCACACACACACACACACACACACACACACACACACTCATACATATACACAGAAATAAATACATATTATAAGATTTTTAAAAATAGGAGTTAAAAAAGATGGAAAAAGACAAATTAGAAAATAAAAGAACAACAGCATCTACTGTTAGGGGCACAGTCACTTTCTGCCCACACCGAGTTCTCACTCCCAGTATTTGGAAACTGATCCTTGTACCACCACTGCTTCAGGAAAACTGGTGTCTAGTGATATTAGACCCTAAAACTATTCACAGATATCACTCGGGTACTCAGACACCTCTCAATCTTAGAAACTGGTGTCTGGAGAATCAGCCAGATGTAGCTCTGTCCCTGCCCCGGGAAATGCTGTTTGGCCCTTTAGCATCCCAGCATCCTCAGCATTCCCAGCATCCCCAATATCCTTAGCATCCCCAGCATCTCCAACATTCCCAGCACCCTCAGCATCCTCAGCATTCCCAGCATCCCCAATATCCTTAGTATCCCCAGCATCCCCAGCATCCCCAGCATCCTCAGAATCCCCAGCATCCTCAACATTCTCCCTGGGCTTCTCTAAGTTGCTGTTTCAAAGCATGGCTCCATGTTTCTCTGGAGTCACTGTTTGGGATGATGGAAGCCTGACGGTGCCATGGGTCCCCTTGTCTCTCCTTTGTGCTTCCTGATGAAGAAATCCAACAGCCTTATGAGGGCTCCACAAGCAACATAAAGAGAACAGAAGATGTGGAGGTACATACAGATGGAGCCCCTGAATTCAGCTGCATCTGAGGTTGGCTTCATTTCTACAAGACACTATGTTCCCTTCTGGGTCCCTGCTATCATGATTTCCCCACCATGATTGACTGTACCCTCAAACTGTGAGCCCAAATAAGTCCCTCCTTCCTTATGTTGCTTTTATCAAGTACGAAATAGATAACACAGGCAGTGACATAACCATTAGAAAGTAGGGTGTACTAGAAGGTGTCACTCATGGGTGGCAGGCATGCTACTGAAAGGCATATTGAGAACTTGGCCCCTCCCCGTCTCCCTACTTCCTGGTCACCAGGGCTCCCCTGTCATGATAGACTGAAGCAACAGTCATGTGGAATCTCTGAAAACATGAGCCCAGACAAACCTTTCTTCTTTATAAGTTATTTATCTCAGATATTTTGTTATAGGGGCAGATAACTGACTAGCACAATAGCCAAATAAATCTTGTAAGTCTAGCTGAGGCTCAGCAGGTGCAAACAGAACAAACAGGATTCCGGAAGTCAAACACTGGTTCTGAGTTCTGCTGGAGCTTTTGCATGCAGAATGGCCAGAAAAAGTACCTCCCTTTCTGAGCCTCGGGGAGCTCAGGCTTCACCTTTGTCCTCGGTGGGTCCCCAACTCCATATACTGGGTGAGGGACTGAAAGAAACCAGAAGACATGGAGCCAGAGTTGGAAGGCTTCTGCTTCCAGAGATAGATGACTCTGAGCTGCATTATAGGAAGGAGAAAAATGAAAAAGCAATGTCTGCTGGAAGCACAGGGGAGCGTTCAGTTCACTGGGTGATTAAGAGCCATGATGAGCAGGTGTGAGCACATCTGCCAGGACTCCTGGGAACTGCTGAGCCAGGTGCAGACACAGCATGCAGAGAGGAGACAATGCCAGGCCAGACATGGCCCCTCTTTAGGGAGTAATTAGAATGGGCTTCTCGGCCTCTGGGGGCCACCGTTTCCCTGGGGAAGAGCAGCCGAGTGCTTGCCCTGTGCCTGCCCAGAGCCCAAGCAGACAGGGCAACCTGAGAAGAGGCAACCTGCATCATGGGTACTGGGATCCTGGTCTTTGCTCCTGCCTAGTGACACTGTCCTTAGAGGCATGAGTGAAAGCAAGGTAAGTGGGGGCTCCGTACCCAAATCCACCCCCCCACCTCTCTCTCTCCTGCTATCTCAATATTCTGCTTCCCTGGGAAGAGGAAATCCCAGGAGGCCAGAGTCAGCTTTGGGTATTGCTCCTCCGGAACTATCCATTTTGAATTTTGACTGAAACTCTTCTTTTTTTCTTCAGTAATGTTTCTTGGGAGCTTTCAGGTGCTGCCTGATCTGGACATTAAAGACCCAGGCAGGGGTTGAGGTTTGGGGTCTGGGGCCCTGCAGACATCCTTAGTAAGGACCCAGCTGAGGAAGTACCCGTTGACTGTCTAGACACAGGCAGTGTGGAGAGGGCAGTCACCCATCTGAGATCATGAGACCACACAGTGGCCATCACAGTCAGCTGAGTCACACGGGTGTGTGACGCCACCCATTTGAAACAGCCCTCGCAGGACCTTCTGCTCCCTGCCCCTCTCTCCTGTCCTGCCCAGAGATAGCCATGGAGTCACCTGAGACAGGGAGCAGTGGGCATCCCTGAGCCTTCTGTGTCTCCCTGCCTTCCTCCTCCCCCTCCCCACTGCATTCCTTCTTGCCAATCTTAGAAGTATTTTAAATTATAATTCCAAGCTGGAACTAGGTCTCTGCCACAGATAATGAAAAGGAGATTCTACTTTTACTCTCCTCTCTCCTGGTGATGTCACCAGAAGATAAGAGCTAGGAGGAAGCCCAACTCCAGGGCTCTATGGAACTCAGGTGTGAATGTGGCTGTTGGAGTCCCTGGAGAAGGGAGCTTCTGTGCGGGGGGGGGGGGGGAGGTTGAGCAGCAAGGTGCATGGAGCCTACAGGGTGAGCAGCACTTTGGGCGGGATGGTAACAGACAACAGAATGAGAATCTCTGGGGATGGATTCTGGGGTGCAATAGCAGATCTGCCCCAGAGCTCATAGCTGGGACCTGGAGCTTGGGTTCCCCACTTCTTGGCTGGATTCTCCTTGTCCGGCCCTTCCTCCTCACCTGCAGTCTGAGCAGTGTGGGGTGAGAAGTCGTCATGTTGGTCTACAGGTGAGGCTATGATCTGTGCATCAGAGCAGGTAAAGGGTGCAGATCTCCGGGGCTTCCTGCCACGCTCAACTTAACGTGCTAAAACACTGGTTGCACAACTTAACATGCTAAAACGCTGGTTGTTGACATCCCAGCAGGGGCCATGCGCTAATCTCCCAGGTGACAGGGTGATGAGAGTCCAGGCAGGGATTGGGAAACCCGCTTGGTGGGTACTTCTGTTTAATGCTCTGCCCTGCCAGCCCTCATGTGGCTGCTGGTCCTGACCCCGGCAGTGTTCCGCTAATGGACAGTTCCAAGCTGCCATTGAGTTGTCGCTGGGCAGGGAGGGAAGAGTCCCACCTGTGATGGAGCGCTCCCACTGCCCAGGGCCAAGCGGTGAGAATGTACTGGACAGCATGCTGTGACAAGAGCTAAGAACCACGGATTTTCAGTGTGTGTTACATTTGATTGTTGTTTTTACTTCTAAGACAAAGGCTCTTGAGAGTCCAGGCTGATCTCAAACTTACTGTGGAGGTGACCCTGAACACCTGCTTCTCTCGCTGCTACCTCCCAAGCAGTGCTGGGATTATACACAGGTGTGCCCCACCAGGCCTGGCTCCTCCGGGGTTAGAATAACATCACTTTCAATAGTGTCTGTGGTTAACAGCGGGCTGAGAAAGTCCCCAGCATTAACGCACAGCTTCTGTGGCTGGTTTGAGCTCACTCCAGCATGCTAGGGCCTCTAGCCTTTAACCCCCTCACCCTGAGTTCTTGATCCCTCAATTATGGAAATAAAAATTTGCCTAATTTTTCAAGCCCGCGAAATGGCTGGATTTGGAACCAGCATGGCCCTATCTTGCTCCGTCAGCCTCCTTAATATGGCACTTGACACTCAATTTAGTTTTCAATTCCTTTCTCGTCAGGAATGATGATTACATTTCTGACTTAAGTATCAGGTCAGCAGTGGGACTTTCTCCCAGGGTGGGTGAGTAGAGAGAGGCCCCAGGGCGTTTTCTGAGTTTCCCTAGTCCTCGGCGAGAGAGTTGCTAGGGACCCTGAGAAGCTGAGTCCTTCAAGACCCCTTTGGACCCACCTGCTGTCACCTCACCTCAAGCTCTTTGATCTTCCACAGCCACAGTCTCTGGGAGGGAATATGAAGGTGACGAGCTGGTTCTATGGAGCGGAAGGGACTTCTTCATTGTACAGATGGGGAAACTGAGTCCTAAAGAGGGACAAGCTATCTTTTCTACTAAGGAGTCAGAGGGAGTCACATGGTCACTGCCTAGTTTTATATCCCAACAGGGTGAGGAGCAAGCACATGGGGACATCCAGAGGACAAACGAACCAGTCAGCAAATGTGTAGATAAATTACACACCTCTCTTGGCCCTCCCACGGTAGGTGTGTGAATGGGTGTGGTGGTATGGGGGTTCAGGGAGGGAAGGACTGGGGAGTGGAGGGGCAGAGACATAGAGAGCAGGTCATCAGCCCAGGTTAGAGAGGATATAGCTCACAAATTAAGGGACAAACAGGAGTGTGACCAGCATTGATGGCCAGGAAAGGGCACTGTTGTGCACAAAGGCCTGAGTTGTCTATTAGATGGCGCTCTGCTGGGTGGATCATCGGTGAAGGCTGTGACCTTCACAAACTGAGATGCTATCAGGGACAGAGTGAGAAGAGCCTGGGCATTAGAGAGTGTGGGGCCATGCAGGTGACTTGAGACCGGTGGAGGCAGGCTACGATCTGAGGGGACAGAGACCTGGACACAGGCAGGGAGGGATCATGAGGCAGACCCCACTTGTCGCGGTTCTGGGTAGGGGCAGTCACTGGTCTCCTTGGTGCTTTAATGGGACGATGTCCATGTCCCCAAGTGCAGTAGCTCTAGCGGCCAGTTGTGGGCATCACAGTGCAGACAGATTCAGCCTAACCTCAGGGTCAGGCCGACCAGGGCTTGAAGCTTGGCCGTATCTCACCCACTTGGTCACCAGGGCTGCTCGCTCAGCCTGGCCCAAAAGGACAGGCATTAACGCATGCCTGCCCACTCAAGGCCAGACATCTTCCTCAGAGTCCAGACTAACAAACGCCAGCACTTGGCAAATAAATCCCTGCTGTGTGCCTGGCCCTGTTCCCATCCCTAATGACACCCAGAAGAACCTGGGCACAAGCTTGCCTGTTGACAGGTGGGGAAACTGAGGCTTGAATAACAATGCGATGTTGCTGGCAGGCAGCATGAGATCTTCCGCTATCCTGGCCAAAGTCCCCTCTGACCCCCAGCCAGTACCGCCCTGGTGATGGGGACGCCTTGTTAACCAATAATCTTTAAGAGGTGGAGCCAAATTAGGGTGTGGCGAGAAAAATGGGCCCAGGTTCTCTCTCTCTCTCTCTCTCTCTCTCTCTCTCTCTCTGGTTCCCTCACTGCACAGCTGTGCTTGGTCTTCTCGGTCCGGTTTCGTGAGTTTTTCCCTTATAATAAATAAAAATATAATTGCTTATCTTTAAGTTGCCTGGTTATTTCCCAAATCAAGTTAGCTTCTACACTCTGGTTTTCTCTGTCCATCTCTGGCCTATCCATCTTTCTGTGTGCCCACCCCAGGCAGGCCCCTGTGGGGGTGTTGTCCACTGCTCTGTCTCCTGCTGGGAAAGTGATCCATGGGGCACAGGAAACCAGCACAGGCTCCCAGAAGCAGCAGAAACTGCAGACTCCCAGGTTTTACTAGATGCCGAGGGCTGGGTGGGGGTCGTTCTCAAGGAAGACTCGATGTCCTCATGATTCTGACAGATGGCAGGTGAACTAGGAGGGGCAACAAGGACCTGTGTTCCAGCCCTCCCCGTTTCTCCTATGCTCCTGTGCCCTGTGGTTGAGCCCCAAGTCCAAGCTCCACTGTTAAGTTCCATTTCTAGCAAAGGACAGCTCCATATCCGGGGTCGAGTTTTTTTATCTGACAGGTAGACGTGATCTTCTGACCTACTCATAGAATTATGAGACCAATTAAAGACTGAGTGGTTAGACAGGAGCTTCTGGGACATGCAGGGACCCCTGTGAGGACAGGAATATAGGAGCACAATGACAGCAGTGTTTCTGGTCATGACCCTGAACCAGTCACCGTGTCTAGGAAGGAGGGGCAGAGTGTGAGCCCCCTTCACCACTGGTAGAGCTGATGCTGGAGGATGGATTCAGGCCTGTGGCCCATGGATCTCACAGAGCCAGGACTAGACCATGAGATCCTTTCTCAGAGGGGTACTGAGCCCCATCGTCCCCAGTGGTAGACAGTGCATCTTGTTCATGCAACTTGAATCTGTTGGAAGGGGATACTGAGCATATGGGGCAGCCCTTCTAGGAGTTGGGGAAACTCTTCACTTTAGGTGTCTAAATAACAGTGTGACCTGATGATGAACATCACTCTGTGTTGGTCACCATCTTCAGGGTGGAGGGGAAACTGAGGCTCACCTAAAGTAACTCAGATGCTTGAGCCCCCAGATAAGTGCTGAATCAGGAACCAGGTCTGATCCAAAGCCATGTAGCCTCATCCTGACCCTCAGGAAATGCGTCTTCCCTTTGGCCGTGGGAGCTGCCACACTCCAGGGCCCAGTGATTCCAGAAGCTACTCTTTGTTTAGCCCTCTGGAGTCTCACAGTGACTCCACTTGCAATGGGAACTGCAAGATCAATTTTATGGCCTTGGCAAAGGTGTGTAATCCCACACACAGAACGTGAAATTTCTCTGCCTTGTCATCTTACCTAATTACCAGCACCATGGAAATGGCAGGGATTACACGTTCAGCAGAACACCAGGGTAGAGATTATGTCACCAAGAAGGTTCAGATGAACCAGAGCCCCAGGCAGGAGGCAGACTGGGGTTTATACTAAACCAAAAGGCAGGTTCATCCCATTAACTCTGTGAGTGCCAACAGGAACCTTCCAGACTTGTTTAGAAAACTCAGAAGCAGAGAGGGTTGAAAAATTTCTGTTTTAAAAAATTCACAGCTAGCATAGTCGGTCCTGAAAACACAGGCAGGTGGTTCAGCCAATAAAATCTTTTCCTCACTGGCGGGAGGCCCTTAGTTCAATCCCCAGCATCCATGTGAAAGACTCAGGGGTGGCAGCAGACACGTGTGATCCCAGTCCTGGGAAGACAGAGACAGAGGGAACTCTGAGGGCTTCATGGGTCAGCTAGTCTAGCCCAATTGGCGAGCTTCAGGTTCAGCTGGAGACCCTGCCTCAAAATAAAAATAAAAATAAGGTGGACAATGATTGAGGAAGATATCTGATGTTGACCTCTTGTCTCACATGCACTCACATATGGACACACTCACATATGCACTCACACATGGGCACACGCACAAATACACGAACACACATATGCATTCACACATGCACTTATATATGGGGACACACACATGAACACACATGCACTAACACATGGACATACATGCACTTACATATGAACACACACACATGAACGCACATGCACCAATGCATGGACATGCACACACTCACAAATGGACACACACACATACTCACAAATGGGCACACATGGGCACATACACATGCACACATATGTATAGTAAAAAAGTGAAATCTTTTCCTTTAAGATCAGGATGAGAGGAATGTCGCCCTGACTCCACCACTTCTGTCAGATGAGGAGCAGAAGTAAGAGAGACACCTGAATTGGAAAAGGAGACAGGAAATGATCTCTGTTCGCAAATGACAAGATCTTGCATGAAGAGCATCTTAACAATTCCACACGGGGATATGGAAAGCTGTCAGAACTAATTAAAGACTCATTAAGTTACGGAAGACGGCATTAAAACACAGACATTGCTTGCATTTCTGCAGTAACAATGAACAAGCCTAAGAGACGCCAAGAAAGCAATTCGTTTGCAATATAGTGAAGAAAATTAGATGCTTAGGAACTATTAGCTAAGCAAGGATGGAGAGACATGCACACAAACAACCTCAAAACACCACTTAGAGACGTCGAAGAAGATGCCGGTCGCCAGGTGTGGTGGCACAGTCCTGGAATCCCAGCACGCAGGACTTGGAGTCAGGAGGATGAGAAACTCAAGGTCATTCTTGGCTATGTCACAAGTTCCAGGTCATCCTGGGCATGTGAGACCCTGTCTCACAAACAAAACAAGGATGCCAATTCACAGAACAGTGTCTCACGTTTATGAACTAGAAAACTTTCAGCGTTAAAGTGTCAGCAAAGTTCAGCTTGAAGAACAGTCAATGCAGTCTCATCCCAAATCTCGGCGAGGTCTTTTGCTTGTTTGTTTTTCCAGAAATAAAAGAATCTTCCCTAATACTTATATGAAATCTCAAGAGACTCATACCGGCCAAAACAGTACCAAAGAACGAAGTTGAAGGTCTCACACTTCCCGAGAAAGCCTAGTACAAAGGTACAAATATCAAAACAACGTGGTGCAAGTGTGCAGGCCGACGCAGAGGTGAACCTGACAACATAGAACAGAGCAGAGCGTCCAGAACCGTGTCCTGACATATGGAGTCAGATGCATTTGACAATGGTTCCAAGACCACCTGGTGAGGAAACGGTAGCCTTTTTTTTTTTTTAATGATGTTGGAAAAACTGGATATCCACATGTAAAATAGTGAAATCCAGTCATCTTACTTCTTCCTGTGGCAGTGATAACACCCTGACGGGCCCAACCTAAAGAAGAAAGGGTTTATTCTCACTCACCAGGCTGGGGCAGCTCAGGCCCTTTCTCCACTTGCACAATCCAGGATCCCAGCCAGAGAATGGTGCTGCCCACAGTGGGTGGGGCTTCCCATACTACTTAATAGGATAAGGCAACGCCTAGGCATGAGGCAGTTCTAGATTCTATTCACAGTTAACATCAGCCATGACAGACACTGTTACCGTACACAAAAGCCAGTGTGAAATGAATCAGAGACTTCAAAGTAAAATAGATGGAAAACCAGAAAGGGTGTTTGGAGAAATGATGGTTGAAAGAAACCTTCAAGTTAATGAAGACCACTTTCAGTGGGTTGGACTCCAAGAAACACAGACTGGGAATGCAGGCCAGATCTTCAGGGTTAAGGTGAAGTTTGGGGTTAAGGTTAGAGGGTTAGAGTTAGGTTTAGGGTTGGGGTTGGGGTTAATGTTGAGGTTAGGGTTGGGATTAGTGTTAGAGTTAGGGTTGGGGTTAGAGTTAGATTGGGGCTGGAGTTAGGTTTAGGGTTTGGGTTGAATATAGGGTTAGATATGTTTTAGGGCTAGGATTGGGGTTAGTGTTGCGGTAAGGGTACAGTTTAGGGTTAGGGTTGAGGTTAGATTTAATGTTAGGTTTAGAGTTTGGGCTAGGGTTGGGGATCACTGTTGTGTTAAGGATACAGGTTAGGGTTTGGTTTTGATTTAGGGTTAGGTTTGGAGATAGGCCCAGGTTGGCGTTAGTATGGTTACCGGCTAGGGTTTTTGTTGTGTTAGTTAAACATTTTCTGTCCTCTTGCTTAAGTCTTGGGCTTGTACCAAAGAGCAAAGCAGAAGCCACAAGCCCTGGAGGTCCTCTTTTTGGAGCACAGATTCATGGAAGCCGGAGTGGGCAGCTTTACATCCCTTTCACGTTTTTCTTCTCCTCCATTTGGTCCTAGAGCACTTGCCTCTCTGTCTGTGCTCCATCTTCTGCTGATTCAGTTAGAAGCCCCTGTGCTTGGCAAGGCAGGCTCGTTCCTATTATCTCTCCGTGCTGTCCTTGAATCCTGTAATTATCCTTTTTTTTTTGTTTGTTTTTTTTTTGTTTTTTTTTTTTTTTTTTTAGACGGAGTTTCCCTGTAGTTTCTAGAGCCTGTCCTGGAACTAGCTCTTGTAGACCAGGCTGGCCTCGAACTCACAGAGATCCGCCTGCCTCTGCCTCCCGAATGCTGGGATTAAAGGCGTGCACCACCACCGCCCGGCTGATTCCTGTAATTACCAAGGCAATTCTAAGGCACTGACATCAGCTGCACAGCACAGGTGGGGGGAATGTGGTACAGAGCGGTGAGGCAATTTGTCAAAGGACACACAGCTTGTGAGCCTCAGAAGTGGACTCCATGCCAGTGTTCCCGAGATGCTTCCCTATGCCATGGTGCACATCCACACTCAGGAGTGGAATCAAGAGATGCCATTCAGTTTCTGGGCAAAGCTACTTCCCGTTTACAAAGGAGGCAGAGTTCCCAGGAGAGAGGGGAAGGGGAAGGTGGTTTGTAATGGCTGCCTCCTGCACTCCTGACCCTGCAGAGCCCATCCCCAGGACTCAGGGGCTCCCAAGACAGCAGTGTCCTTCCCATCTGACCTCTGCACATGGTAATGAGGTAAGACTGTGACATTCCTCCAAACCCTGTGTCACTCCCTCCCAGCCCCTGGTTTGAGACTTTGAACAAGACTCAGTTTCTTCAACTGTTAAGGTCCCTATGGGCCCTTCATTGCCCATAACAGAAGAGGCAAGGCCAGGACACCTTGAACATGTCCTGTTGCTTCTCTCCACCTGCATAGCACCTGTAGGTCTTGGGAGCATCCACACTGGAGGATCCTTGGGTGTGCAGAAGGCTTGGGACCTGGGCTCCTCCCTGCCAGTCTCCATGGAGGAGGAGCTGAGCTGGAGACTCCATGTTGCACCTAGACAGGCCTTCCTCAAACTTCCCAAGGTCTAGCCAGGTGACCTTGGGGTATGGAGGGGTAGTCTTGGCTCACGGACAGACAGACTCTCCTTTCTGAGCTCCCTGTGTGTGGAGAGGCATGTCATTTCAGCTCACTGAGCCCCAGGCACTGAGCTCTGCGGGCCATCCCAGATCTACAGGAAAGAGCAGTCCATGTTCACTGGGGCATTCCGTAATTAGCTCAAACATCTCAGCATCATGCCCACTTGCACCCCTGGCAAGGTGGGCCTGGAATATAAAAGAGAGCAGGCTGAGGATAAGGCAATGAGCAAGCCAGGAACAAGCTAGCAAACAGCATTCCTCAGGGTTTCTGCTTCAACTCCTTGCTGAATTCCTGCCCTGACGTCCCTCGATGCCGGACTGTGATTTGGCAGAGTGAGTCAAATAAAGTGCTTCCTCCCCAAGTTGCTTTGGATCACGATGTTTATCTCAGCCACAGACAAGTTAACTAGAACACACACCTGCACTACAGCAAGTACACATGACGATCTACTTAGAAAAGGTCTGTTTAGCCTCGGCTTGCTTCCAGAGGTTCATCCACGTTGACTGCAAAAGCAGCAAAGTCACTAACTCATCTCACAGGGATGCAAAGGGCAGCAGTGCAGACCACAGCCTCTCCCAGTAACCTAAAGACTTTCCACTTGACCCCACCCCAATGGTGTCCCACCTCCCGACAATACCAGGCTGAGAACCAAGACTTTAGCTGGCTGGTCATCCTGGACTCTGCACACATATTGAGGAACAAATCCTCTTACAGGCTATTTGTGGGAGGTGGGTTGTGAAACGGAACAATTGATTTATTCTTGGTTTACATTTGATGATTATGCTTTTTACTTGTGAGGGACCCGGCTGTCCATTCACAAGTAGGTAGATGGACACACAGTGGTCATCTATCTGTGGATTACTATGCAGGGGTAAAAAGGAGAGACTGCTGCTCCCAACAGCATGGATTCTGCGTGGTGTGCTGACTCTCCTCTGGCTTTTCACACAAACCCAATTGCTTTCAGGGAGAGGAGCAGTTTAGGGTACAGAGGCTGACAGCCAGGCACCAGGAAATTCTGGAGGGGAGCTGAATATATAACTGTCGATTGTAAGGATGGCGTTCCGGGAGCCAACACAGGTTAAAAGAAATGAAAATCCATGTAGATTTGTGAGCCCCCATTTCCACTAGGACTGAGGTTGGTTTTTTTTTTTTTTTTTTTTTTTTGCTCCTCTTATTAGTTTTGTTTTGTTGTAGTTTTGTCTAAGTGAGAGTGGCTGTTGGGGATAGGGTCCCAGCTTCTTTCTCTAGCCTGTGGGTGACCCGGCAGAGAAGGCAGGCACGTCTCCATGGCGACACAGTCAGGATGCTAAGAAATATGTAATTCTACCTGACTGTGCTGTCATTTCTTCCAGGGAGATCATAATATTTTGACACCCGTGACAATCTGCCTGACTCATGAAGGTCCCAGCGCAACATTGAAATGTCCTTCAGGCCCCACCTGTGGGCCTTGAGCTGAGGAGATCCCTGGGAATGGGGCCACTGTGTTTATTGTTAGAGAACCCTTTCCATTTTGGGGAGGTGGGTGGATGCCTGGGGGGCATCACTGGGAATCTGGAGACACCCCCCACGTCAGCTCATCTGTCCGCTGACAGCAGTGTCTCTTCCCGCTGAAGGTGTGAGGGCAGAAGTCATCCGACTGGTGCATCAGCTTGAAGGCAGCCGCTATTGGATCCTCCTGTCAACTGCCTGTCGCATCCACAGACAGCTGTTTGATTGGCAGGCAGGGATAAACAACTTTACCCACCCTGGGTTATTTTACAGCACCTACTCCTATAGGGTCCTCCTGTCTTCCGCTCCCTAAGTCATTCAAACTGGTTCAAAGACCAAGGAGGCATTTCCTGGACCGGGGCCATGGGGCTGGCAGGGATGGAGTCCTGGCTTCTGGCTCTCACCTTTCACCCATGCCCCTATTCTCCCTTCTCTTCCAACAGTCACTCCTGGCTGATGGGCACTGTGGTTTTCCTGCCTTCTCCACGAGATCCAGGCCCGTCTTGGAGATGTGTGCGGCTATGACAGACTTTACAGTTATACTATCCATGCCCTTGGGCCAAGGTAGGTGGGGCCAGCAACTCTGTGAGAGTCAGACTGTATAGGCCTACAGCTCCCTCCCAGTAGACCAGGCAAGGAGACATACTTGTGGTGAAGAAGCAATGACCCCATGCCCCGGGGCAGGTCTCGGCCAATCAGAGTCTTCCCTGAGAGCTGTTGTGTGGGCACTTGGTGGCATTTGGCTCAGGTGTGAGAATCACAGGGTAAGGACCACACAGCCTGGGGAAGAGAGAGAGCTGAGCGGGGAGAGGAAGGGGTCAAGCCCAGTACCTGCCAGTAGGTAAGAGGGGCAGGTGACATTGTGGTTGCAGCTGCAGGGTGGAAGCAGAGGCCCTGGCTGCTGTCTGGGGTGCCCATGTACAATTGATCGTATTTATCACAGGGTGTTCCTGCCTGACCCCATGGACCTTTGGACTAGGATCCTTGGTAACACGTTAAAATATAAAGTCTGAGACTTGCAGAGGAAACAAACTGGAGAATCTTAGATGCTATGATTTCCTCTAGCAAATTTTTTCTAACTGTTCTCTTAGACCCTGCACTGTGCTGGGTGCTAAGGACGTAGGACTGAGCGGGGTTGTTATGGTCTTCACGTTCATAGACAGCATGGCCTGGAACCATAAAGCTTTAAGTTGAAAGGTCTGGGAAGGGCAGTAAACAGAGGGCAGGGATGGTTATGGGAAGGAGGGCAGGCTGTGGGAGGGAGGGCTGGCTGGAGGCCAATGAAAGTGGACTGAGGAGGTTATTCTGATTTGGAGAAATTGGGAAGACAGTGTCCCCTCAGCAAGCTGTGGCCCTTACCTCTGGAGCGGTCTCCTCACTGCACTGAAGTGGCTGTCATTGCTGTGGCAGATCTGTCCTCAATGTGAGTTATGCTCAGATGGCTACTGGCAAGGCAGGGAGAGTGGGTGACCTACCAGGACCTGCCTGGGTTCTTTGAGAGGAGGCCAGAGTATCACAGAAGGGTCTGACCACCTCTAAAGCCCACCACTGCTGGAAATACCCAGCTGCTATTCAAAACTACCAGCCCCAGGGCACTGAGACCTCTCTGTAGAGCACAGAAGAGGCTGCCAGGCAACAGAATCTCGGATGACCCCTGTTCAGTGGTCAAGCCCGGCCTCTCTCACCCACTCCTGCTCCTCCATGGAAGAGCTCCCCCGGGACAGCTCTGATGACCACGGTCACCTCTTTCCAAGCCATTCTTTCTTTAAACTCCGGAGAGCGGGTTCCATTTTTAAGCGCTGACAATAATATGGAAGCGATGTGGCTTTTAATGTTTAGCATTCTTAGTTACGAGTGTGAAGTATTATTTTTATAAAACAAAAAGTAAATGGCTCTTTCAGCCAAGTCGATTTCAGAAACTTAAATTATGTTATGCGCCTGACTTATGTGGCTGCAGATTTGATTATGCAAAGTGCCTCATGCATATGGCATTAAAGCCAACAGGACAGAGCGACTGATAATGAGAAATAGTGGCCCCTCGGACCCTTTTTTTGCCCCGAGTCTTTCTCTTCAGAGGTGATCTGTTGTGCTTTGAGCAACTGTCTCCCCTGTCCCCCCATCCCCACCGCTTTCCTCATAACACTAAATCATGTGTTGGCATCGCTGCCTCCCAGCTGCCCACCATGATGGGTGAGTCTGAGGCTTGCTTCTGCCAGACGTCTCCCTTTCTGCCAATGTTATTGTATTTTTAGTTCTTCTTTTGGTTACCTTGGAAACGTGAAGGGATGGACTCAGATATTTATTCCTGTGGAAGTTAATGCTCTAAGTTTGAAGGCAGAGGGAGTTAACATTGACACTGAAAATATGGGAGGGGTGCGCGCTTCATTCCTGGAGGCCCGGGCCCTAACTGCTTGCATCCGTCTCTTTTCTTGCCTTTCTTCTGTGCTGACCTCATCCCCAGGCAGCCTTTCCTCTGCATTGCAGCAAAGAGGCCTATGGGATTTGGGTTCAGCTCCTTGCAGTGAGTGGTCCTGTCTGAAATAAGCCATCCCCAGAGGACCAGGCCATATTCCTACAGGGACATGTGCCAATAACTAGAAGACAGGGAATGCTCACTGAGGTCAAGCCCCTAACTGCCCACTTTCTCCGCAAGAATTGATTGAGGTCTTGCTTTGTGACAGATCTGGGGATTGTCACATGACCTGAGAGTAACAGGGGAGGCAGGCAGTCAAGTTGGTCAGGAAGAAACTGTGCCAAGTTAGTGGAGAACTATACAAAGGAGGGGGCTGAGACTCCAAGAAGACTCCATATAGACAGGGATGTCACCTTGTTACTATAGGTCAGGCACGATGCTATGCTGAGATCAAAGGGTCAGAGATGGACCATGAGAACTGGGCAGAGAGAAGAGTCACACAAAGGTCCTGTGGTGAGAAGGAGGGTGTCCCTCACAGAAGGCTGAATATTTGGACATCAAGGCAGGGGGAAAGGTGAACATGTCAGGAACCACCAGGAGGGACGGAGCCCACCCTGACTGCGCACTGCTGTCTGTCAACAAGACTGGTTTATTCTATAGCTCGGGAGAAAGGGAGACACGGAGTTGGGCACACCAGGCCTGGGAAAGAAAGGAAGTGACAAGCAGTTCTGTGCTCTGGGGAGATTCCTCAGCTGCCACACTGGGAATACATGGCAACTGGAAAGTTCTAGAACCTGAGAGCCCAGTTAGGCAGCAGCACCTGTCAGATAGGCATTGGCTAAGGAAGTGCCTTTGTGGGCCCTGGCTGCTGCTGCCCCTGAGCCCATAGACAGAGATATCCCTCTGGGGGTAGAATCTTCCACTTGCCCTTCTAAAAAGAAAAGCAACTCTTACAACTATGTCCAGCCTAAAATTCCAACTACCAGAAAGACAAAGAATATAAAAGTGTGAACCAAAATCATAAAAAGGGCAGGCATTGGCAAACAGCCCGAGAGTGACCCTGGTCAAGGTACATCAGATGCATGTGTTGGATTGAGACACAGGCTGGCAAAACATGTTTCTATTCATCAAGGAAGGAAGAGGAGACTGCAGAGGGAGATTCAAAACCATAAAACCAAACCAACACAGGCTGAGCCTCCCTAACAGGAAAAGACAAAAGATGAGCTTTCTTGAAGTCAGAAACTCTCTGAGCACACGCCTGAGACTCTGAGTGGAAAATTCCATACTCTGAACCTTGCTGGATGCCTAATATTATTTCAAAATATGTATAAAATTACCTTCAGGCTAAGTGTAGTTGGGTATGTATGAAACATAAATAGATTTTGTGTTTAAACTTAAGTCTTATCCCCAAGCAATCTCATGATGCATATGCAAATGTTCCAAAATCTGAAGCCCCAAACATTCATGTTCTTAACATTTGAATGAGTGGCAATCAACCTGTAATTTTAATGCACTCAGTGGCTTAATCAAAATTTGAAGACAAAAGGAAGAATCAAGAAGAAGAAAATATTTAGAAAGGAATTTCCAGTTAAAGACCTTGTGACTAAGAGGGGAAGAATGGGGAAAAAAAAGTCTCAAAGACATGCAGATTGTCAGAAGAAGAATGCAACTCGTGTAAAACTGTAGAAGAGTTTCAGAAGAGTGTGTGTGTGTGTGTGTGTGTGTGTGTGTGTGTGTGTGTGACACAGAGCGGGGAGGGAGAGAGAGAGAAGGAGAGGGAGAGGGAGAGTAGGAGGGAAAGAGGGAGAGGGGGAGAGAGAGCGGGAGAGAGAGAGAATTGGGAGAGGGAAGGAAAGACAGGAAGAAGGAAAGAAAAAAATAAATATTAGCTGAAATTTCCCCCAAATTTAGAAAACAGAGGTTGAAGAAATGCAGCAAAATTGAAGCAGGACAAATGTGGCTGGAGGCTGCTCATTCATTTCTGGCTGCCCAGACTGAGATAACCCACACAGAAACTATATTATTTGCAGTACTGTCTGGCCAATAGCTTAAGTATATTTTTAGCCAACTCTTATACCCTAAACTAGCTCATCTCCGTTAATCTGTGCATCACCATGAGTGCAGGGGCATCTGTCTCCTACAGCGGCTACATGGCTTCTCCCTGACTCTGTCTACTCTCTCTCTACAGCTCCGTTTGGATTTCCCACCTGGCTTTACTCTGTTAAGCCATTGGCCAAAAGCAGCTTTATTCATTAACCAATAAAAGCAACACATATACAGAAGGACCTCCCACACTAGACAAATTCAAAGAAAACCACATCTAGTTACATAATAGTCAAACTGTTTAAAAAAAAGATGTGAAAAATTTGAAAGCCATTGGAATAAAACTGACGCCAGGGTTGAAGCAAATGCTGGTTTCGCTGACTGCAGACTCCGCTGAGAAGTGATGGCCAATGTGGAGTTGTACAACCAGGGAAAAATACTTTCCAATCACAAAAGTGAAATGCATGTCTGAGCCCTATTCCCATATTTTAGAATGGGATGTTGAGGTACACAGAGGGGGACCAGTGGGGCCCTGGGACAGTCTCTCCTCTTTGAGTCTGTTTCCACGCCAAGCTGCATGGTTGGGTGACACACTGAAGGTATTCAAGCATGGAGATGCTAAAGCGTGTGATAATCTTCATGTTTGGTACTCTGTGCCCACCCTCTCTCTAGTTACAGAACGAGCTTCAAATGGTATCGTTAGCATTTCCACTCCCCTCGTTAATTAACTCTGGGTGAGCACACAGCCTGGCCAGCCTGAGACATTCTTAAGGTACGGATCACTATTCTGAAGAGTGACATGGGCTCCACAAGGAACCATCACAGCTGGTGTTCAACCCGGGGCCCTGCCAGACGTCACAAGTTAAACCTGAACAACCAATAGAAGCTGAAAAGACATCTTGTGAGCATGCCAGTTCTTATTTCCACCTTTAAAAGAAAACAGAAAGGAACAGCCATGTGCTTCCTGCAGCTCCATGTTCACCCCTGGCATGGCTACACAGTGGGACCTGCCCATGGATTCGTCAGCTCTCCCCATCAGAGAGATGACACCTTTATTCTTATGCTTAAATACAAAGACAGTCCCAAGGACTGCTTAGATGATGGAAGCAGAAATGGGGTTTTGATTGTGTCCCCAGGTGGGTATGGCCTGGTCCCATAGTGCCATCATGTTAGAGTAGTGCTCGAGTCGCAACCTGCAGAGCCTCCTTGCCGTTCTTCTTCAGGCTTCCTATGTCTCATTGTGATGTGGAGCATCTCCCGTGGGGCAGGAGACATGACAATTATTGCACTGTAGTGACTGTCCAACACTTGCCTGTCACCGTCAGGAACATGCCTCTGATATTATTTTAGAGCCGGTTGAGTTCATGTTCTAATATATTTTATTGATACTTAACCCGGATGTACAGAAAGGTTAGGCCTGTTTAAAAGCATTATTAAATTAACAATTTGTTTAGCAACTCTTGTTTTGGTGTTCTTTTGTTTTTGGTAAGTTTGTTGTTTTTAAAAGACAATTTGATTTTTACACTTTCTTTGCTTCCCAAGAATATATAATATACAAAATATATATTATGTATGTATATGCATATAATGCATTTCAATCACATTCATATTCATCTCCCATTTATCACATTTTGTTCCCCTGCCTTCTCTCACTGGTCCCCTCCTAGTTCCAAACTTTCCTCCCATATATAGATATAATTTATATATTATGTAATATTATATATTATATTTATTATATCTATTTACACTCCTCTACACATACATACACTACACATGCACACACACACACACACAGAAACAGAGAGAGAGACTCAATGTGTTTAATTCAGGTCACTTATAGCAACATAGGCGAAGGGTTATTTACAGGATCATGGGTACCACACCAATGAAGAAAATGTCTCTCTTCCCTCAGCAACCATCAATTGCCTACAGATCCGCGTGCTACTATTAATCACCTATAAATCCTCAGGGAGGGATGGGGCTCCATGAACCCTTCCCCGCTCCATGGCAGGGTCTAATAATGAGCAAGTTCATGAATACTTTGGCCCTGTCATGTCTGGAGACAGCTTTGGAAACAGTACTCGCCTGTCCTCTGGCTCTGACATCCTTTCTGTCGTCCATGATTCTCTGAGCCTCAGAGGGAGTGATGTGATGTCCTGCTCATGGCTGAGCACTCAGTAGTCACTTCTCAGCGCTTTGTCCAGTGACAGAGCCTGAGTCTCTGTGTTCACTGCTGCCTACTGCAAAAAGAACCTTCTTTGGCCACAGCTGCTAGCAACTCTGATCGGCGGGCATACGCACATCACACAGAAGGCAACTTTGGGGACCCGTCATGTCCATTTAGCAAAGCATCAGCAGTGGTTCTCACACTGGGGCCTATGACCTCCCCGGCCACAGGCTTTGGGTGAGGTCTACGGTACCCGATGTGAATTCCCTCCAGCCAAGTGGGCTTCGAATCCCGTCAGAAAGTGATGGACTGTCACCAGAACAAAATTTCTGCTGTTATACCAGTGGGAGCATGTTGCCTGGCTGCTGGGTAGTGGAGCATGCAGGACCCATAGCAGTGTAATACTGTTGGTGAGACTTCCTGTTGCCTGCAAGAAGTAGCACTCGCAGCTCCAGCGCGGTCTGTCTGCACGCTGCCGTGCTCCCCAGCAGCCTGCACAGCTTTTGTGTTTTGGCATTTTGAAGACTGGTCAGCAGGAAACAAACTTCCATCTCAGTTCTAGCACGATTTCTCTGTGTTCTCTTCAGAAACAGGACCTTAATGTCTAGTTCTTGTGGGCAATCAACAGTGGTGGCAGTTGTCATTGTTCTGAGGGTTTCAAGGACTTCCTGAATAAACACCTCAGAAGGAGGCAGCTCTTCGATTTTCTTTTAAATCTTTTTTTTTTTTTTGGGTAGGGCTTTTTTTTTTTTTTTTTTTTTTATAACCCTGACTGTTCTGAAACTAGCTTTATAGACTAGGCTAGCCTCCAACTCAGAGATCCATCTGCCTCTCCCACTTCCTTGGTGTTGGGATTAAATTCATGTGCCACCCCCGGAATGATTTTTCTTTAATAAATAACTTGAGACTTCTGACTTTCCAGAATTTTCTGACACCTTAGTTCTGACCTGTACTAACTGTCTCCTTTCCCCCTTCAAAGATTTCATTCTTTCTCTCTGTCTCTCTATGTCTCTGTCTCTCTGTCTCTCTCTGTCTCTCTGTCTCTCTTTCTTCCCCCCCCCCCCACACACAGATAAAGGCATAGATCTTCTATGACCCCTCGCTGTCCAAGGCCTGAAAGACATGAAAAATCTCTCTCCGATCCAGAGAAGCACAGAAGTGAGATATTCAGGACCTGCGGGGAGGGCAGGGGTCATAGGATTGTGACTTTCTGCGCTGGCCTTTGGCATGATGCAAATTTTGCCAGCAGAAAGTGTGTACTGAACGTGTGGTTTTCTGCCCTTTGCTGGCATCTCTACTTTGCCATGAAGTCTCCCTGCCGAGGAAGAATGGACAAAATTTCCAACACTAATATGAAACCAGAAAGAGGGCGCGTGTTCATTACTAGACACATCTCACTTGGAAGCTGCCCAGTGGGTTATCAACAATGCTTTACACTAACCCAAGCATGGGTGAAATTTTTCTTAAGGGGAGACTAATTTAAAGCATGGTCCAAGACTCAGCATCCATTGCCTGACCATGTCCCATAACTCCTTAGAGTTTTATCAAATGATTATAAATGTAAGGGAGGGTATTCCTAAATTAGAAGTGAATATATCTGAATATAATAAATAGCATATATATTACACTCAAATATGTCTATATGTATATATATATATATATATATATATATATATATTACACTCAGAGAGCCTCAATTTGTTGGGAACCAAGTCACTATTCATATGAAAAGTGGAAACATTTTACCTCCAGAGCGCGTGCTTGTGATTTGTGTGATAAAAGGAAGGGCCAATGTCACTCTGCATGATCAAGGTAACCCAAACCTAGGAACTGCTACCTTTAACAATCCTTTGCATAAATCCAATTGCATGTTCCATGTATGTGGGGAATACTTTTGCCTAGCTGGTAAAAATGCCATCAAAATGACATTACACACGTGGCTGAGGACACCTGGGGCCAGTCCATTTGCCAGTCTGGATCAGAGAAGCTTCCTCTGAACGGGTAAGACAGTGGAGTGGTGGTAGCATATAGGGAGTTTGAAAGTCATTTTTGTAGCATAACTCAAAGGATGAACCACCCGCTGGACCATTTCTGTTGAGCTCCTGCCTGGGAAAACTCTGTACCAAGTTCTGTAAGCCTCACAACCATAGCGAGAGCTTTCGTGTAATCTCTCACAACTTTCCATCCGATGGCCTCTGGGGAGACAGACTTCTTATTGACCCCAGGGCTGTCTGACTGTTCAGCATTAACAACGAGTAACACCTCTTCATCTTCCTCGGTGAGAGTGGTTCCTCCCTCCAGGTCGGCTGCTCTGTCATTTATCATAAAGTTGAGGCAGGATTTGGGTCTTGGGTTCAAGCCACTGTCACAGCAGTTTGCTCTGCAAAGTTACTTCCTACACTTTCGTATTATGGGCTGTTTCTCTATCATCTGCTCATAATCCTGTCCCCATGGTTAATGTAAAACCCACGCAGTGAGTCGGTTGCTTGAAAACTTGCTCTTTTCAGGGTGAGATTTTGCAGCCTGATTACCTAGAACCGTCCAAACAATAATAGTGTTTTTGTCTGAGTTATATGAAGCATGACCGGCAATTAGCAACTTGTCTTCACTGTCAGTTTGACCAGGTTCAGAATTGCCTAGGAGACCTGTGAAGTTTCCAGAACTTTAACTGAAAGGGAAAAAGTCATCCTGAATATGGGTGGCACCAACCAATGGGCTAGTGTCCCAGGGTTAATAAAGTGGAGAAAGGAGAGAGCCAGGCAGGCACCAGTATTTCCTGCTGTCAACTCCAGGAACTCAGCTTCTCCCATGCTGCCGCAAATGGGACCTTGGCCTACCACTGTGCCATTTGACTCCATAACGGACTGTGCTCTCCTGAACTGTGAGCCAGAATGAACCTCTGCTCCCTTAAGATGCTTTTTGCTCTTTGTTGTTGTTGGTTTTGGGTAACAACAAGAAAAAAGTAACCAGCTGTGAAGATATGTATAGAGACGTGGAGCTTCTGCTATGGTTTGGTCATGTGGTTTGTTAGCTTTAGAACTGGCTCACAGGAGGGATTTGGAAGAGTTTGAACCTGTGAGCTATGGAAGCCTAAAGTGCTGTAAGCTGAACTTAATGAGTCATTCTGGCCAGAGTGTTGGAGGCCAGAACACCAATAGATGTGTGGACAGTGACACCGCAGATCACAAGGCTTCAGAGAGAACTGAAGACCTGCAGGAACAGTACTAGAGGGCATTTGTGTTACATATTGTTAAAAAGAAAGAGGAATTAAGAATTGGCTGCTTTCGGCTGGAGAGATGGCTCAGCGGTTGAGAGCACTGGCTGCTCTTCCAGAGGACCTGGGTTCAATACTCATCACCCGTGGCAGCTCACACCTGTCTCTAACTCCAGTTCCAGGGGATCTGACACCTTCACACCAATGCGCATTAAAAAAAAAAAATAAAGTTAAATAAATTATTTTAAAAAAATAAAATAAATAATAAAAAGAATTGACCGCTTCATTTATTTGAATGAAGACAAATTATAAAGAAATAGAATAAAGGAAAAACACCCGCCCATACACACACACAAAGGAATGACTGGGTTGTTGGGGAGACCGTACTGAAGCAGACTGTTTCACAGGCTGTACTGGGTTATTGCTTTCTTCATTTATCTAGATAGGCAGTTTGAGAAAGCAATGGTGGACCAGAAAGATGTGAAAAATGTGGTGTTCGCCAAGGAAAAGACTTGAAGCAGCTTAACGTTGGAGACAGGACAGGTTTGGACAAAGCGGCTGTCGTTGTTAAAGACGTTAGTGGAATTAAGGGGAAACCTCACACCCTAGATCAGAACAGCAGGAAAGACATTTCCAGGGCTCAGCCTGGAGGCTCCAGGTGTAAAACCAAAAAAAGTCATTAAATAAATCAAAACATTCATCTGAAAGGAAAGTGGCTGGAAAGTTAAAGCCCCCAGGGGGTCTTGCTGGGAAGTGAATGCCCAGAGAAAGCCTCTTCCAGATTCAACCACGGGGACATGGGGACATACAGAGGCTACTGCAGCCGTGATCCCAGGCCAGGCTGCATCTAAAGTGACAGTCAAACTCGGTGTCGCTCCCATCTGCTGCTCTTGCAGATGCGCAGATGTAAGAGTGGGAGCATAGTAGGGACATTCACCCAGGTTCCAGCAAGCTCCCAGGCCAGGTGAAGTGTGGCAGGGCGAGCTTCCCTGCCAGGGGGTCCTTAGAGACTGTTGTGTGAAGCTGCAATGGAGACCTGAGGATGTTGGACGCGCAGGACAGTCGCTGAGCAAGGACGTAAGCACGAGGTAAAAACCCAAGGCAATAAAGCTCCAGGCGCAGGACTACTCACACCTGTAGGAACCCAGGCTGCTGGGTTCAGTGCTTGCTCTGCAGGATTTCTGTCTTGTCTTGACCTGAGCATCCCTCCCTGTGCCCCCCGGTCCTCTTGTGGAAGGGGAGTGTTTGCTGCGCTAGTGTATATTGGGAGCCAGCGGATCACCAGCACTCTTCTCTTTCTCTGCTGGCTCTCCTGACATCCAGCCCCATGTAATCAGCCTCCTCCACACTTCCAGAGCCTCAAACCTTCCCTGCTCCCATGCGTTGTTCCCCACGCATGCTCGCTTGCATCCCTCTGAACCAAAGCTAGCGAACGAGTCGGCAGCCATCTTACAATTCCTTTCAAACGCTGGGAGCTGCCTGGGTATGAAAACGTGCGGTGGGGAAGATCCTCCCTTCCACTGATTCGAGCTTTGTGTGGGAAAGCCTGTGACGGCGGGTTTAATAGCATAGCCAGATCCATCTCTCTTCCTGACTCACTTCCTTAATCTGTCATAGTTTACGAACTTAACCAGGCATCCCCTCATTCCCGCTGCCATATATGTCACCGAATGGAGCATCTTTTGCTTGTGTGTCTCTCTGTCAGGGCCGCCGCACGCAGGGTCACTCGGGGCTGTTGAGCACCGCTGCCGGGAGCATCCGTTAGGATTTCATTAGCTACCTCTCTAGTCTTTTAAAGACTACTCCCCAGTTTTTCCTCAGCCGTGGAGACAGTGACGAATCAATACTGCTATTACGCTCCCAGGTTAGAAAGAAAGAGGTTTAGCTTAGCTTCGGGAATTCATCTCTGAGTCTATCAGGGCTTCCTGGAAAACATCCAATTCTTTCTCTGCATCATGCCAGGTCAGTGAGCGGCAAGGATGTCTGCATGTGGCTAATTTCTTTGGCCTTTGTCACCTCTTCTGTTGGGAGCAATCCAGCCTCTGCTGTTGTTTAACTTCCTGGGCTGAGGCCTATAGGGATGAGTCGGGAGGTGTAGGTGAGGGCTGGGGAGAGAAGAACTCCAATGGGGCATAGACAGCCCGGGAAATAGATGGTGCTATCAGTGCGTAGGAACAAGTGCTCAAAGGACCATCTGAAATACTTCATTCTGCAGGCTTGGCCTCAGAGGGAGTAACCACACAAACATAATTTTTCTTTCATTCTAGTTATTGAAAAGAAAGGTATAAAAGCCTGAATATATAGTGGTTCTCTTCAATATTTTGGAGTAATGTCCCATTCAGGGTTCATTGTCTTTGATCCCTCACTTACATTGGGGCCAAGGGACATTACTCCAAAATATCATTTTGTTAACCCATCAACTACAAATGTATTCCATTCTGCCGATAGCCACCCCATGGGCACTCTTTGGGTAGATGTTGGTGGCTCCCGTTTTGTATCAATCACACCCCAGGGCCACTGGGCGCAGAGAAGGAATGTGCTCCTAACCTCGGTCATTAACAATTTCAGGCTGATGGAGCCAAACTTGCAACAAAGGAAAAAAAAAGAAACAAAAGTAACACTGGCTCTGCAAACTTAAGGCAATGAACAGCCAGAAGCTGTTAGCCGTCCATCAAAAGGATCGTGGTTCCCAGTACCAAAATAAAGAAGAGGATGGTTAAGAAGATGGCAAAGGAGACCCCGGGGTCCCTTGGGGTGCCTGATTCCGTAAGGACTTAGCGATATTGGCTGGCATAAAGTCAAAGCCCAGGAAAGCACAGGTGACGCCAGATGGATCACAAAGTCTCATAGCCCCAGAGAGAAAGAAGTATTGCTCAGGAAAAAGTTAAAGCACTAGCTGGACAGGCAGCACCTCACGTTTAAAGGCTGGCTCACAGGAAGCCTAGGATAGGCTCCAGAGCGCGAGCACCAACCTTTCCAGTATAGCTTACCAGGGGCGGTTTGGCAGGCAGGGAGCAGGTGGAGGCCTCTGAGGTTTATTCTTTTCATTCTAATGTTGATTAAAGGTTTTATCTACAATTAGGAATGAGCCTTCCAGAATGTGTCTTAGTACTAAGAGGGGAAGGAGGGCGGGGTGGGGATATTGACTTGGAGAACTGCGACCACACAGGCACAGAACACATTCCAGTTTGTGAGGAAATGAACACAGGGAATACAGCCTTTGAGTGAAGGAAGCTACACCACAGATTAGGAGGCGCTGGAGGAGGGTTTCTCCGGCCAGGCCACAGGAAAGAAGTAACATGCAGGATTGACCAATAGCCAGGACGGGGATTTCGCCAGAGGGGACACTTCTCATGGAGATTTGAGCAAATAAGGTTAGTAGAGATGTGGTTGACCCCTTGCCTAGGTCATTTAGCTCAAGATGATCTGAAGAGGGAAGTCTTGGGAAACAGACTCAAGCAGAAAGTGTAAATCTCTTACTGCCTACTGTGGAGGGAGTTTCCCAACGGGAGATCTGGAGAACTCGTATGTAAGGAAACTCAACACTCCCTCTTGCTTGGAGGCTGGTTGTGAAACTCCCACTAGCCCCCACCCTCAAGACCAAGCCTGGCGGCTTGCACCTCAAGTTTCTCTAGCAGCATGGGTGCTGGCAAAAGCATGCAGAAAATGAGATTACGACAAGAATCATAACAGTCAGTTAAAGAGGCAGGCAGACTAGGAGAGCGGGTGAATCTGATGTGGTCCCAGACCATCGTAAAAGCCAGAAGGCCACCGAGCTGAGACTGCAGGATTCAAAAGCTTCCAAACCAATCCTTCAGGTGACAGCACAGCCAGGCCTGAAGCAGGTCCAGGTTGCCTGTTTCTGGGTGCTCACTGACAAATATTTCTTAGGGTCACCAGAAAAGTGCTCCAGACCCCATGGGGCCCTATGTTCCCTAGGAAGAAGCCAGGCAGTGGTGTAGTCCTCAGAAGCGAGACCCTTGTGTTTATTTTTTTAAAGATTTATTGATTTTTATTGTATGTGTATTTTGTATGCATGTATGCATGCATCAGGGGGCCAGAACAGTTCATCATTAGAAATGAAAGGATCTAATGGCTTTCATTATAGTTATCACAGTATTAATATTTTGAACAATTTTTTTAACAGGTAAGGAAAATGCGATTTATGTAATTGTTAAGGAAACTCTACTGCATGCATGCATGTGTGCATGTGTGTGTGTGTGCACGTATATGTGTGCAGGTCTGAAGATAGTATTGTCTCTCAGTAACTGTCCATCTTTTTTTTTTCCATTGGTCTGGAATTTGTCACTCAGGGTAGGCTGGCTGGCCACTGAATCTCGGGAATCTGCCACCTTAGTGTTAGGCTTACAAGCATCTACTGGTGCCTGGCTTTTTTCACGTGGTTTCTGGGCCATCAAACTCAAGGCAAGCGCTTTACCAACCAGGCCATCTTTGTGTTATCCTGCCTGCTCTGCAGTTGTACTTTTTTATTGTTGTTATTAAGCCATACATTTTTCTCCACTCCCCTCCCTTCCTCCTCTCTCCCCTTCTATCCTCTTCCTTGACCCCCCATACTTTCAATTTACTCAGGAGATCTTGTCTTTTTCACCTTCCTGTGTAGATCCATGTATGTCTCTCTTAGGGTTCTCTTTGTTGTCTAGTTTCTCAGGGGTTGAGTCCTACAGGCTGTTTTTTTCTTTGCTTTATGTGTAAAAGTCACCTATGAGTGAATACATATTATATTTGTCTTTCTGGGTCTGGGTTATCTCACTCAATATGTTTTTTCCTAGATCCATCCATTTGCCTGCAAATTTTAATATGTCATTAATTTTTACTGCTGCGTAGTACTTCATTGTGTAAATGTGCCACATTTTCTTTATCTATTCTTCAATTGAGGGGAATCTAGGTTGTTTCCAGGTTCTGGCTATTACAATAATGCTGCTATGAACACAGTTAAGCACATGTCCTTGTAGTATGATTGTCTTTTGGGTATATGCCCAATAATTGTATTGCTGGGTCTTGATGTAGATTTTCTGAGAAATCGCCATATTGATTTCCAAAGTGGTTGTACAAGCTTGTATTCCCACCAGCAATGGAAGAGAGTTCGTTTTACCATACATCCTCTCCAGCATAAGATATCATCAGTGTTTTTGATCTTAGTCCTTCTGATAGGTATAAGATGGAATCTCAGAGTTGTTTTGATTTGCATTTCTCTGATGGATGCTGAGCATTTCCTCAAGTGTCTTTCAGTTACTTGAGATCGGTCTGTTGAGAGTTCTCTGTTTAGGTCTGTATACCGTTTTTAAATTGGATTATTTGTTCTTTGGATGTCAAGTTTCTTGAGTTCTTTGTATAGTTTTGGAGATCAGCCTTCTGTCCAATGTGGGGATGGTGAAGATCTTTTCCCATTCTGTAGGCTGCCATTTTGTCTTGTTGACCATGCCCTCTGCTTTACAGAAGCTTCTCAGTTTCAGGAGGTCCCATTTATTAATGGCCGCTCTCAGTGTCTGTGCTCCTGCGTTATGTTTAGGAAGGGCGTGTGAGAGTGGCAAGCATCTGCAGCTGTTTCAGGGGGAGACACTGCCTCAAAGTGGGAGGAGTAGGAACAAAGCTTCCCCAGGTGCAGCAACCTGAACCATTATCCCCACTTCACATGGGAAAGAGGAGGCAGCTGTGCCAGCTCTCCTCTGTCGGGCTTGTTCATTTATCAGGCATGTACCTTGTTTCAATCTTAAGTATTTGCCTTGTGTGTGTGTGGGGGGGGGGTTGACTCTTGTGTTCCCTAAGGTAAAGCTTATGCCAGTGAACCCCAGTGACCGTTCTACACACGCCTGTCATCTCCAGAGGGGACACTGCTAACATTATTTTAAAGGCAGTTCAGTTCATTAAGCATCTTAATCTATTTTATTGGCAACTAAGGACTTCAACGCAGGGAGACTGAAGTACTTTAAAGCCTTTGCTGGATTCAGGGTTTAACTGCTCCATCTTCTTGGATTTCTCTGCATCTCTAGTTCTTCTGTTTCTGGGAAAGCTTGTTGACCACACACTTATTTTTTAATTAATCAATTTAGTGTGTGCACACAATGTGTGTGTGTGTGTGTGTGTGTGAGAGAGAGAGAGAGAGAGAGAGAGAGAGAGAGAGAGAGAGAGAGAGAGCATGCAAGTTCTCTCCTACTTTGTGGGACCCAGGGATCAAACTCAGGTTGTCAGGTTTGGCAGCAGGTACCTTCATCCACTGAGCCACCATGCCAGCGTGTGCACACAGTTCTTTCCTTTTAGATGAATATTTTTAGAATGTGTACAGGTATTCTGTCTGCATGTATGTGATGTATGTAACATGTATGTGTCTGGCGCTGTCAGAAGGGGGCACCACATCCCTCCTGGAAGTGGAGTTACAGATTGCTGTGTTGCTCAATGTGGGTGCAGAGAATCAAACCCAGGTCCTCTGCAAAAGCAGCAAGTGCTCTTAACTGCTGAGCCATTGCTCCAGCCCAGACCTCATGCTTCCTAAAGACTAATTTGACTACTAGGCTACATTGGCTTCCCACTTTTTACTGACCATCCTCGGTGCTGAAGCTAGATGTTGTGTCAGGAACAAAGCTTCCAAATTCATCCAGTAGTCTTCTTGTGCGACTTTTCCCTCTGCCCCCTGCTCCCTGTCCCCTACACCCAGAGTCTTCCTTATTCAGAGGAGTTGATTCTGCTGGGCCCTCTCTTGTCTTTTCTTATTACCAGGCCCCTGACTTGGCATCCGCAATGTTGTGGACTATGCTATGAAGCCAGTGCTTTCTTTAGGGGAGAAGCTGAGGGACACAGATGAGTGTTTCCTTTAGGAGGGCATAGAGAGAGACAGCTGTGAAGGCACGAGGGACCACATCTCATTTCTGTCACGGCAGATCAAGGGCTTTCTGAACATTTCTCAAGGAGGGAAGTGGGTAGCCCTGAAGAAAGGCAGCCCTTCTCGGATGCTGGGAGCTGGATAGGAAGCTCCGACAAGGGCTCCCTGTCAATTTTACTCCATTCAAAATTCTCCTAAAAGTGAGATCTTCTTTGCCCGAGCTAATGGGAGCTTCCCCAACTCCAGCTGGACTGGGAGTGAACGATCATGGGATCAAACTAGTCCCTTTGAATGTGGTTGACAGTTGGGGGCAGACTGAGGGGCCACTGATAGTGGCAATGGGATTTGTCTCTACTGCATGTACTGGCTTTTTGGGATCCTATTCTCTTTAGATGTACACCTTGATCAACCTAGATGTAGTCGGAGGGCCTTGGACTTGTCACAGGGCAGGGTGCCTTGTCCTCTCTTAGGACTGGAGGGGAGGGGTAAGAGGGTGTGTGGAGGGAGGGAGTGGGAAGAGGGGGAGTGGGAATTTGGGTGGTATTTTAAAAAGTAATATAATAATAATAATAATAATAATAATAATAATAATAATAAATAGTTGTAGTAGTAGTAGTGAGATCTTCCCCCAGAGGGTATCCCATCCCATCACCCCAGCCTGGCACTTAGAGGACATGGCTGGCATCTTGGATAGTGTTCTGTCACAACCCCACCCCACCCCACAGCCTGACTGTGGGCATCAGGACTGAGTCACCCTCAATCTTGGGGCCTTGACCTATGGCTCATCTATCAGATTGTAGGATGCGAGCTTCCCAGAAATAGGGGCCATGTCCAGCTCTTTCCTGTGACCCTAGGGACCAGGGCAGTCCTGGCACAAAGGAGATGTCACAGAGCTGTTTGGTGGGCCATCTGTGTGGGAACTTCATGGTCCTCCTCTGACCCCTGGATCAGGGATCTTTGAGACGCTGACAAGGATGGACATGGGTCTTCCCGGAGACCCAGCCCAGGGCTGCAGCCACAGGAGAGGTTCTAAGTTTTTGAAGTTTTTCTTACACTGGCTACTCCACAATGATCTCATCTTGTGCATAACCCATCTCTGATGAAGGTTCACAGCCACCGTCAGCTCGTGGGCTCCCCCTCATCTGACCATTGTGGTCAAGCATATTCTCTAAGCACAATGGAATTGAATCAGAAATTAATCATGGAAAGATCTCTGGAAAATCACCAATTAGTCTAAAGCAAAATAGCATACTTTTCAATAATCCACAAGCCACAGGGGAAATCAAAAGGGGAATTATGGAGCATGGGATCAAAGTTAAAAAGAACGTATCAGAAGTTGGAAGAGCTCACCACGCCAGCACCCGTGCCCTTTGCTGCAGCACTAATGGCGTATAATAGAAAAGGAGAGAGGTCTCAGATCAGTGGCCTCACATTCAATCTCGTGAAACCAGAATGAGAAAAGTAAATGAAACTCAGAATACAGGAAGGAAGGAAATAATAAAGATCACAGTGAAAATCGATGGTGCAAAAACACAAAAAAATCATAGAGAAGCAATAAAGTCTCAAACTAGCTCTAGGAGGGAATCAATAAAATTGATAAACCTCGAGTCAGACCGATCAGGGAGAGATACGAATTACACATAACAGAAATGAGAGGGGCGGTAGCGTGGGTCCTACTGATATTAAAAGGATAACGAGGGAATGTGTGGAAGGACTTCATGTCGATGTGTTTGACAAGCCGGAAGAAATGGACTCGTTCCTTGAAAGACCTAAACTCCTAGAGCTTCCTCGGGAAGAAGTGTAGAAGATGGATAGGTGTGAATCTGTCAAATAAATCTTGCAGTTAAAAGTGTCTCCTCCAAAGAAAAAGCTAGGTTAACATGGCTTCCCTGGAGAGTTCTAACAATCAGTCAAGGCAGGAATGACACCAATTCAGCCTTCCCTCTTATCGGGAGAAGAGGCACTTCCCAGTTCAGCCCTTGTAGCCTCTGCTTCTCTGGCATCCAAGGTCACCAGGAAAGGTGCACAATTCTAAGTCAAATGAACCCATTAGGACAGCATGATGACATCATTGATAAGTAGGCTTCGTACTAGGATCGGGGGACGACTTCACAAGGGACGAATCCGTTAACGTAGTTCATTGTAATGACAGAAAGGGAAAAATGGTAAGATGATATCATGGAAGAAAAAAATGTTAGATAAAGCCCAACATTTCCGGATAAAGCCCTATGAAAATTAGGAACTGAGGTAAATTTCCTCAAGGCCGTAATGGCATCTGCCAGACTGCTACAGCCACAGCTGCACCATGGTGAAAGTTTCTTTCTTGCATTTGTTGTTTCTTTATTTTTTTTATCAGAGAGAAAGAGGAGAGAGAAGAGAGGAGATGAAACAGTAAACCCTAGAAGAAAACACAGGGACTGAGTCTGGCAACTCCAGTCTGGGATCTCTGCATTTGTGAGGCTGAGGCAAGCTACAGATTTGAAGCCAGCCTGGCTACATAGTGAGTTGCAGGGCTAGATTGAGACCTTGTCTTAAACAAACAAAGAGTACTGTAAACCCGAGCAAGAGTCCACAGCTGAGGTGGTCACAGACCCTGGCAGAGGCCACTGCTGTTGCTCTGACACATGGCTGTGTTGTCAAAGTGCCCTCTAATCATGGTTTTGCCTGTAGTTTTTAGTGATACCCTCAACTTTGGTCCGGGAAGCTTTTCCTGTACTGGACAGCAGTTAATACACAGCCCCCCCACCACTTCCCCGCAAAAAAAAAAAAAAGAGCCACAAATAAATATCCGTGAAGTTCTCAACCCGGAATGGGGCACCTGTTAAGCCCCAAGATCGGGGCACGTGGAGGAAGATAGTTTGGAAAGAATGTAGGAGCGAGGTGGGGAAGGAGGTTTGAGAAACACTGTCTTCTAGTCGTGACATGGTGGTTATACTCATGAACTCCCTGAAGCTGTGGTGACCTGCACAGGACCAAAGTGACAAGATCAGCTAATAATCCAGCAGATGGCACTAACTGGACTCAATAGACTGCCAAAAAAACTGAAAAAGAAAGGGTAACGAGATAAAGATGAGAGAGCGAGGTGGGAGGCGTGTGTGGGGGAATGTACTTGGGAAGTCAGATGGGAAGCTGGAGGTGAGTATGATCAAGATACACTGTACAGATGTATAAAAATGTCCAAGAATAAATACAAGATATTTTTAAAGCAAGAGAGCATGGGAGAAAAATCTCTGATGTTGATGAGGCAAACTTCTTTAGACACAATATCAAAAGCTCAATTCATAACGCAACAGACTGAGAAATTGGGCTGCATTGAAATAAAACCTTCGCTTTAGAAAGATGCTTTTAGTCAGAGAGCAAAGACAAGACAGAGGCTGAAAGAAAATATTTGCAAATTGTGTGTTTTCAAATTGTATGTCTCCTAAAGACGTGTCTTCACTACACACACACACACACACACACACACACACACATACACACAGATATGCACATACACAAACACACAGACACATACATACACACAGGTGCACACACACAGCTGTGCACACACACATATACACACAGCTGATATAAGGAAACGATTTAAAATGGAAAGGCTAATTCAACTTTAAAAAAGATTGAGTACCAGGATTGAAGAGCTAGCTCAGCAGTATAAAGAGCACTGCTGCCCTTGCAGAGGACCTGAGCTTGGCGCCCAGCAACCACATGGAGCCTCAGACAGTTTTCAACGTCAGTTACAGGGGATCCAAGTCTTTCTCCTGGCCCCTGTGGGCGCCAGGCACACATATATGATGTATATTCATACAGACAAACACTCACACACATAAGTGAAGATAAATATGCTTTGGAACAACTATATCAAAGCAGATGTACAAACAGCAAATAAGCACACAGAACAACAAGAAACAGATCAGACCCACAATGTGCCTAGCATGGAACATTCCTGAAATCCCAGATGCTTAGGAGGTAGAGACATATAAATATAGGAGTTGATTGGAATGACTTCCAGGCTGCAGTCCAACAGCGGCTAGCTGTGAATGGAAAGTCTGAGAATCTAGTAGTTGCTCAGTCCCACGAGGCTGGGCATCTCCGCTGGTCTTCTGGACCGGCTGGGATCCTGAATACGCAGGCTCCGATACCAGTGAGGGAATGGGTGTGCTGACAAGGCGAGGGCCACCAGGCAAAGAACCAACAACACCTTCCTTCTTCATTGTCCTTATGTGGGCTTCCAGCAGAAGGTGTGGCCCGGGTTAAAGGTGTGCCTTTCTGCTTCAAGATCGGAATTAAAGGTGTGTGTCATCCCGCCTCAAGATCCAGATCACAAGTGTGCCCTCCATTTCCGGATTGTAGTTCATTCCAGATATAGTCAAGTTGACAACCAAGAATAACCATTACATATGCTAAAATGTCACCTATCTCATTAAAATTAAAGAGCCACACCATACTAAGTGTTTCTGAAGGTATGAAAAAAAAAAAAACAACCCAGAATTCTCACACACTTATGATGAAGATGTAAAATGATGATACCATTTTGAGGTTAAACATTCACGTGTTGCATGATTGAGTGAATCCGCACTGAGTATTACCTACAGACAGAAACTATGTCACTAGAAAAGGCCGGGTATACATGGTCATATCAGTCTTGTTTTACAGTAATAAAAACAAATAATAAACAAAATATCTGGAGGAGTCCAAACACCCACCAAGACATGACACCAATAGCTACATTGATGGCATGAAATACTCTCCAAGATAAAATCCATGAAGGATCATACATGTGCAACATATGACTAAAGTCCCCAAAGTAGTGTACTGAGTGAACGAAGCCAGATAGGACACATTCTAGAGGAGTGCAGCTTTAGAAAATGCAACTTCATTCCTTATGACAGAAAGCATATCATGGTTGCTCAGGGATGGCGGTGAGTGAGATAACAGATGGGGAGGAAGAAAGAAAGGGATACAGGCAACTTTGGGCATGATAGATAGTTCTCTACTCTACCTGGGGAGTTCTTTTCATTATTGAATGTATACTGGAGTATACACTGTTGATTGCATGACAGCTAGTCTTCAACACAGTTGCTGAGGGATAAAAATATGTCTGGAGAGTCATAGGGTTTCCATGACAACAGCCTATAATTGGCTGCCCTGGGAGTACTCCCTGCTCCTGGCAGGGCAGTGGCCACGGCTTATCAGGGAAGGGTGTTCGCTGCCAACGTACATGCCAGAAATCTTGGGTGGTACCTGTGAGGGACACGTCAAAAACAAGGAGGAAGGAGACAGAGATGAGACTCACGTGAGGCAAGAAGTGAAGACTTAGCAGAAGCTGAGCCTGGGGTGAAAAATCTATGTGGATGAGAGAGGCCATCTGTCACACACACCATGCCCTTCTTATGGATGGGTGTGCTGGCTAGTTCTACGCCAGCTTGACATAAGCTAGAGTCCTCGGAAGATGGGACCTCAGTAGAGAAAATTTCCCCACCAGATTGGCCTGGTTGGGGGTGGGGGGAGTCTGTGATGCATTTTCTTGATTAATGATTGATGTGGGAGGGCCCAGCTCATTGTGGGCGGTGCTGAGCTGGTGGTCCTGAGTTTTATAAGAAAGCAGGCTGAGTGAGTGACTGATAACAATCCAGTCATCTGTGTTCCTCCATGGCCTCTGCATCAGTTTCTGCCTCCAGGTTCCTGCCTTGACCTCCTACTCTGATTTCCCTCAGTGATGGACTGTTACCAGAGAGTGTGAGCTGATAAAGAGCCATTGCTCCCCAAGTTGGTTTTGGTCCTGGTATTTTATCACAGTGATAGAAACCCCCCTAAGATATGGGGAAACTGGAGCACAGGGAGCAGAAGTGACTTACTCAAAGAGACAGTACATCAAGAAGAATTGGCATACCAGCTTGGCCTGTGATTATCTCCTTCCCGCTCAATGGTAGAACTACTTCTAGAAGCTGATGCCAACCTCCTCCACACCAAGAGGCTCCTGGGCTGATGCCTGCACTGGGCATCTCACGTGTGGTGCCCCAACAACTCACCCAGGGAAGACACTGTGCTAGCCTCTTTTTGCAGGTGAGGACAGCCCTACCTGTGGTGATTAGCATGGATCGCCAGCTTGATCAGAGTCAAGTGTAGATGACATTTCTGTCCAGCCTGGTCCCGCAGCTTTTCTCAGTGAAACCTTTTCATCTTGCTTCCTCTGTGTCTGGGTGGTGACTATAGACTGAGCCTTTCCTCTTCCCAGAATTCTCCTCATTTGGTTGCCCGGCCTATACATCCTGCCTGACTACTAGCCAATCAGCATTTTATTAAACCAATACAAATGACAAATTTTTACAGGATACAAGAGCATTATTTCACAGCAGACAAGCCTCTGGTCGCACCATATAAGAGATTAGCTAGATCAAGTCAGCTGATGCGTGGAAACCCAAGATGTGGCCAGTACCATTCTGTGGACTAGAGTCCCAGACTGCGTAGAAGGGGAAAGCCAGCTGGGAGCCATCCTTTGTTATTCTGCTTCTTCCCTGCAAATGCAGCATGACCAGTGGCCTCAAACACCTGCCGCCATGGCTTTATCATAAAGGACTCTATCCCCAATAAACCCATCCTTCCTTAAGCTGCGTTTGCCAGGCATTTTGTTTCAACAGCAAGACAAAGAACGAATACAGCCCCTTCTGTAATGCAAGACCTAGAAGTCAACCCATCCTGTCCTGTTGACATCCATTCTCAGTCTTATTCCATAGCCGAGGAACCTGGGGGACCAGAGCAAATGTGACTCCACTGAGCTCCTAGGCTTATTTGTGCCTGGAGCTAACAGTTAATAAAGTTAGAGAACTGGGTTTCCTCATAAAGTGCTCCATCTGTTCACAGCCTTGGTGTAAGACGAGGAGCACACGGGCACATACCTGCATGTATTCAGGGGTCACGTTGAATGTGTTAACTCGTGTCTGCATATGGTAACCATGTCAATATGCTAAGCATATGTTCTGGAGTAGGCAGGTGTGAGCTTATATATCAACAGTTCTCCTTGACTTATCAGGAAAAAAAAAAAACTCTTTCAGGGTCTTTGGTGACAGATATGGCTTTCTGTGTTCCATCAAGCTGCCTCAAGTCCTCTGTCCTCAAGTGGAGGGCGAGGCTGATTTGGACCCTCTCTTCATGTTGTAACCACTGAAGAACACAAATACGGCCCTTGAGAAGAAGGGTTGGTTGCCTTTCCTGACACACCCTGTGGGCCCAGGTGGCTCGAAGGCAAGAGCATTTGAGTGAGCCTGATGCAGCTCCAGACAGGCGGGGCTTGCTTTTCCTCCAAAGCCACTAAGCTAATAATGATGGGCACCTACGAAACTTAGCCTAGACTTTGCTTTCCACCTCTGTCTGATGAATGCCCGCCCCTCTTGGGTCTCAGCTTGAAGCTCACTGCCCCTTCCTGTGGCTCCACTGTCATCTATGTCCACTCTGTCACCATCACATCTTTGTGTGGTGTGTGTGTTCGTGCGTGCATGCATATGTGTGGGTACACATCACATCTTTGTGTGGTGTGTGTGTTCGTGCGTGCATGCATATGTGTGGGTACACTGATGTGGAGGCCAGAAGTCAACCTTGGCTTACCAGCCAGACCCAGGAATCCTCTTGTCTCTGCTTCCCCAGACGAGCACACACCACCATGCCTTGCTTTCCCGCTACATCTTACCATATGGACAGGGGGAGGTGGGATGAGAGGCAGAAAAGACTTCCCTTATCTTTGTTAGCTACTGTACCCACCAGTACATCTCTCAGCTCACAGAGCTGCACATTTAAAATGTGGTATTATTTTTTTAATTATTACGTTTTGTTTACTTAGTTTTTGGTTTATGTTGGACCTGACACACATGCCACAATGCACACACGGAGGTCAGAGGCCAATTCTCTGGACCATTCTCTTCTACCGCCATGGGAGTTTCAGAGATAAAACTGGGGTCCCAAGGCAAGGCAACAAGTGCCCTTACTCACTGAACCATCTCATTGACCCCTCCAAATGTATTAATTTTTATTACCTGTAAATTAGTGTAGTGAAGCTGAGTTGAGATATACTCTCCAGTCTTCGGTCATGTTTCTGCCTGGTCTCCGTCATTCCAAAGGGCTGAAACAGAATCTCCAACTTAAAACGGGAGGACTCAGAGTGAGAGAAGAACTGTTTCAGCACTGTGGACAGAGACCTCCCCAGGGGAAAGGCTAGGTCTGGAAAATGCCTGAAACAAATATAAAGTATGGAGTTCAGATGCCCAGAACCAACATTAAAAAGCTGGGCATTCACACATCTGTCACCCAGTGTATTTGTGCCACCTAGTTTTGTGTCAACTTGACACAAGCTAGAGTCATCTGGGAAGAGTGCCCCCACACTAGATGGGTCTGTGGGTAAGACGGTGGGATGTTTTCTTGGTGGGCTGATTGGCGTGAGAGGGCCCAGCTCACTATGGGGAGGGCCATCCCTGGGCTGGTGGTCCTGAGTGCTATAAGAAAGCAGGCTGAGCAAGCCAGGGAGAGCAGGCCAGTGAGCAACATTCCTCTATGACTTCTGCTTCAGGCCCCGCCTCTAGGTGCCTGCCTTGAGTTCCTTCCCTGACTTCTCTGGATGATGGTTTGGTTATAGTGTTTTATCACAGCAATAGAAACCCTAACCAAGATACCTAAGTGCTGGCTCAAATAGGGTGGGGTGTGTTCTGAAACAGGATGATCCCTGAAGCTCATTGGCCAACCAGCTTAGCCAAATTTATAAGTTCCAGGGTACATAGCAAATACTGTTAGTAAAACAAACAGACAAAAAACAAAAGCTAAACAAATGGATAGAGATGGAGTATGGTTGAGGAAAGAGATTTGATGCTGTTGGCCTCTGGTCTCTACAAGTACATGCATGTGTGACATCATTATACACATATGCACACATTCACACTAACAAGTACAACCCACACACATCTGTATGCATGCGCACATATGCACAAGAAGTCTTTGGCTTCGGTTTCTTTACCTTTCAAACAAGCATTCAGGTTCAAACCCCATGACATAAGGGCACCCCAGCTTCAAAATAACAGTGATAGGGTCCCCTCAATGTAAATGATGACCTTGCCTTCTAGCTTTGCAAATAGCGGCTCCTGGTTATCTATCTCATCTCACTAGTGTTGACGAGAAACCGTCCTCACCTGTATAGCCACCCCTCTCTATCCTTGGCCATTCGGTTTCCCAGGCAGTGTGGGGCAGAGCACCAGATCCTTTGGCTATCCCCACTGAGGCAGGTGGCATTCTCATTCTGTTTTACAGATAAGAAGTTGAGTATGTTTCCATCCATTATTTGTTTGGAGGAGTCCAATGTTTGATTCTAGATGAGTCTTAGGACTCAGATTCCATACTTTGATAGATTTCATCATAGAGAGGAGCCTGCCTTCCTCCTGCCTACCTCTGGGTCTTTCCTTACAACCCGTAACTTCCAAGTCCATATTTCAAAAGGAAACTGAAAGTCACGTTCCACTAACTTTGGTACGGCAAGGAGGAAGTTGGGCCTTGGAAGTCTTCCTCCTATTCTACAGGGAAGATTCCAGGGATCCTGGACACCACAGCCTCTCCTGAAGTTCCTCTTCATTGCTTTCTGCCTGGCAAGCAATGACATCAGTTCTTAATTCCTGCTGGCAGCTCGACATGGCTGATTCTCCTCTGAGCATCACCTCTTGGGGTGAGAATCATGTTAATTCAGCTCCAGGGGGCATTTCACACAAGTGAACTGATATTTTCAGCATTTGGAGAAATGGAACATTTGATAGACAGGAAGCCAAGGCCTCGGGAAGCCTATTTTTGGAGGCAGAAATTTTAGAGACCATCAGAATCCTTGCACTAATGAGGGATGAGCCAAGAGAAAGAAAGTAACTTGGAACAGGCAGCCCACACCCTGGGATACACGGCCCCACATGGTGGCCCTGCCTGCTATAGATCCCTGGTTTGGATGGCTTTTGTGTCTTTTTACTGTGGTTCCCCCATTCTGATGTTCACAAAGCCACAGGGGATGGGAGCCATTTAGATTCAGGTTCAGAGCTACACACCTGTCATTGTATCTATACTGTAGCCCTGGTTTATACTGGACTGAGTTCACATCTGCAGGGCATTCTGGGTGTATTTCAAGTACTCCCCCACCTGGCCTTAAAGGAAATCAAAGGCAGACACAATCCACATGACTCCGGAGCTCCCAAGCAGCCAATACTCCAGCTGCAATTCCGTGGACTCCATGGATTGAGGTATGCATGATTATTTCCTACAGGGCTGCTCATGAGGGCCGATCACAAGCAGTTGTCCAAATGGTGAATGATCTCTGGGGTCCATCTGGAACACGTTTCTTTCTTGAGTGACTCTGTCTTGAGATCACATTTACTCTGTCGCTTAGCATCGACTCTGCACCTTCACCTTTATTGAGCTGGCTGGCGTTGGAGTCTCCCGCTGAGCCTAAGGCCATGTTTTAGCTTGAAAAGTTGGTGTCACAGATAGTAGAATGTAGCGGCAAAAGAAGAATCCCAGAGACTGGGTGGGATGAGCAGGCAATAGGCATTTGGATGCTGTTGGAGGAAGCCTGCCTTTGATGGAACTGGGGGCCGTTAGAATGAATTTGTCAAACTTCTGCAGGGCATGTCTACCTATATGAGGCTCCCTAGAAAGGCTGTTCTTCATTCATTCATTCATTCATTCACACCTTCACTTTCTCCCTCAATGGACTTCTATCTCAATTGCTCATGTCTGTTACATCTTGAATATGAAATGTCCCCATAGGCTCACGTTTTGAACACTCGGTGGCACTATTTAGAATGGCTTAGGAAACTCAAGGAAGTGGAGTCCAGCTGGGGGTTTAGGTCACTGAGTGGTTGGGCCTTTAATGGTGCCTAGTCCTCATCCCTCTCCTCTCAGTGTGTCCCGTTCACTTGGATGTGCAACAGTTCCTCTATCATGTGCCCCTGCCACATTCTGTCCATGCGCACGAGGTCCAGCAAGGCCTGAACCTCTGCAACCATGAGCCTGGGTCAGTCTTTCCTTTTTTAAGTTATTCTCTTCAGGTCTTTGGCCTTCGACTAAGTACTACTGTCTTAGTAGTCATAACTACTGTCTCTTGGATGACATCAAGTGTTGGGTGGCAGGTCCATGCGGATGGTAGCTCACCATTCATCTCAGGGAGTCTGGAGTCCTGCTCGGGAAAGCAGGAAAATGGAGGCTGGAGAAGTGACATCAAGGTTAGCATAGGAAAGAAGCCCAAAGGCAAGGACTGGAAGCCCCACCCCTCCCTGCCATGAAACAAAATGGAGCGTGCTTGTGGTAGTGTGAATGTAATTGGCCTTCATAAGCTCATGGTGGGTAGCACTAAGGAGATGTGGCTATGTTGGAGTAGGTATGGCCTTGTTGGAGGAAGTGCACCACTGTAAGGATGAGCTTTGAGGTCTCCTATGCTTCAGCTCTGCTCAGTGTAGGCACAGTTCACTTCCTGTTGCCTGTGCATCAAGATCAACTCCTTCTCCAGTACCATGTCTGCCTGCATGCCACCATGTCCCACCATGATGATAATGGACTGAACCTCTGAAACTGTAAGTCTTTCCCAATTAAATGTTCTCCTTTATAAGAGTTGCTATGGTCATGGTGTCTGTTCACAGCAATAGAAACCCTGTTTCAAATGCTAGGCCAGCACCCCACCACTGACCATCTTCAGCCTTGGCTGTGCTTTCTTACACACATGGCTTGGTGCTCTTGGCAGCTGCTCCAAGCTCAGAGAAGTCCTGGGGGTAGCAATCCCAATGACCAGGGTTTGAAGACATCTCCTGATGGAACCAGATGCGGTTGGCTTTCATCTCTCTGCCCATCAGATCAGAGCAGAGAGCACCTGGGTCCTGGTTAGAGCCCTGCTCACGTTCTCCATCAAGACCTCTGCATCTTCTCTGCCTGGAATGACAAGATGTATCCAGTCACCCCATAGGGATGGTACGTATGGTGGGGCGGCTGAAGGAGAATTAAGACCTCTCCTCCCATAACCCATCAATCCCTTGGTGGAGACTAGAGCCCAAGGCAGCCAGGCTTCTACCAGGAAGGATGTCATGCTCACAGCTTCTAGGTGTTGGTGGATCCAAGGCAGGATCTGTAGTGTTCTTCCCAGCAAGTGCTCAGAAATCCTCAGCTGTGCATGGTAGACAGATGGTTCTCAGGATAGAGCTGAGAGGGGAGGAGGGAGTGAAATGAGAGGAGCCAGAGGGAATGGGAGGGGGCGGGAGGCTGTGGGGAGGGTGAGGCAGACTACCTAGGTGTTCTGGGATCCTGCTGCAGCAGAGATGAGGGGAGTAGCCTTGGGAAACAGCCCCACCCAGCCAACTCTCTTCCAACAGAGTACATTAAAGGGACAATAAGCACAGCCCGAGAAGGTGGCGTTCTTGCTGAGACAAGTGGAAAGAGGCATTTTCCAGAAGGTGCTTGCGCCTGCCCTAGAGGAGACCAGAGATGAGTTTAGACTCACATTATCCTTGAGGAAGAGCCTCATCAACCTGTTCTCTCACACAAACAATTCAGGCAGCCTCCTCTGCGAGGATCTATCAGGCAAAGATGGCCCAGAACACTCCCGGCACCCCCGCCGAGGACTCTGTCCAGAAAGCCTGTTGACAGCAGATTCAGCATGGAAGTGGTACAGAAACAAGTAGCCAGGCAAGGCCAGAGAGGGTTTAAGTTCAAATAAACGACACTAGGGGCTTTATGTGGGTCCTGTGTTAGCATCAGATTCACCCTGCTTGCATCCATCCTGGAGCAAAGAAATAAGCAGCAGCAAATGCCAAACTCAGCTGAAAGCAGCTGACCTCCCACCTAGTTATGGTCCAGCAATGAGAGAAAGTCATTCTAGCTGAAAAACACTGTGTATGGTACTATGTTGTTACACAGCAGCAGCTGATTGATACAAATAGGTCAGGCACAGAAGACAGGTCATCTTCATAACTCGTGGGAGGCTCAGCATCTGGAGGGGCAGGCAGGCAATGACCAAATCACCACTGAATAAGCATGACACCTAAGATGAGGGACAGACATTGGGCAGTGGCCGGGCAGTGACAAGAAGGTCAATTAGAGAGACCACTGGACAAAGAAGACATATCTGCTGAAATTGTGATGGTGAGAAAGACGTTGTAAAGAGCTGAGAAAGATTTGGGATAAAGATAGAGGTGTCTGGGCCAGAGATGGAAGAGACAGCAAAATGTAGCAAAAACTCTGTGCTGACCATGACCTTGGCCTTCTGTCACCGTGACGCCCTGCAGAGCCACTGGCCCAGAGTGGGGACATCATGGCATCAGCCAATTTTGGACTGAGCCCTCTAAAGCCCAGAGCCACAACAAGCCCTCCCTCCTTCAGGCCACTTCTCTCGGGCATTTGCTGCTGAGCTGAGAAGCTGATTCACAAGCAGAGAGACAGCCAATGTTCGTGCGCCATTTAAAGCCTGTCTCTTTAATTATCTCATTTGGTCTTGACAACATGCAGACGAGTTTAAAGTGTGTTTGTTTGGGATCCTTGAAGTTAAAAATGACAGAGACCCAACCCAGAATGGCTTTACCAAGTAGGAAATCCAACAGATGACATCACTGGGTCTCCTCTCCTGTCCCTCCTCCTCCGCATGCCCCACACCTCCCCTCTGGCTTTCCTGAATTTCTCCCGGGAGCCCTTCTCCCTCAGTGTTGTGGACTTCTTCAGGAAGAAGCAGGGGAGGGGTGAGGATCACAGCCATCCTCAGCGCGTTCACACCCTCCCACTAGGCCCTCGGAAAAGGAGCGCTGCTCTCTCCAAGTGACATCCTGGGAAGGAATCAGATCCCTCACATGCCAGCTCCATGCTCTTGTGCCACATATGGGCACTGAGCATGGAGACTTCCTAGCCCCTCACTCCATCTAGGAGGCAAAGGAGGCTGTGGGTATCAGGTGACCAAGAGTGCCTATCTGCACCCTATTCTCTAGGGTTCCTTGTCATCTGCCTTCTGGTTCTGTCCTGCCACCGGAAGGTTGGCAAGGAAACTGGGAGGTGGGAGTAGCTGTGGATTGTTCTTTTTTTCTCTTCTTTCTGGCAGGTCCAAAGGAGAGCAAACTGATTGTGTGCTGGTCCTGGCAGCAGATGAGAGGCCAGCAGAAGCGGAGTGGAGATGGCTCTGGATGGAAGGGACCATGATTGCACAAGCTGTGGGGACAGAGGAAAGTAGTCCTGGGCCTGTAGCCCCTGTAGACCCTGAGTGTCCTCACTGGCTGGGGTGGCAGCAATGTCCAAAGTCACCCTGTCTGGTGTCTCAGCTACTTTGCTGATTCAACTTCTTGAAGACAATGGGAACCAGCAAAACACAAAAATGAAATCTGCCAGTTTGTGGTGTGTTTACGGCTTCCCAGGTGACCCCTGCACATCACAGCATAGCTGCTGGAAGCAGTTCTGTGCTGCAAACCCCCAGGAATGGAGCATGGATGTGGTATGTGAACCTTGTGACCAGGGAAGAATAGCAGCCAGTGCCACTGGGACACAGGAAATCATCACCCCCCATAATACTCCCGGGGACGGTAACTGCCAAATGGACCATGGCAGGAGCAGGGTGGTGATTCTCTGGAGCCCCAGGGTGAATATGGAGAATAGATTGTGTCCTGGTGTCTGGGAAGGAAAGCGATGAAGAGAGAGATGAGGAGTCAAAGCCAGGCTGCAAAGGGCTGTGAGCCCTTGAATGGCAGATTAGACTTATTCTGGGATTGGAAGGGAGGCTGCTGTCTGTGGGGTCAGCTCCAGTGTGAGTTTAAGGTCAGCCTATCAGCCACAACAGAAACACAGCTGAAGCTCCCTTCATGAGGAGGCAGCGATCAGCAGAGAAGTCATTCAGAAGCAGCCTAGGGCTGGAGAAAGAGCTTGGGGCCAGGGCAAGAGCCCAGTCACGTGGGTTGAACTGCCCCTTAGTCCCTATAGGACTTTCTCAGCAGCAGGTGGGGTCTCAGCTCCATGGAAGCCTAGGAGAGTCCAGGACCTGCTTTCTGCTGGAGCAGGACAAAAGGCCATCTCTTGTCCTTGTCATTGAAGAAATTCTCCCTGCGCCACACCCTGCTGGGGGCTGGTTCCAGTTAGGAATCCTGGAAATGGTCAGAGCAGCAGGGTAGGTTGGTGTATGTCACTATCCTAGGCTCCAGCCACCCCTGGGGACAAAGGTGTAGAGGTGAATTTCCACACTGACACAGATCTTCTGGCTGTCATCGGGAACAGAAGTGCGCGAGAGCCAGGCTTGTGTTACCTACCACTGAGAGCCTCTGGAGCCTCTCACAGTCCCCTCCAAGAACAGAGTGACTGAGTGAGCAACAGTAGCCCCCTCCCACCCTTCCAGACTCCACAGACAGTGGTTCCTGGAAGCTGAGCCGTACTTGTGACCCAACCAACTTTCTCACGAGCACTCAGCCTAGGCCTGGCCTCTGCTTCTTTGCCCAGGTCATGGGCGCTGTGAATCTAGGGATGCTGGCTGTGTGTGAGGAGAGAGGAGCTCAGAATTCTAGCTGCAGCACCCACAGCTGGTGAGAAGAGAGGGAAAGTCCACCCACTTCCCAGGTTTCACAACTTCAGAGTCAGAAGGGGCATTAGACCATCTTATCAACCCCTAGCTTGGAGTCTGATGATGTGGATCAGTGACTCATGCTGAGGCCCCCCGAGACCCCCACCTGGGGCTGACGCCACAGCCTGCCACCCCACATTTGTCCTTTCCCTCCAAGCTGGTGCGACTCAGCCCAGCCTGCATCCGCTGCGTGGTTAGGTGTGGGTCTCCTTCGTGGTGCGATGTCTGGTTTTTATTTAAATGAATTCGTGAAGGCAGGGAAGAATTATGGTCCTCGAGAGAGAGGAGAGCATCTCAGGAGGCTAGGTGTGCCCACCCCACCTCCATCGGCTGAAGCAAACAATCGGGGGTGCATTTCCCATTTTCTACCTCAATAAATATCTCCTATGGAAACCGATTGGCATTTTCTGCACTTGACAAGTAATAGCATAGTCTTATTTCTAAGTGAACCCTATAAATCTAAATTACAGGCCGACACGTAATTAATGAGCAGCACATCCCATTACTGATCTGTTTACTTCAAGCCCACTCTCCTCCTCAAAGGAGTCTTCTCTTCAAAAATCACATTTTATTCACTTATTGTGTGTATGTGTGTTTACGCCTGTGCATTCATGGGACAGAGTGCCACAACGCCTGTGTGTGTGTGAGCATGTGTATGCACGAGCATGTGTATGCACACGCATGTGTATGTGCACGTATGTGTGCTTGTGTGCCTGCATGCATGTGTGTGTGTGTGTGTGTGTGTGTGTGTGTGTGTGTGGTTAGAGGACAATCTTCAGGAGTCAGTTTTCTCCTTCCACCATGTGGGGTCCTGGGTATTGAACTCAGGTCATCAGACTTGATGATGGTAGGCACCTTAACCCACTGAGCCACTCACCAAACCCTCAAAGGTGTTTTATTTTATCATGAGTGGATGGGAATAAGAAATGGATCAGATGGTCCTGGCCAGCTTCCAGGCCACCAGAAGGCCTAAAGTGAGACCTAAGCTGAGACCTAAAGTGCTCACCTGAGCACAGGTGTCTCTGCTTCCCTGGTCCCCAGAGCATCCTATTAGGAAATGAATGCTGTGATGGTAGAGGCCTCTGTGGGTGGCCTCACTGTCTCTCCAGCCTGGAGGTGTGGTCTTCACATTCCTCCCACCCTCCTTCTAACACTACAGTTGATGACAACGAAGTCTTCCCCTATCTCCATCCGTGTTCTTCTCTCCTTCCTGCCTTTCCTGCCTGGGGGGCCCATAGTGTCAACCTGGATGAACTCATCAGTCCCCTGGACAACTCCCCCTGCAGCAGGACCAGCAGCAGCATTGTGTGGCATTTCTTGGATCGATGTGAACAAGTCTCAATTAGCCCCAGATGGGGCGCCATCCATAGACCAAAGAAAGAGTTTAGTTAATGAACCTGCTGGTTTCCTGGGGTTGCTTACAGAAGTTTGATCGATTGGCTGAGTTTGCAGTTGCATGGGTGAGTCAAAGGCAGCTGTGTCACTGAAAAGCCCACCACAGCATGGGTGATGACTCATGAAAGCTGCATCCCCAGAGCTTCCTGCAGAACCTGCAGGCAGCCCTGCTGCTCTGAACCCCACCCCTTCCCCAGTATTTGAAGTCAGTCGAGCTTCCAGAGTCCTGTGAACCTCCTCCCTCCCTCCAGGACAGAAGAGGTAGTGACACAACACTCCCCCGCTTCCTCTGGCTCTTACATTCCTTCTCCCTCCTCTTTGATGCTCCTTTGAGCCTTGCAGGATTACAGATGTCAGATTATTTTTCTCTGTCTATGGCCAGGCATTGGACCACTGTGACACAGCAACAGTCACTTGTATTCAAGATCTGGACCAGTAATGAGTCCCCAAAGCACAGCGCTGATTGCAAAAATAGTTTCTCTCCATGACTGATCGAGGCGTAAACACGAATGCTTGAATGTCAATTTGAGAACTGTGGGTATAGCTCACTTGGGTCTTTATCTGACATACACAAAACCCTGGGTTCAATTCCCTGGCATAGCATGAAACTACATGTGTTAGCTCACCTTTGTAATCCCAACACTTACCTGTAATCCTAGCACTTGGGAAGTACAGAAAGAAGAGCCATTGGACCAAGGTTATCCTTGGCTACTCAGGGAATTTGATGCTGCAGGAGACCTGTCCCAAAATATATAAGCAAACTAATGAATGAATAATAACAAGGAAATTTGGCAGACACAGAATAATGGCAGTGGCCTCCCAATTTGAGTCTATGACCTACCCAGTCACAGTTCCTTGCTCTGACTCACAGTACCAGGCAAGAAAGACTTCCCACCTAGTCCTGGCATGCAAACAACAGCAACGATATCCTAGTTTGGTTCTCTGTTGCTGTGATAAACATTGACCAAAAACAACATGGGAGAAGAAATGGCTTATTTCCTCTCATAACTTCTAGTCCATCATAAAGAGAAGTGGGTGTGCAAGCAGGAGCTGAAGGAGAGATCATGGAGGAGTGCTGCTTGCTGGTCTATTTCCTCTGTTTCTCAGCTGCTTTTCTTACATAGTCCATCTACCTGCCCAGAGATGGCATCGCTTACAAGGGCTGGGCTCTCCTACATCAATTAGCAACTAAGAGAATGCCTCCTAGACATGACCACCGGCCAGCCCAATGGAGGCAGTTTCTCAGTTGGGGGTTCTTGCTTCCCAGGCATGTCAAGATGATAACCAAAGCTATCTATGACAAGTGACAGGTGCCTTTATGGTCGTGTGGGAACAACGCCAAGAGCCTTCACGTCCAACAATTCAAAGGAAGGTAGCTTATCCCCCAGCAATGGGTGTTTCGCTCACCAAGCTTACAGCTCTTGGGAGTAGCCTTTCCCATTCATACAATCTCCTTAACTATTGTCTTTACTCTTCTTCCAGTCCTTTCTATAAAATGGTTGAAGTTTCACATTAGAGAAAGAAGCCTTTATACAAAGGTTATATAGGACCTCCAAAGGCTACCACTTTCTACTCCAAGACGATGCCGGTTGGTCTTGGAGACTGTGAAAAAGAAATACTGGCAAGGTCCATTTGAGTGAAGAGATTCTATCTCTCAAGTCAATGTTTCCTCAAGGAAGCAATGCTGAGTGCAGTAGCATGGAAGGAATACATGACCCCATCTAGCATCTGGCTTGCAGGCATCGTTCACAAGTTATCAGCATCCTCATCCCTGAATGTTCCCACTGCCATGGTGCTGCTAGGTTCCTCCACACCCCACCTAGGTCCTGCGGGGCTGTCTTAGTCCAACTCAGGAGGAGCAGGGCCACACTCCCACCTGCTGTGCCTGCCTGCCATTGGAACCAGCTTGGTAGTTCTGGCAGGCTCTGAGCCAGCACAGTAGCCATAGCTGGCTGTGGAAAGACCCTGGTCTGAGCAAACAGTCTTGATGCCCAGGAGATGTTTTCTGTAGGAGAGAAATGTACACCGTATACTCTGGGGAATAACTGCCTTCCTCCAGGGCAAGCTTATTTTTTTCCCCTGTACTGTTTTATTTTTTACGTCTTCCATAAACTGTTGCTGAGGTTTTAAAACCTTCTGAAAGCTCACTGGGAAGCATCTGTCTTTCTGTTAATTCCCTCCCCTGGAACTCAGGCTCGCACAAATCTTGATACATTTGTTCTCCAGACACCCTGACAGAACCCGCTGTCTACCTTGCTCACTCTTTCTTCTCTTCTTGGGTGGTTTGGTGTTTTATAAATCTAATTTATATGCAAGTCTAAATCATTCCTGTCTTTCCAGGACCCTCCCACCTCATAAAGGTAGTCTCCCCTCTCCACATGGTGACCAGTAAAACCATAAGAGCCTCATGCCAAGTTTGAGGTTCCTGCTGAATCAAGCTCTTTTTCTTTAAAGACTCATTTATGTTTATTTGATGTATACGAATAAGTTTGCCTGCGTCTATGTCTGTGTACCATGTGCATGCCTGGTGTCATTGGAGGCCAGAAGAAAGCATCAGCTTCTCTAGAACTGAAGTTACAGATGGTTGTGAGCCGCCGTGTGGATGCTGGGAACCAAACTCAGGTTCTGCAAGAGTAGCAAGTGCTCCTAGCCACTGAGCCATCTCTCTGGCCCCTCAACCTCCTTCTTTGCTCTTCTGTGAACACGGTTCCATCCATCCCAGTGAACTGGGCATCGGATACTGCCTCTCTCAAGCCAGGATGCCTCAGCCATGCCTTTCCTTCCATTCCTCTTCTCCAGTCCCTGACATCCAGGAGGACTTCAGACCGTGGTAAATAAATGTCCCTAATGGGACATACGAGCCAGTCTAGGAGGAATCAGTTTCTCACACCTTGATTTTGGTTTGCAGCTTTGGTCTCAGGAGGGGTGGGTAGTTACATTGCTCAGTTTTTCTGTTTGCACGCAGTAAGACTAACGCAATCCACTCCCGTGTTCCGCAGCCTCACCATCCAGGCTGAGAGAAGCTCCTTCACTCCTTGGTTAAAAGTCTTTCCCAATTGTAGCAGCCGGGTGCAGATTCTGCCCTCATTATCTCAGTGTCCTGTAGTGGGCCATTACGAGGCTGACTTCTGCATGCTGAGTTGTGGACGTTCCCTTTCTCTCTATTAAAGACTGGAGCCATAGGTTATTTGCTATCATTTCCGCCGTTCTCTTTCCAAGTCCTTGGACCCTAGGAAGGACTCTTCAGCACTGGCCTAGGAGATCTAATTAGTGCTGTCTTCGCCTTGCGTCCAGTCAGCAGTAAGAAACAGCAACCCAACTCCTCCATCACCCCTCCCCCACCTCCCTGCCAAATTGAGGCTAATGCTGATGATAGTATCTGTGTGCCTTTTCCGGATTGGAATGCTCCTTTCACGGGCAAGTCTTTGGCACGTCTCGTATGCTCACAGCAGAGGCTATGCCACAGCTGCCACAGTGTGCTCACCTTTGTGTAGAGGAAGACAACTACCTTGGAACCCTCCCCTCCCCCCCAGTGATATTCTACTCTCAGATGGATGGTGACTCAAAAGCAGCCATGTTAATGAAATCCCCACCCCATCATGGCGACAGCTCTCAAACGCTGCATCCCTGGAGCTTTCTGGACAACCTGCAGGTAACTCTGTTGCCAACCCTCCTCTTTCCAGAATTATTTACTGCCTTCTAACCTCAGGAAGAGACTCGTGAGGCTCCTCAGCTCCAGGAACTCCCCGAGAGCTGCGTATTTCCTTAGTTCCCTGTGTCTTACGAGCCTCCCTCCTCCCCCACGCTAAGAGTGTGTGTTTCAGCTGCGCAACAGCTTTTCTTTGCAGCGCTCTAAGGAGCATGGTCCTGGTGACAGCACCAGTCAACAGGTCCACAGGGGCGGGGGACAGTTCACAAGGCTCCCCACTAGATGGAAAAATTATAAACAGTCAGTGGCTGTAAAGAGAGGGAGGAATGGCAAGCTCTCCCTGATAGGTTATCCAATCTTAAACGCATGTCCATACAGGAAACACGGAACAGACTCCATAGGTTCACCATGAATCTTATGTGTGTATGCATGTATGTATCTATGTATCATGAATCTGAGAGGGAATTGGGAATAGGGAGGAGCTGGAGGAAATTTTGGGGGAGATATGAATGATATAAATATACTCACATACAGAATGCTTGAAAAATTGTTTAAACTGTTAAGGCAGGTACGATGCTGCATGGACACCTTTGATCCCAGCACTTGGGAGGCAGAGACAGGTAGGTCTCTGTGACTTCAAAGCCTGGTCTACAAAATAACACCCTGTTTCAAAATATAAAACGAAAAGCAAATACATTTTAAAAAATAAAATACATGCCCCAACCATTCTCCGCAAGACTGCCTGCCCCCAACCCTCAGGATCAGGGCCTGACTCCTGCCTATGTCTTCTCCTTTCCCACACCACCCATTTGGCCCAGCTGTTCATTCCTCCATCCCAGGCCACTCCCCCCAGTACAGAGACGTACATATTGCATTGTAGGAGTCTCAGGGGCCTTCATTTTCTGGGCTCCCCTTAAATGACTATAAATTGCTTATTCCAAGGAAGCAGTGGGCCCCATGTAGGGTGGGGAGAGATTGGGGTTCTTCTGTCCATTAGTGAACATGACTCCTCCTCTGTCCTATAGTGTAGGGGGGTCCGGAGGTGGAGGGATTCTGAGCTCAAAGTAGGTCTCTTCAACCTGACCAGCGGCTGTTGAGAGCAGACCCAGTCAGGGGAGAGCAGAGAGGATGACTGGGGGTGACCAAAGATGGGTCCTGTCTGTTCTGAGAGAGGGTTGAGTTGACTCGTCAACAACATCCTTTCTCTCTCTCTCACCATACCCTGCTCTCTCACTCCGGGAAGGTCCAAGGCAGAACAGTTGCATGTGAAATTGGCTCCGTCTGTACCCTTTAGCTGGTGGTCTTTAGGCTGTCTGGCTCCCGGCAGATGGGCAGAGGCATCCTAGGCGATAGAGCGCCAGTCTTTCGTCCCAGTCCCAGGGCTGGATTGAGGGCCACCTGGGGTACGGGCTGGCACGATGCTGGGCTAGGTGTGTGTGTGGGGGGGGGGGGGGAGATTTGTGGGCTGGGCGGGTCTCTGCTCTAGTCACCAGGGGCCCAGCAGCCCTGCTTGGAGCTCGGATGTTTTTCTGTTCTAATTAACATCCCTGAGAATTAAACCTCACACCCCATAAGAACTCACTCCCCGGGGAGCACTCCCGCTCAAAGGCGGATTAAATATGAACCAGTTCCCACCCGCCCAGCGCAGTCAGGGAGGCACAAACCAGAGGCGGAAGCTGTAATTACCAGCTGATTATGCGGCGAGTTATTAAAAGATAAAACAAAACATTTCCCAAATAAAAACAATCAGCACCATTCCCTTATCCCTGTTCTGCTTAAAGAGCCCGGTCCTTTCTCTTTCTCTCAGTGTCTGTTCTTAGCCGGTCACACACTGCTCCCAAGCTATGACGGGGCATTTACTGTGGGGACAGTGGTATTCAGGGAGCAAAGATGAGAAACAAAACCTTGGGTAAGGTGCTGTCCTCTTGGGGTTCAGAGTCAGGAGCAGACCTGACCTCCTAAAGAAGAGTCACAGAAACATGTGTCACCACCTCTACAGTAGGGATAGACAGCGTACTAAGAGACTTGTGGGAGGAAAATAAGGGGACCTAACAGCTAGGGGAGAGACAGTAGGAGCTAGTACTTAGCTTGACCTCAAAGGAGCTAGCTACCTGAAGCAGGGCAGAGATGTCTAGGGAGCAGGGAGGACCCTGCTAAGAGCTGGAGGTGAGAAAGAGTGGTTGAAGGATTCACAGAGGATAGGGAGGTGTCACTTGTCATAGGAGAGAGCAAAGGGAGGGTGTGGAGGAAGTAGCAGTCAGACTTGTGGGCTCTTACCACCTTTTCAGTGGGACTTGGTGACGCAAGATTTCCAAAGTAGCACAGAGTTGTAGGTGACCTCCTGTGTGATCTGGTATTTGAGCTTGTAATGGAGAGAAGAGGGGAGGGGAGGGGAGGGGAGGGGAGGGAAGGAGAGGAGAGGAGAGTGGAGGGGAGAGAGAAAGGGAGGGAAGGAGAGGAGAGGAGAGGGGAGGGGAGGGGAGGGGAGGGAAGGGGAGGGGAGGGGACGGAACGGGAGGGGAGGAGAGCGGAGGAGAGCGGAGGAGAGGAGAGGAGAGGGGAGGGGAGGGAAGGAGAGGAGAGGAGAGGAGAGGAGAGTGGAGGGGAGGGGAGGGAGAAAGGGGGGGAGGAAAAGAGGAGGGGAGAGAGGAGAAAGAAGAGTGAGGGGAAAGAGACTGAGGGGGAGAAGAGGAGAGGGTGCCAGCAACCTACTTCTTCCTTCCAGACCCCATACGCTAAGTTCCCCACCTCTCAACAGTCCATTGAACTGTGAATCTATAAGTGGATTGATCCTCTCGTGATGTCAGAGGCCTACTGGTCCAGTCATCTCTAAATACTGTCTTACTAGGAAACCAAGCCTCAGCATGCAGCTTTTGGGGGCCCTTCTGATCTATTTCCAGTGTGTAGCATCTCCCAATCCATCCTCAAGGGAATTTCCTTCTGTCAGGAGCCAGAGAAGATAGTGGACAGGATGCCTGGCCAGAGGCAGGAGGTCTCCCGTGTCTCCGTGAGTGGCAGAGTGGGTGATGTGCTGCCACCTCGGCGATAGGCATTAAATGCCACCTCTTCTGGTTCCCATCTGAGTAGCCAAACATGCATGCCCCCTCAGACACATCCTGCCACCCCACCAAGCATGACAGCACTGCTGGCCTTACTGTCCTCATGTCCTAGGTTCTGTCACTAAATGTCAGAGACCCCCAGCCACAGAGACTTGACCTCAGAGCCTGTGCCTGGGCCATGCAGTTCTCCAGTCCCCATAAGGCTATGCCTCGTGGACTATGTTTTTAGGGAGAAGAGCCAAGAAATGAAAGGCGCAGCACTTAGGGCTTCAGTCTCATTAGGCCCCGTAACTCAGAATGCTATGACGTGCCCCTTGCCACCCTCTGTCTTCATCCCACGGAGATCCTGATCAGCAGTCAGCAGTCACCTGGCCACAACTTAAATATGCTTTTCCCTGTTGCTGTTCTTTCCATGGCCAAGCTGAGAATTTCCCATTTTATCTTCCGCTGCTCTTTTCATTATAATCTCACCTCTCCGCCCAGACTTCACAGCTCCCCGCCAAGAAGCCAGGCAGCATCTGAGCGCTTGGCAGCCGGGAGATCCGGAGATCCCACCACCACCAGTCTCACCTCACTACCCCCTGCAAAGCTCGAGGACATGGAAGCCACTGGTAAGAAGGCTCTGCTTCCCAGAAGGTCCTTGCACACCCCTGGCCTTTGACGGGTCTCTCCACTCTCATTTCTACCGACAGCTTTTCTGTCCAGCCAGCACTAGCAACAGAGGATGCCTCTCCTCTGATCCTCCTGCCCCCTCCTCCCCAGGACTTGGTTTACTGGCCTGGGCCACCATACCTGGTTTGCGTGGTACTTGGGATTCAACCTGGAGCAAGCTAGGGAAGCTTCCTAAGACATGTTCCCAGCTCTCTTCTCTTGCTATAAAAACCACAGTCCCACATGGGTTACGGTCCCCCACCTGCATGGCCTTGCTGGACTTTTATAGCTTCCCAAAGGTCCTAAGCCTCTATCTATAAGACCGTCATGGAAGTCACTTTGCATCTTCTTCATATCTTACAATAAAGTTGGCCTTGAATGAGGAAATGAACCTGGGACATCAGGACCAGGTAACTGGAAGACATATGAGAACCAAGCTCACAGCATAAGGCGTGGGGTGGGGAGAAACCATCTAACTCAGAGATACAACCCCACAGTCAGAGATACAGCACCTAATGAGACTGGAGTCCTAAGTGCTGCTCCTTTAATTTCTTGGCTCTTCTCCCCGAAAACTTATTCCACGAAATGTGTCTGGGCCATCCATCCTCCCAGATGGCTTTTTAAGTGAAGCTGTTTGTTACAGGGATGAAGAAATGGGAGGAAGGGGGAGAAGTTGATGGAGCCTGTGCAGCCCCCAGGGACGTGATGTTCACAGCAATGCATTGCCGGCTGGCAAGCGCGTCTCCTAAGATGGAAAGTCCCAGGTTCAGTCAGGACGGAAATGACTTCCAATCCCAGCTCTGCCTCCTCTGATGTCTTTGGCTTCCTGCTTCCTCCTCTTTCCCATCAGACTGGAGCATGAAAGTTGTCACTCGGGGTGACTGGATGAGCTCTGTCATGCTCCTGTTTCTCCAGGTTAAAAGCATGGCTTCATAGTTACGACATCTGCCTTGGAGGCTCCCTGCTCCCCTCACCTTCTCGAGGCTTTTGGAAAGACTATGGTTTGGATCTGGAAGGTTCCCTCAAAGGCCTATGCATTAAAGGCTCAATATTTAGCATGGCCTTAGTGGGAGATGGCAGAGGTTTTAGGAGGTAGAAAGTTGTGGGAGGTCTTTAGGTCACTGGAAATGAGCTCCTAAAACGAAATATAAGGAAGAAACAAATGATCCTTTTACAACAAAGCCACCAATTACACCGTGGAGAATCTATATTCAAGTCCTTGCTGAATCCTGTCCTTGTCTGGGTACGTGATCTAGTCTCAAACCCCAACTTGTCACTTGCCTTCCAAGGCTCACCACAGTAAGAGTCCCATAAGAATGTGCTCAGTTTCTTCCAATGACAGTTCCAGCCAATGAACACACTCGGACCCACCCTTTAAAGTTTCCACTACCTCTGATGTACCACAGACTAGCCAAGCTTGCAACACATACTCCTTCAGGGAACAAATAATATCCAAGCCAGGGTAGTGTAGATGGAATGGGAGTTAAGGAATACTTTCTCTGGCCAGTATTACACACCAGTGCCCATGTAGCACTCCAGGACACCTCTATAATGGTACATTAGCTCTCATGCTGCAGATAAGTAAACTGAGTCTCATATGGCCCATCAGGGGCCCTTTGTGGCTACAGCTCAGAGTTATGGTCAGAAACTGCAGGCTAGGTCAACCAGAAAGACATCATAGTGGGCTTTGAATACCAGGCTAAGGAGGTATATCAATTCATGGAGACAAGAATTCCTGCTTGTTGGCCGCTGGGCATAGCTAAGCTACAGGCAGAATTTATTTGGCTCCCCCAGTTTAAAAATTGTTGATGCAATAATAAAGAAAAGCTTTGAAATTTTAAAATCATTCCTGACATCTGAGTATTAGAAAATGCAGGCCCCAAGTACTGTTGCTGGAGTCGGAGCTGGATGGGGCCGCCACCTCGTGTGTCAGGTACCTACTAGTCAACAGAAACTCTCTTACATACTCCTGTGCCTCTTGGAGTGTAGCTAGGGTAACAAGACTCTGCTCCAAAAGACCTTCAAATCCTCCTCACTTCTCAACTCCTACCTCAGGACTGGTGGCTCTCTGGGACGGCTGTGCTGTGTGAGAACACTTGGAGATCTTGACTCCAGCCACGGGTTCACCATCAGAGCAGACATCCTTCATCATGGCGCTGGGAGGACCGAACGCTAACGTGAAGCTTTGCAGCTAGAAACGTCAGAGGTCTTTTCTTCTCACCACCCGTGACAGACACCCAGGCACGCAGACCCCGGTAATTTCAGAGGGCAGAGATGCCATCCTCTGTCCTCCAAGTAGGAGTGAAGCCACATGGGGGAGCGAGTTTGCCTGCACCTGGAGGCCGTGTGTCTGTAGCCCTGATGGAGGGTGTGATGTCAGAGGTTCGCTTTACAGGCTTCCATACGCAGGATCTATGGCAGCCGAGCCTCATTTCCCTGGTTATGCTCCAAGAGCCCAGAGGCACAGGCGCATGAGAGGGTTCTTGCTGACTAGTGGGTACCTGTCACATCCAGATAGAGTGGCACCATCCTGTTCCAACTCCTTCAGCAGAGCTTGGGACTTGTATTTTCTAATCTTCAGAAGTCAGAAATTTTCAGGAATCCTTCCAGTACCCCAGTTCATCATCACACTGAATCACTGAGAGAGACATTGCAATCCCAGTCGCAATGAGGGGAAACTGAGGGACACTGATAACGTAACCTTGAAACCCTGGCTGGCTCACTCCAGGGTCTGTCTTCTTCTCCATCATTTCATGGTGTTCCCAGCAGAATGTAAAGGGAGAAAAGAAGCAAGCAACAGGATTGGGGTGGGGAGACAACATGGCCTCTTTGTGCACATACATGTGTGTACTTGTGTGTATGTGGGTATGAATGTGTGTATAGATGTATGTGTATGTGTGTAGATGCATGTGCACATATATGTAGACAAGCGTGTGCATATGTATATATGTGTGGTTGGACATGTGTGTATATCTATGCATGTGCATGTGTGCATTTATATAGGTATGTATGTGTGCATGTGTGTGCATGCAAGGGTTCATGCATGTGTTCGTGTGTGTGTGTGTGTGTGTGTGTGTTTAAAGAACACTTTGTAGTTCCACCTCAACACACTTTCACCAAACACCTACTGTGTGCCAGGATGGGTCTGGATGGGTCAGGAGGAGCGATATCAGCTGGCAAGCTGTTGAGACAGATGGGCAAACAGAGAGCCAGCACAGAGGGGGCATTGCAGTGCACAGCAATGAGGGCAGTGGGTTAGGGAACCTCTGACTCTGCCTGTGCTGCCCTCCCCCAGTGAGCTGAACCTTGTCCTAGATTCTAAAGTTGGGTATCCCAGGATCTGGGGCTCTAGGCTAGGCTCTTGGGTATGTGTGCGGGGGGGGGGGGGGTGTGCAGATGCCTTTGCTGGCTGCCAGAGAGGCAATCCGAACAACATCAGGAAGCATCCAGAGTCTGACAGGAAGCCAGACCCCTTTCTGCAGGAGTCCATCCTGAGGATGAGGGCAGCAACTTGAGCAAGACACACCCAAAAGGTTCATCAGCTGATGTATGTGAGAAAAACCCGGCCATCCTCGGAGGATCTGACAGCAGCGGACGGACGCGGGTAAACGATGGAGCATCTAAATGAGGCGCAATTACGGAGCTATTAACATCAGGCTTTTGAGGAATTTTCAATGATGTGGGGAAATGCTGATGATATATAGTGAGCTTAAAAAAATCCTGAATAGCTGAATAAATTGTATGATCCCAATTACATAAAATTCAATGTGTGCAGTGGAAGATAAGGAGGATGGGGTGGGGGAGGAGAGAAGCAATGGGAAAATGAGGGAAGAGAAGGAGGGGTGACCAGAGCTCACACACTGTGCTGAGCCCATGCTGCACACTGTATGCTTTACTTCAGGGTCTGGGAAGCCCACTATCATATGATGGGGAAACTGAGGCACAGGCATACCATATCTCATATCACAAAGCTGAGACTCGGAGCCACGGTTTAAACCTAGGTCTAGCTGACAAGAACCTTCTACATTTGCTAGGCATGGGAAACTGAGGCAGGCTAAAGTTGGGACATTTCATCTCCAGGTTTGAAGTTACTCAGCAAGGTGTGAAAGCCTTCCAGGAAGTGTGGCACCTGCAGATCACGAACCTTTTCTAAGGTGCATGTGTGTCTTTCTGCCTACCTATCTATTTGCTTATGTCTGTGGTGGCTACATGCCTGTGTGCCTGTCTACATTTGTGTCTCTGTATATGTTTACGCATGTATGTGTGTGTGTGTGTGCATTTATGTGAGTCTGTTTGCATTTATGAGTCTGCTTGCATCTGTGTGTGCACATGTGTGTGTCTCTGTGTGTGCATCTTCGTGTCAGTATGCAAGTGTCTGCATACGCATATTTCTATGTGTGTGTCTTTGTGTGCACCTATGTGTGTCTGTTTACGTGTGCGTGTGTGTATGTGTGTGTGTGTGTTTGTGTGAAAGAGAGAGGGGGGAGGGGAGGGGGGGAGGGAGGGAGGGAGAGAGAGAGAGAGAGAGAGAGAGAGAGAGAGAGAGAGCCTTCAGGTTTTGCCCTTTCTAAAGACCTTTCTTTACCACCAATTCCCCAGGTCCAAAGAGGCTGTGGGATTATTGATGTATTTTCCAGATATTTTCCAGATGGGGCAGCTGAGATGCCTGGGGTGAACCATTTGTTCTGAGTTTCTGGCTAGTTGAAATTCAAGGCTGCCAGAGAAGAGGAGTCTAGGCCGCTAGACAAAGGAGGGAAGAGGAGGGGTCAGGCCGAGTCCTAACTGCAGGATCTCCCCAGCCACCCCCAGAGGTGCCTGAATCACCTCTCCCCGGACCCTCCTAGCAGGCCTCCCAGCCTCATCCACACACTCCCTGTCCCTTACTCTCATCCACATCCGCCCATGTCGGGTTCCTCTTGTGTGGACAGAAGTTTTCATTCAAAGAATCATCCAGAGTCAGATGAAGAGAGAGCTGGGGGTCCTCAGGGAAAGGAGTTGATGCTAGGTCACTTGGGACCATCTAGGGGCTGAGCTGTTTATCTGATGATTCCAGTAGGTTCCAGCTCAGGTTGTATTTGCTGTCCTGAGGGATGACACTCAGCCTTAGGTGCCCCTGGGCCTCTGAGGGTCTTTTCTCCTGCGGCTTCCACACCCCTCACCCCCAGCCTCCACCATGGCCTCCTGCTGTGGCCATGGGAAGCCAGCCCATGCTCTTCTTTCCCTTCCCAAAAGCCAAAGGCTGCTTGCTACTTCTTTTTTTTTTTTTAATTTTAAAATGCAGAAAACAGGCTATGCCATCAGTTTCAAGTGTAAGTTCCCAGATGGAGTGTGTCAACTAGCATGACAATAGGGGCTCTGACACAGAGGAAGATGACCCTCGTCAGCCAGGCTTCCCACTGGGGGAGTCTGGAAGGACCCTAGCCCCAGTCCTAGTGAGGGCATACTTTTCTGTTTTACAGAGAAGAAAGGGAAAGACCCCAAATGTGTATGGTCTCCCTGAGGTAGAGAGAGCCTGGGCAAAGAGAGGGTCCTGTCTCAGGCTTCTGGCTTTTTTCTCCTGTGCTTTGTTTTGCTTTGTTTTTTTTTTTTTTTTTTTTTTTTTTTTTTTTTTGTGACAGGGTTTCTCTGTGTAACAGCCCTGGCCATCCTGGAACTCTGGAACTCGCTTTGTAGACCAAGCTGGCCTGGAACTCACAGAGATCCACCTGCCTCTTCCTCTCAAGTGCTGGGATTAAAGACGTGCACCACCACACCCGGCTCTTCTGTTTTTCTGTTATACACTTAGGTCAGAAAGCTCCCATGCACAGAGCTGAATAGTTCAGCACACCAATGCCACTCCTCCGAGGATCCCCACACTCTTCTGGAGGTGCCATGTTCTCGTTAGAGAAGACTCTGAGGGTCAGGGAGGTTTGAGACAGCCTGAGTATCAGTGTCCTCTGTGTCCTGCCTTCTCTCAGCCAGGGAATCTGAGGAAGGAAGCTGGAGTCTCAGAGTGGGCATTTATGGCCAGCTGGGTCATCATGTGAGTGGGTCACGCCTTAGCACCCCAGGACCTAAAGAATATATTCAGCACTCTTGTGGGCCTTATCCCACCCACCTTTTATTTGGCCCCACACCAGCCTCCAAGGCAGAAGTTATTCTCACTGTAGACAGGAGGAAGCTGCGGCACAGCGAATGCAGGAAACAATTCATGGGAGGCTCAGCCGGCAGGGCGGGTGGCTGAATTTCTACCGGATCTGTCTACACGAAGCTTCTCTGCCCAGACTGAAACTGTTCTGTGGTCTGTGCCGGATGTCTCCTCGTCCCCTGAGAACACCTCGTGCATAGACATAGGGCAAGATGGGCTGACCAGCCATGGTCTGTCGTGCCTGCCTGTGTCAGGCCTCTGGCCTGTCAGAGCCTTCTCGGTTCCTAGGTGGCTTTGAACCCTGATATCTCCCTCAGCCCCTCTAAACCCCGGCAGACCAAGGGAGGCCTAAAGGCAGCTAATATCTAACCTCACCCCTTCATTCTTGCATACACAGCAGGGCCTCATCTACCCAGGGGTGAGGCGGATACTCACAACCTTTTGGGGTACGTGTGCTGTGGTTTGAGGGCTTCCTTATAGCCTGGAGGAAGGCACAGCCCCAGCAGCCACATTTTCAATTCATTCATTAATTTAGTCTTTCCTTTGATGGATACCGGGTGAGCATCTGCTTTGTAGGAGGCCTAGGGCTAGGGGTGCAATGTTGAGCACAACAGAGCTGAGCCTCCCTGGAGCTCGTGTTTGTGTTTCTAGGAGCCAAAAGACAAATGTGCTGTAATTAAGAAACAACTATTAAATGGTGGAACAGGGCAAGAAGGCAGAACTGTGGGAGCCTAGGATAGGGTTGATACCAGGCCAGGGAGCTCGGGGCTTTTTAGCAGAGGTTACCTTGGGGTATGAGCTGAGGCCTGGTAACGGCTTGCTGGAACAGCACATAGGGAACATGGCTGCGTGTTGGGTGCCTAGCAAGTGGCTAGGTTCAGTGCTGGAGATGCCAAGAGTTTGCGCTCCACCATGAAGCTCAGATTCTGTGATACTCTCTCAGGTAATATGTTATAGTGCTGAAATGCATTTAAGCTGAGCATGGTGGCTCATTCATATAATATAAGCATTGAGAGTCTGAGGCAGGAGGATTGCCTCCAGCTCAAGGCAATCCCTAGCTGTATAGAAAGACTCCGTTTCAAAGCAAACATAAATAAATAAATGAATAAATAGAATAAAAAATAAAAGACTTGAGAAGATCCTAATTTTGAACTCAATATTTTCTAGTGTTGGGACTATTAGGTGAGACTTGTGACCTTGGAGGATTTAAGATTGGCATTTGAGAGCTGTCTGTCCTTAGAACCCGTGCGTCCAATGCTGAGGCATCTGATGCCAGAGAAGCAGCTTCTGGAATCTTCTATCTCTGGGGAGTGGGTTCTCCCCAGGACCTTGTGGTTTATACCCAGGATGCACTTGTGGTCCCATGACTGAGGGGATGTGATTCCCCTCTGCACTCTCAGCCTGGTCTACTTGCCTTATCTGCATTCCTGGCTTCCATAGTAAATACATGGAAACAAGTCAAAGTCCCGGGTGGTCCTCTCTCTGTTAATCTTTCCTGGAAATGTCCTTGCAGACACGCCCTGAGGAGTACCTCACCATCTTCATGATTCTAAATTCTGTCAGGGTAACACTTGAGAATTGAGTTGCTAGGCCTGGGTCTGTTTTTCATTGTGGTTGAAAATATGCACCATAAACCTTCCTGTTTTAGCCATGTTTCAGGGCAGTCTATGGTAATAATATTCACTGTGTGCATGTTGGGCATCTGATCTCTAGAACTCAGAGGACCTGAGTTCAAATCCCCAGAGTCCAGATACTCATCTGCAACCCTAGCACTCTTGCAGGAAGAACAGGAGAAACATGGGGCTGCTAGCCTGGCATGCATGGAGGAAGACATAGCAGAGGGACTCTGTCTCTAAGAAGGTAGAAGGTGAGGACCAACACCAGAGATTGCTGTCTGATCTCTTTCTCCACGTGCACACTGTGGCAGGGACAAGCCCATATTCACATACACAAATGCACACACACACACACACACACACACACACACACACAGAGACCTATTTCCTCCTTTTCCCAACCCTGGGGACCACCATTCTACTGTGTACTTCTAAGAATTTGACAATTAAAAGCATCTTGTATAAGTGGCAAACTCTGGCCTGACTGTAGGGAGCTTCAGTACATGTGGATCATATGATTAGCTAAGCATGAAGGAGTAAGCATTCTCCTTGATGAGCCAGTAAAGAAATGCCAGTACTTAAGGAATTGAAAATTCAGGCAATTGTCACCACTGCCATCAGCATCATCACCGCCACCATCATCACCACCACCACCATCATCACCATCACCACCATCACCATCATCACCATCACCACCATCATCACCATCATCATCATCACCATCACCACCATCATCACCACCATCACCATCACCACCATCACCATCATCACCATCATCACCATCACCACCATCACCATCCTCACCATCACCACCATCATCACCATCATCACCACCACCACCACCATCATCACCACCACCACCATCATCACCACCACCACCATCATCACCATCATCACCATCATCACCACCATCACCACCATCATCACCATCACCACCATCATCACCATCACCATCATCACCATCATCCTCATAGAATAGCATCTACATATGACCATGAACCTGCTTTGTGCCCCTGCTCCCACCACTGGGTAAAGCAGTCAGTCCAGGGCCGAGAACATGGCAGAGGGCTCTGCTGGCTGGGCAGCTTAATCCAGGAACCACCAATGGTGTTTACTTTTGAACCTTTTGTGCCTTCAATGTTGTGTTTCGGACTTGTCGGCTGGTTCTTGGCATACAACAACGTGAAACAGAGAGTGCAGCTGGAGTTAGCAAGTGCTAGCCTGACTCAGAAAAGACAGCTTTTGCCTGGGAAGATTCACTTTGCATGGCTGGGGATGGCACACAGTCAGGTGGTCTTTCCCACCATGCCTGTCCCTATTTGACACAGAGAAGCAAAGCTCTGGAGAAGCCGAGTGATCGGCCCAAGGTCACGCAGCAGCTCACACCCATGCCTGTCACCAACATGAATGTGGACGGTGGGCACAGGGAGGGCTGCCAAGAGAGAAGCCAGCAGAGTGCTCAGGATGGAAGTCCCACATGGTTTTCTGCTACCTGATTTTCAGACCTCTGGGCCGGAATTCTCTAGAAGAAGCTTAAGAGTCTTCCTGAGGCAGCTCCCAATCTAGCCCCATCAGTCCACTGTTGCAGGACTAGGCATGATGGGAGGGAAGAAGCAGATGTTTCTGGGGTGTCCTGTTCACTTGATTCAGGACCCCCATTATATATTCTTCCAGCCACGAGCCTTTCTTTACAGTGTGTGTGACTGTGCACTCATTTCTAGGACTCTAGATCCTGCCCGCTCCCTTCTTAGCTGGAGCTCCATGGGGCAGATCTCCCAAAATAGTGGCTGAAGGTTCTCCGTAAGGGCTCAGAACAAGCAAGTGAATACTTCCTGAGGGGTCACACAGGATCAGCCTCTATCTCTCTGAGACAGTGTCCCCCATGACTGGGATATGTCTTAGGCCCCAAGTCTTCTGCTTACCTCAGGGTCTGTTTGCACCTAAGAGGCATCCATAAATACCTGTCACAGGGAGGAGGCCAAGGGTCTCCGAAGGGAAGGAATCGCTGACTCGGCAGGATCTAGGCGCGAGTTGTGCAGACTTGAGCAGTTCTGCCCACGCAGACATCTGGCTCCCAAAATATCTCAGGCTCGCACACACACAGAGCCCTCACAGCTGAGCTGACTGGCGTTTTCTCGCTCAGTGAGGCGGGTCTGCTCTGAAGCCATATTAACAGGAAATGAACTTCAGCGGCAGATGGGAAGAGAGGGCCTGATCTCCCCCATTGTAGATTCAGCCGGGGTCTGTCCTTCCAGGGCTGCTTGGCTCACATGGAGAAGGTGCAAGAGACATGCTGTGACCCTGCAGTTCCTAGTTCACAAGACACTGTGTAGAGTCATGGCGCAGCTGACAGGGCTGACTGGCAGGTGGAACTTGGTTTGTGTCCTTGTCAGTGAGGCCCTGCCCCCCTCATTGCAGATGAACAAGGATGCCATCGTCCTCATACCTATCAATGATTCCTTTATATCCAAGGCCCTTATCCTCTTTCCCTATGGCTACTGTTTATTGCTTGGTGACTCTTAGGTACAGGTCCTGAGGCAAGCAGACAACTTAGGGCCTAAGATATAACTTTTAGACACTGCTTTGGAAGAATTAAGCAAACCCATCACAGACTGTACTCCATGGAGCACTAGACAAGATAGGAGCAGGAATGATCTAGAATTTCACGAGTGAATACATAGCTGCATGGACCATAAAGAAAGGCTGACGAAGCCAGGCAGTGGTGGCACACGCCTTTAAAGGATTAATCCCAGCACTTGAGAGGCAGAGGCAGGTGGATTTCTGTGAGTTCGAGACCAGCCTGGTCTACAAGAGCTAGCTCCAGGACAGGCTCTAAAGCTGCAGAGAAACCCTGTCTCGAAAAACCAAAAAAAAAAAAAAAAAAAAAAAAAGAAAAGAAAGGCTGATGATCCTAGGAAAGTGTGTAACATGGGGTTAGGGTCTGTCTTGGTTTGGGTTTCTATTGCTGCAATGAAATACACCATGACCAGTAAGCAAGTTGGGGAGGAAAGAGTTTATTTGGCTTACACTTCCATATTGGCGCGCATCACTGAAGGAAGCCAAGACAGGAACTGAGGCAGGGCAGGAACCTAGAGACAGGGGTGAGTGATATAGAAGTCATGTAGGGGTGCTGCTCACTGACTTTCTGAGTCTGCTTTCTTCCAGAACCCAGGACCACCAGCCCAGGGATGGCACCACCCACCATGGCTGGGCCCTCCCCCATTGATCACTAATTGATAAAATGGCTTACAGTTGGGTGTCATGGAGGCATTTCCTCAAATGAGGCTCCTTCCTCTCTGATGACTCTAGCTTGTGTCAAGTTGACACAAAACCAGCCAGCACAGGGTCACGAGAGACCGAGACAGACTTTGAAGAAGGAACGGGAAGTTTTCTGTCAGAATCAACAGCACATGCCACAGTCTGTGGCACAAGGGTCCTTGGTGGCCATGAAGAAAGCTAAGCCAGTGCAACCGAAGTGCAGAGAGGAAAGCGTAGGCCGGACTCTGGGGCCTTCACTTCCATAGGATGGATTCCAGTCTTCTCCCTCTCCCTACCCCATCTCCCTGTCTCTCTCTCTCTCACACAATTTTTTTTAATACAAAAAATTTTAAACTTCTGTCCAGGCCCCTTGGAGCGCAAACTCCCTGGCCTGGCACCCCACCAGCAGTTCTCCAGGGAACCCATCCCAGCTGATCCCTGCTCCCGGACCCAAGTTATCCATCTGAGGGTGAACCTGAGCCAGGACTGACTGGGCCCTAAATCCTGGAAAATATTAGAACCACTTCTTTCCTGACTACCCTCCCAAACGTGCAGGGTCCTCCCCTCCAGTCCCTGAGGGATTCCTACGGGGATATCCTGATAGGTTAAACACAACCTTTCTGTCCAGAGTAGCCGCTGTGCAGCCTGACCCCTTCCCTTTAAGCCTGCGGGGTTGGTCCTCTCATCTGTGAAATGGGGATATTCGTCATTCCATAGTATGGTCTGAGCCTCCTTCCTCAATGAGGTCTGGGTTCCGGGTCACACCAAGCACTGCCCTATTGGCAGGAACAGAGGCAACAGAGGGGCCCCTGCTTGAATAATCCAAGGTCCCCTCCCCTCCTCCATCATTTCCTATCAGATCTATTTGTTTCCTCCACAACTGTTTCCAGTCTCCATGATGAGCCCAACAGGCAGATCCACTCCGTAACACTTGTTGGTGAAGGGAAGCCATGCAGGGTGGGGATGGACGGGTCAGCTTGGCTGCAACGAGAAAGAACCCGAGCTGCTAGTCACTTCATTTGCCGAGATTCCAAGCAAGATTTCTAGCTGGCTCCTCCTTGGAGCAGACTCCAAACAGGGATGAGTTCCAGATCTTTCCATCGGAGATGCTGCTTCCTTGTCCTGTGGCTCAGCTTCAGAGGAGAAGACTCCCTGACCACTGCAGTCCCTCCAGGCCTCTGTGGTCCTTCAACTCTCCTTCAGAGGCCAGACCCTCTCCTTGTGTACACAACCCAGCCTGGGTTAGTAGACCTGTTTTGTCCTGATACACTCGTGGCCTGGGGTCACTGAGCTGGTCCTTTCTGTCTCCTCAATTCTCCTCTAAATTCCCTATTCCCTTCCCTGGTATGAGCTCAGAATCTCCCAAAGGAGTCCCCTCTGTATCTCTCAGCTGCTTGGTGTAGGTTTGCCTGGGTCCCAGCCCCTTTAAAAAGAACCATCCCATCCTGTCTTCATCCCTGCTCATATGCCTCATCATGACTTCCTCCATGCAGGGTTGACTGTATCGTCACTTAGAGTCACCAGCCAGCACCAAGTGCCCAGCTATGCTCAGTCAAAGGAAACAAGCAAGTTTCTCAGCCACTTTCCTCATCTGAAAATTGAGTCTGTTAACCAATCCATCTGATGGATAAGGACGGACGCAGTGTGCAAATTGGTCATGCATGAAACAGACGTGGTGTGTGCATGTGTATATGTATATGTGTGTGTGTGTGTGTGTGTGTGAGAGAGAGAGAGAGAGAGAGAGAGAGAGAGAGAGAGGGAGCCCAGCGCAATACACCGGTTCTCAGCCACATGACTCTGCACCTTGTCCTACTAGCTGCTTTCTTTTTTTTTTTTTTTTTTTTTTTTTTTTTGGTTTTTTGAGACAGGGTTTCTCTGTGGCTTTGGAGCCTGTCCTGGAACTAGCTCTTGTAGACCAGGCTGGTCTCGAACTCACAGAGATCCGCCTGCCTCTGCCTCCCGAGTGCTGGAATTAAAGGCGTGCGCCACCACCGCCCGGCTACTAGCTGCTTTCTTACACCCTTCCCAAGGTCTCGTCTAGAGCTGTGACTTCTGTGACCAGAAGTGTGTGTCAGAAGTGAATGTATGAGTTTTCCTAACCAGACCTCAAAGACTAGACAGTTCTCTCCATGACCTGCTGTCTCTTTGTATGTGTGTGCAAGTTGTGAATGTTTGTACATACAGGCATCTGTGTGCATGTGTGTATGTGTGTGTGTGTGTGGGTGCACATGGAGGCCAGAGGTCAGCTTTGTATATCATTCTTCAGAAGCTCTCAACCTTGGTTTTCTGGGACTGGCTCACTAGTCTAGGATGGCCGGCCTGTTCCCACCTCTCCTCTCTTCTTCCCCAGCGCTGGATTTACTTGGGCGATTGAAGTTGAACTCAAGTCCTTCTGCATATATATGCAGCAAGTATTTCACTAAGCCTTCTCTTCAGCTCCCTGACGGTCTCTTTTCATGAGATCCCACGTGAGTAATGCCAGGCTAGAACCCATGGACCAGAGCCAAGCCAACTATCAGCAATAGTGCAGGCCACCGACTCAGGAGAAGCCTCACATGACAAACCAACCAGAACTTCCATTTCTCGAAGATACATGAGTTCAGTGTCCTGGGCTTCCCCCAGAGGAGCTGTTGTGTCTATTGGCAAGCTTGCAGAGCAGACCCATGCCTGTCACAGCAGCTGCTTGGTGTCGGCCACCCTTCCACTCTCCCAGCAGACTCACAGGAAAAGCAAACACAAGGGCCCCGGTCAGGCATGCATCAACTATACAGACAGTGAAGGGTGAAAGGGGCCTGAGGTCAGCTCTGGGGACCCACTGCCTGTGGGATGTGAAGAGCCACTAGTGGATTATCCTACAGCCATACTGGCTGGCCAGCTGCTAAAGCTGCCTGGCTTCAGAAGATGGAGGAGAGCCGTCTTTGCGTCTGTGTGGACTCACTGGCAAGGCGAAGATGCATCTCGTACAATCCACCCCGCCAGATTCCCGCTATTTATCTCAATAAACGCCAGGGAGCCTCTCTCTCTCCTTGCTGTAAAATGCTCAGAGAGCAGTATGAGGATCGGATGAGGGATGGATACACAGGGAAAGCTTGTTTCTGAGATTTCTATACGTTCCATCAACCGTGTGACCCACTGAGCAGAGAGAGATGAGTGAGGCAGGGGAGGGCAGAAGAGTGGAGGAAGGTTCTGGTCACCCCCAGGGGAGCGGGGCAATTGGAGGAAGGGAGGTGGTAAATACCTATAGCAGTCCTGCTTCTATTCCTCCAGGGGCCTGCTCTGAGCCCTCAGTCGGAAGAAGATGGAAGCCATCTTCCAGTGTGTGTGTGTGTGTGTTCCTGGCATGAGGTCGCCCTCATTTGCCCAGGTCTTGAGTCCCCCAGAGCAATGCCTAGCTCCTTTCAAGACCTCTGCAGACTGCCAAGCCCATGGCTCTCCAAAGCCTGTCTACACATTCATGCAAGCACTCCAGGGGAGCATCCCAGGAGAGCATCTCAGAGCCCAAGGGGAGCAAGCCACAGCTGTTGGGCTAGTTTTGGGTAGATAGAGCTTCTACAGCTTACAGGTGTGGCATGACCTGTTATCGAAGCCCTGTGAGTGAGGACAGAGCTAAGGCTGGACCGAAGAAGAAAACATATTCTCCCGCTCTACATGTGACCGCGTGGGCTGGCTTGAGGGTCCTGTCATGCACTGCTGTCCTGTCTTCCTAGTCCTGAGTGAGACCCTGAAGCCATGCCCAGGCCTTTGCTCCTATCCCATAGGTGGGAAAAGCCTGAAGCCGAGTTGGCAGAGCTAGGATTAGAACCCCATGTCTGCACCAGGTCTGTAGCAATAGCGAGAAGCCACCTAGGACAATGACTCAAACCTGCATGTGCTTTCACCAGCCTGAGAGCAGACTGTATCGGCCCTCCTCATGCATGGCCTGTGTATTGCCCCTTTGGCTGTACCACCTGTCTCCTTCTTGTACATTGTATAAGATTCGTCTCTCAGTCTGAACCTGCAATCCCCAGGCCTCCAAGCTCCCGGACAAGAATATTGCTTTCCCATTTGATACTGGATTTAAAAAGTAATTTGATGGCCCAACCTGGTTCTAAACCAAATGAAGTTATTCACAGTCTACCCTGGAGCCATGAGCATGTCTAGTTGAGACTCTGGGCCTGGGAAGGCTGGAGTCCTGAGCAGCATCAGTCAGAGGACTCTAGGGCAACCCTCAGTTCTGCCAATAAATCAATCATAAGGACAATCAGAGAAAGCAGAAAGCGGAAAATCAGTGTGGAGACCGTAGAGGATGTATCGGCCAAACACAGCGTGTCAAATCCAAGAGAGATGGAGTCAAACAGTCTGTACGATAAAAGGACCAGGCAAGTCCCCTGCCTGTAGCTGCTGTGTGAGGCCTGTCCGGAGAGAAGCCTGGCAAGGCTGATGGGTCTGAGAGCCTATCTAATCTAAGGCAGGGGCATGACCATCTCCAGGGGCTCAGGGCTGTAGGAAAGGAGCCTGTGCAGGAACCTGAAGGACCTACTGAGTAGTGAGTGACAGGGAGGTTGGCTGGGAGAGGGGTTGAACCAGGTCCCAAGCTGGAAAGAAAGGGTGGAGTAAGGCACAAACTGAAGGAATAGGAGCTGGAGACCTCTCCAAAAAATTCTTTAGTCAGGACCTCAGGAAGCATCCATATACCTATAGCCCCTGAAGCCTACACAGTGATCGGAGCCGTCAACTGGCTGCACACACTCACATCTGCACACACACACACACACACACACCTGTACGGCACTCACATAGTCAAGCTTGTGCCCAGGGTGGCAGTGTCCAAAACCTCCCTTACCTCTTAAGGAGAAGGACCCTGCTGCAGAGCAGGTCCTGGGTGACCAGGCCCAAGGAAGGACAGTCACAAAGACCCCTGTGTGCAGTTGGAGTGGACCAGAAAGAAGCAGTCGGGTACTTCAGATATACACCTGTCCCATGGCAGCACGCTGTCTACCTGGGACCAGGAATGGAGAGAGGATGTGAGCAAGTTCTCTCTCATCAGCCGTGAGTGATGAGACTCTCAAGAGACCCACACTATTTAGCCCAGGATGAGGTACCCTTCGGAAAAACAGATGTTTGCTGCCAGCTGATGGCCCATTCCTCACAGGCTTCCCAGACCAAAATCTTTCTAAGCCCCTCCCTACTCTTTTCTATGCCTCTCTATCATTATATCCTGGGTCCTCCAAAAATCTCTATGGCTAATTCCGGTCATCTAGTTATTGACTCTGCCTCCTAATTCAAGATTAACTTTATTAACAGTCTCAGAATACAATAAAATATCCTGCAACAGTTCCCCAAGGTGGCCTTGTAAGATGAGAGTGACCCCTACTCCCTTTCTCTTCCCCCAAACCCATGCCACACCCAGGAGAGACCTTGTGAAGACCCAGCAAACAGGCAGCTGCAACAGAGAAAGGACAGAGGCCTCTGAACTGCCTCTGCTGCCTTATCTAGACTCTGGGCTGTGTCAATCACAGCCCGAGGTCTTTTGATAGCTAAGCTGACTGCCAGCATCAAACCAATGGTGGGTCTCAGTCATGTGACAGCCTGGGCCTGAAGAGTGGCTGGAAGACAAGAGACTGCCTCCCCAAGGGATCAGGGAAGACTTCTAGGAGTGGGAGTGGGTGACACCCGAGCCAGCCTTGGAATGGAGGTGACAGCATCACGGGCTGAGGGAGCAGAGGAGCCTCTCATGCATAGAAGAGAGAGGAAAAGCCACTGGGATGTGGTAAGAGGTAATTTACATCACACCTGGAGTGAGGCTCCCTGCTCCGCTGAGACCAGAGGCCAGAAGTGCCCTGAGGTCGCGATGTGATCAAATAACACACAAAGGAGAGATGGTACTCTGTGCTGACACCAGGGGACCCATCAGAAGCCTTGAGCAGAGAACAAGCTTTGGCCTTTGAAGTCACAGACTGTAACATCCAAAGTCCCTGGGGCTCCAAAATGCTTGAGCCAGCAAACTCAGCACTGGCTGTTGACTTTAATTGGGTGGTACTTAATAGACTTGTGTGAACTCTAGTTACACAAACAGGCTGATGGCTTCATGAGGCCCTTGCAGGTGACAGAGCAGAGCTGGCGGGGCACAGCCAGCCTTAGGAATCACTGCCTCACACAGAGTCCCCATTTTGCACAGGATCTGGCCACACCCAGGTGAGTTCTCCAAGGGAACAGGATCTGTCCCCACCCCCAGCATCCATCCATGGGATGCATCCTGACTCCTCATGGCTGCTGCTGGGGACTCACACAGAGCCCTGGGGACCAGCCCCAGATAAACCCTAGCCCCTCCTCCCCTTCCCATTACTTTACAGTGGGTTTGTTCATTGTGTGGAATGGCTGTGAAGCAGCTACTGTCCCAGCATAGGTCAGATCTCAAGTCAGTGAAGCAGCAAAGGCAGCTTGGCTTCCTAGGCAACAGTGAAGGGTTGCCACAGTGTCTCGGTTCCCCAGGGAGGCCGGGCTGGCCTTTAGAGAGCTATGGCATAGACGAAGATCAAGACGTGTGTCCCTTTTGTACTCTTCCTCTGCAGCCTTAAAGGCCCAATAAGACAGGATGTGTGTGTGTGTGTGTGTGTGTCTGTGTCTGTGTGTGTGTTGTGTGTGATATTCTAATTTGTCCAGTAAGGCTGCAGGATGAGACCTGACCTGTGAGGGAGAGAGATTGGGATCCTAAACACACCTGACTGGCTCACCTTCCTCCCATACTTTTCTCTGGGTCCCACCATGCTGATGAACAGCTCCCACTGAGTCATGTTAAGGGCTTGGGGGGATGTTATCTCAAAGGGTCCTTCCTTCCTGGGTTATTTGAATTCAGCAGGAAGTTGGAGTTTGAGGATCGTAAAGGTCATGGATGTCAAATCTCTCCCAACACACTGATTAGAACAATGACGTTCAGAGACAGAAAGGGAACTCTATCAATACGTACTAACCCTTAGAACCAATCAGAGATGGGAACAGAGATCTTAATGTATAGGATGCTGCTTACCACAGCCTCAAACTGAAACGAATGTCTACATATTTCCTTGAAAGTCAGGGAGACTTATTGATGGTATACCCACACAGAGGCCTAAGCATCAGTCATGCAGTTCAGAATGACTCTGGGGAAGACACTGAGGTGCTCACAGCGTAGGAAAGTTTGTCTTCTCTATTTGAAGTAGAACCAGTTACCCAGTCAGACCCTGGCTTCCTTTGCCGTAGAGATGCTTAAGAATGGTAATTCTGAATTTTTCAGTGTTCCAGCTTTCTAATGTACAATTCCAAGAGACTTCTGTAGCGCTTGTGAGATGTGAGTATTCCCAGAACAGCACTGCCACAGCACCAGCCAGCTACCACCCTGTGACCCACTGAAGGGTGAGCCTCTCGGGTGACCGGGATTGGTGGCTCCAAACACGGGTCGGTCACAGGTCTGCCCCTGAAGGTTAAGAGGCTGCAAAGAACAGCAGAAGGCTGAGGAGCCATTAAGAGCCGGCAGAAGTGGGTCACCAGGGTGGACCTTTGAAGAATACACCTGCCTCTGGGTCCAGCCGGTCTTCTCCGTTCCCTGGCTGCCACCATGTAAACACCACCCACACCCTCCACCCGCTACTGCCATGCCTTCCCTCAGTCACGATTTGAAATCCTTCTGATACGGTGACCCAAAATAAACCTCTCCCCTCTAGTTTCCCTCGAGTAGTTTATCATAGCAATGAGAAAATAATCAATCAAGAGCTTGCTTGGGGTCACCCTGAGAAAATAATCAATCAAGCACTTGCTTAGGGTCACCCCGCAGCTTCTTAGAGAAGCCGAGATGAAGCGTGGAGATGATGGATTCCCGCGATTTTGCCAGGAGGTTAACTTCCCCTTCCATGAATCTTTCCAATAACGTCGTGGGATTCCTTACTAGAAGTCGTGGGTCAAAAGGCTTGTGCATTTTAATGCTCCGGGGGGCAAGCTGCCAACACTTCATCTAGAAGATTCTGACTCAATAACCAACAGTTTATTAACTCAGCAATCACTCGCAGGATGTTTACTCTGAACCAGACGTTGTTCTGTGTGCTGAGGCCATAACAGGCATGACCCTGCCCTCCTGGGGCTCGTGTGAAGGGAGGGGACAGTTCTTGAAAAGAGACTTGCGTTAATGCTCGGTAGTGGGAGTGAGTGAGCAAAGTGAGACGGGGCTGGGGAAAGCAGCGCAGTGGTGGCAGGGGCCTCCGCTTTAAGTAGAATGCATTCACAGGGATTCTCAGAGGAACAAGAGCTTGAAGTTGAGCCTCAGGGACCAGAAGGGGAAATAGGGGCGGGGCACCAGGGGTTGCCGCTCCACTCTGGAGGAATACCAAACGTGAAAAGGCTGGTATCAAAGTCATCGGAGCACCAGGTGGTGACTTCTTCTAGAGTCTGCAGTGGCAGAGAAGCAAGGGGTGTGGAAAGGAGCAGAGGGGCGCTGAGCAAGACCAGAGAAGGAGGGGAGAGTTGATTCTAAATCATAAGGAAGCCTCAAGAGCTGGCAGACACGCCACACAGTAAAAACTGAAACAATTAATTTAGAGCAACCTCTTTAGACAAGAAGAATCCAGAGTTTAGGCACCAAATCAGCTGTCCAATTTGACACGTATTTAGATTGGAAAAGGAAATCACGGGAAATTACAGACTTTTAAAAAGCTGAAAACTGCCAGGGCTACCACACAATGGAACCCAGTAATTAGCTCCCACCACACCTCCACAGTACCAAGGCCCCGGTTCCCTGTGCGCGTGGGCCCCTCCTCTTGGATTACATCTTCTGCAGCAATGACTTCATAACAGCACTTTCTGTAGAGCGGGTAAGGAGACCGCTCAGGCTTGCCTGGAGCCGAGTTTGATGGAAATTGATTTTTTATTATTGATGGTTTAGGAATGCTTTATTTTCATCTTCGAAATTTGTTTTTGATATTATCCCGTAAATCTTTATAACTGCTGTCAAATCTGGGGAAATATCTATCAAGGATTTCATACACATTGTGTGTGTCTGTGTGTGTGTGTGTGTGTGTTTATGTAGTAGGTGTGAGCTTTAAAGTTGCTTGAACGGTTACAAACCCCAGTTCATCCTCCAACCTATGAGGCTGGACTGGTGCTGTGGTGCTAGGGACCTTCCAAAGGTTCCAGAAGATTCTAGAGAACAGTGGTTCCTGCAGCTAAAGCTGTGTGGAAACTGATCTCGGAGAGGAGAGAGGCCACTCACTGTCCTGCAGAGAGCAGACTGCGGGTGGCCAGGAGAGGCAGGGCACCTTGGGCCATCTGGAAAAGGTGACAGATCAGAGAAAGATGGAAAGATGCCAGCAATGTTTGCAGACTGTGGGCCTGGGGGAGGGTCATAGAGGCCTCAAGGTCACTCAAAGACAAGCTGCTTGCTGCTCTCAGCTTGGTTCCGCTTAGCCCCTTATTTAGTCTCTTGTTCTGTTTTTGGATTTTGAGGTTCTAGGCCTCACCTGCTCCCCCGACCCTACCAGGACCCTTCATATATGCAAGAAGGATTTCCCTACCCCAAAACTGGGAATGAGGACCCAGGGAACCAGAGATTTCACTAGAAGGTACCTACAGCTGAGGCATAGATTTCCGAGAGCACACTAAACCAATCCCAGCAGGTTCAGATGAGAACTACAGAATAGCCAGGCTTGGGGCTGCACAGGACAGATGCTCCTTCCCAAAGTGACCAGGAACAGGCCTGCAGCTACCAGCACCACACACACCAGATGCAGACAGAGCAGGCCTGCATGACTGGCACCTACGTGACAGGAACCAGGCATGATGGCAGCACAGAAACTTCTCCAGATCTACCAAGATCTTTCCAAGGAACTAAGGGGGATGACAGCATTCAAAGCAAAATGAAATCTCAGGCTGGGGCTGGTGCTCAGCACAGAAGCACTTGCAAAGCTCTGGGTTTGATCCCAAGATTTGGGGGGGGGGGGGTGTTGAATCAAAGCTGAAAGTCTCAATAAAGAGTCACTGATAAGAAACACGGAATGGAGAGATGAAAAGCGAGGTGACATGTTTTAAGAGGGGAGCGTGGCGAGGCATTAATGAAAAGGAGTGCGCGTGAGCAGAATCAACATCAGGGACACAGAAAACCCACTTCGGAAGTCACACAGATCAAAACAGAAAAGGGGACAAAGAGAAATAGAACGCCCACTCCTCCCTGCTGTGCAGCACTGGCCGGGCCCGACTTTCAGTGGATTCTGCTCACGATCCTGTGCAGTTGGCCTGCGGTGGCAGTGACCTGCAGGGGTAGGATGACCCCCCCCCCCCAGGGCCTCAGCTACTGCACTGCTGCGCTGCTGGATCCCAGGCCAGGACCGCTGCCAAAGCACTTCATGGTGGCAGACCAGAGCTCATGCCATGGGAGGGAAGGGCAGAGGCCCAGTCACAGCCTTCCTTATTGTCCTGGAGTTGTCCTGTCACACTTTGACTATTTAGGAGGTAGAACTGCTAGTGGAGATTTCAGAAGGAGATGTCAATCTAAAAAAAATCATTCATTCATTCATTTATTCATTCATTCACTTTTCCTCATCCTCCCAAGTATCTTTGCCACCAGGTTTAGCTCTGAGCACCTTTAGGAGCTCCCTTCTCACTTCAGTTGGCATTGACAGGTCATTGGCTAATCCTGTCCAAGACCACAGTGTCATAGACCGCAGATAGGGACACACCATATAGGAGGGAAGTCTGTTCCTTCTGCATACATGGCTAAGAAATGAGTCCTGTTCTGTGTTGTTTCATCTTGAGAAGCTGAACACAGGTTACCATGACAGCGCTCCTGTATGGATAGTACCATTTCCTTTAGATGCTCTTCAGAGCCCTAATAGGACAAGAATATTCCTTAGGTCTCATGGATGTGAGAAAAAGGGCCCAAGGTGTTCCATGGCTATGGTGCCTGTATCTCTCTCTCTCTCTCTCTCTCTCTCTCTCCCGCTCTCTCTCTCTCTCTCACTCTCTCTCTCTCTCTCTCTCTCTCTGTGTGTGTGTGTGTGTGTGTGTGTGTACATGCATGTGTATGTACCTGTACATATGTGTATGTGTTTTCTTTTTATAGAACTGCCCATGAGAAACTGTCCAAGAGAGGGTCTCAGGAACAAGATGATTAGGAGCCCACATAAAAAAGAGACCAGCCCACCAGTGGGGTTAGCACATGCAGGTTCTTGGGGAGCCCCTGAATTTGTACCCACATTCACTACCCAAAGCCCCTATTGCAAACCTCTGACCCTTCTCCCGCCCCAGCCCTGCCTAGCTGACTGTGCCTGGCTCACCACTGGCTGACCACCGCTGGCTGCCCTGGTTCTGAGTTTTGAGATAATATGGTATAGATAGGCAGTCTCTTTACACACACACACACACACACACACACACACACACACACACCCCGCTGTAGGCTGCCGCATCCCTCCCACACAGTCTTTATTTTACCTCCTGCAATGTCAAGTTGCCTTTCTGTGAAAAGTACTGACTGGAGCCTCAGGAGACCAGAGTGTAATTTCATCCCATTTAAAGGTATCAAGGAGCAGGTGGGTGTAGCAGGCCCATTCTGAGCCTGGTGCTCCATCTCCCGCCCCCTGCACCTTCTCCTTCCTGTCACTCCAAGGCCACCCTGGATGCTCCTGAAGGCTGGGGAACGCGTGATTGCACTTGCACACTGTGCACACAGGACATAGATGCCAGAGGAGGAGGCCCTTCCTAGGGTCCCACTGCCAGCTCATAGCAGAGTGAATGCTAAGCCAGTCACTCCGTGAAGCTGCTTCTATCCTGTAAGGGAGCGGCTCCGGGGCATCTGACGCCTAGGGTAGCTTTTCATAGCAATATTGTATTTCTCAATTCTGAGACATGCATTAACATTCTGCAATAAGATGTATCCTTTGGATTGATCTAGACATTTAATTCCATCTTTCTTATGTTTTCTCTCCCCCTCCCTCCACAAAGCTGTTATTAAGTTGATGGAGTATCTCCTGATAGCATCTTACAGTAAAAGTATATTCGCCCTGGAAAATGCTAACTGCAGCGATTCTAAGTACAATTTCAGTTGGTTTCTGAGTCCCCAGAACCACGAGTACCTCCGATGTCCCATGTCACAGCAGAGAAACCAAGTCCCAGAGAGATGTAGTAATTTGCCTGCAGTATTTATCATCAGGAAGCCTTCAAGCAATCTTACCACTTTCTGGGGGGGGGACAGGCCCCATCCTGCGGGGCCACCTTCCAGGGGGTGGACAGGCCCCATCCTGTGGGGCCACCATGGCTGTAGGCGCGAACACCAGTGTTTTCACGTTTCAGGCCTGGGTGGGTTAGCCAGAGACTGTCAGGTCAGGGACAACCGTGGACACACACCACTAGGTGTTAACTCTGCCACCTTGGGCTCCCACATGGAACTTGACCTCCACTGTAGCAATCCTCACACTCTGTTGCCGGTGGCCCTCCTTCCCCCAGCTCTGACCACAGTGAGACAGTAAAGGCCTGGATTTCCCAGGACTCAGCTGGGAGGCCAAGGTCAAGGCAAAGAGCAGCAGGTGTGGGAGCAAGTGCTGGGTTTCACTAGGGCACTGTGGTTAGTGTTTCCCAGAAGCCTCCTCTGCCGATGACAGACGGCTCTCTGAGCAACAGTGGCTGTGTGCTCCATGAGGACGCATTTGACCAAAGACCCACAATACTTGTCTACTGGCCAACCACAGGACAGAAGAGCTGGTGAGGGACCATGAGGATCCCGATATAGTGAGGCAGCTGAGGGCAAATGCTGGATTCACCAACACAGTATATCCACTGTCAGAGCCATGCTGACCCCAACCACTGTGCTCAGTTCCTGTGTTATTTTGGGTGGGGTCTCCTGTGTCTGAGGGCAGGCTTAGGAGTGGCCAGAGACCAGCGTTGAGTGGGTGGGGCCCAGTGGAGCATAGGGAGAGTCTGGCCTGATGTGAATTCACTCTGTGATCATGGACATATGATTTAACCCCTATTAACCACCATCTCGTCTGAAACTGGTAGAAATAATAGATATTTCATAAAGCCCAAATAGCAAGTAAGTGGTATATTTTTGACTTCTTACTATTAAGTCATATTCCATGGAGTTAAAAGGAGTCCAGTGGCATCCTTTCCCCGTACAGAAGGAGGAAACCAAGGACCAGGAAAGTTAAGTGACTTGACCAAGGTCACAAGAAATTTCTGACAGACTTGGGGTTACAACAAGCCCAAGTCTCTGGATGTTCAGATGAGTTCTGCACAGCCACGGGCTTATGTGAGTGTGCACATGGCTCTGCCAGAGTGGACCTTTCTGGTCTGCTTGGAGTGGAGAGACTCTTCAGTTAGATCATGCAGGGGGTAGAGTAGAACATGGCTGAACTCTTTGAATTTGCCTCCTTTAGGGCTCCTGCTCCAATCCTCTGTTTAGCGGTAGAAGGTGTGAAGGTCATGGGTAGCTGAATGGAGAATGACCTCTGAAGGGGTGGGGACTAGATCAGTATGAGATCTGGAGAGCAAGATTGGCAGGGGCAGCTTGACCACCAGCCTAATGAACTTCTAGGGCATAAGGCACGCCCCACTCTAGAGAGTTAGACAGAGCGGAGCTCATGTGTCCTCTCCAAATCATTAGAGCCAGAGGGGAACTGGACTTCCCAGTCAGAGAATGTGTCAGTCACGGAGGTGACTGACAGTATTGATATGGAGACACCAACAGGGACGCTCAGCTCATAGATGACGCTCAGTGAACACTGGGAAGTGAAGGCATGAGTGGGCAGGCCCCGAGTATCTGACCTCAGTGTGGCCTTCTACTTCTTCGCTCTGGTTCTCCAGGGAAGGTCTCACTGTTCAGTCACGCTCCTACCAGGCAGGTTATGTCTACTGGATTGAGTTAAGCAGGGAAAACAGAACTCCTAACCTGCCTCCAGCTAAAAATGCCAGGAAGCAATGTCTTACGGGGCTGTCACTCAGCCATCAGAATCCCAGAGGTGACAGCTCCTTGCTGTACACTCACACAGGCATGCACACTCATGATGTGAGGCCCACGGTCATATACTCACAGTCATGCACATATATGCACATGCACACATACACATGCATGTGCAGACATGCAGGCATGCTGTCTTGTTGGGACCAATTGAGTCCTGGCCTTCAGCTGCTCTTCCCTGTCTAGAGCCTTCTAATTGAAGTCACGAGAAGCTGTGCCTAGCCTAGAGGATCAGAGGATGGGATTTTCACCTGTTGGCCATTGACTGCAGGGTATTTAAGCCTCCATGGTGCTATTAAAGAGGTGCTTTTGTACCAGCGATTGGAGGTCTGTGTGTCGGTCTGTCTCTGCGTGTGTTTCCTCAAGCTCCAGCCCCTTGCCCGAAGCTGGCGAACTGGATTCTAGCGCTCCAACGGGAGGGGGTGGGGTGGCGGTGCGTGGCACTGCCTAGTCTCAGCTAGTCTGTTTTCAGTCGAGCTGGTGGGTAGGAGCTGGGATTTGCCCTCTGTGGACAGAAACTCACCTTTCTGTTTCTATCAGTCATTTTCTCATTGCGGTGACGAAAGCCTGGCAGAGGTGATTTAACAGAGAAAAGGTTCTCTTCGGCTCATGGGTTTGTTCCGAGGGTGCAAGTCATCATGGTGGCAGAAATGGCTCCCGCCACGTTGGCAGGAGCTCGCTGTGTGGTGTGTTCACATATTGGTGAATAAGGAGCAGGGAAGAGGATTGGAAGCAGGCCCGGGCTGTGACCCTCAAAGACCCGCCCCAGTGACCTGCCTCATCAACCTCCCAACCTCCCAACACACTGGGACTAAATGTCCAAACACATGATCCCTAGGGACATTTCACATCCAGCCCGTAGACTCATGCATCTCCTGATCTGAGCTGCGCTGACACCTCCTCTTCATCTTCTCATCTGCAAACTTTGTCCGGAAATTATTAACCATGGCCCTTTTTTAGGACGGGAACTGGGTTTCTCAGGGCTCACTCAGAACCTGGGTCTCAACATCTCTGTGTGTTGTGACAACAGAGGGAGAAATGCTGCTGGAAAGCTCAGTCCAGTGTTGGCTTCCGGGTGAGGGTCATCGTTTGCAAGTGAGAAGTGGACCAGAGGTTCTGAGCACATACCCTAAAGCCTATCTGCGCAAAGCAACAGCTGCTCAGCCCCGCCCACTATGCAGAACCACGCCCACTATGCAGAGCTCCTCCCCTCTGGCAGAGGCCCCACCTACACACTGACTTAGAATAAATAACCTTACTCACCTCTCTGCTCTGAGGCAGGTGTGGGGTATTATGCCTACCTCATTTAAAAAGAGAAGCCCTGGTCAAGGTAAGCAGTAACTTACTGAAAGCGAACCTGTCTGTCAACCAAAGACCCAGCGAGGACCAAGCCATTAGCAAGCGCTGGGACACGGAAATCAAGACCACTCAATGCTACCCTGAGAAAGCTCTGCCTCAATGACTTAGGTGGCTCTAGTGTGAAGTGTGGGGTGGGTGGGGAGGGGCAGTGTGGAAGGTGCAGAGGCCATGCAGAGAAGGAAGGCATTCTGTGCAGGCTGGGGCATTGGGAAGGCTTCTGCGAGGAGACCATGTTCTGTCCAGTGGTCCCATAGTCATTCACCTCCCAGGAATGCTCAAGGCCCCAATACCAACTGGGTCCCCTAGGAGTCACCATGGAGCCTGGCCTGCTCTCACTCGCCAGCTCTCGCTCCCCCTCCCTCCTTCCTTCACTCCACTGTTTTATTTTCAGAGCCTCGGGATCCTCCCCCAAGCCTGTGACATTTACTCTTTGAAATGAGAATCTTTTCTATTTTCCTTTTCCAGAGCAGAGCCTCGGGGTGAGCTTTGCCCAAGATAGGTCCTGCCTATCCTGTCGGTGCTAACGTGGCAGCGGAAGGCAGGGGTCCAGTCCAGCGCAGGCTGTGTCAACAGCAATTATTACATACCCATTGTGCGCCAGGCCCAGCTGCAGGCTGGGCTCTGCATAAAGCCTCTGGGTGCCAAGCAAAGGCTGCCTCCTCCGTTCTCAGAAGCACCCGGCCCAGTTATGTCAAAGGGACAGGAGGCAGCTTTGGAGGAAGTGCCTGTCTGTGTCTCTGACACGTGACATTATTTTCACTTCTTAGTAAACTCACATGGAAAAGTCACTGCCCTAAAGAATGGGTGGTGTGCTTGAAACCACACTATAGTAAACTGACTCCAATCACGGCCAGTAGCTGTCCCCACACAAGGCTGTGGTATCATCACTCTGGCCAGAGCTAAGGTATGGCTGGAGGGCCTGGGTGGCAGCTCTGAAGAGATAAATACACACACACACACACACACACACACACACACACACACACATATACATATACATACATACATACATATATATATATATATATATATCAGCAAATTTCTTAATCTCTCTCTGCATTACCTGCAGGCTACAGTATTCTCTGAAGCCCCCAGTCACTAAGTCAGGGTCTTCTTCCTGCTGCTTTATTGGTGCCTACATGGAGCAGGAGCCAGCCACGTTCTCCGGGAATCTGTCTGATCTCAAAGCAAGGGCTGGGGGATGAAAACAAACACAGATAGTGAGTCAAAGCGCCTTCTCTTTCCGTGGGCTCTGGAGAGGCTACACTTCAAGGAAGTGGTCAGCAGAACCAGAACCAGGGGTAAAGTAGAGAACGGCTCTCTGCTGTCAAGAGTACTCACTGGGTCATCCCTGCCCTGTCTGTCTCCGTCTCTATCTACACACACATAGATGTGCACACAAGCATGCACACGCACGTGCGCGCATGCACACACACACAGACATTTATGATGTATCTATGTGTACGTATATAAGGAATCCACAGCACCTGTTCACAATGCCAGGATTCAGGAAATCCCCTGCTTGTGAGAAGTGTCTGTAACTTGGAAATCCAGCTCATGGCATTGGCAATGCAGGAAAAAGTTGAGTACCAGATATCCATTCCCAGCTGAGGTCCAGCCTTTTTTATTTGACTCTCCTGCTGCAAACAGCATCTCCTGAGGTCAATTTAGCATGATATCTTTGCAGGTTTGCGCTATCTGGCAGCGGTTTTGCTGTATAAGTAGTCCCGGATGCTGTACAGAAGACAGTCGGATACTCCTCAAGGAGACCAGGCGTGCTCAGGCCCACGAACCCATGATCTGTACGGAGGAAGTGACGTGTCACTAGGGCAGCGTGCTGCTGTGAGGCACTGCCAGGCTCTTGCTCTGCCCAGCTCATCACTTCCCTTGCCCACCTGCAATGCGTGCAGAATTGCTTTCTCCACACCCGCACCAGCATTTTTCTCTAGCCATGTTAACATGTTATTCCATTCGTCATCTGCCCATTGGCTTTCAGTGAGACAGCTTGATGTTCACACTGCGGTGGGGAGGGGGGGGAGGGGGAAAGAGGTGGATCTAGTGAGGTCAGTAAAGGCTCCCGATTCAGAGCTTTGCCGTAGCAGCTGGTCAGCCACTGACACCTGCATCTCTGTGACACTCTACCTGGGCCACAGGGCAGTGGAGCTGTGGATCTGGAGGCTGAAGCAGCTCGCTGGGAGAGGAGTGTCAGATGGGATTGGATGGAGGAGCTTCTTGACATGTCCCTGGTTGGGGTCAAAGGGTAGAAGGAGAGGTCACTGCAGGTCATAGCCAAAGCGTTGCTTTGATGCATGATCTAAACAAGACTCAGGTTCAGGCCCAGCCTCCCACCATCTTTTTTTTTTTTTTTTCTGACTGCTGTGTTTTGGTGACTCTCTGTTTATTCTAGACGTGGGTATTTTATCAGATAAGTGCTTTGAATTATTTCCTCCCCCCACACACAATACTTTGTCTTTTCATCCATTTTTAATAAGGTCTTCTACAGAGTAGAAAAATGTTGACATTTAGTATGTGAGACTGCTCTTAGGCAAGCGGAAGGACTTTGAGAAACCCAGCGGATACCTGAGCGGAAATACGGTCTGTGCTGTTGCATGTGCGAGCCCGGAGTCAGGGGAAGGTCTCGGGGCTGGCTTGGGTACCATGGGCACGGTCATAGCTTGCAAAGACCACACAACTAGTGAAGCCCCCAAAGGAAAGAATGAGATGAAGACATGGGACCAGGGCCCAGGTTCAATCAGGGCTTGTAGGAAGAGCGGCCAGGAGAAGCCAGCCAAAGAAACAGAGGGGACCACCAGGGAGGCAAGATGATCCACAGTTGGCAGGATGCTGGCACAGAGAGCAGAATTCCAGCTAGGTGGGCTGAGTAAGATAGGCCCTGAAACCGTTCACTGCTGAGAAGAGGGTCAGCCACCAGCTCCTTTCACAAAATGCAGATGTGATCCAGGTGTGAGCAGGTGAGGAGGAGCCAATGGGAGAGGGCGGGATGATGAGTCCAGACTCATAGGTGAAACCAGACAGTATGGGGTGCGTGCGTGTGTGTGTGTGTGTGTGTGTGTGTGTGTCTGTGTGTGTACAAGGGAACTTACTTTGCTTTTTTATTTAATTTCTTTTTGAGACAGTCTCATGTAGCCCAGGCTAGTCTGCAACTTTCTATGTAGCTCAGTTGACTTTGAATTTCTGATCCTCCTGCCTTTGCCTCCTGAGACTTGGGGTTCTAGGCCTACTGTCACACCCAGTTTATATGGTGCTGTGTTCAAACACAGGGATTTGTGCATGCCAGACAAAACTCAACCAACCAAGCTACCCTAGCCCTGGATTTATCTTACTTTATTGCATGTTTTATCCTTTGTGCTTCTGGAAATAAATAGAAGCATGTTTGCACAATGACAGAAGCGAGCCCAAGGACAGGCAACCAGGCTAATTCAGGAGAGTGGGTAGGGTTACTAAGGGCAACCTATAAGGCCATACTATGGGCAGACAGGGAAGGATGGCATCTGTGCAAATGGTTTAAAGAGAGACACATGGGGCTGGGAGACATGATGGATGTCCCCGTGGGTCTTCCTGCAAAGGTGCACATCCTTCCAGATACTCATCTGTGTGCAAACCAAGATGAATGGCTGATTTTTGCACCACGCTGTTCATATTTTTCATTCTTGTTTTCCCTATTCAAAAAAAATGTCACAGAGAACCACCCCTGGCAGAGTGAAGAGAGCAAACTCAATCTTGGGAAAGGCTGCTTCCGACATAGTCGTCTGGAAGCGCCATCGTTTATCCAGCCAACCTCCTGCCGCCGGACGCTTAGGCTGTCTGCCTCCCGATGTGCTCTTTTTGTTTTTCATTTTTTCCCCCCTCCTATTGCAAATAATGCTAGAGAAATCCTCTTTGCATAAATGCATACCCTTGAGCTTTTCAGAAATATCAACCTCTAGAAGAGATCAAATTGCTGGGTCAAAAGGCAGGTGCATCTTGAATCGTGATCGGCGCTGCTTAAGTGTCCTCTACAGAGATTGCTTCAGAGAAGCCTCCCGCTCGCACTTGGTGAGAGTGTGACACATTCACAAGATTGTTTAAAGTGGAGTTCAGCTCTGAAGTGGCGTCAGAAACACAAGGATCACACCCTCCCTCTTCTGCACACACAGGGATGTGCTCATTCCTGGCTGGGCTGGCTGGGAGGGTTCTAAGAGGCAGACCGGAACTGCCTCCCCCAACAGAGCAGGGTGCCAGATGGGCTGGGACAGATGTGGGGAACTGGGGGTTGAGGGGACACAATCGGGCGGGGGGGGGGGGGAGAGCAGGTGTTAGGTGGGGAATAAATGGCTCCCTGTGGGTTCTGGGAAAGGACGCAACTTGCCACTTCCTGGTCACAGTCTGACACTTCATCTGAAATGGTGGGCAGGCACTGCTGGCTGCCCATGCAGATCCATTCTAGGCTTCAGATATCCAGTTTATGAATCCTATTAAACTGGGAACAGTGGTCACCCTATCTTAAAACTTAAGTTTCTCATGCTCTCTTCTGTAGTCATATGACACACTTCAACCAATGAAAGAAGAAAACATTATATTACTCTACAGCTCCTGGGTCATGTGACATATCCCCAGCCAATGGAATAGGTTCAGAAGTTGCTTCAGGGCATTCTGGGAAAGATTCCTAGAAAACTGAATATAATAGACCCTGGAGAAGACAATGTCTGCTCATCTGGACCTGGAACACACCCAGTGAGGAGCCATCACACCATGACCTCAGTTGTACACACCAAGGACAGCAAAGGGTAATTAGAGAAGTGTTGACAGAGATTTATGTCCTACCCAGACCCATTTAGTCCCAAAGAAACACACAGAGGCCTACATTAATTATAAACTGGTTGGCCTATTAGCTCAGGCTTCTAATTAACTAATTCTTACATCTTAAATTAGCCCATAATTCTTGTCTGTGTTAGCCACATGGCTTTGTATCTTTTATCAGTGAGACATTCTCATCTTGCTTCCTCTTGGTCTGGGTGACAACTACAGATTGAGCCTTTCCTCTTCTCCTATTCTGGTTGCTCGGCCTATACTTTCTGCCTGACTACTGGTCAATCAGTATTCTATTAAACCAATACAAGTGACAAATCTTTACAGGGTACAAGACCATTGTCCCACAGCAGAGAAGGCTGGTCCCTATGGCGTTTGGAATAGTTGGGCCTTCATCGTGGCCTCACCAAATGCTTCCCAGTTGAAAAACAAAGCTCTCACCCCTATGTGCCTCTGTTAGTCAGGTTTCCAGTGTCTTCCATGCTGTGCTTGAGTCTGTGCTAATGAGCCATGAGCCCCCTACATAGCTGGATGCTCATTGTTCCTGTGGTAAAATAAAAGGATCAAACCAAGAGGTTTTGAAACCATGTTTTTCCCTTGAGAAGAGTTTAGATTTGCAGTCAATCTATTTAAAGGCTGCAGAGAGTTCACTTCCATTTCCCTTCTGAGCCCTCTCTCCAGCATCAGTGTGGTGACAGCTAAGGCCAGTGATAAAAGAACTCGAGGCCTGAGGGATGGCTCAGTTGGCCAAAGACTGTGCAGAGCCTCAGTGCCCACTTAAAAGCTGGACACATCCAGTACATGTCTTGATCTCAGCACTGGGAAAATGGAGACAGAGGGATCCTGGGAATTCACTGGCTAACCAACCTATCCAAATTGACAAGCTCCAGGCTCAGTGAGGGACCCTGTCTCAAAGAATAAGCCAGAGAATGGCTTGAAGAAGACATCCAGTGTTGGTCTCTGACCTCCACATGATCAAATACATATATGTATGCACTTAAAACACATGTGCACACACCCAATGAACACCACACACACAACACAACACAACAACAACAACATAAAAACCTAGAGCTAATGAACAACCATAACTCATTTTTTTAACTAAAAAAACCCTCCCTTTATTTCATTTCCCTAGTTTCCCCTTGTACCCTTTCTCTGTTCCAGACTCCCGTCTAGATGTCAGCCTATGTCCATCCATCATGTCTCCCTTCCCATCTCTGCCCGCAACTGCTGGTCCTTCTCTCAGTCCCAGTGACTGTTAAGGCTTGAGGAATGTGGGCCAGGTATTTTGAACAGTTTTTTTCTTGCCTCTACCTCCCCAGTGCTGAATTACGAGCATTCAGAAAACTCAGGACCCATGGGGATGGAACCCAGGATCTTGTGTGTGCCAGCCAAGCCCTGAGCTGCTTCATGGCCCCTGGCCAGTTCTGTAGAATCCTCCTCTACTTGGATTTGCCTGGGTGTCTTTATGATCAGACTGGGATTCCAGGTTTAAGAGAAGGATCCCATGGAGGTGAACATCATATGCTATGCTATATACACCATTTAGTATGGCCAGCCTACCTTAACCCCCATCACTCCCTGAGTTCTGCAGACTCCTCTAAACCCAAGTGCCTTCCCCATCTCCACCCACTCTTCCCCTGCTGCGTTTCCTAAAATCAGAGCACTAAGTGAGGTCTTTACTCCAAGATCAAGGTCAGCCTTTATCTCCAGAGGGGGCATTATAAATTATTTGTTAGGTTTTTTGCCAGGAAGATTAGTTTCTTTCCACCTGATGTATGTATGTATTTATTCAATTATTTATTTATGTCACTGTAGACTCATGATCTTTATTCTTTGGGTTACTGGTCGATACTGCATTATTTATTCTGTTGCCGAAACTGCTAATCTTTGGAGCTCATCACATCCCTGCGCCCTGGGTTGCTTATCATCACTATGTCCCAGGCACGAGACATTCTAGACTCATCCTGAAGGCTTCCTTTCTGAGTCCTAGATAGAGCCTGCCAGTTCTTGAAGGACCCTGGTCCCTTTTGTGAAGACCAGTATTACAAACCAAAGCTGGGGACCAGACCTGGTTTTAAAGGTACTTCTAGCTCAGAAACTTCAAGATTCTAGATTTGGAATAAAAGTAATTAAGCCAATCATCACCGAGAAGACAGAATAAATGCCAGGGTCTGTTTCTCCTCTTCCCTGGGGTTTGCTCCGTCCTTACACATCCACTTTTTGTTCTTTGGAGACAAGGTCTCCTGTGGCCCAGGCTATCTTCAAACTTGCTATGTAACCAAGGAGAACCCTGAACTCTTGATCCTTCTGATCCTTCTCCTTCAGCCTCCCAGGTGCTCGGATTACAGACATTGTCCCATCATGATTGACTGACTGACCACCCTCCTGTACCCAACTCCCCTACTCCTCTCACCCCCTTCCCCTGGCTTCAAGGGATCTAATACCCTCTTCTGGACTCACAGGGGCCCATACATTCACACACACACACACACACACACACACACACACACACACACACTCACACACATATAAATAAATAAAAATAAAATAAATCTTTTTTTAAAAAAAGGCTATGTAACTGGACAATGAAGCCTCAAAAGAAAAAATACAAATAATAAACATATTTTAAGTGTTCAACATTATTAGTCATCAAGGAAATGCAAATTAAAACTTGAGTGTCCATTTTAGCCCAGCCAGATGGCTATGATCAAGAAAACTAATGTCAACAAATTCTGGTGAGGATGTGGGGAAAGGGGGACATGCCCACTGTTGCGGGGGGGGGGGGGGGGTTAATCAGTGAGGATGTGGGGGAAGGAGGACACACCCACTGTTGTGGGGGTGTTAATCAGTGAGGATGTGGGGACAGGGGGACACGCCCACTGTTGTAGGGTGTTAATCAGTGAGGATGTGGGGACGGGGGACACGCCCACTGTTGCGGGGTGTCAGTCACTGCAGCCACTATGGAAATCGTCCCAGTGGCTCGTCAACAACTTAAAAATAGAACAACAATGTGACCCGGAGATACCATCCTGGGCGTGGACCCAAAAGACTTTATGTTTTATGTTCTACTGCAGAGTCGTTTGATCGTCCGCGGTCCGTGCTGTTCTATCCACAGCGCTACGAACACGGAGCCAGCCTAGATGCCCATCGAGTGATGAATGGATAATGAAATGTGGTCCACGGACGTGATGGAATTTTATTAAGCTGTAAAGGAAAATGAAATTTGCAAGAATACGGAACTGGAAAATATACTAAATGAGACAATCCAGGCCCATGAAGACGAACGCCACATGTTCTGCCTTGTATGCAGATCCTAGCTTCCAATTTTGGGGTGTGTGTGTTGAATTTAGAGTGTGGAGGTCAGGAAGCAGGGGAGGGCCTGGGAGAAGGGGGAGGGGAGAGCCTGTGGTGGGGGCGAGGGAAAGATCGAATAATGAGAAATTGAGCGGGTGAGAAGTGACGTCACCACTAAGGTTACTCACTGGGACCCTAAGAAACTTGAAGGTCTCTGTGAGGGGATCAAAGGACACACAAGCCCCCGCCCACCAGTCTGCAAGGATGTGGCTTTCCGAGACCTCCAGGCAGAGGGCTTCTGTCCCATGGGTAAGTCCTTCCAGGTCTCCCTGCCCCCATGCCTTATCCCATCCATCTTACCTCCCAAATGTCAACATTGGGCCTCTAGAGCCCACAGCTGGTGGCAGCAGCAGGCAGAGCCTGGGCCTGAAATCCAGCCTGCTCCCAGAGGGCGACAGGCTGACCTGACAGTAATGAGTTCACCGTGTCTGAAGTGTGTCTCAGTCCCCCTGAGGCTCTGAGGTAATTACAAGGTGGTGTGTTATTAAACATGATTTATGGTTGCCGAAAGCTTTGGGTGGGGAGTTCAGGGGCAGACATATTGGGCTCCAGTTGAGATATTTGCCTGAGCTCACAGCTTGAGGTTGAACCTAACACCTGTGCCTATTTCCAGTGCCCTGCACTCCCCACCACCCTCACCCCTTCACCCCTACACCCATCCTGGTGCCCATATGCAACTTCCGTGGCTCGTCTCCATAACCCCTCTGAATGATGGTGGGGCTGACCAAATTACCACCCCTACACAGGAGGACTCTGAGGCCTAGGAGGGAAAGTGATTTGCCTCAAATCACTCAGCAGAGAGGGGCGGGCTCAAGGAAGCTGCAAGTGTCTGAGTTCCCCTGGGCAGTAACTCTCCTTGTGACTCTCTAATGAGACCAGGTCCTGCAGGAAAACAGACACCCTGCTCCTGTGATTAATTTCATGCCTCACTCAGTCTCTGTGGGAGTATCAGAAAGACTGGGAGCCCCTCCTGCCCCCCACACACCTGCAGAGACTGACTAGAACTGGCTGGGGCCACCAAGCAGGCACAGAGGCACTCCAGCAAATTGACAGAAGGTAGGGGATCTGTGGCTCATTATAATATTAAGTCACACCCCTGGGTAGAGATTTAAGATGCTAAGCAGTGCATGAAGTTTTATGAAGAACTACATGTAAAAGCCAGGGCATGAGTCAGGAAGCCTTTCCTATGCAATTGAGCTAGAAAAAAAATCCTACTATGTGCTATAAAAGTCTTGACCCTTTGTATGCATTGCTGTTTGAGCTACTAATTCTCTCTTTGCTCCATTGTATTCTTCCATTGTATTCATTCATTCATTTGTATGTGTATATGTATATGTGTATGTATGTATGCATGTTATATGATGTCTGTATGATGTATGTGGAGGTAGGGGTCACATACAACATGGGGTGCATGTGGAGGTCAGAGGGCAGCTTTATGGAGTCTTCTTCCATCTTTATGTGGGCTTGTAAAACGTTAATCTAATCAATCTTTATCAATAAAAAATTAGGAGTCAGGTATCAGGGTAAGAACCTGAAAGACCAGAGAAGCGGGGAGCAGCCACCGGTCACCTCCTATCTCTGCTGTTGCTCCTCCGCACAAAAAGGCCAAGATGATCTCTCCGCCCTGCTCACTCTTCCTGTCTCCTCTCGGCACCATGAGACACACAAGGGTGCGCTAACCAGGGGTAGGGGTGTTCTAGGATTCATGCATGAGAATTTCCCACTGGCTGGCTCCCCCCACCCACTGTGTCTCTGTGACCTGGTGCTGTGGGGTCATCTCTGTCCTCACCAAGACAGGTTTATCACGAGAGGTGCTCAGAGAGCACCATATAGATGAGAAAACCGGTCCCTAGAAGATGTTTCTTGAGATCTCGCCTATAGTAGATTGCAAAGTTGGGTCGTGAGGCCACAGAGTGGTTACAGAGTCTGAGCTCTTGGTGACAGAGCTGGGACTTTGCCCTGATCCAGGGGCTGGCATCCAGGCTTCTCTCTTCCCTCATGGTGAGCTTGGTCTATGAGAACATCTCACACTTCCCCCAAAGTGTCCAAACCCTCTCCCCTCTCTCTCTTTCACACACACACACACACACACACACACACACACACACACACGCACGCACGCACGCACGCACGCACGCACGCACGCACGCACGCGCAGTGAGGGAAGAAGCCCTGTAGTTGGATACAGCACAGAGGCCTCCACCGGCAGTCTCCGCCCTGGGGCTGGGTAGAAGCAAAGGTCAGACAGAGGAAGTGCAGCTGTCTAGGTCCAGAAAGAATTCAGAAGGAACAAGTGAAGGGCAGGACCTGCCACCTCCCTTCTCCTTCATCCAACCAGGGAGAATGGCCAGGACATCCTTTCTCGCATAGTGGGGTAGAGCTGGAGGAAGGACATGAGTAGGAAATACCACTCAGCTGAGTCTGTGGCCTGGCCATACTGGCCCCTGGTGTGCACAGGCTTGGGGCAGGACTGAGTTCTACCAACACCTCCCGCTTCCCCGACGCCTCTCCCTCCCAAGCACGATGCTTCTCTCTGCTTGATTAGAGTGTAATTGACTTAAGGCTGTCTGGTGGTTATTTCATATCTCCAAAGCACACTTTCACAGGAAGGTGAGCTCCAAAGAAACGCTGAGAGCCCGTGGAAATTAAATGTATTAACAAGTGGGAAGTGGACCTTGGCTAAAGGAGGGACCATGGCCTTTTTGACTAATCGCAACGTGATGGGTTGCCCGCAGGGAGTGAACGGATTTACATGGCAGTGTGAGAGTCTCTGTTTTATTTTACTGCTCTCAGTAGCTAAGGTGAAACTTCATTTCTGAACTCAGAGATGTTGCCAAAAGGGGTTTTCATGAAAGAACAAAGCAGGCTTGCACAGAAGACAGACTCCCCTGTCCCGAGGCATTCTCTCTTCTCCCTTAAAGGTCCTTGTTCCCCACGCTACCTGACTGCCTCTAAAACAGCCCTCAGCACCATGGCACCATGGATCTTCTGTGTGTGTGTGCGCTTGCACAGGGGGCAAGGGAACAAAACAGACCTTCCATATCTATAACATGGAAAAGGGAAGCCAGCTGGGATTCGGAGCCAGCAGAAGGGAGGCACTTCTTGATTCTAGAACATAGAGAAGAGGGTTGGGGGAAATAAAGAATGATTTCTGAAGTTTCTGAATGCCGGTGAGGGCCAAAGGCCAGAGAAATCTCTTGACACCTTAATTCCCTCCATTCAAATAAACATTTGACAATAGAAATAAGAGCACACGGAGCTGCCCTCAGCAGTGAATGTGCCCAGTGAGTGTGCTCAAGGCTCCACGCTTGATGTGCTTGAGTGTGTCCCTCTACATTCACCTGCTGGATGCTCCCACGGCTGCCCCCAACCCTCCACCCCCCTCTTGTCCCCACCACCCCAGATCATGCTAAGTAAGCAGTGAGGCCTTGCGGGAAGCAATGCAGTGCCGAAGGCATCCTGTTCATGCAGAGATTGGCAACTATAGCAGAGGTTAAAGGGCTTTTCCCATTTCACAGCCTCTGTCCCTTCTAGAGGGCACAACAAGACGCATCAGAGATCAAGCAAGCCCTCACCTAGCCCCAAACCTGCTGGTGCCTGGCATCTAGATTTTGAACTTCCTAGCCTCAGGAACTGTGATGATAAAGACATGCTGTTTCGGTGTCAGGGTAGCAGGGACAGGCCAAGTCACACAAATTACCTAGTTTACATGTCGCAACCGAGTGGTGAATGCCATTAGCATTTTCATGTCATAGAAGAAGGAACTAAGACCAGAGGTGAAGCCATTTGTCCTGTTACAGCTGCAACCACGGGCATCGAGTCCACTCTGCCCTCATGGTACCTCCCAATGAATAGTAGTACAACCTAACTTCTGCTTGCCTACCCCCAAGGATGGGGAGCTCACCACCTATCCAGGTAGCCGTTCTATCTCTAGGCCATTTTGGCTGCTAGGAAGTTCTTCCTTCGGACCTCATGGAAGACGATTAGTTCTCTTCCGCTCATCCCCAAGGCAATGCCTGTGTCTCTGAAGATAGCTCTCCCTTCTCTTGTCTCTGAAAGGCTTCTCCATTTCCCAGTTAGAGAGGATCTCATCCCTCCCAGACTAGCCTCAGACTCACTGTGTAGCCAAGGATTACTTTAGACTTCTGAGCAAGAACTTATGTCTCCGTGCTGGGATTAAAAGCACATACCACCATATTCCGTTTTAGAGCTTGTGGTGGTCTGAATAAAATGATCCCCATAGTTCCATAGGGAGTGGCACAATTAGGAAGTGTGGCCTTGTTGGATGAAGTTGTCGCCGGGGTGGGCTTTGAAGTCTCAGATGCTCAAGCTACTTCTAGTGGGTCACTGTCACTTCCTGCTGCCTGCTGACCCAAATGTAGAACTCTCCTTCAGCACCCTATCTATACCTGTACACTGCCCTGCTAAGTCCACATGATAATGAACTAAACCTCAGAACTGTAAGCCAGCCCCAATTAATGTTTCCCTTTATAACAGTTGCCATGGTCACGGTGTGTCTCCACAGCAATAAAACCCTAAGGACAGAAGTTGGTAGCAGGAGTGGGGTATTGCTGTGATAGGCCTGACCATGTTTTTATTTGGAGGAATGTAGACTTTGGGATTTTGGATTAGAAAAGCAGTTGAGCGCTTTAAGTGGGGTTTTATGGGCCATCCTAATAGGAACATGAAAGACAGTGGTGCTGAGGGAGATTTGAATTGTGGGGACCCAGCTCAAGAGGTTTCAGAGGAGAAGAATATTAATATGTGGCCTAGAGACTATTCTTGTGATAGTTTGTTGAAGAATATGGCTACTTTCTGCCCCTCCCAAAAAATCTGCCTAAGGTTAAATTGAAGAACTTTAGATTAATTGTGTTTGGAGAGGCGATTTCAAAACAGCCCAGTGTGGACTGTGTTACACAGTTATTAGTAGCCATGCTTGTGCAGATCTATAATGAAAAAGAATAGGTTGAACAAAGAAAGTTACAAACTGGACAATTTGAGAAGAAAAGGGGCACCGGGAAGTGGAACGGAGCTAAATTTTCTGTTCAAAAAGATAAAAAGATTGAAGAAAAGCCTGGTGCTAAGTGGAATCAAGGGAGGCGTTAACTCAGAAAAAGACCCCACCTGGCTAAGTTTCCAACTTGTGAAAAGGAATTAAAGGAAAGCTTAGGGCCAGGTGTGGTGGAGTACACCTTTAATCCCAGCACTTAGAAGGCAGAGACTGGTGATCTCTGAGTTTGAGACCAGCCTGGTTTAAAGATCGAGTTTCAGGACAGCCAAGCGTAGGCAGTGAAGGAAACAACAGAAAACAAAAAGCTGGTGAAGATGTACCTGAGCAAGATGGGTATCTTCCTGCCCCAGCAAGCAGCGGAACCTGGCTGCTGTGCCAAACGGTTCCACCTTTAGAGTCAAGGAGAGAAGAAAGGGGTTGTGGAATCTCCCTCCACAACTAAGGAAAGCCACTGAGGCCAGGCATGCGTCCGGGGTGTCCCTGAATGGAGGCCAAGACAGGCCATTGTATGAAGCTGGGACAGTGAAGCCTTGATTGAGTTGGAGACCCCCAAGATGTTGGAGATGTTAGAGCCATGGGGTACCTGCTGAGGAGAGCTGCTAACAGGGAGTGAAACCAGTTAAGAGAAAGAAGTGTGTTTGAGTCAACAAAGCTGAAAGGAGTTGGAGATCTGAAGAGCGCTTTGACATCAGACTTGGAAATGCAGAGTTTGAAGTTTTCCTAACTGGTCTTGCTTTGGTCCAGTATTTCCTCACTGTGCTTTTTCATTTTGATTTTACAGGGGATTGCAGTTAAGAGATTGTATGAATCTCAGAAGAGACTTTGAACTTTGGACTTTCACATAGTGCTGATGTGATAGACTATGGGGACTTTTGAAGTTATGTCAAATGAATTTTGCATTATGATCTGGCTACAAGCTTATGGGAGCCATGGGTGGAATGTGGTGATTTGAATAAAAATGGCCCCCATAAAGAGGGGTGCTATTAGAAGGTGTGGCCTTGTTAGAGGGGGTGTTCGCTAGGGGTGGGCTTTGAGGTCTCAGATTCTCAAACTGCCCAGTGAGTCACTGTCACTTCCTGCTGCCTGCTGACCTAGATGGAGAACTCTCAGCAATTTCTCCAGCACCGTGTCTGCCTGTGCACTGCCACACTTCCCTCATGATGTAATGAGCTAAACCTCTGAAACTGTAAGCAAGCCCCAATTAAATGTTTTCCTTTATAAGCGTTGCCATGGTCACGTTGTCTCTGCACAGCAACCCTAAGACAGGGCTCTTGAAGTCACGTGCATGCGGTGTGAATCCCTGCCAATCACATAGCAGCTCGGAGCCTCAATTTCCGCCCCCCCCCCATGCCCCCAACATATGGGGCTAGCCACAACCTCTCTGTGGCTGTTTTACTTTTAGGCCAGAACAAATCTTTAATAATAGTGACCCATATGCTCACCTGGCAAGGGTGTGTGCTTTCCCCAGCAATGGCAAGGAGGACACAGGAGGAGGGCAGAGCTTTTCAATGGCTGCAGTATATTTTTATCTTGACCTTGGACCAGTCCTCTGGGCCACCCTGTACTTTAATACAACTCTCTGCTTCTGTCTGGAGGAGGGAGGCTGACTCACTGCAAGCACCCCTCTGCACAGGTTTCCTCTGCATCCCTCCAGTCTTTCTACATATCCCTCTTTTTTTTTTTCTGTCTCACCTCCTTGAACTGGACTAGCTCTGAGGTCACCCTAGGTATGAACTCATTGATGTGTGAGCAGGTGACGGCATGGGACATGCATGGACTCTGGGGCTGGAACTGTGGTATGAGGAAGGGCCATTCTGGTTTTCTACCCTCCAGACCCTTTGTTCAGGCCAAGGTCAGCTGGATGGACCAGAAAACCCAGAGGTTGCTATGTTAACGAAGAAAATATTCTTTTCTTTGGTGAGTCCTGACTGTCCTAAGCCATATTTCAAGCAAGGTCTATGGGCTTCTGGGTCTGTGGCCCGCCTCGTGCTTTTCTGCTCCTGGAGGCAGAGGGAGCTCTGACCTTTTGACTTTGCTGGCAAATAGGCTCCTAGGTTCTGCAGAGAGACTCAGAGGTCCTGAGAACAGAGTGCCAGGAGTCAGTGTGTGGGGAGTGGGGTGGGGGGATGGAGGGTCCTCCACTAAGGATCGGCAACCTGATCTCTCTCTGCTATCCCCACAAGCTAGATGACCTCAGGCAAGCCGCTTGACTCTCTAGCCTCAGTTTCCCCCATCTGCCTGGTTTCCACAAGAGTTGATGAGCTCAGTACTCACAAAGGTGCTGGGCACAGTGCTCAGCTTGGTGTAAGCGGTTGGAGTTGGACCTGAGCCACTAGGAGATGGGAAGGCCTGAAGGTGGACCTGGGGTTTTGAGGCCACCCCTACCCCTCCTCCTCCCCGCCCTCCTGTTGTAGAGTTCACTTTAGTCCGTGTTGTATGGCTGTAACCAACACCTGAGACCAGATCATTGATAAAAAACAGAAGCTTAATTTAGCACTGGTTTTAGAGGCTGGGAAGCCCAAGGGCATGGTGCCAGCACCTGCTGGGGACCTTCATGCTGTGATCTAACATGGCACAGATCATCATGTGACCAGCACTAATGTCTAGGGGCAGTGCTGTGACAATATCACCTAGCTTGAACTATCCCAATCAAAACATATGAATTTGGGGGTTAAGCCTCCCACATGTGAACTTTATGTGTTTATGTGTTAGTGTGCATGTCCGTGCATGCAGATGCATGTGCACATGATGCCTGTGTGCCTGGAGGCCAGAAGACAGCCCTGGCTGTCATTACTCAGACACCGTCCAACTTGTTTGTGCTTTTGTATAGCGTTACACTTTATCACTTTAGTTTTGTGTTGATGTGTCTGTAGGTGTGCTTGCTGTGTGCTTCCGTGGAGGACAGAGGACAGTTGTCAGGAAGTGGTTCTCCCCTTCCACCACATGGGTCCTAGAGCTCCAACTCAGGTCATCGTGCTTGGGGACAAGCACTGTGGCCACTAAATCAAATCAGCAGGCCCCAGCTTGTTTTTGGAGACAGAGTTTCTTCCTGGCCAGGAGATCACCAAGTAGGCTAGGCTGGACAGCAAGCTCCAGGGACCCGAGGCTCTCTGTCTCTCTAGCACAGAGCCAGCTTCCCAGCCCCTAGCATGGGAACTTTTAAGTGTGACATCCTCACACAGAAGCAGAGGCTAAATCCCCGCTTCTCTTATCTAACAGTGAGTTTGAGCCCTCCACCAGCACTCCAGGACCTTGGCACTGAAAAGAGCATGCATCACAGGGACAACTGTGACCGCGGATGCAGTCAGCCCCCCACCCCTGATCCCACTTCTGCCTCACTATAGATGAGTGCATTTGCAAGGTGTCTGATGGCTGCCAGTCCCTCTGAGGATCATTGTGTCTTCCCTGTAACGACTTCATTTGCCTGACATCAGCCCCTGCTCTTGGGTTAATGTGTTCAACGTAATGTGGCATTTGTTCTCAGTTAGGAAACTCCCAAGGGAGCATCTTGCTCCTGACGGACAGATTAAGGCTGGACTTGAACATGCTGACTAAGGCAGCGACTCTCACTAGCTGTGGTGGCTGCTTCGGATATGGACTGTGTGAGAATAAATTTGCGTAAAACGGCTAATTTCTTGGGGGAAGACCTGGGGTCCTCATGGGACTCTGTGATTTCTGCTCCATTTGTCTCCCTATTCCCTCCCCTAGCCCAGTCCCAGCTCCACAGATAAGAAAGGCCAAGGCCAGTGGGCAATGTGGACAGAGCATGCCTGGCAGCGGGCAGCAGCAGAGGCCAGTGCGTGTGGCAATTTTGGGGAGGCATGAACAAACACCCATCTACCTCAGACAGGGTGCTGGTGCTGGACCTAAGAAACAGTTCTAACTGAGGCTGGCTGGTGGTGCACAGAATTTACTGGGCTCACTTGTAGGGATATGGGTTAGGGATTACTCACAGGAGTGTGAGTGACCCCTAAACATCTATATCACTGCAAAGTTCCACACCGGTATGGTGGACAACCTCCCTAAATCTGCACAGGTAGATCCCCCTCTTCAACGGCTTACTCTTCTACTTCCTGTATGCTTAGTGCTTGCTAAGGGAGTTATTGAACTCTCAGGTGAGGGTCTAATGTCCTGCCGTGATCACCCCCTCCTTCTGTGCGCTCAGGTCCCTCCCCCCATTAAGATGCTAGTATTGCTGTGAGTGGGCAGCTATCTTGCTGACCTTGTCGAATGTCAACAGGCCTGGTCTTGAGGGGCTCTTGCATAGTCACAGCTGCTCTGAGTATGAGGGGGAGAGCAATCATAGTTGCTGACAGAATCCCACGGCACAGGGAAGTGCTCCTATGGCAGCAGAGACAGCAGGGCAGGCGAGGATTCTGGGCCCCTCTCTGTCATTTACCAACTCTGTGGGCTTCTCTGTTTTGTCCCCAACTCATGCCTGCCACCCTCATAGTTGTCATTTGATGATCAAGAAGAGAACAACCATGGTGCCTGATAGCTCACAGGATCTGATGGTGTCCGGGAGCAGAGATATCCAAGATCCCAAACACATTGTGGGGTGAGCAGTGGTCAGTGACCCCCAACCCGGTCACCATGGATGACATACCTGTAGGCCAATCTTTGTGTCTCCACTAGTGGGTCCCCTCATATCAGCGCCACATCAGGGGCACTGTGGAAGTTTGGCTGAGATGCCCCCCACAGGCTCAGGTATGTGTTGGAGGTGCTATTTGTGGAGATTTAAGAGGTACAGCCTTGCCAACTCACTCTGCCAGTGATGTCAGCTGGTTTTCTTTTGTCCACAGGCAGGGAAGGGGCAAGGCAGGACACAGAGGCAGACTGAGCTGGGAATCAGGGAGACCTGATTGGGCATTCCTGCTGATAATCAGGGCAAGAAATGATGGGAGATGATAAGGGGGCCTCCACTTAGATCATGAGTGTCTTTTCAGAGGTGCTCAACACAGCACCCTAGTGCACAGCAAGCTGCACAGTAGATTGTTTGGCAGCTCATGAGATGTGCTGAGGCTTTTGAAATGGAACTTCAGCCTCCCAAAAGAGCATCTATTGGTCCAGCAGCAGTAACCGGTCTCTCCAGGACTGAAAAAGGTAAACTCTAGTTGCAAAGAGAGTTTTCTAGTAGGTGCTAGCCCAGGAGGGAAGGTCTCTAGAGATGTGGTGAAAGAGGGGGCTTAAATACTGACTAATCATTAACCTTTCCTGCTTTAGCACGTGTTCACACACTAAGACTATTTGAAGGGAAGCGAGGCTTCTGCCTGCTCATGGTGGATCACCCCGCAATCCCAGCATGCAGAAGACAGAGGCAGGTGATGTGGGATGTCCTTCTGTATATATGTTGCTTTTATTGGTTAATGAATAAAGTTGTTTGGTCAATGGTTTAGCAGAGTAAAGCCAGGTGGGATAGCTGAACAGAGATAAAGGGAGAGAGTAGGTGGAGTCAAGGAGATTCCATGCAGGAGGAAAAGGACACCAGAATCTTACTGGTAAGCCACAGCCTCGTGGCGATACACAGATTAATAGAAATGGGTTAATTCAAGTAGTAAGAGCTAACTAAGAATATGCCTGAGCCATTGGCCAAACGGTGATATAATTGATATGGTTTCTGGGTGATTATTCGGGTCTGGGCAGCCAGGAAACAAAAGGCTCTGTTTATAAATGGTGACCCATGTGGGGCAACTACATCCACATAAAACCTGAGAGAGCTGGGAAGGGATGCTAGACATAAAGGAACAGTGTTATACACGACTTCTTGTTAAAACGTTTTCTCTGGTGAGCTCTGTTTGCTAGAGGCAAGCGCATCTCCTTTAAGAGAGACTTCCTAATTCAGTGTTAGCAGCAAAAACCTTGCAGTTCTTCAAAGAGGCTCTACCAAACACTTAAATGGTGTTTATGAGTAACCACCGGCATGCTTCTTGGTGGTGGCCCGGACCTAGAAACTTCACTGAGTTGTGTTAAAAAAACATTCTGCCAGTATCTCCACCAGGAAGCTAAACTCTCAGAAAGTCCAGGAGTGGGGCGACTCCAGCTGCCAAAGCTGTGTCTTTAATCCTAGCTTAACAAATTAAAGACTCATGTAGTCAGAAAAAGAGAGATATACAGTAAAGACAGATTCAGACGAAAAAACTTCTAAACAGTTTACAGTGTGTTTAAAAATGTATGTAGACTTGGAAGAGAAAGGCCTTCAAAAAGAAAAAGAAAAGGAAAGAGAGTAGTTAGAATGTGGTCGCACCTGACTTTAATCCCAGCACTTGTGAGGTGGAGGCAGGTGGATCTCGGTGAGTTCAAGTGCAGCCTGGTCTACAGAGTGAGTTCCAGGACAGCCAAAAATACACAGAGAAACCCTGTCTCAAAAAGTCAAAAATTAAAAATAAAATTAAAAGAAATAGAGTAAAAAAAAATTAAAGCCACGTAAAGATGGAAAATACACAGAGAGTCTGGATCCTGTATGTTATTTTGCTGTCTCTGAATTGTTTGACTGAGGAAGGAGCAACAGCTGCTAAAAGACATTTGATTATAAATGCTGCTGGATTAATCCAACCTATGTATTTTGGAAAAAATGCCTTGACTTGAAATTTTAAGTCAAAAGATACATTACTTTAGAGAAGAGGTTTTGGTTTTGTTTCCACAGAAAATGAGAAGCTGTGGTTTCATTCTGGGTTAAGAAAAATCAGGTTTGATTGAGAAAGACTCCCTGAGATCTCCAATAGGAGTGGATGGTCCAGATGATCCAATATTTCAGAGCACCTCTGCTGCAGTTTCCTCTGAGTTCTACATCCAGAACAGTTTAAGACTGCTGACTGAGATGATCCAGCCTCACAGAATACTCCCTCCAGTCAGGATTTGACTATAATCCTAAATTTTCTTTGGGTCCTCATAAGATTATCAGCATCCCCAATCAGCAGGAAGTAGCCTGGAAAACTATGCCCACACTCCCAAAAAAATGGATGCTTGTCTTTGTTTAGGATGTTGGTTACAAGTTATGGATAATGATCAAGAAAAAAGTTAAGCAAAAGGAATTAGATTCAAGTTTCTTGTTTTGAAAAGAAAAAAAAAGGGAACACAGATACGATGGGATAAAAGGGTAGATTATTGAATCTACTTGGAAAAAAAGGGAAGATAAAGATATGATAAAATAAAAAGGTAGATTATTGAATCTACTTTTAAAAAGCAACTACTGGTTTTAAATGTTTCACATTAGATTGAAATTTTGAATATTGTATACAAATTTGAGATTAATTTTGTTAAAACATGTTATACATACATTTCTAATCTTGTTCAACATATTGTATCTATACAACTCATTTAACAATGTAATGCATTTTTCTAGTCCTTGGAAATTATTATTATCAACTGTTTAGGACAATAAGGAAATACAGGTTAGTAGTTAATCACCCAGTATAATTGAACTTGTAGTTACATTAGGTATGTTTTCAAGGTCAAACAAAGATATATTTTAGATAGACAGATCATCTTTAAGTACTTCAGAGTTCTACAGAATATGGCATTTAAAATGTTGTAATAACCTAGGTTCTTCCTTTTTATGACAATAAGACATGTCTGCTCCTGGCAGCACCAATCTACTTCAGAGAAGATAATGGGCATCGAAGAAACTCCACATGGAATTTACTTTCATTGTGGCAAAAGTAAGCCACTGGGCAAGAAAATGCCCTTGCCTTAACTGCTCACAGTATGCTGTCCTAATTGGACAAGCAGGACACAAAATATCCTGCCTCATAGAAAAGTCTGTCAGATATGCTAGGCCTGTAGGCCGAAGATGGATACCCCAACGTTACAGAGGAAACTTGGTGACTGTCCAGGTAGCCAGCTGTTTCTGTCATTTCTCATATTTTTTTTGGAAGTCACTTGCTCACATTTCTTGCTTACTTAGATAATATTGTATCTGTCTGGGGTCTTTGATGGAGTTGAAGACTAGATAGCTATAATTATAGCTTTCCTTAGTTATGATAAAAGATAAATTAGATATAAAACTTTAGACTTACAAAGATTGGTTAGATGATAGAGTATTTTCCTTAGTTTGCCAAATGTAAATGGATTAAATATTGTAACTATAATTCTTGATTAATAACTATTTTGTATATGTAATTTTACTATGTTAAAGTTAAAATCTTCCTTTTTATTTAGACAGAAAAGGGAAAGTGATGTGGGATGTCCTTCTGTATATGTGTTTCTTTTATTGGCTAATGAGTAAAGCTGTTTTGGCCAATGGCTTAGCAGAGTAAAGCCAGGCAAGAAATCTGAACAGAGATAAATAGAGAGGGTAGGTGGAGTCAAGGAGACAACATGTAGCTGCCAGAGCAAAAAGATGCCAGAATCTTACCGGTAAGCCACAGCCTCATGGCAACACACAGATTAATAGAAATGGGCTAATTTCAGATGTAAGAGCTAGCTAGAAATATGTCTGAGCCATTGGCCAAACAGTGTTGTAATTAATATAGTTTCTGTGTGATTATTTGGGTCTGGGCAGCCAGGAAACAAAAGTGCAGACTCTGTTTACAGGTAGGAAGTTCAGGAGTTCAAGGCCATCCTCAGTTCAAAGCAGCCTTTGAACATGGGACCCTGTCTCAAACAAACAGAAAACAAACGAAGGAAAGAAGGTTGGTTTCTTTCTCATTTAAAAAACTGTTAAGTTCAACATTGATGTACAAGGACAGGAGTTCTCCAGGCCAACGTGCTCCCCTGCAGTGCTCTCTAGATGGGATTAGGTCTGAGCACATCAATAGTACACTATGATCACTCAGGTAAAAGATCACACGCATCTCTTCAAGAGGGAAACTGACAGCCACTTTGGATCAGCAAATGTGCCTTTTAAGTATGTGTGTTGGGGCAGAGCAGGAGGGGGGACGTCGGAAATGAGAAGGCTCCCCAGGGCAAATGAGTTTGAACTTTCAAAGGCAGCAGCATCCAGCCTGTTGGCTTTGTTCTAGCAAAGACTTTGTAGGCAAGGTCAGACATCCCAGCCCATCTACCTCATACCGCCAACACAGGATGAAAGAGGGGGCTGGTTTCACATGGACTCTTTAGAAGGGATCTGATTGACCTTGATCCTATGGCAGCCCTTGTCTGGGCCTCAGTTTCCCCAGTGCATAAAGCAAAGCCAACATGCCAGTTGGTGGCTGTGGACCCTTCAGAGTAGAAGGTTGGGGTTCAAGTGCAGCCAGATGAATGATGAGAGATTTTCAGAGAGGAGAAAGGGCTGTTCCTGATGAGTTTGCTGGTGTTCAAAGTATGGCCTTGACCACATTAGTCCAAGACCAACTTCCAACCACCAGCTGCCACATTTTCTCCCCTGGGAACTTTATCTGATCTCTACGCCCGTCACTCTACTGCTCTGTGTGTCTGGACTTAGAGCCTGGGAATGGATACTTTTCTGCTGGGAGTAGCTCCCAATCCGTGGCAAAGGGCAGGTGGTGTGTAGTGCCCACCCCATAAAGTTCTGTCGGCCATGGTGAAGCTGCGCCTGCAGCAGGGTCCCCAGAACCAATTCCTAATAGAACCTTCACTACAGCCCACCACCCCTCCTTTCCACACCCCAACTTTTCTTCCCCGCCCAACCAGAGGCAAACTTTGATCTTGTTTCAGGTTCTATCCATGAGCAGTGGGCGGGGGGGGGGGGGCGAGGGGAGATGCTGCGGACTTCATGAGCTAGCAGAGAAAAGGTAGAGAAGGCGTCACCACTCTGGCTGAGTCTGTTATGACTTGTCACTGTGATGAAATGCCTGACCAGACAACTGAAGGAGGGAAGGAAAGAAGGAAGGAGGAAGGGAGAGAGAGGGAGGAAGGGAGGAAGGAAGGGAGGGAGGAAGGGAGGGAGGGAGGGAGGGAGGGAGGGAGGGAGGGAAGCAGGGAGGGAGGGAAAGCTGGCTTGGGCACAGAGTTGGAGGTTACAGCCCACTGTGGTGTTGAAGGCATGGCAACAGCTGTGTGGGGCGGATGATCATATCGAATCTGCGTTGGTAGGCAGAGATTCATGAATAATGCTGGTACCCACTTCACTTACTCCTTCTATTTAAAGCCCATGGGAAGGTGCTGCCCACTTTTAAGGTGGATCTACCCACCTCAATTAATCCAATCTAGAAAATCTCTCATAGGTATGCCCAGGGTTTATGTCCTGGGTGATTTCCGATCCTGTCATCGTGACTGCTAGCATTAGTCATAGTCATCACAGGCGGCATTCTCTCGCTTGCCCTCGGCTCTTGTACCAGCATGGTATCAATGCCTTGTGCGCTGTCACTGCAGGCTTCCCTTCCTCTGAGGTTTAAAAAGGAAGTGTGCAGAAGAAGGAGAGAGAAACCCGAGTCAGTGCAATGCCCAGAGCATGCTGGGAGGGCCAGAGACGGGAATCGCTGTAGACACGCCACCTTCAGAGCATAATGACAGAGTTGCTGTGGCCAGTGCACTGTGATTCAGGGACTTCCTGAATGAACCAAGGGGAAGGGAATGAAATTATGAATGAGGTGAGGTGAACAATGCTCAGGGATGAATGAGCCGGAGGAGAAGGGAGTCTGAAAGAATAACCCAGTGAAAAGCTGAGCACACAGACTGACAACGGGAAGGATAATCAATGAATGAGGGAGTTAGCAAGAGAGTGAGTGAGAAATGGGACTGGGGATGAGTTACGCTGTGACACAGGGGACGAATTAACAGACTGAATGAGCTTGCGGACAAACAGTCAAAATAACAGCCAAGTGCAAAGGAGACTGGAGAGGCCACGATGGCTATGGAAACGGAAGGCGCTGAAGAACGAATCATTCCACAGACCCACGAATGGATAACTGGTGGTGTACTCTGTGTGAACACGAAGGGAAGGAACTCGCAGGGCAGGGCGGGAGCCTCCAAACCAGGAAAGTTCACACTCAGCACAGATCCTGAGCCCCCTTCTCCTCTCCATGAGGTGCTTCCTCCTGACTTGGGAGTGAAGGACGGGTGGAAGCCAACATTGGAGTCACCCAAGGAGACTGGGGGCAAAGCTCAGATCTGGGGACTCATATGACCCGCATCCTAGGACATCAGTTACTCCCCACCTAGGCCTTGGTCACCTCTTCTGTGATGTGAGGGTGGCCCCAGATTGCCAGACTCACAGCCTATCAGGAGAATTCATTTTCACCACGCCTGGGTCAGGTGTCTGCTTGTCACATCCATTGCCCACAAAGGCCATGGCTGCCTCCACCTCTCTGCTGTGACCTTGGTGTTTGCGATGGTCAGTTTTGACTATCGACTTGAATCACCCCAGGAAGTGTGTCTCAATGAGGCGCTGTTTACAGTGGGGTGGTTTTGGTCACCGGGTTTCACCCTAAGACGGGAATGGAAGGAAAATGCTAGAACGGAGAACAGCCTCACTTGGTGACCCAAGTCTGGGAATGCTACAGAGCACAGGAGCAGAGGCTGCCTATACAGGGGGCACAGGTGAGAGGACGTGAGAGTGGTATAAACCCTGGGGAACCCCCCAGAAAGATCGAGTGATGAAAATGGAGACAATATCCCACAGGCTGTAGCTGGCCTCACTCAGGTGAGTCTCGGTCTCGACAGTCAGAAGAGAGAGGACCTGCCACCTCCGGGGACACTACCTCAGGACTTTGGAGCAGCTCTCCACCTCAGTGCCCAAGTTACAAGCGACTGAGAGAGGGTGGAGGGTGGAGCCTTGCTGGTCCATGGATTGGAAAGGAAAGATCTGCTTCGTAACAGCACACTGTGGATATTATTGTTAAGTTAGTTAGTTAGTTAGTTAGTTAGTTAGTTAGTTAGTTAGTTAGTTAGTGCATGATAGAAGGCAGGACTTGTATGTACATGTTTGTGTATGTGTGTATGAATGTGTGTATGTGTGTATGCATGTGTGTGGTGTGAGATGGATGGCAGGGCTTGTGTATAGGGGTATGTGGGTGTGTGTGCGTGCATGCGTGTGTGTGATGGAAGGCAGGACTTGTGTATAGGGATGTGTGTGTGTGTGCGCGCGTGCGCGCGCACGATGGAAGGCAGGACTTCTCTGTGTGTGTATGGGATTGGATGGGAATCTCGGGTGTTTTCCCAGTTTCCTACTTTGTTTGAGACAACCCCTCCCATCATATACCTATGCACATACCAATCTAGCCGGCCCACAAACTTATAGACTCCCTTGTTCTGCCTCCCATCTCTCCATAGGAGCCCATGGATAAAGCAGGACCACTCAGAAGAGGAGTGTGGCTCCCTGAGGAGCAAGGGAGCAGGCTCAGACCCCTCTGGAAACTCCACCTGAGTCTGTGGACACAGGAAATTCCAGAGTCACCTCTGAAGAACATGCCCCCATGGCAGAGACCAGTAGATACTGGACGTCAACCAAGCCTGTGTCTCCAGAGGAGCTGAATCTCCTGCAAGCAAGACCCACTCCCCATGTGGGAGTCTCTTTGATTCCTTCTTAATGAAGAACACATTTCTTCTGAGCTGAAATTATATTGTCAGCAGTTAATTATCACTTGTTAAACAAGAGTGTGCCCGGATTGAGGGTTTAATTCCCATGGAGGTTTGCAAAAAGCCTCCGTTCTGTTATTTGTGAGGGCTCTCTCGGAAAGAGGTGCTCACTCCATGCTGGAAATGGAGCTGGTTTAATGTAGATTTTAAAAATAAACAGGTTTCCTTGGCATCAGCGCAGGCTCCTCCCAAGTAACAGGGAAGCCTGCTATATAGTTAAAGCTGAGAAAATGGGGATGGGGGCTGACTCCGTACATCCCTGAGAAACTTAAGGAGCCTGCGTCTGGGTGAGACAGGGACCCTGACAGACATGCTCATCCCCCTCTCTTGGGTTCCATCTAGATTCTCTGAGTCTCTGCAGTTGGTGGCCTTGGCTATTCACCCTTCAACTGTGCCCCTCCCCCTGTCTTCACATCCCATACCCTTGAGTCAGAGGCCAGGGAAGGTGATGTTCCATACAGACCTGGGCCCAAATTCTGCTTCAGCCACTGACTCGCTGGTTCCCTGGGCACATCCTTAATGCCGTGTGTCCATATTTGTCACCAGGGCCAACTCCTGCCTTACATGCTGACACACGTGAAACAGAGATGCTCAGAGCAGTGAGACCACGTGGCAGGTTCTGTGTAGAGGGTGGCTGCCATTATAAATGACAGTAGCACTAATGGGCACAGTATTCAAACAGTTCCCTGATCAGGCAGGGAATTCCTTACTGGGGACGGAGATGGGGAAAAGTCACATGTGTCTGTGAACGCCCCTAATAGCTGCTTAGAAAATGATGGCTTGCTTTCCAGCCATGCCTTGATGTTGTAATTTGGATGTGGTTTGCTTCCTCTCCCTCTTCTCATCCCCATCCCCAACAGGTGCATGCATTAAAAGGCCTTGGTCCCCAAGTTGGGGGAGGGAAGGTACTAGGAGGTCTTCAGGGTGATAGCACTGAGAGATGGTTGGACCTTTAAGAAGTGGAGCCTAGTGGGAAGCCTTGGCATCACAGGAGACTTGCCCCTGAAAGAGATAAAGGGAAGACTGATCTATAAAGCAAGCTGGCTCCTCCCCTCTCTCCTTCCCTACTTCCTTTCCAGGTGTGTGATTTCCTCCCTCCCAGGCTCTATCATCTGCCATGGTCCTCACCAGAAGAGGCACCATGCTGATCTTTCAGCCTCCCAGCCAGCTAAATAAAACTCTTTCTAGGTGTCAAGATCACTCTATGGGTCAAAGTGCTTGGTACCAAGCCTGATGACCAGGGTTTGACCCTCAGAACCCACAACAGATGGAGAGACCCATCTCAGTCTCTTCCTAAATAGCCTGTGTCAGTCCTCTCGCTACAGTGCTGGGAGCTGGAAGCCCTATGGCGGCAGGAAGTACTATGGGGGCAGGAAGTACTATGGCGGCAGGAAGTACTATGGCGGCAGGAAGTACTATGGCAGCGTTTCCTGGGCATGAGGAAGGGTTTAGAGAGAATTCATGAGCAGATGTCAATTAATATCAAGTGGTTGGCTTAGAAAAAAGTAGCACTGTTGACAGTGTGGAGCCAAGGACATGACTTGAAGGTTGAGGATCCAGAAAGAACAGCAGGGTGTGGAGTGAGCGCTGCATCAGCCCCTGTTGGCCTGGGCCACCCATCCCTCCCTCCATCTCCAGCTTTACGTGGCCCTGAGAGAGTCTTAGCTGCCATTCTCCCCTTTGTCAGTTGAGAAATGGCGTCTTTGATCCTTGTAAGTGGAGGCTTGCTATCGGCCCTGCCTCATCTCTCTGAAGGTCCTCATGAAATCATGCTGCCAAGAAAATGCTGTCTCCCAATTATGCAAAAAGACAAGGGACGAAATGACGGTGCTGAGGAGGCAAGGGGAAGAGAGCAGGCTCCAGCACGATTATCAGGGACAGCCATTTGGTTGCCATTTAGCTCACAGTCCATTCGTTTCCTAATGTCCCTTCTCGCTGACTCCTGCATGTATGGGGAGGACAGCCAGGGCTTATTACTTCCCTGTCTAGCGCTATGGCCCCTAGCCCTACAAGAATCCTACCCAGGAAAATGAGGCCAGCGACAGAGAAAATTAAGATTGTTTATGGTAACCCGCCATGCTCAGAAGAACTTTCTGCTGTGGCTGTGGACAGAGAGCAGGGCCAAACTGAAAGAAGGGAGGAGCTAGATCAATCAGGGTGACTTTCTTCCTTAGTGAGGGACCTGATCACTGAGACCACTGTTGTCCATCCTTGGCTGCTGCTGAAGATGGGTGCATCCTCCAGCCCATTCTGATGGGCTACTCACTCTGGCCCACATGCCTGTCCCCGCTACCCACTTCCTCTCACAGGGGCCTCTTCCTTTCCCCTTCTGGTCTCAGCAGGCCCAGACAGATGAAGGTTCCCCATGAATGAAACGAGAACGTGACCAATCCAAGGTATGGTAGAGGGGAAGGTTATAATTGTAGATATGATAGAGAGAACATCCAGAGGCATCTGGAAGCCTCCAGAGTAGGGAGACAAAGTCATGAACTAAATAAGATCAGCAGACTGAACCGGGCCATGAGAGGAGAGGGGGAAGAGTGAGAGAGGAAGGGAAGAGAGAGGGAGTCAAAAAGACCAAGAGAGAGGACTAAGAACGAGGACCGAGAGCAAGGGGTACAAGTGGACCAAGAGAGTGCATAGTTGAAATGGTAGGGATACACACACACACACACACACACACACACACACATAAGAAACTGAGGAAGGGAAGACCATGAGTTGTTTAGGGTAGGGGTGGGGTGAGGAGAGCTGAGGGTAGCCAGGATGCCAGCATGGACTGTGTAACAGGTACTTGCTGAGCGAGCCTGGAGGCCAAGCATGAACTTTAGTATGCTGATGGGCACCTCAGTAGTTAGCCATTTGTTCTGAGTTTCTTTTGGACCCGATTCCCATTACATGTATTTGTGGGTACTAAGTCTAGAACCCAGTAACGAAAGTCAGTGCATCTCCGGGGACTTCAGCTGAGTAAGACTCTCACCATTAAAGTGATCGCTGCCAGCGAATCCCATACATTACAAGAGGACCAACTGGGACATGCCCGGGGCAGGGGTGTGGAAAGTCACGTGGACTTCTTGGGAAAAACCTGAAACTCCATACCCTACTCAAGGCAGCCCAGAGAGATGCCTGGAAAACACTCCAGGCAGAGGGAACAGCATGTGCTCAGAGGTTTGGCCATCAGAAAAGTTTGGTATGACCAGTCGGTTCATACATAGCAGAGACCCGGGCCTCAGAGGGGCACCAGCTAGACTATACAACCTCAACACCAGACAAGGAGAACATCTGGATTTATTCCAAGCACCACAGGAAGCAAACAAGGTGCTAGATGAGCCTTTAGGGTCCCCCTTGTTGGTCATGAAGGCATTGAAACAGCAGTGGGCATTGAGTTGGCAACACAGAAAGGAGTGTGACATCAAGCATGGTGGCCTCACTTCAGGGGGCAAGGAAAGGGGTCAGAGTAATATTCCTGGGGTATGATGTTGATGACTGGTGGCTAGTGAGCTTGGGGTCGGGGGAGAGTAGCAGAGAGAAGCCGCAGGCCTCTGGTCAAGGCAAAGGAGTGATGGAAGATTGACTGGAAACGTCACCTCGGCGATGGGAAAAGCCCGGGAAGATGGTAAGCTGGTGGTCCTTCAGGCTGGGAATGTGAAAGCAGGAATGGAAATAGCTAACCAGAATCTGTTGGGAAAAACACAGGTGGCAAGTCCAACCCCAGCCTGCATGGCCCGCCTCTCTCCAGAACCTTCACCAGCTTGGGGCCCTGTTCCCCAGCACAGAGGTCTCCTGGCAGCTGAGCCCTGCTTAGGACAGGGAAGTCTTTGCCACTTCTATAGACTCCAGTGTTCCTGCTGAATAGGAGGTTCGGTTTCTGCAGGGGGTGATGTCTGTGGGTCCTGATGGTGAGCTGACCAGGAAGAGGAGGCAGTGGGAGCTGGCCAGGGAGGGCAACTGCCCCCAGCTTTGCTAGCTACACAAGCTCAGCACACAGGCTCCATAGAGGGAGCATAAAATCCTCTGAGACCCCATGTACCTCCCTCCCCGCCAGCCATACTCTCAGCCCCACCATGGTGTGAGGATGTCCTCTGATACTTCTGGACATCTTCATGCCCTTCTTGGAATAGTGTCAGATATTTATGTGATCCAGGTCAGGAGATGCCGGGGCATCTGATGAGATGGGAACCTGACAGAGTCTGTCTATCTATGAGATTGGAGGTGATCAGCTTGCTGGACAAAGCCTGGGCAGGAACTGCAGACCTGTGTCCAGCAAGGGAGAGGGGACGGAGGAGGCAGGGGGACGACGAGGTGGGCTGACAGGCAAGAGGGGTCGAGACCACAGGACAGGGCTGCAGTCAGCAGATTGTGCCTGAGTGAGGCTGGAGCCTGGGACCTAAGTCTCATTAGGATCAATCTGGCTGCTGAGGGAGGAGAGGGCAGAACTAGGGCTAGGACAAGGTAGGAGGAAAGGCAGCCACCAGCCAGGAGGCCACTGTGAGAGTCCAAACACGAAGACAGTGGGGACGGGACAGGAGGCTGGAGACCTGAAGAAGATCACAGACCTCAGTTTATGTTGAAGTCATAGAGGGCTGTGCCCTCCCAGAATAGCTGGCATTCGCGTTTAAAGGCTCAGACAGTTTTGCTATCTCCTTATAGCAGATTCAAGGATGAAAGTCACAGTGATGTTACTTATGAAAGATAAACAGCTGGGGCCATCCAAGCTTTAACACTAGGAATTTAGGCAAAGTGTGGGCCACTCTACAATTCCCAGAGCATATCAGGGGACAGGAGCGGATCATAGTGGAACTTGGGATCAGAAGCCCATCTGAATCTGTGCATATGGAGGGTGTAGTTGGGGTCACTAGAATCCAAGGCTCCTTCAGGTATACAGGACAGGTGTCCCCTCAGCCTTCACCTCAGGCTTGGCCAGTGGGATGAAGTGGAGTGTCCCCCTCAGGTAGGAACACCTTGGAGCCAGACCGAACACCATGCTTCCATCTTTCTTCTCCATAGCAGACTGCAGATGCACTCACCAAGATGGGACACCTCCGTCAGAGAGCTTCCCTGTGAGGAACCAGTCCTTCCCTGCTGACCACAGACACAAGCAACAAGATCATCAAGTGACCCTGTTTCTAGAGACAGGGAGACTATCGCCTCAGCCCATCTTATCCGAATGCTTGTGTTGTACGCCTTGCAAATCCACCAGCCACCTTGTCTCTGCCAGGATCTGCCATTTGTGCCACACCCCCCCAGTTATCCGCCTGTTGTTCAAGCCAGTCCCCGGCTTGGTGCTTAATCTGGCGCCATTCTAACGCGTTCCCTCCTCCCACGGGAACTCAGTGCCTCACCATCTCCAGGCTGGACAGCCACTCTCCCGCGTTCTAACAGGGGAGAGCGATGCCCGTGATTTGCACACATCCTGCATGTTCCGAGCGTTTTACAAGACGTGTGCATCGCTCACATAAAATGACATCTCAGAGTTACTAACAAGAGCACCTCGCTGGCCCAGCTGTGCTCCCAGTGGGCAGTGCTAGCCACTGCAGCCCTTCCTCCTCTTAGGCTCCTGCGATGTTCGGGCCTCTGTCCTGCCCCATTAGCTCTTTGTTATAGATTGTTTGTCCTCTAATTGTCTGCCCCGCATAATTTAGCACAGCCATGCTGTGTCTGTTCCCAAATGTGCAATTTAGTGTCTTTGGCCTCAGTGTCTTGGACTCTAAGGTGGAGGCGGAAACGGGGGTTTCAGAGGCACCCTTCAAGAAGCGCCCCCCTCAGGTGGAAATAGTAACTGTTAGCCCTGGGTGGGATCTTCCAGGGGCAGGGTTCCTCCCTAGGCACCTCACACAGCTATGTCAGCAGAAGTCCGTGCTGTGGCTGTCCTGTCCACCCACCCACTATGCTACAGATTAAGATGCTGAAGTTCAGAACCAAGCAGTGGTGGTGCACATGTTTAATCCCAGCACTTGGGAGGCAGAGGCAGGTGGAACTCTGTGAGTTCTGAGGCCAGCCTGGTCTACAAGAGCTAGTTCCAGGAGAGGACCCAAAAACTACAGAGAAACCCTGTCTCGAAAATAAAAATAAAAATAAAAAAGCTGAAGTTCAGAGAGGTTTAGATATTTATTTAAGGTCACACTGCTCAGAAATGGAAGCCAAATGGCAGTGTTCTCAAGACCTTGCTTTTCTTTTGCTTAGCTCCGTGCCAGACTTCCATTGTGCCTAGACCTTGTGCTGGGAGCAGGATGCTTATAGACAGGGTGTATGTAATATTTACACAGAGCAGACGGGTAATAGCAATAGAGACCCTGCCAGTTTGCCTGTTCCTGTGTGCCCACGGCTCACTGTGTCGGGCATCCCAGCAACACCCTGAAGAGAATGTGGTACCTCGGTGTGATACTGGAGGACCTGGGCCACAGAGGGGCCTGTCTGGGTTTTGCACACAACCATGAAAGTGTCAGCTGAGCCCAGAAATCTGCCTCCAGCTGCTTCACATTGTCAAACCCTCGGCACAATCTATTGTAGTCATTGCCGGCAACTTCCGTTTTACAAGCAGGAAAACTAATGAGGCCCCAAGCGGTTGAGTAACTTTTCCAGAAGAATTAGCCAGGAGTGGTTAGATCTGGGCAGGAAACCACAAACATTCAAAGCCTTACTCTAACCAGTGAATGTCTGGGATCAAAATAGAGTTTCAGAGAGTAAGACAGACTCACGAGATGGCCACTTAGATGTTGTCCTGAAGGCTGACAGTAGAGTAGTGGAGGACTAGAACTCTCAAATAGCCGGGTGGCTTGAGAGGAACGGTGCCCATCCACAGGAGCCCATACACAGCCATCTTGCAGCTGTGTTTAATGCTGCTCGCTGGGTATAGACCCGGCAGGCCTAGCATGGAGTGGAGTGGGAGGAGGGCAACTGTGGCCTCCTCACTGCCTTGTCAGCTCTGAATTAGCCAGATTGATGGTCCCACACGGCCCGCTTAATTCTCACCGTCATGGCCAATAATGTCACGTGACAGCCGTAAAGTCCAGTTTCAGCTGGGTCCTGGAGACAGAGAATGTGCAGATAGGTCGCTGAGAGAAGTGGGCTGGGAACTGGTGAATTTGGAGACAAGGTAGTTTTCACTGAAGGCTGTGCTCACTGAAGAGCTGGGACAAGCTGGCCAGAGCTGGGTAACGAAGGACTTCTACCAGGGAAGCCGATGGGGGCACACTGAAGGTCATGCTCCAAGTGACAGGGAAAGGCCACCAAGCAGGAGGCTAGGCTTGTGGGACACTTTTGGAGCTTCAGGACTTGACCATCACAGGACTGGGACGGGAGGTGCAGGGGTGTAGGACAGGGTAGGGGAGAAGCCTGGACTTAGGTCTGGTGCTGTGAGCTATATGTCTCTTTAGGTATCTAACTGCAAAGGGGACATTGGAGGCATCCTTCCAGGAGCAGGAAGCAAATTATAGCATTGAGGCTACGAAGCACCCAACAGAGGACCTCATGGTAAGGGACAGATCCAGGACAAGTGCAGACGCACACAGCCGTGATATTCTGAGGGCTGCAAAACAAGCTGCTGATCTCTCCTGGGTGACTCAACAGCCTCTCTGAGAAGCTGGGAAGCAGGCAAGCTGGGCAGGGAAGCGATAGGCACAGGTCAGAAAGGGGCAGCAACAGCAGCAGCTGAGGGCCCCCGCAGTGTACAATGTCAGCGCTCCCATTACTGAGAGAACAAGGAGTCTCCATGCAGCTACAGAGCTGTGGTGTGTCTGTGGGTGTGGATCGTGGGAAGTGGGTTTTACACATTATGACCTGTCTATGAATATGCAGAATAATTATCCATCATTAGCATATGGTTTTTTTCCTATGTAAGTATGTGCTGCTTTTCAAAGAAACACCAGCAGGACATGGAAACCAGCCTGGTCACTGTGTATCCCCCACTACTGATGACAAGATTGTATACATTCATGGTCCTGGGGAAGAAGGAGAGCCTTCCCCGTGCCATAGGCAGCTTCCTGGGATCCTAAGACAGAGGGACAGAGAATAGGGGTGAGATCCCAGCCCAGTCACCAGCTTGGATGCAGATGATCTTTAGGATGGGGACAGGTTCCTGGGCACCTATGTGATCCAGCTCGACCCAGGGCCCTGCAGGGGGACAGGGTACAGCCATGCAATCTGATTATCGCTTGACTTTAGTGGACCTGGGGTCACCTCCATAAGCCTCGGTTTCCCAGTTGTAAAGCAAGAATGAAATTAGTACTCCCCTGAGGGAGGTGGGAAATCACCTGAGTGTGCACAGCCAAGGCTCTGGGTCTCTGGAAGGACTGACAGGCATGAACTCCTGACCTTGCCCATGCCACCCATGGCAGGACAGAGTGGGCTCATTTCAAAGATGAGCTGAGTCACTGCACTATAGGACAGTTGGTGGCACGGATGCCCCCTTTTCCCTTCACACTTAGACTCTGAACTCAAGTTGCCGCCACAGGTGTACACCTGTGTGCTCCTCCTGATCTGGGGTAAGCCATACCAGCTGCCCCATCCCCTTCTCCAAAGATGATTTAGTGGTGCACCTGTAGCCTAGACCTGCCCTGGGGAGTGTTGAATGTAAATCTGATTATGGAAGAGAGAGTCTCCCAAAAGGCATTTTCTTCCCGAAAGGACTTACTGCAGAATAAAAGACTCCTTTGCTGTTCGACGGCACCTCGCTCGTCACTGGCAGAGGCCTTCCGACTCCCTAGCAGTCTCCCCGACTGGGTGCACACAAATATGGACACTGGCAGTCTCTTCTAAGCCTCGGGGATGTAGGTTATCCACCATGGGACACAGGCTGCAGAGGCAGAAATGTGTATATATTTCCAATGTGCAGAGGCCCGGTGGAGGACGGGCCTGTTCAGATGCCAGAGATTTGGGGGAAGGGAGCAAAATTTCAGACAAAAAGCAGAAGGAACAAAGAGGAATCCAGGATGTGCCAGGGAGATTAATTCACCACTCAGACATGAAAGAAATATGTTCAATTATTTTTTATTGCATTCCATTTTAATGTACACGTCGTACTTAGCTGCCTGCAAGCCTCAGATTACCCAGAGAGAAAGCATAATGAAAAACAAGAGAATTAAAAACAGACCCAAAAACTGCTTCTGAAATTGGAATCATGAAGAGAAAGAAGCAGGAACCAGATTAGAGACAAAAGAGCCTGCTTGGCACTGAGACCCACCCAGCACTGATGCCAGGTGCCCAAGGCCAAGCAGCCGAGGGTACCCCACTTTAACTGAGGCAGTCAGAGAGACTCAGGAGCATGTGGTCCAAGCTGTGGTCCTGAACTGGTCCCGGCAGACTGGGTGACTTTTCACATCTTCCCTGCCTCTCTGAGCTTCATTCTCCTGGGAGAAAAGAGATTCCTGAGAGAATGATGCTTGGGCAAGGGGCTCTTTTGTTTCTTTTTTAAGTGTGTGTGTGATCACGTGCGCATGAGTCCTTATGACGTGGGGGGTGAGGCACGGATCCCCCAGGGTTTGGCAGAAGACAGCCTTGGGGAGTCAGTTCTCTCTTCCCACCTGTATGTGGGTCTCAAGCTAGGTCCCCAGGCTAACTCTTCAGAAGCCTTCACCTGCCCAGCCATCTAACCAGCCTCAGAGACCCCTGAAGAATATGAAGGCAGAAGAGCATGAGCAAGCCACACTGGACTGAGAACAGAGAAAGGGGAGCTCAAAGACCTTGCTGAGGGGGTGAGCTCTCCAGGGAATCTCATGTGGAAAGGCAGTTGATGAACCAGGGCCCTGGGAAAGGGTGGAGAAGCAGGGAGCAACGAGACTGGTGCCATCAACTGCTCTTCTAGCACATTCTGCCCTACTCAATAGTGCAAGCCCTGGGAGAGCCCTCTGTTCCAGACTCACCAACGTCCCTCTCCTGAGAGACCTAGAAATTCCCACCCCCATTACTGTGTGATTGGCTGTGGAGGGTGAGAGGCAGGTGCTTGGTTTCCCCAAGGCAATAGCATCCATTTTCATGAAGCAGAATGGCCACAGTGGACACAAGTCCTTACACATTTGTCCAAATCCATCACTATGGGACTCCCAGAGTGAGCCAGGATGCTGGCTCTAGGTTCTGGGAGACAGAGCTGGTGCCATACAGGCTGAGTACCATAACCAAATCACTAAGGTAGGGGAAGCTGCTTTCCTACACGGACAGGAAGTTTAGGGAATTTGTACCTTCTGCTCAGTTTTTTTTTATAAATGTAAAACTGCCCTAAACAGTAAAATCTATTTTTAAAGAATTGAGTAAATGAGTTGGGCTTGGTTGCACACACTTTTAATCCCAGCACTTTGGAGGCAGAGGCAGATCTCTGAGAGTTCAAGGCCAGCCTGTGATATAAAAATGGATACTTTACATTGGCTTGGACTTTGGTTTAATTGATGCAAATTTAATGTCAATCTTGTTATATGTATATTTCTACACTTATTTAGGTTTTATATTTATACAGTTCATTTAAAAATGTAATGTATAATTTAAAAGTACAGATTAATAGATAGCCATTTATAATAGTCAAACTTGTAGTCATGTTAGTCAGGTTTTCTATATATACAGAGATATATTTCAGTTAGATAGATAATCTTCAACTCTATCAAAGACATCAGAAGGATATAATATTATCTAGGTAAGCAGGAAGACAGTTGGTTATAGTTATAGTTTTCCTTAGTTATGATAAAAGATAAATTAGATATGAAACTTTAGACTCACAAATAAAAATTAGGTGATAGAATATTTTCTTTAATTTTGCCAGATACAAATAGACTAAATATTATAACTGTAATTCTTTTTTGATACCTGTTTGTTATATGCAATCTTATTATGTTAAAGTTAAAACCTTCCTTTTTATTTAGATGGGGGGGATGATGTGGGATTCCCCTCTGTATGCTATGAATTTGTTTTATTACCATTGGTTAATAAAGAAGCTGCTTTGGCCAATGGCAGTGCAGAATAGAGCTTGGTGGAAGGTTAAACTGAATGCAGGGAGAAAGAAGGCAGAGTCAGGCAGATGCCATGTAACTGCCCAAGAAGCAAGATGTGAAGTAACAAACCATGAGCCTTGTGGTAAAACATAAAATAATAGAAATGGGTTAATTTAAGACATAAGAGCTAGCTAGGAATATGCCTGTGCTGTTGTCCAAACAGTGTTGTAATTAATCTAGTTTCTGTGAGATTATTTGGGTTTGGGTTGCCGGGAAATGAGAGCATAGTCTCTGTTTACAAACCTAGCCTACATCATGAGTTCCAGTTAAGTCAGAGATACGCAGTGAGACCTAATCTCAGCAAGACACTTGTGTGTAGGGTGCTAAATGTGTCTTTACCCTGAGAAGTCCATTTGTCATGTTCACCTTTTGTTTTTTTTTGTGTGTGTGACTGCCTGCATATATTCATGTGCAAGATACACACACACACACACACACACACACACACACACACACACACACATACACACACACACACGATACCTAAAGAGGCCAGGAGGGGGCATCAGATTCCTTAGAACTGGAGTTGCAGAAAAGTGGTTATGAGCTGTCAAGTGGGTACTGAGACCTGAACTCGGGACATTGGCAAAAGCCTTATGCACTCTTAGCACTGGGTGCTAAGATTTGTTTTCCTCACAAATCTATTCCTAAAAAGACCTTGGAACTCACAGAGTCTGAATCTGGGGACATGTGACTTCTTCACATGTGACAGTCTCAGAAGCCAGCTGGGCAGTCATCTTCATTGTTCTTCCTAGATTGGCTTTTAAAGTTTACTTGTAAATGTCTTCATGATTTGTAGACAGGCCTGTGGACAGGCACTGTTCCTCTCAAGCCACGGGGCTATTTGAGGGTTCTGCCCCCCCCCACTGCTCTAATGAGTCCCCAGGACAACACCCAAGTGGCCATCCCATGAGCCTATCTTGCAAGATGAGACTACATGTTGATCCCAGACCTTAGAGAAAAAGGCGTATTCTTGTAAATGGCTTCTTAGTCATGGGAGCCAAGGAAGTGACACTTGCTGGCTAGAGTATGGGCTTGAATGCTTGTGGTTTCCAGCCCAGACTCGACCACTTCTTGCAAGCTGATGCAAGCCTGTAATCCAGCTCTTGAGAAGTGGAGAGTAGAGGCAAGAGCATCAGGAGTTCAAGGCTATCCTTTCCTAGACTACAAATCAAGTTTGAGGCCAGCCCGAGCTGGAGACCTTGCCTCTAAATAAATGAATAAACTTGCCTGTAAAGTGCCCAATGAGGAGCCAGCACACAGCTGTTCAAATGGCTACAAATACCAAGGTTTGCAAAGAAACAAGTCAGCTAGAATTTCTGCTCACTGCTACTAGTGAGGTCAAATAGCACAGCCACCCTGAGCAAGTAGTTGCCAGGCCTACAGAAAGTTAAATAAGCACACATGTGGCCCATGACCCAGAAGTCACACATTGAAGACAGACCACTGCAGAATTATAACCAGGCATTCCAATGCCCGCTTCCGTTATTGATCAAGTAGCTAGAAAAGCCACTACATATTTGGAAGACTTAAACCATTATAAGCTTGACCCGATCTGGCATTCCACCCCAAAAGAGCCTAATATATATGCTTTTCAAGTGAATACAGGATAGTTTTTGGTATTGACCAGACCTGAGGCTCAATATGTAAACAGTTGAAGACGTACAAATTCTGTCCTCTGACCTTAGTGGTAGCAAAACTCAATAAGAGAAAAATACCTGTGAAAGTTCCAAGAAATTTAGAAGTTAAATAGGATAGGTGTAAATGACCCATGGGTCAAAAAACAAATCAATATTTTAAAGTATTGAATCAAGCAACCAGGGAAACAATACCAAAACTTGCAAGATGCTCCGGAGGGAAAAACTCCAGTGTTAAACAGCTGACTCTTTAGAACAAGAGAGAGTTCAAGGTGAGAACTTCAGGTTCTATGTTAGCTTTCTGCTGCGGTGACCAAGGACCCGAGACAAACAACTTACCCGTGCAAGGGCCGACTCTGGCTCGGTGTTTCAGAGCTTCCTATGTAGGATCTCTGGACCCATTGCTTTGGACCCGGGATGGCAACAATCATGGGAAGAGGGTGTGCGAGAGAGGGGCTGTTCACCTCATGAGAACCAAGAAGCAAAAAGAAAGATAGGAAGAGAGCAAGAGGCCAGTAGCCCTTCAAGGGCAAGCCTCCAGTGAGCTTCCTCCCACTGGGCTCTACCTCTTAAGGGTCTCTTTATTTTCAAGCCTAGCAGAGAAAATGGGAGCTTTGTGTCTAGAAAGAGAACAGGTAGAGAGTGACAGAGGAGGACACTGGATGCCCTCTTCTGGTCTCTATGTAAGCACCCTCCCCCCCCCCACACACACACACATGTCTTTTAAAAGACATTAGGAGGAAATTGACCAACTAAATAATAAGTTGGTAGAAGAATGGAAAAATCAAGGAAAAGGTTGACATCTAATAAAATAGGAATCAGAAACCCAGTCAGGAAATCAACAGAACCAAAAGTTAGTTCTTTAAAAAAGTTAGCAAAGTTGATACAACTCTAGGCAGATGGTTTAGAAATAAAATAGAAAGACAAAGGTTAAAAATGACTTGTGTCAGATGGGGAAGCCTAGCTGCATTCGGAGTCTGAATACACAGGACAGGATACGGCAGTGGACTTTATGCCAGCAAATGGGGCGACTCGGGTGAAATGGGAGACCTTCCCCAAATATGCGAACTGCAGAAGAGAATATCAAACAGAATAGACAGTGCAGGGTTAGTTGAGACAGGGTCTCTTTATGTAGCCCTGGCTATCTTGTAATTCACTAAGTAGACCAGGCTAGCTTTAAATTAAAAAAAAGAAAAGAATTTCCAATGAGCCCCTACACACTCACACTCAGCCACACTCACACCGTCTTCTAGTCTCCTGTCCCAATGACTTCACTTGGGGATATCACTATCAGATTCCAGGAGATAGCATGCATAAGAGAACAGAATACAAAGAACAAAAGAGGGAGTGTGTCCATCCCTCACCACTCACACCAGATCAGACAGACACAAGAAGGAAAAACACTAGAAATATCCTTCCTGATTACAGAGGCCAGAGTTTCATAAAGTACATTCAATAGCTTACTTCCAAAGAGCACATCCCGAGCTAGCTGGGTTTATCCCAGTAATGCAGGATGAGTTTTAACATTTGAAAATCAATTAGTGTAATTCGCCATATTAAGGAGCTGGAAAAGGAAAACAGCGTGATCATCAAGATAGGTGCCAATTATTTAAATAAATTCTAATATGAATTCATTATTAACCAACTAGAAGCTTCCCCACTCACCAGCAAAGCAAGCGTATATGGAAGAGCCAAAGCTAACTACATTCCTGATGCGAAAGTAAGGTCAAGAAGTTAAGACAGATGTCTGTTGTCACAGTGACTGTTCACATGTGCCCCTGAGGTCCCAACCAAAACACAGAGGCAAGAAAAAGAGATAAAGGCAACCATACCCAAAAGGGAAAAAATAACGTATATCAATATCAAGGTTGCCTATGTAGAAAACCTAATAGACTCTACAGAAAAAGTGACTGCAATGTGTAAGATCAATACTGAATCGCAATAAATACCAGAAAATGACGAGTTAAAATATCACAGATACTAGCATAAAAATTTTAAATAGGTAAGGATAAACTTGACAAAGGATGTGCTAATCCCGAACTCTAAACACCATGGAGTGGGATTTCGAGGACCTAAGGAGACAGGGACTAAAATAGAGAGGCAGCTTTCCAAACGTGAGCCCATCAGCCTTCCCCTAATCTCCAGCTGAAATGCAATCACAAGCAAAATGCCAACAGTCTTCGAATCTGATGAATTGTTGCTAGAAGCCTTGTGGAAATGCAGAGAGGAGAAGTCTAGATGGTGAATACCAACTCATTCGAGGATTCTCTAGACAGCCTCTGTAAGTGAGATGCTGCGGGGCTGGGAAGGGTAGACAACAGATCAGCAGACCTGGAGAGCCTAGAAGTACACACACACACACACACACACACACACACACACACACACACACACTGGGGGGGATGTTAATTTTGACAAAGGTATGAGATTTCAAAAAACCTGAAGAGACCCCACATCTTTGCCTAAGCAACTGGATGTCACACAGCAAACACAGCTGTCTCTCTGCCTCACCCACCATGTATAGAATTTAACTCAAAATTCATAATAAATCAGATTCCAAACCTAAAGGTCATAGAACTTGTAGAAACTAGTCAAAATTTTGTAGGAAGAAAGCATGGGGTAATCTATTTTTGACGTTGAGCTAGGCAAAGATTCTATAACTGTAACCCAAAAGCATATGGAGAAGGGAAAAGATGACAAGCTAGGCTTCATCAAACGAGAAACCTCCCTTGAAAGAACAATGAGAGGAGAAGCCAGAGTGGGAGAAAATATTTGCAAATCATACATTTAATAAGGGACAATAGATAACAGTTCTGAAAGTTAATAACAAGAAAAACACCAGCTTAATTAAAAATTTGACCAGAGAGTCTAACAGAAACTTTAGTTAAAAAGAAAAAAAAAGACATAATATTGGAAGGTAAGTAAAGATAGTCAATGTCCCCAGACGTCAGGGAAAGGGGGTATCACAATGACAGTGTTTGGGAAAGATGGAGGAAGACAGAGTCTCACACAGGTGCCCCACCCTGGACTGCTTTAGAAGACAGTATGGCAACTTAAACACGGGCACCCAACTCTGACTGGGTTCATTTGTTGATCTGTGTAACATTTGTTCAAAGGGGAAATAAAAGCACATGCGTGTGCAAAGGGTCATACACAAAGACTCCCAACAGCTTCGTCGGGCTGAAAATGACCTAAGTGTCCTCGGAGGTGTGCAAAGAGACCCAAGTTGCTGGGTTTCTGTCCAATGGAGCATCGTTTCATGATAAAAAAAAAAAACCCACAGCCTTGTCCTTGAGATGGATCAACAGTTAAGACATTTGTCACCAAGCCTGAGAGCTTGAATTCAATTCCCAGGAGCTGCATGGTGGAAGGACAGAGTCAGCTTCCTGAAGGTGCTCTCTGTCCTCCACACTCATGCCTTGACAAGCAGGTGCCCACACACATACACACATCACACGTGCTCTGAGCTTCCAACATGACCCGGAATGTAGCAGTGCTTGCCACCTAGGCTGAATGGTCTCCAGGACCCATGTGGTATAAAGAGAGAGCCAATTCACTCAAGGGGCCCTCTGTCTTTTTTGTGCACACTGTGGTACAAGCATACATAGGCAGAGGCATAGGCATGTGTCACACACTAAATAAATAAATGTAAAAGATAACCCATACTACTGATACCCTCAACATAGCTAAATTTAAGAGGATGATGGGACAAGAAAGAAGCACACCCTGTGGGATTCCCCTTATACAATGTTCCAGAAATTTAAATCTGACCTCTCATGGCAGCAGATAGATGGACAGAAGAGGGGCAGTGGGTGGAGCGGGGCGCTGGGATTGCTCCAGGGAGCAAGGAAGATTTGGGAAAACGGATTTGTTCCCTGTCTTGATTGTGGGGATGGATTCATAGCTATGCATGTTTGTGTCGATCTCCTCAAGCTGCACATTTTAAACAGTGGCTTACAGGGTCTCAGCTATACCCCAGTACTGCTGCTAAATACATCCTTAAAACTGAAAGAAGGGGAGAGACTCCAGGTGTGAACTGCCTTTGATGAGTTATTCTGCGGGTGTTGCCCTTCTTCCCACCTTGGTTGGGGATAGCGGGGCTGAGGCATAATCACTGCTTGTGACAGATGGTGAGTGGATTCACCAAGACTCCTCCAGGTCCAGCTGCACAAGTGTGATGACAGAGCAGGACAGTAAAAGTGGGTGGCCGTTCAGGCCACTGGCAGGTCAGGAGCCTGCTCTCCACCATTGTGCAGAAGCCTCGGGGACCCAGCAGCCGGCGGGTGACAAGTGTTCTTTTGCTGTTCACTCTTGTCCAATAAAATTTAATACAGTTTTGACATTTCTCCAGCTTAGTGGCCTCTGGGGCTCCAGCCACATGCAATCAGGTGGATGAAAGCCAGAGCAAAGGGCGTGGAGATGCTGGCTTTCTGTCATTTTGCAGCCAGCTCTGCTAGAATCCAGCAGGCACAATAAGGGAGAGCGAGAGAGAAACTGAGGGTCTTGGGAAATCGTTATAGTCTGTGAGTCACCTGCTGCTCCACTTGGTAGAAGGGGACCAGGCTATGCTGGGAGACTCCTAAGGAATCCTAGAGAGGTCAGATGTTTCATACTTTTAGACCCCAGCAGGGTAGAGTCCACACACACACACACACACACACACACACACACGTTATACCTCTTCCTTGTGGCATCCATCAGTGTCACCTCATTGAGGGATTTGTTGTGAAGGGGCTAAGAGTGCAGTGGGGGTTCAGACAAGGGGTGAGGCCTGTTGTGGGCTCAAGGATGCTGCAGTCACTCACATCAGTACCACAGCATAGCCAGTGTGGGGCTCCCTGGCCGTGGAGGAGATGGTTCCTTTTAAGGGCCGGCCCCCTCTCTCCCTGCTTCTCTCCATCCTTCCCTGCTTCCCCCACCGTCCTCTCACAGGTTCAGGACACTTTCCATGGCCCGGGCAGTGTCCTAGTTCCTGAGACAACACCAACCATGTAGGCAAACTGGTTCTGTGTCCTTCCTGGGCTCGTGCTGACGGGACAGCACTGGAGTCAAGGTGAAGGATGAGGGACTGGCCCCAGCCCTATTCTGAGGTCCACGATGGGCTCTCCTGGTGGCCTTGCTCTGTCTTGTTCCCAAACAGAAGTTCCTACTGCGTCAAATGCTCAATCAGTGACTGAAGGCCCCTCCTACAACAGCAGGACTCTGCTGCCCACCCATAGGCCAGTCCTCACGTATCAGCCCCAGGGGACGGCCACTCAAGCAGCAATGACATGGAAGTACCTAGTGAGTGGCAGCTGGGTGCCGGTTCTGTGCTCAACGTGTCCATGCATGACCTTGCTGAATCTTTAAACAGGCTCCGTGGAGTTTCTACAGCGATTTGCTAGAAATCAATTGAGCCAACAGTCAATTCACCAAATGACCAATTTGCCATAGATCAATTTGCCCAATGATCTATTTCATGTTCAGAGACAGAAACACTAGCCTGCTCTAGGTATTGAAAGCAGACAGTTGGGGAGAGAGAGAGAAGGGGGAGGGGGAGGAAGAGGAAGAGCAGGAAGAAGAGGAAGAGGAGAAGGAGGGAGAGAGAAGGAGGCAGAGGAAACGGAAGAAGAAAAGGAGGTGGGAGGAGGGGGAAGAGGAAGAAGAGAAGAAGGAAGAGGGGAAGAGGGGAAGGAGGTGGGGGAATGATCAGGAGCATGAGGAGGAGCAGCAGCAACCACAGCAGCGGAAGCTCCAGGGAGCCAAGACTTGACTCCACAGACCCAGAGGGCCAGGACTTGGGTGTGCCTTGCCAGAGGGCTGTGATCCAGGTTTTCAGAACAAGAGAACCAGGACCTGGGTCCCAGCAAAGCCTGCTACCCCTCCCATTTGGGCAATTCTTCTATGAATGACCTTCCTAAGATGAAGGAACTGGGGCTGAGTCATCGGTCGGCTGGCTTTGGTAGGACAACGCCAAAGCTCAGGGCTTTCTGACACCAAGCCAGGATCTACTTCTGATCACAAAGGCAGGGAGTCTTCTGGCCTTGGTGGCCACCATCCTGCCAGCATCCCTAGGGCTGCTGGAGCCTCCATGCCAGCACCTCTGTGTAACCACACCCTACTGGGGTTATACCCAGGACACCATGAGAACACCGTATTTCTCCTGAACAAATGGGTTTGCTCCCGCCACACAGAAGGGAGACAGGGTCTGTGTATCTGAGATGTAGAAATGAAAAATGTCACTCAGGGTTCACTGGTCTCACTCTGGTCATCTGATGTCTCATGCCAGGGATGACCTGAGGCTTGGCTGACTGTGGTCCTCAAAGCCTGCCCCCTCCCCGCACTCTGCCAGCTAGACAGCGGCTTTCTCCTTTTTTTTTTTTCTCCTCTCTCCTGCTCCCTTGGTGATCATGTGATATGGAGAACAGGAACACAGCTTCGGAATGGTGCTGTCTCCTATTAATTAGGATTTACTTCCTTTGTTATACGAAGCGATAAGGATGCCATTGGTAGTGGGGATTCAGGTAGCCTTCCCTGAAAGACAAGAATCTGTCTGGAGTGTGGATTTATTTTCAGGGAGCTGTGGTGTGGGAGACCTTGAGAGGAGTCTATTAGCACAGACCCCATCAGACAAGCAGCCAGAGGATGGGGGGGATCCCAGGATGAGAGATGAGAAGCTGAGCCATAGGAAGAATGGGGAGACCCCTCTGCGGTGTTGGTCAGCTGGTCTCTTCATGGGGGATGACAGGACATCTGGGAGGGGCTAGGCAGGAGCAGGACACTGGGCTCAGCTTTGCTGGTTGGAGACTCTCAACCCAGCCCTCTGGCACATCCTATGGCTACACTAGCCTGTCCTGGCCAGTCCCGGGGGATGCAGGCAGTCACTCCAGGGGGTGGGCCATAAGAAACAAGGGGCAGAAGTCGTTGATTCCAGACAGGACAGACCCTGGGTGTGGACTCTCCCTTGTGTGTTGCTGAGGGTTGGAGCACCTCATGGCTTATTTTGTTGTGCCTAGTCCCTGCAGAGTGGGCTGGGCTGGGATGTACCCTCTCACGGAGGCCTTGGGAAGCTTCACTTCCTCCTTTCTGACTTCGTGGCCGAGCATCCTTTCCCAGGGCCACCCTCTGTCCGCCCACTAGCTCCTTGACCTGCTTCTCCTTCAAGAGAGTCCCAGATAGGGCTCTTCTCTCACTCCCTTTGATGACTAAAAGGAGTCTGGGGAGCCAGTGTCCTTGGTGGCCAGCTCTGTACTGAGGAAATTCACACCCCTTGGCCAAGGGCCAAGCTATGCTTAGCCAGGCCTGGCCTGGGTTGGGGCTCTGGCCATTCCTTTACATTGTCAGCGTCTCACTGAGGAGGGACCAGGTGTGGGTAGTCCAACGAGGTCGGCGTAGGCCTCAGTACCAGCAGCCAGAGCTTGCCTATACTGGGATAGGCAGCCAAGGATGGTGCTGACCTCCCATTCCTGAAAGGATTCTGATTACTGTTCACAAGACAGTGAGGAGGGGGCTCTGTGCCACAGGCTGGAGTGACAGAGGCTCCAGGACTCAGATGACAATCCCATGATACCCATTCTCTGACCTGCTCTGTGTATCTCAGCTGTGACACACTGCGTCTTCCCAGCTATCCCTTAACTTGGAGGCTCTTTGGGAAACTCGAGGCACCTGTAGCCCTGCCATTCCAGGAAGCACAATCAAGATGCTCAGGCGGGGCTGAGAACAAAGAGCCCATCAAGGTGTGTCTGACCCTGAGAAAGAAGCTGAGACTCTGGGGTGTCACATATGGGAGGCACAGACGGCCCAGAAAATCCTAGGCGAACAGGAAGGTTTCAGAACTCCCTCTGCCTCCGCATCTCAGGAGTGGCTTAGCCTGAGGACCTTAGGTTTTGCAGACTCATGGTCCTGGATCCCATGCTCCCGCCCCTGACTTCACCTAGGTTATTCCAATTTCTCCCTTCCAGGAGTGACTCAGCCATCTCAGAAATCCCGCTCATTCTTACCTCCACCCCACCCTGGTTAGCCCTAGAGCAGAGCTGGATCATCCCCAGGAAGGCCTTTGGCATGGACCTCTCTCCAAACTGCCGCTGGGATTCATCCACCCTTACCCCTGCCCACTCTTCCTCTGCTGGCAGGGCTGCACCACCCCAGGCTTTCCGTCCTGCGCATCCCTACTTCTGCCTGTGGGACTGTTCAGCACTGCTGTCTGCTGAGCTAAGTGAGGTTAATCTATCCCCAGGGATGCCTATGCCCACTCCCCACAGTGGTGAAACAGGCCCTGAATCCTCGGGGACAGAGCCCACGAGGCCAAAGCCTTGGCAGATGGGCGCCAGCTGAGCGTATCTTTTCCCTGGGATATTAATTACGGTAAGGAAGGCGGGGCACAGTCTGGATGCGGGTGGAAATTTTCTGGTGCTTCTTGCTCAGATGAGAAGCAGCAGGAGTAGGCGAGCAACAGACCCCATCCCCCCGCCTCGCCACTGCGCGTGCGCGCGCCTGTCTGTTCTTCATAAGGATAAACCTGCTCCTCCACGGGGGTTCCCATCCCCACAGTCTGACCCTCTGCATCTCCAGGGCTCTGACGAGGATTGGCCTGTGAGTCAGGCTCTGCTCTGTGTAAAGGAAGTTGATTTCTTAGGGACAGGCAGCGAGGGGCTGGTATATGGGAACAGGACACACATGGGATCCTCCATGACATTTTCATGACCCCCCCCCAAGCCCCAGTTCTGTATCAGCCCCAGACTCCTGAGCTGGGGTCCCTGAGGCACCTGCTGTTATGAAGAAAACCTGAATCCAGAGCTTATAGACCTGGCCATGGAGGTGGGACAGGCCACCTCTCTCTGTCCTAGCATCCTTCTGGGAAAACTCTGGCTAGCTTGGGCTCATCTGTGCCCAGATTGTGTCCTGGGAGCTGCAGGGGGCTCTCCAATCTCACAGAAGCAGGGCAGAGACTCCCAGGCTTCACACACAAGTACATGAAAGTCCGGGTCTCAGGGCCCAGCAGCAGTACACGGGCCCCACTTGCAGGCAGTGGTTCCTTCTTCACCTCTGTTCCATGGTTTATGCCTTTGGGACTTCGGCTGTGTGAACCACTGAACAGCCCTGGCTAGCCTAGGGTCTCCTGTCCCCTCCATTGTGGGGCTATTTAAAAGGAAGTTCCAAGAGCCCCAAGGCTGGGTCTCAGGCAGCCTGGTGGAAGCTTGCACCTCTTTCCAGGGACCTGAGTTCACAGCCAGAAGCCTTGATGTAGGGACTGAATCTGTGACAACAGAAGACAGATCAGGCTATGTGGCCTTGTTACGTCCCTGCCTGTGTTCCGCAGCACTGCCCATGCTGTGATGGCTGCTATAGTAACCACACAAATGAGGTGACAGAAAGTGGCCCTGGACACAGCCAGAAGAACAGCTCAGCTTCCAGACCCTGTGGGGTCCTCGGAGATTTGAAGAGAGAAACCAGAGGCTGATGGATCTGAGGGTGAGACCTCCCAGAGGAAGAAAGAAGTAGAGGAGAGGTTGTGGTTTAAGCCACTCTCCTCCTCAGGCTATAGAACTTGATGGACATTTACACACGGATATATGTAACCCTTTGGACACAAGACAATGCAGTTGGCTGTCCAGGACACTAACAGCAGGCCCTAGCTCCTCAACCTTTACTCTGTACCACACCAGCCCCAGCTCACTTCAGGGTCTCAGAAGAGTGGGGACAATGCTCCCCATTGCCCAGCTGATCAAACCAAGCTCTTGGGAGGCACAGCCATAGGGTCACAACTATGTGGCAGACAGAGCTCACCCTGCCATTGGGTTATGAAGAGCCTCTTGTCCCCAGACTGCCTGCATCTTCTTAGGTTCTGTGAGTCAGTTTAGTGAGGAGACACTCCACATTGGTGATTTGAATAAGGGATATAACATGACAGTAAAGAAGACCTGAGAAAGGTCTGCTCCAAAGATGGGGCTCAGCCTACAGTGTTAGAGGAGCTGACTGATCCTGATGGAGCTGGTCTGCTGGTACCCTAGGCTGAAGATATCTTCCCAGATGCAGGCAAGAGGGAAGGATGTTCTTGCCCCTACAGCTGGAAGCCTGAGACTCACCACAGTGCAGGGACATGGCCACCTGTTCCTGAATGGACTGTGAAGTCACCAAGAGCCATGCAGTCTCTGCACCACTGCTTGTCAGGTCCCTGGAGTCAGATACAGTAGCAAGAAATGTAAAACAGCTTCCTCCACAGTGTCCCTCCAGCGCCCTCTACTGACAGCTATAGGCATCACTCCATGGCACAGAAGATCCATCCTGGGGTGGGTTTGGGGGCCACCAGGCAACCATAAATCATGGTCTGCAGCCAGTGCCTAGCTCTTCCCCTGTAACTTGTGGCTGCTTTTGTTCACTCCCTGAGTTAAAAGATATTTTCCTTTTTTTTAGTGATTGTAAGAAATTCAAGAGACGTCTTCCATAATACATCAATACTATATGAAATTCAGACTTCAGTCTCCTTGAATGCATTTTAGATTGTGCATTTTAATTATCAAGTTAAAAAACAAAAAGCGGAGATGTGCTTTCTTTTTTTCTCTGAACACACCTGCATCATATTCCAGAGTTTTCTTTGGGTCCTCCAAACCCCAAATCAACCCTAATATATTTAGTATCTAGTCTCTACAGAAAACATTTAAGAGGTCACGCTCAAAGGGAGGGGCTCAGCGTCCTCCATCAACCATCATTGGTCCAGCTGCCACCACCCAGCACTTTGGGGTGCCACGGGCTCCACAGTCTTGTCCCTTATTTCATTTTGGTAACACTCTGGAGGGCTCAGCGCTGGGAGACCAGAGGAGACAGCAGGGACTATCACTGTGACATCTCATATGAGCCATCAGGAGGCAGGGAACCCATTCTACTTATTTCCCCAAATCCGTTCCAAAGCAGAGGTCCCTGGGATATCACTGGGTGAGGTCATCTGAAGCTGTGACACGCTCCACGTGCACGAACATCCAACTCAACCAGATCTGAGCCAACCCTGGTTCTGAAGTCCAGAGGCCCAGCTGCTGCCCATCCCTTCACACAGACTGTGCGCCCCCTTCCACGGTCACCCTTTTCAGCACACACCCCAGCCCAAGACACGCTTATCCCATGTGTGGGCTGAGCCCATTTCACAGTCAAGGCAACTAAGGTCCAGAAAAGCCGCCAGGTAGGAACAGAGAGAGTGGGAGTGGTGTGAACTGTGGCGATCACAGACTTGACATCACATTCCAGCCCTGGGGCCTTAGGTGAACCCACACTTTCCACAGCTGCATGGCATTCAGGACCTGTCCTCTACCTCTAGTCCAGGGCCCTGCACACAGCAGTCTGCCTCAGCTCCTCTCTCTGTAAAATGGGTCTAAAACCGGATAACTATTAAGGTTAAGTTAGAAACATCTCTAACAGAAGTGTCCAACTTTCTGACATGATAACATGATAGTGTGGTCTAAAAATGTTTGGGCCACATTCATAGCTATCCAGGGATGAGGGTGGCCCTCAGGACACAGGTGGGGCATACCTGCTCGCACATGAAAGCTACCCAAGAAATGGTAGCTTAGAGATTCAATGCTGTCCTGACCCAAGTCCCCAGATACTGAGTCCCATGATCAGGGCAGCCCCTCCCAGGCCGATGTACCCATTGTGACCAGTGACCAAGCTTCCCAGCCGCCAGCAGCCGGGGAGAAGAGGCTCGGCTCGTGGTCTAGAAGAGCAGGAAGCCCCCGCACAGCGCCCTTCTCCTCCCTCATTAATTGCATTCTCGGAACTGGAGCAGATGGAGGGAGGGGGTCTATTTCCCTCGGTTTTTCAAAGAGCTTTGGTCTGGGAGATAACTGTGTAATTAAAAGAAGAGAAATGCAAAACAAGTCTTTTAGACAGACCAAGCCGTCTTCGCCCCCTCGTAAATCTATTAATGAACTGTCATTGTGAGATAAAACCCTGTCCTGACCTGAAAACCGGTTCACCAGGGGGGGTGAGAAGACCGGCGTTGGAGACCTAGGCCTCATGCGGGAAAGAAAAATATATTAATCAGCTTAGCTCTGTCTATCTGCACAAATTCAAGGAATATCTATTGGTTGCCTAGTGATATGGCATTTTTCTACCAGACACTGGCTGCCCTGGGGACCCTGGTCTTCCCACTCTCTGGAGCATCTGTCAATCAAATCTGGAACAGAAGGAGGTCTGGATGGTGACGTCCTAAGTATCCGAGAGGCAGGGAAGCTAAGGTTAGTGGCAGGAGTTCGGATCGAAGCAGGACTTCAGAGGTCTGGTGGTGGAGGAGTCACACCCCACACAGGAACAAGCCAGACCCTTGAGTGTCGGAGGTCAGGCTCCCTAGAAGGAGGGGCTTATGTAGGGTTAGTTACTCAGGAGAAAAGCAGGAAGGGTATGGGACCTTTGGGGAGCACTGGAGTATATGTGGCACCTCATGGCTGTCCCACATGGGCATCGAGCCAGTCCTTCTGCAGCTGTGTGTTAACTAGCAGTAACTATAAGCATCCCCGGTGATGGGGTCCTCCGGAGTATCCCTCAGAGCATCCGACAGTGAGCCATTAGCAGCGAGATGAGTGCTGGCAGATTCCAGCAAGAGAGACCCCTACCCCACCCTGACTCCATCACAGAGACAGCACTGCCCACTCAGCACCATTCCACTGGGCCCTCTACTCGGCCTTCCCACTTCTCACTGTTCTTAAAAGGGTCTAGTCCTGGGTTTCTGAGTGGGCAGAGCCTGAGACCTGGTCAATTAGAGCATTGAGTGTCCCTGGAAGATCCAGGGATTGGTCCAGGGATGGGTGAGGCCAGAGATGAGGTGACAGTTGATGTAGATGCAAATTTATTGATGTGTAGGTTATTTGGTAAGGTTGTCTTAAGAGAGACCTCAAAAACCAACCAACCAACCAACCAACCAACCAACCAACCAACCAACCAACAAAACCAGGCATTTTGAGAGGCTCCACTTTGGGGCCAAGACAAATGAAACTGGTGATTCGCCCACTGCTTACAGAAGTGTGTCTTGGTTCTCTAGGAGCTCAGCTCACGGGCAGTGCATGTCTAGCTAAGGCTACAAAGCTGTTTTTGAAGTGGCTGATCTGGCTATGCCCCCTAGCAGAACGACTGGCCAGGCTCTGTCCCGCCTGTAGCTGCTTGGTCTGAGTCAGACCGTTCTTTTCTCTGAGAAGAGAAAGGCTTTATGTCACGCACCCCTTCAACTTTGGAAGGTTCATCTTGTCCCATGCTCATCAACTTCATAAATCTACTGTGAAGTGTCCTTGGTGTCTTTGGGTCATTTTTATTACACTTAAAATATTCTGTTTTATTATATTATTTTTATAGTTATTCGTGTGTGTGTGCGCGCGTGTGTTAGTGTGCCAGCACACACTTGCCATGCCACATGTGGAGGTCTGTTGCTACAATCTTTCCTGGGGGAGACGGGAACAACTTTCTCCCTCATCCTAGAGGTCCTCACCACAAACCAAAGTGTGATGTCACGACCGTTTACACTGGGGACCCAATGAACTTATTGGGCTTTACTTACAGAGTGCAGGGACCCCTCCCCCCCCCCAAAGCGTGGAGAAAGCTTCCTGTGGCTACATGGATGGAGCCTCTTTTCCCCACCCTTCCCCAGATCATACTCTACTCTTCCCTGACACCCCGAAACCACAGGACATTAGGCCAGAATAACATGCAAATGGCTAGGAGCGGTCTGATACTCAAGTGAGGGTCCAGTGACTTTTCCCACCCTCCCTTCTAGGAGGGACTATCTACAAACCATGGGCCTTTGACATGGACCCCAACAAGTGGGCATGTGATCTCACAAAGATGGAAGCACTTTAGCTCAGAGGAAAGCACCTTGCAGCACTTTATGCTTCCTCCAACTCTTACCTTCTTTTAGCTCACCTCTTCTGCTGTGGTACCCAGAATGAACAGTAGCTGAAATGGGCATTATTCGCGTCTCTCCAGGGAAGGAATTTTAGCAACATGGGATGTGGTCAGAAGGGCAATGATGAAACCATAAGTTTGCAGAGGGTCTGGCATTGATTCTGCTGTGGGTAATGGCTTTGTCTTCATCCTGCTCATCCTTGGTAGAAACGTTTGGTATATAGATGCCATGATGCCAACCTCTGAGTACCCTAAAGATTTGGAGACCGGTCTGAGAGGCATAGAGTGCACCTGAGGGAGCAAGGATGGGAAACGAGCTTGCAGAGGCACAGCGGCCAGGTGCAGCTGTGGCATTCTTGGGACTTTAATTGTTTGGGCAAGGTGCAAATGCTACCCACTGGGATGATGGGGGATGTCTGCAGTAACCTGGATCTGTAAATGCTACGGAGTAGACAAAGGATAAAACCAGATGCTCCCAGAATCCCCAAGGTTATTGTTGATTGAGAATCTCAATGCTAGAGATGGGTCACTGACCTAGGATTGGGGGTTATGGAGGCTCTAGGGACCCCTAAACAATAAATGCTACTGCCACTATGTTTGGTTGCATTCCAGAACTCAACGGTAAGACTCCAACCATTATTAAAGATATCCTACGCTTTGGTTGTAGGACTTGAGAAAACAAGTGTAGCACTGAGTTAGAAGTAGTCTCTCCTGAGAGTACTAGAGAGTGTTATCGCGGTTGTGAGGGAGAATTATAGCCCAAAGCCCTACAAGCTGTAGATTCTGCATGCTTCATAGTGGAAGTGCTGGCAGGTGCAAGAGTGGACCAAACGGCTATGGATAGTTTTCTGATCGGTACTGGGAACGTAGACAGAAACCTATGGTCAAGGAAGACACGGTCCCCAGGGAAGTGACAGCTACCGCTTGGGTAAATGATGCGCCCACTAAGGAGCTTCTTAATGTTTGTACTTATAGCCATAGTATGACTGCTGTCAGCATCCATTTGGACGTTTTCCCATTCTCTGCCTTTTCCTCATTGGTGCTGTGTAGCAGAAGGAATAGCACGAACACCATCAACAGTCATGCTCTGAAGACAGGGATGGATGTGAGGACAGGAGGGCTGGGGACTTCTCGGGAGATATGCATCTATGTCTCCCCTTCTAAGACTCAGGAGCCATTGCGGAAGTGGGGGGCAGAACGAATAAAAGAGCTGGAGGAAGGTGGAGGAGAGCTGTAAAACACCATTCTCCAAACAAAGCAGCCGCCATCTGCACGAGATCAGTCTGCCTGCTCTCAGCCACAGTCCTGTCAGTAACCCCAGTAGACGCACTGCCTCCCCAGGGTGAGCTGTGGTGGAGTCCTAGTTTGATTTGTGGTCATGACCCTAGGAGGAAGTCAGGATGCTGTTTCCATCTTCCCTGGGGAAGGAATTTCATCAACAAGGTCAGAGGGCAACTGTTGAGAGTCAATCATGAAGATGGCGGTTCTTTTGTCTGACTTTTCCTGTGAAGCGATTTCAACACGTTAAATGATAGAGCTGGCGTATTACAGAAACTTCTAGCCCATTAACTGGGGAGCAATGAAGTCAGGCTCAGGGAGAGCTGGGAAGGTTCCCAGAGCAATTCTAAGGTCTGTGCCTCCAGTAAATCTTCCAGGATTCATCCCCCAAGCTGGGAAAGATGCATGGGCCATGCTTCTCTGACTCCCTAGTTCCTACTAGAGCAGGGTCCAAATATACTGGATGCTAAAGAGTGGTCCCTGAGTAGCCTCTCCAGAAGAGGGCATCCTGCAGTGCGCATGTGCCCAGGTTCCCTTCTACCCAGCTGGGCAGCTGAGCTAATGATACAACCTGAGGGTAAACACAGCAGGGCCTTGGTGAGGCCTGAGTAGGCCTGTGGGAAGGAAGGCCCTGTGGTGGGGCTACAGGGGTAGGTGGTGTCTCAATGCCAGTGCTGGGCTGTGTCCTCCCTCCTAGTGTGAAAGAAAATGGGGGGCACATGAAATGGGAGGGAGGCACTGTCCGTGCCCTCAGCCATGGATATGTTCTATGCCATGGATGTGTTCTATGTTTTGGCCCCAAACTCAAGATGCCTGACCAGAGCCTAGAAGCCCAACACCATCATGGGAGACCCCAGGTGTCTGCCTGCTGAGCCAGTGGAGGACTGAAAAGGACAGGGAAAGAGAGGTTTTTTTCTGCAGGGGACAATTTAGCAAAGGGTCAGAGGCCAGACTGGGTTCAGAGGGCAAGAAGAGAGGGGGAATGGAGCCTGATTCAGAAGCAGATGTTATGGACAAGGAACAAGTTGTCACCGTCTGGATGAAGCCAGAGTCTCTGCAGTGAGTCTCTGGGCTGGAGGCCACAGTTAGAATGCTCACCACTGTCTAGGGAAGGGTTCTTGGGTGCTCAGCTCAGGGCTGTCCCAAGGGAAGGCTGGGAGAAGGGGCCCTGACCTCAGGGCTCCAGGATTGACTCCAGGTGATAGGGCAGAGATCCTTCTGGAAGGCCTCGGCTGGCACTTTGCAAGGGCTGTGTTCCCTGATGTAGTCTTCAGAGGGTGGCAGGAATCCAGGAAGGCTTAGAATCCAGATCTCAGGCAAAGACGCTTAGAGTTTTGTAAGCCTAGGATGATTGCATGAGATGGAGTGGCCCAGAGTGGCCAGACAGTCATTCACTCGCGAGCTCAGAGCTGACTGTAACAGAAGCCTTCCAAAAACAGGCGTTGAAATACGAGCTCAATAGGATGGAAGCCTTCCCTGAGGAGCCCAGTACATGGCATGGGTCCTCCTCATGCCAACCAAGCAACCTAGCTGAGGGTTGGAGATGAGCCATGCATAGTCACCCAGGGCAGACCCAGTCCCCACCCTGCTCCCCCATCCACACAGAGGCTGCCAGGCTTGACACACAGGCAGCTGGTGCTGGGTGCTAGGGCTGTTGGGAGCAGAGAAGCAGGCCCAGGCAGGAGAGGCCATGGGCAGGGAAGTAGAGGCCGTATGTCTAGGGTGAGGCTCCCCCTTCCCCCAGGCTCTACATTGTTCACACAAACATAGGCTGCCATTGTATAGGGGTGTCCCAAGCACCGGCCACCAACCGTCCACTGCCTGCTGGGAACCATCCACATGCTGGTACTCAGAATCCCTCAGAGACCATTTTTTTTTTTCTTGGCTCTGGAAGCAGGTCTCCCTCCAGGGAAGAAGAAACTGACCTAGAAAGAGGCAAGTGACCTGACTTGCCCTCCTGCCTGGCTGTAGAAGTGAAAGGCTTCTCCATGTCAAGTATACATTGCAAGTCTCCGAGGGATGAGTCCCTGTCCTCGTCCTCAGCCAAGGCCCTGAGCTGAGAGGACAAGTGGGGTTGGAGCTTGAGAAGGGTATAGGGGAGGAGCTACTTGGGTTTGAGGGTGCTATGGTAGTAGTACGTGTTTGGGGGTATCAATTTAGAAACGCCCCCCAGAGGACAGCATAGTGATGAAGTCAAGGAGAGGGGGGGCCAGCCCAGCAGGGGCGGGGGCCCTGGCCTCAATCCTTCCTTCAAAAGGCACAGCTCTCACAGATCCTGTTCCACAGAGGAGGAAACTCTCCGAGGCTCCGAGTGGCAAAGAACCTACCATAGGGCAGAGCTGGGTACAGCCTAGTCTCTAAATGCTCAGCCTCCTGGAGCTGTTCTGTTTTTGTCTTCTCTCACACTGCAGGCCTTCCAGAATGCTCCTGACGTGTGCTAATTCTCTTTTCAGCAGGACAGGCCCAGGCGACTCCAGGAACCCCCAAGGTGGACTCTGTAGCTCTCCAGGGTCTGTGGCTCACACTGCTGCCGACCACACTCTCCTCCCTCTCCGGGCTCCCCCTCACCTGAGGCCTGGATTCTGCCCCCCACCTCCCACCCTTTATTCCAGACCCAGGGTGTCACTCATCAGGAAGCAGGGGCTACTGTGGTCAGAGGCCCTACTGTGTGCTGAGCAGAGATCCAGCTGCCAGCCAAAGAGACCTGCGCGGGCAAGCTGCGTAACCTCTCTGGAAGCCCGTGTCTTTACCTACAAAATGGATGCCTTTAGCTGCAGAAGGCTAGATGGGAAATGTGTGGGTCAGGGTGGGGCCTGATTCCAGAGGAAAAACAGGCTGTCTCTGCCTACCTCAACTGTGTGTGAGAGACCTTCCATTTATCACTTTAAATTGGGTCTTATGTTGGATTTTCGTAAAAATCTTCTCAATCAATCCACTGTTGTGGAACCAGGATATTTCCAGAGTGCCGAGAGGCACTATCGCCAGGTAGCCTCCCAGAGGACACTCTGCACTCAGTGCCCCTCTGTATGTCCTTCAGTGTCATTCCGCTATGTCTCTAGGTCACAGCAGACGCTGTTTGCCTTTGCTGGTGCGACCTTTGTGGAAACGCCCCCACCATGAGGTCCTCTGTGCCACGTTTCTCCTTTTCTCTCGGCACTGTTTGTGATGTGATGTGCAGACATGGACAGTCCAGGCTCACTCGCCTTGCTGGGGCTGCCGTGCACACAGGATTCTCCCGTTCTCTAGCTTCATTCTCTCCACAGGCTCTCCATGTGCCTAGCTGTCGCTCTCTGGGCAACTCTTGCTTGTTTATCTGCTCTTGCAGACCAGATAGTACTGAACATTCCCACACCAACTCCCGGTGCACCTGCCTAGCAGATTCTCTGGGGGAGAACGTTCTAGAAGGGTAATTGCTGGCATGTGGAGACTGTGTTTGTTCAACTTCACAGGTTGGTTACACACTGTTCTGCTCTGTGGCCGCACCTGCTGCCCCTCCCGGCAGAGCTGTGTAAGGTTTACAGCTTTGTATCCAGATTAGAGTCCCTGAGGCATCTGAGCTGTTGACAGAGAGTGAACATAAGATGCTAGCCTATTTGTGTGTGTGTGTGTGTGTGTGTGTGTGTGTGTGCACGCACATGTGTGCTGCATGTAGAGGCCAGAAGTCACCCACCATCCACTGTCACTAACATTTTCCATGCTCTCCAGCCCAGCTTTTGTTTTGTTTTCTAATATTTTGAGACAGGGTTTCTCCGAGTAACAGCCCTGATTGTCCTAGAACTTATTCTATAGAGCAGGTTGGCCTCGAACTCACAGAGATCCTCCTGCCTCTGCCTCCCGAGTGCTGGGATTAAAGGTATGCGTCACCACAGCCTGGCTCTGCCCTGTTTTTTTTTTTTTTTTTTTTTTTTGAATCTGGAATTCCCCAGGTAGGGCAGGCTGCCTGCCCAGAAAACCCCATGAATTGCCTGTGTCCACCTCCCAAATGTTGACACTTACAAGCTCATGCCACACACACCCGAGTCATGGGAATGAAACTCAGGTCTTCATGCGTGCGTATCAAGCACATTTCCAACTGAGCCACCTCCCAAGCCGTAAGATGCTCATCTGTGTGTGCCTCATGGGATCAGCATTCCTGGTTATGAGGTAAAAGTCTCCCTAATTTCAAGTCATTACGGGTCTTTTGTAGAACTCCTGTGTGTATCTAATTTTTCCACTCTCTGCTGCCATCCTGCTGATTTTCCCGAGTCCCTCATCTACTTAGAGTAATGACTGCTTATTGACCACAGTGTGATATCTTCCCCCCATTTAAGGTTGCCTGTTTATTTTCTCGAAGCATGTGGACACTTAGACTCATCTTTGTTGCGATACAGTCAGATTCTCCGACCTCTTCCTTCCCCAGTTCGTCCTTTCAGTACTTTGGGAGCAAAGTGTTCTGCTCCTCAAGGTCATGAACATGGTCCATGTTCTCCTCTAACGTGTTTAGAGTTTTTCATTTTCCCTATGCATCTGGAATTGACGTTCATGGAGTTCTGGGTTAGATTTCTGTTTTATTTTCTCTATATGGACATCTTATCATTGCAATGTAGGTCCCCAGTCATCCCCAGTCATCCCCAGTGGTCCCCAGTGGTCCCCAGTGACGGACACCCCACAGTTCTCTGCTCCTGCCCTTATTAAAGCCCTGTTCCCAGCGGCTCACACAGTCCTTGTTGGTGTAGGAGGTCCTTCTGTATTTGTGTTGCTTTCATTGGTTGAATAAAGAAATTGCCTTGGCCTTTCGATAGGGCAAAACTTAGATAGGCAGGGAAGACAGAACTGAATGCTGGGAAGAAGAGCAGAGTCAGGGAGATGCCATGGTTTCGTGCCCCAGACGGACGCTGGTTACACTCATGCCAGTAAGCCACAGTCAAGTGGCGATTCACATTAATGGAGATGGGTCAAACTATGTGAGAGTTAGCCAATAAGGGGATGGAGATAATAGGCCAGGCAGTATTTGAATGAATACAATTTCTGTGTGATTATTTCGGGTGTAAGCTAGCGGGGCAGCCGGGACCAAAAGCAGGCCCTCTCTCCCTCAACACCTTGTCATCTGAAATGGCTCAGACCCTGTCTTATTGCCCAGGTGTGTTTCAGATACTTCTTGGGTTCTTCTTGCTATAACTTTTGTAACCAGCATGTCAAGTTCCTCGGAACAGGCTATCACAATTTTAGGTGGAAGGTTATGGATCTGGAGATGTGTTGAAGGGCGGCTGCTCTCTTTGCAGGGATGGCCCCTCCCCTCGGTGACTGGGATGCGTCTCTCTGCATTTCGGCTGGCAATAATTTTCTCCAAAAGCATTCTGAATGTTGTTTTGTCTGTGTCTCCTGTTAATATAGCCAAATGTCATTGGCAGCCTTTCTATATTGATGGATGCTTCAATTTCCAAACTAATGCAAACCTGGTGGGAAGGCAGAATGACTTCTGCAGTTAACCAGCATTTTAGCGGTTTCACAGTGGTGGGATTTCTGTAGCCGTGGCCCCTGGAAATATTTGAATTATATATTTCTCATGATAGTCTCATTTGGGTTTGGGTACTAGGATTATCTTATCTTAATAAAAGCCATGAAGGGATCTTGATTTTTCTCATTTCTGGAAGTTTGAGATAGGTGATAGATAGGGTGTTCCTTTGGAGGTGAGTTTAAACTTCCAACTCAATTCTTTTAAATTAACATCAATTAGCTGGGCAGATGGCTCAGTGAGTAGAGTTAGTGGGAGGACCTGTGTTTGGTTCCTGGAACCCTGGGGGAAGGCTGGGTTTTGTGATGTCAGGTGCTGGGAAGCTAGAGATATGGGAGCTCCCTGGGACTCCCTCCCATGGGGAGGACTTGTCCTAATAACAACGTGAATAGCTCTAGGGAGCACTGCTTAGAGTAAGCATTGGAACAACTAGAATCGTTACACATGGAGTGGGGGTGTGGGTGTCTGCTTTTTTCCAGAATGATGCCTGGTCTCTTGCGGTGCTGGAGTGAAAGAGGTCAAACCACCTGGCAGTCCTTTGCTATTCTATCAGGATGTCCTCCAAATCCTAAGAAGCGTTTAGTCCCTAATCCTGGGCTTTGTCTCTCAGCGAGTAGAGCCCATCCTTATGAAAGAGGCCCCATGTACTTGGCATCCGCTAGCAATAGACTCCATCTTTATGCTTATGTGGTGGTTTGAAAGAAAATGGACCCCAAAGGGGATGGCATTATTAGGAGGTGTGGCCTTGTTGGAGGAAGTGTGTCACCGTCAGGGTGGGCTTTGTGGTCTCCTTTGTCAAGCTATTCCCAGCGTCATAGACCATTTCCTGTGGCCTGCAAGATGTAGAACTCTCAGCCGCTTCTCCAGAGCTATGTCTGCCTTCAAGTTACCACGTCCCGCCATGATGATAATGGACTGAACCTCTGAAAATGTAAGTAAGCCACCACAATTAAATGCTTTCTTTGTAAGGGTTGTCATGGCCATGGTGTTTCTTCGAAGCAAAGGAAACCCAAACTGATACATTTTATAACAGATCCTTCCTCTCTAGGCCCTGGCCCTGAGCTGTTTCCCAGTTGTTACAACACATTCTCATGATAAAGGTCTCAGGTACTTTGCTATAGTGGATATTTTGCAAGGGAATTTTGAAATGACCATTCCTGAAGCTTTGTTATGAGAATTGTCGTGTGGACACTTTCACCAAAAGTTTTACTGTGTTTAAATGTGTAAGAAAATTAAACCACGAGATCGGACTCCCTAGAAGTTTTGATCCAGCCTGACTGACCAAGTCCGACTGTACTGAGTTTTCATTCTTACCCCATTCAGTCTGTTTTACTGTGGGCTATGATACCTGCAGGAACCCCACAACTTACAGTGGATTGAAGATGACACCAGAGGCGGACCTCTAGTCTACACATGCACACGCACATACACACACACATGCACATGCACACATGCACACACACAGACACACACATACACACACACACACGTCTGTATAGACATGAACACATACACACAGACATACAAGAAAAGTTAGCACAGGGCAACACAGACGCTCTGCTTCTTTTTTTTTCCTATGTATTTGGTGTTGGTAAAGGTCATGTACATGCAGATGGAGGCCAGAGCACAACTCACTGGAACTGCTTCTCTCCTTCCACCATGTAGATTTTAGGGATCACATTCAGGGCCTCAGAGCTGGCAGCAAGTATCTTCACCCACTCAGCTATCTTGCTGGTGTGAGAAGCCAGGCATTCTCCTGGCCTGCCTTTGTAGGAATAGTTTTTCGTTGGGACCACCAGGTCCCCAGTAAATGACATGGAAACTAATTACACATGGTCAGTTGATCACTTAGGCTCGTCACTGACTAGCTCTGACAACTTAAATTAACCCATATGTCTTGTCTATGTTCTACCGCGTAACTCTGTACCTTTCCTCAGCATGGCACGTTCATCTTGTTTCTCCCTGAGTCTCCTTGCAATTCCACCCTTCTTCACCCCAGAGCTTTCTCCCTGTGCTCAAGGCCCGCCTAACCACCTATTGGCCTTTTAACTCTTTATTAAACCAATGAGAGCAACACATCTTCACAGTGTATGAAAAGATTATTCCAGAACATGCCTTCAGCAGTTACATCATCACCAGTTGACAAATACGACATGTGTGTGTGTATCCCTTAAAAAATTTCCCCACTGTTATGGACCACTCTCTCATGTGCTCTCTCTCTCTCTCTCTCTCTCTCTCTCTCTCTCTCTCTCTCTCTCTCCCTCCCTCTCCTTCTCCCCCACCCCTCCCCCTCTCTCTTTCTCTCCCTCTCTCTCTCTTTCTCTCTCTTGTTATATTTTTAACAACCTCTTTGAATTTCTCAAAAGCCCTTCAGCCAGCTTCTGGGTTTGCAAATGAGGACAAAAAGACTTGAGGTGGGGGTGTCCCCCATGCAGGCCACATATCTAGAAAGTGGCAGAGTCAAGATTTAGAACAAGCTATTTCTAAAACCAGTGCAGAAGAGCAGAGGAGCACAGAAGTGCACACATGGTCCCTTGTCTGTCATTCTTAGGAAGGAGGGGAGTTCTGTCCCCTGCCACAACAGGATAAACCTCGAAGATGCTATGCTCCATAAAGTAAGCCAGTCTTCCAGGGACAATACTATGGGAGCCACTTAGACCAGGCACAGAGAGTCATCACATCTGGAGAGACAGCAAAAATGGCAGTGGTGAGCAGAGGAGAGACGAGCAGCTGCTGGACTGGTCTCTTTTGAGGCACTAGGGACTGAACCCCAGGCTCCCATGTTCCAGGAAAGCATGCGGTACTAAACTACATCCCCAGCTCTTCTTTTGGAGACAGGTTCTAAGTTGTCCAGGCTAGCTTTGAACTCACTCTGTAGCCCAGGCAGTTCTGAGTAGGTGAAGTTGCCAGGCTGCACCACCAAGTCTGGCTGAACTGCGTATTAGCTGGTAAGGAGCTTCTCTTTGAGAAGATGGCTCTAGAGGCTGCAGGCAGTGACAAGCACAGGATGCGAACAATGGAGCTCGTGTTACCGAGCTGGGCATTTGAAAGTGGCTCAAATGCACGTGTCGTGTCGTGCATATTTATCACAGATTTTAAATGAAAGCATGGAGCCGGGCGGTGGTGGCGCACGCCTTTAATCCCAGCACTCGGGAGGCAGAGGCAGGCAGATCTCTGTGAGTTCGAGACCAGCCTGGTCTACAAGAGCTAGTTCCAGGACAGGCTCCAAAGCTACAGAGAAACCCTGTCTCGAAAAACAAACAAAAATAAATAAATAAATAAATAAATAAATAAATAAATAAATAAATGAAAGCATGGTCAGAATGCACCTTCTCTGCCTGGGGATCCGAGACACGGCTAGCCCTGAGAGGCCATGCTTTCCGTCGGATCCAGGACCTGCTGTCCATGCAGAAAGTGGGCCTGTCCTTGGGCCTGTCCTGCTAAGACACTGAGTGACATAGAAGTCCTATCACATTCTTCCTGATGTGTGCTGGCCTCTGCCTCTTGGGCTCATGAGGACAACAGAAACAAAGAGAGAAGCTCAGCAGCCCCCAGAACCTCTCAGTTCTTCCTCCCCAACACCGAGCAGCAGGCTTGTAATGGAATATGTGTGTAGCCACCAGACATAATGGCTCATGTCCGTAATTCGAGCATTCAGGAGACAGAGGCAGGAGGATCACCATGAGATAGAGGCCAGACGGAGTCATAGAATGAGATACCATTCTAAAACGGTCGTAACAAAGAAGAATGTGTGTGTGTTTGTGTGTGTGTGTGTGTGTGTGTGTGTGTGTGTGTGTGAAGTGAGCTGAGCACACATAGAGGAAAGATCGGTGTGGTGCTTGCTCCATTATGCAAGAGTGAATGACATGCACAGAGAGTACCCAGCTCACATTGCCTAACTGAGCTCTTGCGCATGTCCCAGACAGTCCTACATTTGCCTTAAAAACTGGTTTTGTGTCATATAATGGCACAACATGCTGAAATCTTAATTTATGATATTAAATACTACTTTAAAAATACCAGGGTGAGGCCATTACCGCTAAGTTCAAAGCCAGTGAAAAGTGCTTAAGGAACTGTGAGTCAGGGTGACAGTTTCTCTCACGAGCATAGCCAGAAAGAATTCTCAAAAAAAAATTACTAGATAATCAAATCAAGAATGCATAAAAATGATTATAGACTGTGACCAAGAAGGAATTACTCCAAGCATGCAAGGCTGGTTCAACATTCAAAAATCAATCACTGTAATCTACCCAAATCAGTGGGCAAGAGAAGAAAATCTGTATGAGAATATTGTTGGTGCAGAAAATAAGTTTGATAAAGTCCAATTCCCATTCACAATCAAACCTCAGGGAACAAAGAATAATCAGGAACTCCTTCAACTTGACAAAGAACATCTGTGGAAGGGAGAGAGGGGGAAACTTGTGGATAACACCTATAGAGAGGGGCTGGGTGGGTGCGTTCTTTGACAACTGGAAGTAAGGCAAATGTCTTCTCTCAACACTCTATCTGACATTGTACAGTTGATATAGCAAGACCAGAGAAAAGTGCATCGCTTGGGCTGGTGTGGCTCACTGGCGGAGTGCTAGCCCAGCGTGCTAGCAGCCCTGGGTTCGACTTCCATTCTGGGGTGGGAGAGAAATGGGAAGTTTGTAAAGGAAAAGTAAAGCGGTCTTTATTTGCAAATGGCATGATTATTTGTGTAGTATCCCACAGAATCTCATAAAGCAGAACAAAACGTGTGGCCCTAGGAAGTACTTCCAAGTTTCACCACAGTCTCGGGATACAAAAGTCAGTTATTTTCCAATATAGCTGTGATGAATAATTGAAATTTAAAGTAAGAAAAGTAATACCATTTCAATAACACCCAAATGGGAATACTTAGATATGAATCTAACATAATCTGCACACTGTCTCTATTCAGAAAAATAATAAACATTGATTCAAGGCATCAACAAATCTTCCAGAGCTGAAGAGTACACTGTTTTGAGATGAGATTTTTGCTAAAATGCCATCAAAAGATTAGACATTGTAGAATAAAATTGAGTACAATTTATGGAGCAGAATAGAAATTATCAAAAGATAAACACGGGGAGGAAATATGACTATTTTCAAAAGAAGAACTGGACCTCAGTGATCAAGGAGACCAAGTTAAGAGGTGCAGTGGGTAGTGGCTGAAATCCCAGGAACAGGTGTGTAGGTGTGTGGGAGCAGGTGTGTGGGTGTGTGAGAATAGGTGTGTGAGTGTGTGGGTGTGTGGGAACAGGTGTGTGGGTGTGTGGGAGGAAGGACTGAGAAGTAACATATGAAGAGTTTCACACTGCCTGACAACTGTCAGCCACAGTCACAAGAAACTCAACAGATAAACATTTGTACATACACACACACAGATCCTGCCCACATTGATGTGTGCATGTGTGTTTGTAATGTTTGTGTATGTGCATGTTTGTTTGTGTGTGCAGTTGTACACGCACACATACTGAAGCCAGAGAACAACCTAATGTTGTTCTGTCTTCCTGAGTCCCGGCAGACCTGAAATGGAATGAGGGTAGATGTCATCATTGCTTTTAGACAATCATATAAAAAGAAAAAAAGTAACAAGGCACAGAAGGTCAAAGCATGAAAGTGTCCTATGAAATCTAGAAATGGGGGCTGGAGAGATGGTTCAGCTCTGACGAGCACTGGCTGCTCTTGCAAAGAATTCAGATTCAGTTCCCAGCACCTACATAGCGAGGCTTACAACTACCTGTAACTCCAGCTCCAGGTGTCTTAAGGCCTCTTCCAGCCTCTGTGGGCACACACACACACACACACACACACACACACACGACACACATTCACATTAAACACACATGAATCAAATGTTTAAAAAAATGAAATAACACTGTACACAAAAATATAATCAGTTAGGTATGGTCATCATACATGCTAGGAGATTCATTATTTTAAAAGATGCTATGTTAAGTAATGTGAAGATTTTAATTGTAGTTGTTTGTTTGTTTGTTTGTTTGTTTGTTTATGGTACTGAAATCAAACTCAAGGCTCACATATGTCCCCACCAGTCAAGTTAAAAGAGAAAGAATATTACATGACTGGAGCTACAGAGATTTGAAGGAACAGAGAGTATCATGTTCATGGATAGGCAGACTTGTGTTGTTGTGACAAGTGTGGTTACTTGAATGGGAATGACCCCATAGGTTCAAATATCTGAGAGTTTGGCTCCCAGCTGGTGGACTGTTTGGGCAGGACTAGGAGACGTGGCATTGTTAGAGGAGTTGCAACACTGGGGACCGGTTTTGCTAGACCCAGTCCTCTCTCTTCTCTCTCGCCTCTCTCTCTAATCTTGCTCCGGGTGTGTGTGTGGGTGGTGTGTGGGGGGGGGTAGTCTCTCAAATCCCTCAGACTACGGCTTTTCAAAGAATGGTGGAGCGTCTCATAGCCGGCTCGGGAAGACAGAGCAAACGCAATCCCTCTCTCTCTCGAGCCTCTCTCCGCCTACATCGGCCACCGCCCGCCTCTCCTCTCCCTCTCTCTCTCTCTCTCTCTCTCTCTCTCTCTCTCTCTCTCTCTCTCTCCATCCCCCCACCACACATGCAACTTTTGGATCAGATGTGATCTCTCAGCTACTGCTCAGTGCCATTCTAGTTAGCCTGCCTGTTTCTTTAGGGACTGCCAACTCCCCAGTAATGACATGGAGATTTCTTAGTAATTATGAAAGCTTGGCCTTAGTTTAGGTTTATCCCCAACTAGCTCTTAAAGGCTAAATTAATCCATTTGTATTAATCTACATTCTGCTACCTATATGACTCGTTACTTCCCCGCTGTACCAAATGTCTGCTTCCTCAGTGTCTCTCTCTTGTGAATAAGCCTTTCTTCATCCCAGAGTTCCTTTCTCTGCCTGGAAGTCCCACCTGTCCTTTCCTGTCTAGATATTGGCCATTCAGCTCTTTATTAAACCAATCAGAAGGTGCCTTAGGCAGAGATACATTTTTATAATGCACAAAAATTATTCCACAACAACCTGCTACCACGCTCCCCACCATGATGGTCATGAGCTCATCCTCTGAGACTGTCAGGAAGACCCCAGTCAAATGCTTTCTTCTGTAAGCTGCCTTGGTCATGGTGTCTCTTCACAGCAACAGAATGGTGACCAAGACAACAAGTCTCTTACAATTTATCCATAGAGTTACAACACCAATCAAAATCCCACAACCTGGTTTGAAGAAACTGATTGTAAAGTTCACGTGAAAACCAAAGGGCAGAGGAAGAGCCTGGGAAGAGACAAACAAAGCCGTACTTAGCACACGTGGAATCAAGGCTACTGTGCAAGCGTTAGGGTTCTGTAGGGGAACAGAGACACTGGCAGGACTGTGTATTAAAAACGGATACTTTAGACTGCTGTCCACAGTCCCGTCTGGACACTCGAACCAAAGCTGTCTCACACCCAAGAAGCCCAGAATTCAGTTCTTGAGTCCATGGGTCTGGATGTCTCAGCGGTCCCACTCTGGTGCTAAAGGCCCAGGGCATTCCTGGAGAGCTACCGGCCTTCAGGCTACATCAGAATCCCGAAGAAGCTACCAGCAAGTCACTGTGGGAACAACAGAAGAGATCGACTTACCAGCGAGGGAGAAGACAAGCCGGCTAGAAGCAAAGTGTCCTCCCCATCTCTCCTTTACCCAGGCTGCCATGGGAATACGCTGCCTGCAGTTAGTCTTCCATTCCAAGTAATATGACCAAGAAAACCCCTCACAGGAGTGCACAACCCAATGGCTTGCCTTTGAATCGATCCAGATCCAGTCAAGTTCTCAGCCAGGATGGGCCATCACAGCAGACAAGCACTTCTTGACAGGAGACAGGGGCCTCCCGGGCCTGCCTGGCAGCTCTGGTGACTCCCACGTCCTTAAGGACCATTTTCTCCACCCTTGGCCTCTCTTGTTGGTAGCCAGGAGCCTCACTTCACCTTTTCCCCTAACCATCATGCCTCGGGTGTCGCTTCTGCCTCCACTGCATCTTCCCGCCTTCTTCCTTCAGACCCGCGGGCTACCCTGTGTGGAAGGAAGGTGCCCTTCTAGATGCCAGCATTCCCCCAGCACCCTCTCCCCTGTACCCAGCTCGAGCCATGTCCCCAATGCTGACACGGCTCTCCCTGCTCCCCTCGCAGCCACAGCCTTCCCCCCACGCCTCAACTGTCAGCAGAAGGAATGTGAGAAAATTGCCTTAGCAGGACATATGGACAGAACAACACAGAGAATGGAGAGGAATGGCGCGCACCGCCTGTGTGCCGACCAGAGACAGCATCCTTGAATGAAGACCAAAGACCCTGAGATCAAAGTTCAAGCCTGGAGCTTAATCCTAAAAGCCCTGCAGGCTGAGGGGCTACAGTGAGGGTCTCTCCTGGCTGCAGCCATTTAAAAACTTAAAAATAATATTTTAGTAGCAGGTGCTCCTTGTAGAAACTTGGAAAGCATGAAAAATTAAGGGGAAATGGTAATCCCCCACCAGAGGTAACAGCTGCTGGTATTTTTGTCTAAGTCCTTCTGAGTTTTATTAGGCCCCACATTGGAATGTACCCTATATCCAATTTTATAAGCTGTTTTTCTTTAACTTTTAATTTACAAGTCCTTTCCTAACATAAATTATCTTTGAAAGTTCCAATTTTAAATAACACTCATCACTCAAGCATCGCGTGGCAGCACGGTGTTCCTGCGGGGCCACTTCCCTCTCATAATTGATTTAGCAAATCTACCGTCTGTTCCTGGGCACGAAGGTGGCCCCAACCTCAGCTGCTGCGGTGACCCCATGCCAGCCAGCATCGAGCATAGATCTTTACGTTCACCCTCAGTTTCATTTTTATGATAAACTTCTGAGCTCATCAGGTTAGTGGTTGAGGACATTTGCAAAACCCTTAATATATAGGGTGAAATTGCCCTCCTGGGAAGCCAGCCTGGCTTCCTGTAGACCCACAAGAGGATCCCCAATGGGTGCCTGAGGCCTCCTCCCGGCTACTGCAGGCACCTGTTGCGGTCCTTCTGCCACAGCCTTCTCTACCCTGATTTTCTGGAGGAACATAGCAGAGAGGGGTTCTAAGGACTGGGAATCAGTGCAGTTGGTAGAGTGCTTGCCTTGCAAGTGTAAGGTCCCAGGTTTGATCCCCAGCATCACAAAAAAGGAAAAGAAATAAAATGTGATTCTGTTATAAAATACACATCTGAAAGTGTAAAAAGTCGGCGTGACTGTGCAGGTCCCATTAAGTTTAGTTTGCAGTGACTCTCCTACCCAGTGTGAGCTTGAGGTTGCTCCGCCGAATGGAGCGGGGGCAGGTTTGGCTGTTTGTCTAAGCCTCCAGCTGGTCAGACAGCATCAGGTCCTTTCAGAGGCAGGAGGATCTCTCCCTGGAGAAGACAAGGACCTCTTAGAGCTTTGGCAGAGCACAAACACCCAGATTACAACTAAACAAATTGCCTGACTGCAGTCAGATGCATTTCCTGTCTCCCATTCTCTGCGGAAGTGACACAGCTTGGCCAGCATGCTCAGGGTGTCACAGAACGCTACAATCGAGACCAAGGTCTTCATCAGGGTCACAGCCAACTCCAGGTTTGACTGCAAAGGGGTTCCTGCTCCCAGCCACTCCTGCATGGGTCTCTCCAAAGTTCTACTGTAGACTAGGCAGCTGGCTTCCCAGAGAGGTCATGGAAGAGATGCACCCAGCGGGGCAGCTGCAGGCCTCTTATAACCTCATGTTGAAATGTCAGCCATGTGTGTGCATGCTCACAGTGTACACGTGGAGGACAGAGGGCACATCTGTGGAGCCAGTTCTGTCCTTCCGTGATGAGTCCTGGTGACTGAGCACAGGCTGTTGAGCTTGTGTCTCTACCTGCCAAGCCACCTCACCAGCCCCTTTAAGTAACGAGAAAAAAATAACTGATACTCTATAGTCACGTGGCATCATTAATGTCCTGATACCCAGGTACTGTAAGTTCCAACCACACACACACACTATACCTCACCTTTGGGCAGATGCTGACCTACTATATACCAGGGTTTCATCGACGTGAGATCATGAGTAGATGTAGCATGAATTCAAATGGATCTTAAAAATAAAACCCCTGAGTCAGATATTGAGGTAAATGCTGAAAGATCAGAGAAGTAAAGAAGCCAGCCACTAGAGAGACCTTTTACCTCTACTGAATCCTCAGACAGAAGGGGATGAGCTCCTGTCTCCTCCTACCTTATATTCCTCTCTCTGCCCAATCATATCCCTTCCTGTCTCTACCTCCCCAGTGCTGGGATTAAAAGTGTGTGTCTCCAAGGACTGGGATAAAAGGTGTGAGCCATCACTGCCTGACTCTTTTCTCTTTTAAACTAGATCAATTTCGTGTAGCCCAGGGTGGTGTTGAACTTACAGAGATCCATCTGCCTCTGCTTCCCAAGAACTGAGATTAAAGTTGTGTGCCACCATTGCCTGGCCTCTATGGCTACCCGGTGTGGCGAGCTCCACACTCTCATCTTCAGGCAAGCTTAATAATGTGTTAGATCACAAACAAAATATCACCACAGAGTCTGACTTCTTTCATTCAACATGGTGTTTTCAGATTTACATCTGCTTACATATGTACTTATTATTTGTTTTTTTCCCCATGCTCATATGTGCATGCTTGTGTGTGTGTGTGTGTGTGTGTGTGTGTGTATGTGTGTGTGTGTGTACTTCTTCCTCAACCACTCCTCTTCCTGTTTCTTGAGACAGGGGCTCTCGCTGAACCTGAAACTCACCGATTGGCTAGACTGGCCAGCCAATGAGCTCCAGGGATTCTCCTGTCTCAGCTTTCCCCCATCAACCATGGCTTCTACATGAGTCCTGGGAACTACACTCTGCAATTTCCCAGCTCCCCTATTCTTTCTAGGTCCTGGCTTCTTATTTTTATTTCTAGGTCCTGGCTGTCAGGGTTTTGTATCATGAGTGATGGTGGCACGGAAAGGGTCCCCTCTCCTTCAAAGATCTGGAAGAATTTGCATTATGTTAATATCGTTTTATAAACATTGAAGAGAATCTAACAGGGAAGCCATTTAAACCTGTAGCTCTCATCATGGGGAAGTTTTAAGTCACAAACTCCATTTTCTTAGGCGATACAGAGCTGTTCCATGCTGCACTGATAGCTTTCATAATTTGTGTTTTTCATAGAAAGTTGCTCACTTGATGGAAGCAGCTGAGCTCATTTCCAGGAGAGCCTTTGTTCTACTCCCTTATGACTGTTATCTGTACTGATAAAGACTGTTATAGTAAGCTAGGAATAGTGGCTCATGCCTGTAATCTCAGAGCTTGAGATACTGAGGAGGATCACCGTGGGTTCCGGGCCAGGCTGGACTTCAGACTGAGCCACTATCCCAGAAAAACAAAACTAACCGTAAAACCAAACAACAGCAACCACTGGCTATCTGAGCGACGTCCGTGCTGACTCTCCCGATGCTAGGAATGGTTTGTTCTTCCCCTCTTGTTGCTGGTTGGTGAAGGACTTGCCCGTCTTGTAGGGGGAGGGTGACTATTATCATTTCCAGAAAACCAGCTCTAGCCCACTGGTATTCTCCACTGTTTGCCCGCTGCTGATAATATTGGTTTCTATTCTTTATTCTTTCTCTATCTTAAGGTATGTGGATCATTGATTTTTTTAAACTTTCTCAAAGTTCTGATTCTAACCATTTTAGCCTCAGCGCATCCCTCTTGGGACTCTTTTGGCTATATCTCACAAATTTTGATGTGTTTTTATTACCATTCACTTCAAACAGCCCTCTTCCCCTGACTGTGATTCCTACACAAATCCCCTGGTTGTACAGCTGTTTAATTTCCAGATGTGTATGAGGTGTCTGGTGTCATTTTTGTGATTGATTTCTAATTCCATTCCATTGAAATCAAGGGAAATGCTCTGCATGGTTCCCGTGCTTTCAAACGTCTTCGTAAGTTGCATAACCCAGCATATGGTTTGTGTTGGCATACTCTGTGTGCGTGGGGGGAGAGCTTGTCACCTCCATGGCTGGATGTCATAGGGTCTTCAAAACAGTTAAGAGCAGAGTGTGAGAGTCAGGCAGTGGTGGCGCACGCCTTTAATCCCAGCACTCAGGAGGCAGAGGCAGGCGGATCTCTGTGAGTTCGAGGCCAGCCTGGTCTACAAGAGCTAGTTCCAGGACAGGCACTAAAGCTGCAGAGAAACCATGTCTTGAAAAAAAAAAGAAAGAAAAAGAAAACAAAGAAACCCTGTCTCAGACAAAAAGGAAAAAGAGCAGAGTGTGCTCTGGTGGGACAGAGCTGAGTCCCCTGGACAGCAACCTTCCTGAGTCTATCACTGCTTCTTACAGACTGGACCTCTCTTCAAAGTCACATGACAAGGACAGGTTCTTTATTAGTCTGAAGGGGTTGAAGAAATGCCCCGATTGGTACCTGGACACAGAGCCATGCAGACATCCACAGTTGGGGACACGAGCACACATCCATAACGAGAACATGGGGTGGGGGCAAGGGTCCAAAAGATTGAAAAAACCTGGAGAGCAGAATCAAGAGATCCAGAAGAGAGGTGGCGCCAAACTCAAGCCATAGGTCCCCAGGAAGAGATCAGAGTCCACACACACACACACACACACACACACACACACACACACACAGGCTAGAGGGCAGTTCCAGACCTGAAGTAAACTTGGGTTCTGCCCCATAATTCCCTTTCTCTGGCAGGAACCTCAGGAGCACACTGTCTGTCAACGATATGTCCAACCTTTGACACTGGTCCGTGACAGCATTTCTAAATGTGTTGGGTCTCATTTATCGCTTTCCTGAGATGTATGTGTTCCACCAACTGTAACTCAGACACACCTGTCAGGGCATGCATAGCTTCAGTGCAGAAAAACAAACAGCTAAGCATGGTAAGACACACCTGTAATCCATCCCTGGGAGGCTGAGGCATGAAGAGCACTGAGAATTTGAGACTAGCCTGGATTACATAATGTTACCTTGTCCAGAAAAATACAAAACTAACAAAGTTGCCACTTATAGAGGAGCAATTAGTGCAGGGACTGGCTTGGTCCTTTTGTCCTGGGTTGTGACATCACTTCATAACCATAGCTTATTGGCCACATGGTAGCTTTCTCCTCCCATGCCAGACATCCGTATTCTTTCCTAGTACCCGCTGTTGTCTTCGATGCTGCTGTGGGCATCAGTGCTCAGCCTGCATCGTACTTCCTGACAGTGGAATGCTGGGAATGAGTCACGTGTTTCAGGCTCGAGGCAGATCCTGTGGAGTTTACACTCACAAGCTAAGCGTCAGGGCAGATTTTAGAATCTCACTCAGACACGGATAGAGAGAGCACAGTTCAGACTTTATGTAGCCAGGATGACTTTTAGGCTCCATCTCTCCAGTGCTGAGATTACAAACTTACACCAACACTTCCTATTCTTGTGGTTCTGGGAACCACACCCAGGACCTCTTGCATGCTAGGCAACAGCTCTCCGGCTGAGCTGTATCCCAACCCAGACTTTGCTCTTTAGAAAGTTTGCTCAGTTTATGACCTCACTCCTGGATCTAACCCGTGTGTTCCAGAGGCACAGGTGCTGACTTCTCCACAAGGGTGTACACGTGTGTTTGTACAACATATATGTCTGTGCACATTTGTATCTGTCCTCCTCTCCTCTGCCTACCATATTTCATGCCGCACTGTCCTGGGGTTCTCCAACCCCTCATGAGAGATGTTGGGGCATATGTATTATCCCTGCTTCCTAGGTGAGAAACTGAGGCACAGACAGCACACAAACGTTGGGGTGGCAGCCCTGATCTCAGCTCTGCCACTAGGTGACAATGGTCATGTAGCCTGTCTCTCCACGTGTGTGCTCTTGTATCCATGATGAAGACAGTACCTGTTTGCAGTGGAGGTTCGGAGGGCTTGTGTGGGAAGCTGCTTTATGAGCTGCTGCATACTCGAGCTGTGATTGATGGGAGCTGTGGGCACTGTAAGGAAGGTCACCTCCCCAAAGTCTCAGAGGCAAAATAGGGACCCACCCCTAACCATGAAGCCAGTTGCATGCTCTAAGCATTCAGGCCTTGGGCTCACATGCGGGAAGAGGATGGAGCGAGGAAAGCTATAACCACTGGGTGTTCAAGCTGGCAACCAGAGGCTTTTCCTGTTCAATCCCAGAAGAGAGCCGCCAACTCTCAAGCCATCATTTAATTCAGTATGGCCTAATGCAACAGCGGCTATCATCTCGGAGCCCACTATGACTGAAAGATCTTTTTTTAAAAAAATGTTGAGCCTAGCCTCAAGCTGTCATAATATCCTCCCATACTGGAACAGGACATCCTTCCCCCCACAGAACCTGGACCAATAGAACCAGGCAGGATTTGCTGATAGCAGGAAGGAGAAAGCATTTCTGCACCTGGGTCTGTGGGCTAATTAATCCAGCTACCAGGCCAGACAATTTTGGATAATGGATGGCTGTTCTTCAACGCTGCTACGGAAGCGCGCTCCTCCTTAATCTACTGCAGTGTCATTAGGAGAGAAAATGTTTGCTCGGGGAGCTCCCGCGGCCTTTGGAAACTGCAAGTTCAACACTAACAGCCAGGGCAGCTCTGGCCTTAACCCTCCCCTGCCCAGCCCAGGTCCAGGCCTTGAGGAGACGGCTCTGAGGGGCACTGGCCTAGACCCCTCAGAGATCTGGCTCCTGTTCCAGGCTTCTTCTGGCCTGAGAACCAGCAGGTGTGAAGCAGGGGGATGGCAGGAGAGAAGAATCTAAGATTGTAGATCCGGGTGCACCCCATGCCCACCCCAGAGCTGGTGACTCAAGGCCACCACCTCAACCTCTCTGTTCAGGGTTCCTGTAGGGCAGGGCTGGAGGGCCACCCGGCCTCAAGGATCCATACTTCTCTACAAGCAGAGACTGTTGTCCATACTGAGAGAGGTGACAATGTCCTCAGCTCTTGAGGTCCCCACACTAAGCCCTGTTGAAATCTGTGTGACCAGGAGGGCAGAGGGGAGCAGGAGGCCTGGATGAACTGAAGGGAATAGAGGCTACTGATACCCAGGTCCTCCGGGTGCCAGCCCCTCGGCTACACTGGGGTCTGTTGTCACCATCACCTTTGAGACTCTAAAGGGATTAGACTTGTACAGCCTGAACCTATCTCTGTCCCTTACAAACCCCAAAGTCTAACCCACAACCACAGTAGAGAGGGCAGAGGGGTGCCTGGTCTTACCACGGCCCTTCTCACTAGTGCTACCTCTCCTCCCATTTGTCTCCACTGCTCCACCCAACCCTGCCAGCCAAGGCCAGCCTCCCCCAGGAAGCCCTCCATGACTCTGACCACCCCCAATGCACCGTCGATGTGACAAACACAGCTCTCGCTTTAAAGGGAACAAAAGACAATTTATTCTGGAGCTATTTTGAGTGACCGTGGCCCATGAACACAGATTTAGGTTACCCCAAACTCCATGTTTTAACACGGAAGCAGTGTCATGAAATCTTAGTGTTCTACAGAGCAGAGAAAGCCATAAATGGAGGGAAGTGGTAGATATATCAGAGAGTCAGGGACAGCAAGATTGGGGGGTGGGGGAGCTTGTCTATAGGCCTGAGATGCTAGCTGATGACAGACAAAGCTTAGAACCCCAGGTCCCAGCAATTAGGTTCCTGTCCTGTGTGGCAGAAAAGTAAGCCCCCAGGAAGGAGGAGGAAGTTCCACAGGGCCAGTGGCTGGGATTCAAAGCCAGGCTAGCTTCCACAATGATTTCCCCACAGCTTCTCTGCCCAGATCTCTTCTAAACCTTTTGCTGGGGAGGGTCAGCGTCTAAGCCAGGGCCCTCCTGGAGTGTACAGAGCTGGGCCTGGACAGGAAGTGGCTTTCCAAACCTTTTGTCACCCACAGAGACAGACTGCCCCAGTTTGTTGGCTCTCAGACTTCCCTGAAGGCTGTGTCTCCATCTGGAGACTCAAGACCCCTCCCAACCTCTGGCCACCTCGCTCTTAAAGCAACCCCAGGTCCTAGCCCCAGATGGACAAACTCCAGGTATGCTAAACTACCTTTGTCTCCCACTCCAAATGCTCCTTCTCTTGCTACCTAGGCCAGGCCCTCACCAACCCTGCCCTCTCAGAGGGAAATTAAAGACCAGATGGTGGACACAGGGGTTGGGCTGTGCAGATAATGGCCTGGCCCAAAGTGACACTCCAGGCTAAAGTCACCCCTGGAAGCTGGTGACAATGCTCTCTGTGTGAACAGTAGTGCAGAGGCATCTGGCTGGACAGCAAACCAACTGTCGCCTGGCCAGTGCTCAGCTCTGGGCCCTGACAGGGCCGCTGGTAAGCTATTTGCCTGAGGAAGGGTCACCACTCTCTTCCTGGCTCCCCTCCACTTTCTCTTCTGTGAGACAGCCTAAGGGTAAAAGAAACAGGGAGGCTCAAAGAGACGGGCAGGCGGGCAACAGACTCCACCCTGTGACAGCTGTAAGGATCCTCCAAATGGACTTTAGCAGCTGCTGTCACGGGTAGGGAAACTGAGGCACACTGGGCCATGCAACCTCTTAATGGAATAGCTGAAACTACTCACATGACACATGACAACCCTGCAGGTGTGTGTGTGTGCATGTAGAGCACAAATGTGTGCATATATGGATGTGTGTGTGCATTCATATGAGGGGGCATAGGTATAGAGGGGGATGTGTATATGTGTGTTCATTCAAGTTGGGGTGTATCCATGACCAGCCTATGTTGCGCCCTATGGAGTGAGCGCAGTCATGTGACTCCCTCAGGACAGCTGGTGAGGCTGTGGGAAGAGAGGAAGGGGGCAAGCACAAAGTTTATCTTTCTTGATTTAGTTTGTAGATTACGGAAGGAAATTAAATTTGAGATGTTTGCAGGGAGGTAATTTTCCCAATCACTCACCCTGTTCACAGACCCCACAACCTGACTGCCTCTAATTGCATTAATTGGATGGTAAGACGTGGGGGCAGGGGGTTCCCTGCTCTGGGGAGATCAGGCACAGAGTGAGGGCAGCTGAGGCCCCAGGCTTCTCACAAGAAACCCCCAGGCCAGGGTCAGGACGGAGGCGAGTGTTGGGCCTGTCCCCAGGTTGATGCCCTCCCTGTGTCTCTCTGTAGGGCGCAGTCAGTAGAGAGGATTCCTATGTGGAGAGGAGAAAGGGACAGACCAGCTCTAGGTCACCTCCCAGGGCTGCTGGGGTCAATGAGAGGATCACATGGCTGCCTGGGTTTCCCAGGGGAACAGTTGCAGTTCAGAGACAGGTGGGATGAAACTGGGGCCTGAGTGGCCTCCTGATTCTCAGTTGGGGGGCCTGGAAGTTACTACCTTACTCCACAGCCCTGTGCTATCCCTCCTTCCCCGGGGGCCTGTTACAGAACCCGTTACCCCAGACACTCACTTCTTCCTAGTCCTATATGTCAATCTGCATGTCCTGTACAGGGCTTCCCAGCGCCCCATCCCCCTGTCCTCTCTGGAGAAAGAACTTGGGTTCAGCCCTGCTGGCATGGCATGAGTCAAGAAAAATTAGGCTAGGAGCTAGCTCTGCTGAGTTGGTAGAGTACTTGCCCAGCCTGCACAGAGCCCTGGGTTAGATCCCCAGAAACACATTAAACCTGGAGTGGAGAGGAGTGGTGCAGGCCTGTGATCCCAGCACACAGGAGGGTCAAAAGTTCAAGGTCATCCTTGCCTACATAGGGAGTTCAAGGCCAGCCTAGACTTCTGGGACTCTGTCTCAAAGAAAGAAAAAGAGAGATGGAGGGAAAGAAAGGAAGAAAAGAGGGAAGAAAAAAAAAGGAGAGAGGAAAGGAGGGAGGGAAGGAAAGAGGGAGGGAGATTAGTGTGTATTGATGGTGTAAGAAGAAAGGCTGCTGGGAACCCCCACACCCCAACATGGCCAACTTCTGTCCACTATCTTAGTGCTCAGTTTTCATGGAGCCCAGGGGACAGCCGCTCTGATGTACTGATTGAGCTCAGACCTGCCACCTCTCCCCTCCATTTATAGCTTTTAAGATAATAGCGAACGTTTACTGGGCACTCGCTGTACACTAGCCACTACTATTAATAAACAATTAGTTCTTGGCAGTTATCTAGGGTCTCAACTTAACGGGCAGGAACTAAGGGTCTAGACAGGTATTTCCCTTGCTGCAGGCTGGCAGCCAGCTGTGGCAGGGAGATGATTCCAGCCTCAGTAGACTCTTAACAATGGTCATGCCGCTCACCTGAGCTTACAGGGGCCATTGATTTGGTGCTCTACTGAGTGCCTGTGACTCCCTCAGAGGTACCATCCTGTGTATCTGCCAGGGTGGCTTCCCCAGCACCCAGTGCCGTAGGTAACACAAACAGGGGCCTGGAATCCTCACCTTCCAGCCCCCCAGCATCCATCCGCTTTCCAGCTCACTCCCCCTTTCGATCCCCATCATCCCCCTACTTCCTGTCCTCCCCCACCCTCTCTGCCCCTCTCCTGACACACTTCTCCTCCCAGCCCCCTGACCCACTGAAACCTCCCTCCCTGCTAATTAAATGGTCGTGTACATAGTTTCATTTGCATTTGCTCAGAGACCTCAGTGCCTGGGGCTGCATGTTCATTAAGCGGCTCTGTGTAGAGGGGTGTAATGAACCGATTTCATTACAACTGTCAAGTCTGCCCAGCCTGGGGCCCATTACGCTTTCGCTGGGAAGAGAGCCCCTCACTCCTCTGCTCTTTCTGCCTGGAGTTCAGGCACAGGCAAGGCCGCCTCTGACTTAGAGATGTTCTGCTTAGCCTGGACAAGCTCTGCTTGGGGTGCCGGTAGGAAAGGCTAGACTGAGCACTGTTGGCCCTAACACGTAGCTGTGAATGTCCGAAATCCCAGTGGCTGGGCCAGGGTCCTGTAGTCCCTGTAGTGCATTTTGCACAGGCTTCCATGCTCAACCCTGTCCTCATCACCATCTGCAGACAGGGACTTGACCTGCCTGCCACAGGAGACTACATTTTGCATCATCTAGGACCACCAGTGGTCGGTGACCCCTCAGAACCCTGCCACAGGCCCAGTCCCAACAGATGTGGGCTGCTTGGTGGGGGGGGGTCTTCTTAGGAGAGCTGGCCCTTGGCTCCCTGTGCCCCATCCTCTCTGTCTCTAGAGATCCCCACAGAAGCATGGAGACCTTACTTTGGGGAGGAGGGAGTTACAACAGGAATTATATACCAAGACCCTCTTCCTGCATTGTCCCTCAGCGGTCCTCCCCCCCCCCCCAATTCAGCCATTCAGCAGCATTTTTAATTATTGTAATTATCACCTGGGACATTGGATTCCTGCCAGAGATGATGGAAATGAAACAGCTCAGGCCCACTCTCTTTCAGCCTCCTGTCTGATGGTGTGGGTGTAAGATTGGGAGAGGCAGCCCTCGCACTGGGAAGGTCCAAGGAGAAGGGATGGGAAGACTTGCCCGAATGGAATGCGGGCTTGCATGTTCCTGAGGGTATGTGCCTGCGGTGTGCTGGTGGGTATGTGTGTTTGCCATAGATGTGAATGCGCATGTGCACGTGCGGGAGTGCATAGAGGCTGGAGCTTACATATGCACGCACAGCAAGAGGGACAATGAAGATGTGACAGGGTGGCACCTTGCTAGGGCTGGGAAAACAGGAAGTGGAGTCAGAAGCAGGTGCCAGGGCAGGGGGGTTGGGCTTTATTATTTTGCTGTTGGCAGTGGGGAGCTGGGAAAGGACAGGGCCCTATGGAGAGGGATGGCCCGAGCTGGAGTCAATAACACAGAAGCCACACCAGCTCCAAAGGAGAAACAAGTCAACTTTTTAAAAGCTAAGCTACAGGAGATTCATCCTCCGAGGTTCTCCAAGTGGCCTGCCTTGGACTGGCCCCTTTCTTGCATCTCAGGAATAATCATAGAATATACTGAGAATGTTCTAGAGGGGTCTAGGGGCTGATTATGTCAGCTTGGCTCTTTTCTCTTGAGGACTACCAATGTTGTTCGCTCTTGCCTCAGGATACCAAGCCCAGGGCAGCCCGCCTGCGGCTCTATCTGCTGTGGTGTGATTAAGGCGTGCTCTGACTGGCTTACCTTGAACCCTGATCACCTGTCTCTGGGTGCTGAACCTGCTCCATATGATACCAACTCAAACTGGGGATGACCAGGATGCAGTGAGCTAGCTTCACACCAGATCCCACCAGGGCATCCCAGGGAAGGCAAATGGACAAGAGGAAGCTTCTTCCAGCAACCACTTGGGCAATAGCTGGTACACATGGGAAACTCCAAGGAAATCCACTCTTTGTTTTCCAGTGCTGTGATTAAAAACAAACAAACAAACCAAAAACAAAAACAAAACAAAAAATAATCTAAAGCAATTTAGGGAGGAATGCATATTTTGTTTGTTTTGGTTTGATGACGTGTTGGATCATAGTCAATCATGCAGGGGAGTCAGAGAAAGAACTCAGGCAGGAACTGAAGCAGAGGCCACTGAGGAAGGCTGCTTACTAGTTTGCTTTGCAGAGCTTGCTCAGCCTGCTTTCTTAAACAACCCGGGACCACCGCCCAGGAATGGTACCACATACAGTGGCCTGGGCCTGTCCACCTCAATCTTTAATCAAGACAATGCCCCACAAATTTGCTCACAGGCAATCTGGTGGAGACATTTTCTCAATCTAATCTCCATCCAGATACCTCTATTTTGTGTCAAGTTGGCAAAAAAAAATATAACCGGCACACCCACCTCCCAGTGTCCTGGAGCAGCAATGGGCCCCCAGACACAGAAGGGAGAGCAAAAGAAACTATTGCCACAAGATACTGTGGGAGCCCACTTCATCTGAGGCAAGGAATCAAGACAAAGACAAGCACTGAGGCTGGGGGATTGCTCAGTTGGTATCTTAGTCAGAGTTCCATCACTGTGAAGAGACACTATGATCATGCCAGCTCTTACAAAATAAAGCATTTAACTGGGGCTGACCTACAGTTTAGGAAGCTTAGTTCATTACTGTCATGTTGAGATGCATGACAACATGTAGCAGACAACAAGGTGCTGGAGAAGGAGCCGAGAGTCTCACATCTGCATCCACAGGCAGCAGGCAGAGAGAGACACTAGCCTTTTGAAACCTCAAATCCCACCCCTAGTAATACACTTCCTCCAGCAAGGCCACACCTCCTAATCCTTTCAATAGTGCCTTTCCCTAATCACTCAAATATATGAACCTATAGGGGCCAGTCATATCCAAACCACCACATTCAGCTCCCTGGTCCCCATAGGCTGGTGGCCATATCATAATGCAAAAGTGCTTTCAATCCAATTTCAAAAGTCCCATAGTCTATAACATCTCAACACTGTTTAAAGTTCAAAGTTCAAAGTCTCTTCAGAGACTCACGCAGTCTCTTAACTGTGACCCCCTGTGAAATCGAAATCAGCAAACAGATCACATCCAAAAGGCAGTGAGTGGCACAGAATATTCACTACCATTCCACAAAGGAAGAGAGGGAACAATGTGAGGAAATATGGGACCAAAGCAAGATCAAAAACCAGCTGGGCAAACTCCAAACTCTGCATCTTCATGTCTGGTGTCAGATCTCCAACTCCTTTCAGCTTTTCTCACTATAGCATGCTTCTCTCTCCTGGACGGGTTCTACTCCCTGCTAGCAGTTTTGCTCGGCAGGTATCCCACGACTCTGGCATTTCCAACATCTTGGAGATTACAAAGAAACCCGGGGTTCACTTTCACAGCTTCATGCAATGGCCTCTCTGGGCCTCCATGCAAGGACATCCCTGACACATGCCTGGCCTCAGTGGCTTTATCTAGCTGAGGGAAGAGATCCCACAACCCTTTTCCTGCTGTGGGAGAATGGTCTTGTACCCTGTAAAGATCTGTCCATTGTGTTGCCTTAATAAAATGCTGATTGGTCAGTAGCCAGGGGGCAATGAGAACAAGAGAACTCTGGGAAGAAGAAAGGCTGAGTCTGCTATCCTCACCCAGATGCAGAGGAAACAAGATGAGAACACCTTGCTGATGAAAGGTACCAAGCCACGTGGCTAACACAGCCAAGACTTATGGGCTAATTTAAGATGTAAGAATTAATAAGAAGCCTGAGCTAATAGGCCAACCAGTTTATGATTAATGTAGACCTCTGTGTGTTTCTTTGGGACTGAATGGCTGCGGGACCAGGTGGGACAGAAACCCCTGTCAACACTTTCCTGTCTCTTTGACTAAAGTCAGAACCACGTGGCCAAAGCTGCTGAGGTCTGCCTTGCTTTTCCCCTTTGTCATCAGCTTTTTGATTTCCATGGTTTTCCTTTCTTTAATTTTCTTTAATTCCTTTCCACACGTTGGAAACTTAGCTGGGTGGAGTCTTGTCTTGGGGTCACCACTCTGTTCCACTTAGCTTAGGTTTTCCCTTTAATCTTTTATCACCTTGAACACTGGCAATACCTTGACTTAGCTCCGTTACATTCCCTGGTGCTCTACCTCACATCAAACATTGCATTTTTAAAATTTTTCCTTGCTCAGCGGGTTCCTTTTCATTATAGATATGCATAGGAGTGGCCACTAATTGCTATGTTATATAGTCAATACGAGGCTGTCTTGAAATCTCCTCTGCTAATGTCATTAATCCAAAAGTCTTCAATTTAGCCTCAATTTGATTTTTTTTTTTGGACAAAGGGCAGAAAGTAACCAGATTCTTTGCCAAAATATTACAAGTGCAGTCTCTAGGTCACTTACTAATAGTCTTCCCTCTGAAATCTCCTGAGCTGGGCCCCTACATTTCAAATCACGCTCAGCACTGTTTTCCATACGTCTACTAAGATGGCCCATTAAACCTTACTCAACTGTTTTCCTAATCTGAATCCCCAAAGTCCACATTCCACCAACATAGAGCACGTTTAGGCCTGCCATAGCAACACCCTGTTCCCTGGTACCAACTTCTGTCTTAATCAGTGTTGTCTTGCTGTGAGGAGACAGCATGACTATAGCAACTCTTATAAAAGAAAGCATTTAAGTGGAGCTGGTTTACAGTTTCAGAGGGTTAGTCCATTATTGTCATGTTAGGAAGCACGGCAGAACAGACAGACACAGTGCAGGAGAGGTAGCTGAGAGTTCCACATCTGGATCTACAGCCATCAGGAAGAGGGAGATACTGGGCCTGGCATGGGCTTGTGAAACCACACAGCACACCCCCAGTGACACACTTCCTCCAACAGGGCCATGCCTCCTGATCCTTCCCTAAGCATTCAAATATACGAGCTTATGAGGACCATTTTTATTAAAACTACCACAGTAGACAAATGGCTAGCTTTGCATGAGGACCTGAGTTTGGATCCCCTAAGCCCATATTAAACCCACGCATGGTGGTACATACCTGTAATCCTAGTGCAGGATACACAGATTAGGAAGATCCCTGGGGCTGGATGGCAGCCAACCTGGCTAAGGTTTTGAGCACCAGGTTGAGTGAAAGAGGATGTCCCCAAAAGTAAGGTAAAGAGAAACTGAAGACACTTGAAATTGACCTCTGACCTTCCCACACATGGACATAAATGTGTACATACACACATGCTCATAAATGTTCACATACATATGAAGACATATGCAAACATATACACATGTGTAAGCATTGGTCTGGGTAACAGCAGGAACATGTAGTTATAACAGTGGCACAAGTACAAATATGGGTGTGTTGGAGATGATTACATATCACACTTGCCTGGGACCTAAGACTAATCATCATATTAGAGGCCCACTTCCTGCAAGCCTTTCCAGGGTAGAAAGCTCCAAGGGAAAATAGCAGTGGGGTTTGGGAGGTGTTGGTAATACACGATTCTTGGTGTTCAACCCCAAAGAAAGACCTCAGGCGGAGATCTGAGGATCAGACTTTGGAGACTAAGTTCTGTGTAGCAAGTACCTGAAAGCAAAGTAGCAGCGTAAGGATGCAAAGCCTGCAGTGTACTGAGAGTAACCATGGCAACACTCCTGCCTGTACTCTCAACTAATGATCTCACTGAAGAAAAGGTGTGCTGCAAATCTTTCTGTGCATAAAACCAAAATCTACCTCAGCATCTCATGTCCTATGGGGAGAAAAAAAGTCCAGCTTTCAACCAAAATCATAAAGTAAAAACAAGAAAATACACACAGAGAGAAAAGAACTAAAAACCAAACCCAGAGATGGCCTAGATTGTGGGACTATCAACCTGAGAGGGAATTTTAAATCATTATGATGAACACATGAGGGGTTCTAACAAGAAACTAAACAGCATGTGAACACAGGAACTAGTTTCAGCAGGAAGAAGATTCAAGAAAGCAACCAGTGGAAAGGCCAAGAATCAAAAACCCAGCAACAAGGATGAGTTGTCTCTTCCATGTACATTTGGGGTAGCTGGGAAGAAACACACTAGCTAAAAACCAACAAAAGGACCCAAGCTGAAACAGATAAGCATGGAATTGGAAAGGCAGAGTATCCCAGAACTGTGAGGAACTGCAAAATGAATAACATATAAGCAATTGCAGTCCCAGAGAGGGAGGATATTGGGTTGATATATGGTAGGCAATAATTTCCTAAAATTAATGGTGAACACTAACCTATAGGTCTTAGAAGCCTAACAACATGGAACAACATAAATACTAAGAGTAAGCAAATGAATAATGAAACAGAGTTGTTAAATGTAGGCCAGGGACTGGGGTGATGGATCAGCATTTAAGAGTACCTACTATTCTTGCAGAGGACCCTAGTTCAGGTTCCAGAACCCACTCCTGGGATCTGACGCCCTCTTCTGGCTTCCTCTGGTACCTGCACTAATGTGCACATACACACACACATAGGCACATAAAAATGTGGTGTGGGACAATGATCTATATTCTGTTAATTATATTTTAAATAAACACTGATTGGCCAGTAGCCAGGCAGGAAGTATAAGTGGGACAACCAGACGGGAAGTAGAGGCAGGTTAAGGAGAACAGGAGAATTCTGGGAAGAGGAAAGCTCATATTCCTCTGGAGTCCTGGCCCAAATACAGAAGCAAGATGTGACTGCCTCATTGAATGAGGTACCAAGCCATGTGGCTAACATATACTAGAACAATGGGCTAATATAAGTTATAAGAGTTAATAAGAAGTCTGAGCTATTGGGCCAGTCAGTTTATAGTTAATGTGGACCTCTGTGTGATTTCTTTGGGACTTAATGATTGCAGGAACTGGGCAGGACAGAAAACTCAGACAGCAAAAATGAAAGTGTGATGAGTTGGATTGTTATGCTATTTGTTACGGCAATAGCATATTGGTATTGTTTGAGGATTGTTATGCTATTTGTTACAGCAATAGCATATTGGTATTGTTTGAAGGGAAATTTAAACTGCTCAAAAACAAACTCAGAAGATTCTAATGAAATCCAAAGAAATGAGACATATATTCAAAGAAAAAAAAGAGTAAGAATGGCAGTGGAATTCCTGCCAGAAAGCATGACACAAGAAGACAGCGATATAGTGTGTTACAGGTTCCGGGGAAAGGAAAGAAATGTGTCAAACCAGATTCTACACTCAACTGAACACATCCTTGGAGAATGAGAGAGAAATGAGTATTTCCCCCAGACAAATGGACTGAAGGTGTCTATTACTCACTCTCTTACCCTGATAGAGATGTATATACTGGCTACTTTCATGTCAGCTTGATGCAAGCTAAAGTTACTCGAGAGGAAGGAGCCTAGCTGAGAAAATACCTCCATAATATTGGGCTGTAGGCAAGCCTGTAGGGCATTTTCTTAATTAGCAATTGGTGTGCAAGGGCCCAGACAACTGTGGGTGATGTTTTCCCTGGGCTGGTGGTCCCAGGTTTTATAATAAAGCGGGCTGAACAAGCCATTAAGAGCAACTCAGTAAGCAGCACCCCCTCCATGGCTTTTGCATCAGCTCCTGCCTCCAGGTTCCCACCCTGCTTGAGTTCCTGTCCTGGCTTCTTTCAATGATGGACTACAATGTGGAAGTGTGAGCATAATAAACCCTGTCCTCCTCAACTTTCTTTTGGATATGCTGTTTCATCACAGCAATGGAAACCCTACTTAAGACAAAGAATTAAAGGGCATGGCTAGTGAGATGTCTTATAAGGTAAAGGTGTTCGTCCCTTAAACCTGGCAATCTGAATCCATCCCAGGAGCCTATGTGAATAAGGAAGGAGAGAAAAAAACTCCACAAAGTTGCCCTGATCTTACACACACATATACACTAAATTTAGAAGGAAGTTCTTCGGGCAAAATGAATCACCAGCAGAGATGTAAGACCACACAAAAGAATAGAATACTTAAAATGAAATAAATGAAGATAAAACCACATGAATTTTTGCTAATATTTAATTGTTTTAAAGCATAAATTACTGCCTGAATAAAAATAACAATAATATATTATATGATTTCAGTGTGTTTGAAATGGAGATAGATAACAAGAATAGCACAAAGACCAAGGGGTTGAATAAGAAATATGTCACTTTGGGGCAGTAACACTATTCTTGAGTGGTATGGCATTAGTTGAGTAAATACTCAAATTAATTTAAATGTATATTATAAACACCATGGCAGGCACTAACAGTGTTCTTACAAGAGAAAAAGAAGAAATAAAACTGAATCGTGAAAACTTTGTTAGCTGAAGAGAAAGATGATACAATGGCAATCGGCTCAGTTATCACACTAAGTGTTAATGGACCAATAAATTTCCAGGATGAATATAAAAGCAAGACCCAACTGTATCCCACCCGTAACAGACTGAGTGAAAATACCAAAGGGTCGAAAGGTAAGGGATATGAAATCTACTGGAAGTCACTAAAAGCTAGGAGTCTAGATTCATCATGGGACAAAACAACACGGAAAATAAGAAATAACCTCTATTGGGTGGCTTACCTGAGTGGGAGTAATTGTCCGGGAATGCATAGCAATCCAAACTGTGCACGTACCCAACAACAGCTTCAAAACAAACCTGAAAGATCTCAAAGGAACAATTGGACATTTTTACAGTTAGAGTTGGGTCTTAGTTACTGTTCTATGGCCATGAAGAGACAACAAGCCCAAGGTAACTCTTGTAAAAGAAAGCATTGAACTGGGGGCTTGCTTACAGCTTCAGAGAGTTAGTCCATTATCACAGTGACAGGAAGCATGGTGGCAGGTAGGCAGTCGTGGGGCTTGAGAGCTTACATCCTGATCCACAGGCAACAGGCAGAGAGAAAGACTGGGGCCTGGCACAAACTTTAGAAACCTTAAAGCCCACCCTAGTGCCACACACCCCTCTAGCAAGGCCACACTTCTCAATCTTTCCCAAACGGTTCCACCAACTGGGGACCATGCATTCAAGAATATGAGCCTACGGAGTTGTGTTCTGCACAATTAAATAAGATTTGAGACTGTGGAGATGACCCAGTGCATAAAGAACCTCCTTCATGTGACCGAGCTCCTAAGTTCAGATCCCCAGGATTCATCTTAAAGCTGAGCCCCAAATGAACAAAATATATTATAGAAATTATATTTCAAAGAACTAAGTGTGAGTGTCTGGGAGCGTTCGGTGTGGTGTTGTTTCCACACCTTCTCTAATTCAAAACCTTCTGTCGTCTGGATGCAGAATGTTCCCAGAGGCCCATGTGCTAAAGACTCAGTTCTGGGATTGTGGAGCCTTTAAGAAGTGGGGTCTAATGGGAGTCTTTAGTCACTGGGTCATGCCCACAAAAGAATCCTTCCCTTTCTCTCTGTTGCCTTCTAGCCATGAGACGGGAAGTTCAGTCTGCTATGTGTTCCCTGCAACTGTCACCCAGCACCCCCACCACCCAGCACCCCCACCACCCAGCACTCCCACCAGAAACCTAGTGGCCTTCAGCCTCTAAAACCACAAGATAAAACAAACCTATTATTTGTATAGGCTAATTCTCCGTAAATTATTTAATTTGGTTTAGTGGTAAAAAACTAACAGACACTCTAAAATTAAATACTTATTTTCTAGAAATAAATAAAATGTTGATGATAAAAACAATGAGCCATGCATACACACCACAGATGAGCTGCATAATAATTAGGTATACTAAAGAACACAGACAAAAACAAGGGCATTTGAAGTGATTTCTTGTGTAAATAATGCCTATATATATATATATATATATATATATATATATATATATTACACACACACACACACACACATATATATATATATATATATATTCAGAAAGATAAGTGGCTTGGGCTTCCTGGGTGAGTGGGATGCAGTATGAGGGATGGGTCCTCAAGAGGCAGCAGGAAATGATTATATTCATTATCTTGGCCGTGGTGATGGTGTGGCTGAAACAAAATTTGTCAAAAAAAATTTAACAGATTTAACTCATTGTGTGCTTTTTACAGTGCAATTTATTACATGTGAGTCACATCTCAATAGAAGTGCTCTTTCAAATGCTTAACCGCTGAGCTTTATATAGGAATGGTTTTTTTTATAAATCATCTCCGTAAGTTTTAAGTCAAGGCAATGACTCAATTTCATGGTCTACTTGGCTGGATTTGAAATCACCTGGGAGACACTCCGCTGGGCAAGTCTTTGAGGGAGTTCCCAGAGAGGTAAACCTGAACTCCCAAGACAAAGTGAACTTCCATCCTTAAGCTGCTTTCCTGCCAGGCATTCTGTCCCAGCAATGAGAAGATCACTAATACGATCTGCAAGGTGGTGGCTGTCAGTAAAGCATGCTCAGCAGTTTGTGCTTTCAACAGAAAACACCCTCCTTCCCCACCTGGTGATTTATATGTGGCCTCCGGTCACCTTCTGGGGTCTTCTGTTGGGTTTTGTGGAGATCTCTGCCTCTTTTCACGGTCAGCCTTTTGATTCGTTTTTTGGTGGTAAGAAGGGCCAGGGGCATCTTTTTATTCATTTTCAAGGACTATCTCTGCACAGCCTATCTGTCTAGAGTCCTAGAAATCCCACTGAGGTAGGAAGCCCTGGAATTTTGACTGGATCTATGTCCCATGTTCTGATGTGCATATGCACTGCCATCAAGCCTAGAGTTGCCACTACCTATGATTCCTTTGGTCCAATCAGAGTAATGTCATCCATATGGTGGACCAATACGACAATCCTGTAGAAGAAGCCGGTGATCCAGAGCCCTAAAACCCTGGTTGCCACAGGGGCTAACGGCTAGATGAACCTATGAGATGGGACAGGGAAGGTGTGCTGCTGGTCTTGTCACCAAAGCAGACTGTTTCTAAGGTCTTTCAGCTAGGACAAAGGACACGCTACTTTACAGATAATAGCTTTATGCCAGGTGCTAGGAGGGGTGTTCATCTACCAAGCGAGGAAATCACATCCACCACAGCAGCTGCAATTGGTGTCAGCCCTCCATTGAACCATCGGCAGTCATTCTCTGGCCCCAACTGTCTTCCGCATGGGCCAAATTAAGCAGTAAAGTGGGGACTGGGTGGAATCTTCGGGTCCTTCATGGTGGTGCTAGTGTTTAAGGGCTCTCCACGGATTCTAGGACTTTCCCAGGAAGAGGCATCTCGAAGGTTTCCGTGTAGATCTCCCCACAATCACATCCCTCACCCCACAGGCCAGAGAACTAGCGTGGTGACTCTGCCCAGTGCACACTATGTGTTCTGGGACCAGAGAAGTGACCACTGGATGAGCTCAGGGACCCACTGGACATGCTGTGAGTTGGGTCTGATCTGGGACCTCCATAATCTCTGCTGTGCTGGAAGGCAAGGAGTTCTTTGGGATCTCCCAAACTGATCATCATAGAGAGCCAATGTCCAGAAGTCTCTGAAAGTTCTGGATTTTCCTTTTCCTCCACGTCCAGTTGCCCTTGCAAAGAACTGCACTTCGCCTAAGGGCAGGAAGGGAGAAAGATGAACTATAGAAGTTTGTGATATTGAGCGGGGTCCTTCCTTAAGGAGACATTACTTCCTGCTATTCATGGACTCAGCAAACTGGCCAAGTCTAGGAATAGGCTGAGGAGCTGTGACTGGGGTTGTGACTCAAGGTCCTGTCATTCTCTTGGCCCAGGACCTCGATGCTTCTACAGACGGAGTAAGACTTGGCACACTTTTTATCTGTGTCTCTTTTGGGAGCACTGAGGATCTTTCAGACCGTTATGAACATGGCTTTGCCTCTATCATCCATGCTAAAAGCATGCTCACCTTGCCTTTGGCTGCTGAGTGCTAGCCCTTGGTTCTGCCACTCTGGGGCCCAGCTATCACTCGAGTGATGGCTCTGACTGCAAGGTTAGGCCTATGGAGGAGAGCAATGGCAGAAGTCTGCCAGGGTGCTTCTCCTCACAAGTCTGTCTCCTCAAGTACTGGTTACAACGTGTTTCCTTTCCTGTTGGCTGACAAATTTCCCTGACAACAGCACCTGGGGAGAACAAGGGCTTCTTTCAGCTCACATCTCAGGGGCACAGTTCATCATTGTAGAGAAGCTGAGTCAGCAGGAGCTTTGAAAAAACTGGTCACATTACATCAGCCTCTTGGAAGCAGAGAGAGGGATGGATGCATCCTGCTGCTCAGCTCCTCTTTTCTATTTATAAAGCCCAGGATCCCAGCCAGGGAATGGTGCTGCCCACAGTGGGCAGGTCTTCGCTCTTCAGTTCACAAAGTTAAGGAAATCCCCTACAGGCACACCCAGAGGTGTATCCCCAGGGTGACTCTGTGAAGCTGGTAATCGCCATAGCCCTGCACAGCACATCTGGATCCCAGTGTGTGGAGTAAGTCTTATTGGGCAAATCCCACTCCAGCTTCAAGTATCTCCAGACTTTTGGCTCTCTCTGTCAACAGCAAACTTTGGTCGTTTGGCATATCAGGCATTCCCAGCTCAGTCACAGGGAACCATCTCAATCCACATTTCAGTCAACCAGCCAAATTAATGATTATTACCTGCCTTAGTTACTTTTCTATTGCTTGAGACAAAAATGCCATGATCAAGAAATTACTTAACTTGTGGGCTCACAGTTCCAGAGGGTTAGATCATCATGGTAGGGATATGAAAGCAGGCAGGTAGGCATGGCAGGGGAACAATAGCTGAGAACTTACATCTGATCCAAAAGCAGAGAGAGAGAGAGAGAGAGAGAGAGAGAGAGAGAGAGAGAGAGAGAGAGAGAGAGAGAGAGAGAGAGAGAGACCAAGAGGGAGACAGAGAAAGAGAACTTGGGAAGGTTTTAAAACCTTAGAGCCCATCCTCCTCCAACAAAGCCATACCTCCTAATCCTTTCCAACAGTGGACCAAGCTTCAGTCTGTGGGTATCCGGGGGCCATTCTCATTCAATCTGCCATAACTCTGTGAGCCGCAACATTAAACCCAGAATCTCTGCTTAATGGGCCCGTATCAATAAATTCAGCCTCATCCAAGTTTATATTCTTCCACCATTATCTCCAGACTCAGAAACCCCTTCCCCCACATTCTACAGACCTCTGCTTATATAAAACCTGAGTTCTATAGGCCCGTAGCATGTGTCCTCTGCATCCCACTATGCTCCTCATCTTAAGGAGCCTGCCGTAGATTCTGGCTGTAGCTCTAGAGGTCAAGATGCAAGGAGGGTCCATGGGGACATCAGCCTAGTCTGATGGGAGCTGCACTGATGAAGGTCAGTACCTCAGGCTGGTGATGCCACTGAGGGTGAGGATACCATGTCCCTGACAGAATAGACCCATCAGAATTTAGGAATCTAGTCGGCTGCCTCCTATAGGTTTTCATCTCAATTGAGGGGATGCTGTTCTCCCATCAGCACCCTCGATGCAACTGCAGCAGCCTGCAATGCCAAGAACTTAACTTGCACTGCAAGACAGCAAGGGCGTGAGAGGTCTGGCGTCTGGCGTTCAGCAGCCTCAGCCGTATGGCTGCGGGAGGGGAGATTCTTCTTCAGGGCACACTGCCAAGCCCGTAGGTTGTTTATACACACGTGGGGCTGGGAAATGGACTCCCTGAGCTCATTCGTTTTCTTTATTACTCCGTCCAGCAATGCTGGGAACAGCAGCCAGAGTCATTATATCCCTGAGTTTTTCAGAATCGTTCAAAGCTTCACGTATAGAGTTGGTAATTCCTCACCTCTCACAAGTGGTGAGCCAGGACCACAAAGGCATCCTAACCTCCAGAATGAGAGATGGGAGCCACCTAGGCAGGGGCTGTAAAGCAGTTAAAAAGTCTATGAGCTGGAGCTGGGGGGTGTGGCTTCATCGGTAGAGTGCTTGCCTAGCACATGTGAGACCCTGGATTCCACCCCTAGCACTCTGTAAACCAGGTACAGTGCTGCACCCCTGAAATGCCAGGACTTGGGAGATAGTTAGGAGGATCAGATGCCCAAGGTCATCCTCAGCAATACACTGGGTTCTAGGTCAACCTGGACTATGCACGTAGGGGAATGGGCGAGGAATATGAGTCTCCACAGCTCCGCAGTCTCTCTGTGTCCCTGCTACTGGACCCTGAACAATTCTCCAACTTGGAATGGAGAGCTGATGGCAACTTTGAGTGGAGGTGGGACTCGAGAAGCCATCCCTACAGGCAGGTCGGTGGCTGGCACAGGTCATGGCACAGAAGATGTGCCCTGTCAGTCAGTGGCATCCCCCAAGCGGGAGATCTCCAGGAACCCTCCCAGTGGTGGGGCCCTGGACCCACAGGAAGAGTTGATAGTCTTACGACTACCATTTGCCCTGAGTGTCCCTTCCGGAATGCTGCACAGAGGTCTCCTGACCTGACAGTGGACGCTGAGCTGGACCGCAGTCTATAGAGGCAGACTCCTCCTGGTGCCTGTGGAAGCCACAGTTCTGACTCACAGTATGTCGCCTTGATTGCCTTTTCCACTTAATGACAGTAGCATAGATGTGTCCGAGTCTGCTCTGCCACTGCGAACAGTTCGGGTTACACAACTTCCCTACTCTATCTCTAGTGAATTCTTCGGCGACAACAAACACAAGTCCTTTCTGCCCCTTGCCCCCTGTTCCCGCCTTTCACTTCTTCAGATGGTAGCTTCTCTTCTCACCGCTGCTCCAGAAAGATCTGTAGAAGGCAGATCTAGAAAGTTCATGCTTCGGGGAAGATGTGGTTCTTAAAACTGAGTGGAGTTCAACATGAAACAGTGCCGAGCTGGAGCGAGCACACCCACAGCCTTTCTAGAGGGGGTTGCCTTGATGGCGTCTGTGAGCACCTGCTTCTGGTGGTGCTTATGGCTCCCTCCCAAGACTGTGATGCTCCTGGTAAGGATACAGGGCTCCCTGGGAACTAGCAGAGCATCCCTCCTCCTGCCTCTCGAGGTGGACACAGGAGGAGAATGGTGAGCCTTTTTTAGGGATGTCCCATTCTTGTGCCCAGAGGTTTCCAGATGATGAGTCATTGGGGCTCCGTGGCTCAGTGCTAGTCTAGTCTTGGACTTTATCCAAGACTTTGACACCAGGTCTGAGGAGTCGCTTCCTAAGGTTAGGTGCTGTGGCCTCTTTAGTTATCCCCACTGAATAACAACAGCAGACAGTCTGGCAAGGGGATGTGTCTCAGAACCCTGTTATCTGAGCAATACAGACCCCCCCAATCTGGCTTTATTCCACTGTATCTCTCTCGATGGAACAGAAAATCTGTGTCCAAAACTTGCATGCCCACCTAGAACCTGGGACCTCTCTTCTTTATGACTTCAGTTGAGTGCCTGGGACCCTGGAGCGCTCTGTCCAAATGGTCTGCCCAACCCCCTCCCCCACAAGTATGTTGGGAGAGGATGAGTATCCATTCTGGGCAGTGGGCTGAGAGTGAGCTGTTAGCCAAGACTCTAACAACTGTCCACATGTGATGTGGGAGGGGTCACTCTCATGATGCTATTGGGATCCAGGGTAGGAAGACAAGGAGAAACTGGAAGGCCGAGGTCAGTTTCCCCTGAGAACCTACCTTCCCCGGGTAGAACGCTTGGAGCCCAAGGATTCTAAACTCCGACCTGGCTACCCCATCTGTTAGGAAGCTGTAAGGAAAGCAGAATGTGTAACTTCATGACATAATGTGCTAGATTGATTTATAACTTGAATTTTTTTTTAGCAGATGGTGTGTGGGCATCTATCTGTGTTCTTGCTCTGGGCCCCTCAGAGGTTCAGAATAGCCCAGATCACCTACTATGTGTGGACAGCATGCTGTGCTCTGAGGATGATTAGGAAGAAAAGCCACCTGGCAGGTGACAGCAGTCTCTTTCTCCTTCCATTGTTGGGAGTTGGAAGCCCATCTGGGACTGCTCTCTTATGGGAACCAGGCAGTGCCCACCCTGTCTGGGGGCTGTTTTCCTGTGTCAGGTGACCAGATCACGCTCTACCTCAGTGCGTGCTCTGTGGTCAATCTGAGAGGTTCAGAATCCATTAAGATGTGACTGTGGAGGTGGCAGAGTCTCAGGGCTGGGTCTGTAGGGCTTCATCATCTGCCTGCACTGTCTAGATGGAAGCCAGGTCAGTTTCTCACAAGGACCATCTTACCCTCCATTCTCAGATGGTGACACAGAGGCCCACGGAGGCAAAGACACCTTGCCCTGAGTCATGAAGGTTCCATAAGCCCCTTCAGGGGTCAGCAATGTGTCATGGGCATACACAGAACACTTCTTCGGAGGTTGGGAACAGGTACTGGGCCACGCAAGGGAGTGCCTGTCGCTGCCATGCACTTGGATCTCTTAGTCTAGATCAGAGGCTCCTGTTTGGATGAAGCAAGGGCAAAGTCAGGCAGGACCGCACAAGCCTAGCGGCTTACCAAGGGAAAAAGATGTGAAGTGAGCCCCACCCTGTCTTCCTTGCCTCGGAGTGGGGGCTTGTGTTAGACGCCCACCCCACCTTCTGGCTCCACCCTCACTCACTTTACAGTCCCACCTTGGGTCATCCTTCTCCTCTGCAAGTCTATTTTTTTCCTCTCTGTAAAATGGCTACCTGGGGGATAGGGACAATATGGATGAGTGTCACAAGTATTCTGGACATTCTCAGAGGGTGCCAGCCTACCCCAGCATGGACTATGTTGCTCACCAACCTCCTCCTGCTCAGATTACAGGCAACAATTTTAACTGTCTCTCTAGAGCCCCTGAGCCCTGGATCCACTTGAACCAAATATGGAATGCGGAAGTAATCATCCCTCACCCCACGCTACTTTCATTGGTTGCAAACACGTGTTTCTTCTGGGTCCTCCTAGGTGAGCCTCAACTGAAACACTGACTCCCCCATAGTGACACGTGCTGGGAGGTTAATTCAGATTTAACTGCAGCGGGAATCCCTCTTTCCTCGGAGGCCTTAGGGAAGGAAGGCTCCCTGGGCTGAATGGAACAGATGGCATCACGAAGGATGGGGGCTGTGACACACCAGATATGCCATGTGTATAGGAGATGATCCTCTATGGCGAGGGCCAACCCTGAGAGGACCATACAGACTCCTTAGTGTAAGATGCTTCCCAGGGTCTAACCAGACAGCCCGAGGAACACTGGAGACTCTTCCTGCGCAGGCGCTCATTCTCCTTTCCCTTCTCTCTCGATGAATATTTAACAGCGTGTCTCTCTGGCAGGCCACCGTGTTGGCAGTGGGCATTCAGGAGTAAAACGAACCTTATGTCACCGAGATATTTACAGTGTTGACAGGACCGTGGATGTCAGAAAAGGAGAGGAAGGGCTCCTATGGTGCCAAGTCTAGAGGTGTCTGTCCTCAACGGGGACTCCACCAGGCCAGTGTTTGAAAGGTGATTCTCAGGACCACACTGGCAAGGAGCAAAGTGTGATGCTGGGGAGCAAAGCCAGCAGAGATGGCATCTGTACTGTGTGTCACAGAGGGTGGAGAGCCACCCTCCCACCCGAGATGTCTACAAAATGTGGGGGTCACACTCACCTGCTTGGAAAGCAGGGAGATGGAGATCTTCCCCACAGGCTGCCAACATCACTACCACCCAAGGGGAAGGTGTGCGTGCCAGTGCACACTTGAACGTCAGTCACTGCTCACAACTGAGCGTGTGTCCAGGTGCCAGAGAAAACCTCGGCTTGAGAGGAGAAGAGGGCCTGGAAGGAGGGAGGGTCTATGTGTGCTAGAAAGAGATGCTACCACAAGACAACTCGGGATGGGTCCAGAGGACGTTGGATGGGATAGCAGGAGCCTCTGCTACACTATTCTAAAAGAGGTGACTGGCCTGGTTGGGGTGGGAGGTGGAGACAAGAGGAGGCTCCCGATGTTAGCGTAAAAAAGAGATGGGAGCAAGAGAGAAGGATCAGCAGGTGCTAATGATGGCCAGGCAGACTGGGGTTCAGGAGGCTGGGGAGTCAAGAGAAAGGGTTTATTTTGAGGTCAAAGGTGGGATGTCATTGGGAAATGTCGAATGATGGAGCTGGCAGAGGCAGAGGACTGGTCCAATGGGAGTCAGAGGCTGGGGCTCTCACCAGAGGAGGACCCAGGCTCAATCAGGAAGAAGGTGGAGTACTACCCAGTACTCCAGTACCCAGTACTCCAGTACCTAGTACTCCAGTACCCAGTAGTCTCAGTTTCCTCAGCACTGAAGGGGCAGTGAGTGACAGACTGGGGGAGGATGCAGGGCTTGGGAGGGCAGAGGCCTAAAATTACCCTGAGAAGGCAGAGGCAAAGGACAGGATAAGTGACATCATTGTTAACTGAGGGTGGTCTCTGAGCCATGGTGACAGGGCCTGGCAGTTCCCTGATGAAGCTGTCTATCCTAGATGGGTGACTAGAAGTCACCCAGTAGTTCTGTGAGTCTGTGAACAGGTTTGACAGGGGTCAAGGGGAACCAGAACACTAGCCCCCTGTGGACAGTGTTAATGGTCAGAGCATACAAAACTCATGTATGTAAAACTCATGTGTCATCACCCAGTACAGAACAAATGCTCGGTACATGCTGGTGTGCCATCACAGATTGCCTGGGACCCCTGCTTCTCAGCCCAATCCTGGTATGGCTCCCTGGGCGCTCCACCATGTCCCTCCTAGCATCTCCACACAGAGCATATAAGCTGGCTGTGGAGCCAGGGAGCAAATATTTCCAGGGTGAAGGCAGGAGGGAAGAGCCTGAGAATGGACAGGAGCTATCCCAAGCCTTCGTCTCACCTCAGAGAAGCCGGCAGGCTGGACCACCATGCTTGGCTACACAATGTGAAACTCTTAGAGGAGAAGAGAGCCCAGCCAGCCTTGCCCACCTCCCACTTCGGGATAGGGCCACACTGGAATGAGGACATGGGGTCCCAGGAGTCAATGACCCCCATTTACCAGCAACCGCTGTGCTTGGTTCATGCATCCTTTCAGAGCCTCCCGCCTCCGTGCCCTGCAGGAACTGCCCTGCGAACTCTTATTGCCTGTGTCCCAGCTCTGCCAGTCAGAGGCCGTGCACTCACATTTTCTTTGGATGATTTTAGTCTCACAGAGCAGCTGTTGCAAACACTGGCTTTGTCCTTAAATGGAAGTCTGTATGTGTTCTCTCTCTACCCTGCTCTAACCCCCTCTTGTCTTCCCCTCCAGTCAGTATGTCGGCACAATCTGTCCTCTTACAGAAGAACCACCAAGCAGTATCCCAATACATGCAAGCAGCTCGCTGGCCTTGTATCTGCCTAGCAAGGCTGTGCAGTGTATGACTTGGGCCTTGCCAAGAGTCTGTGCACCCAGCACTCCGTCCCCAACACGCCAGCAGGATGAGGAGTGGCAGTTCGCAGACACATGGGACTAAGAAGCATGACCATGGGTTCCAGCCTTGTAGCTCACAGCAGTGGCCCCTGGGTGCTATTTACCTGGCAACATCCATGTTTCTTCTTCATTAAAGGGACACTAAAGCTTAGGCAGGACCTGACTGCACACTCCCATTGAGGAGGTTCCCACCCGATCCAGGTCTGTCTGTCAGTGGCAAGAGCCCAAAGTACAGGGACACTGGAGGGGTTGACATCACCCAATGTCTGTAAAACCACCACCCAGTGGAGGGAGCGATTACATCCCCCAGGAGAACCCACACTTGGAGGATGTGGGTCCCTCCCCAGACTTCCTGCAACTCTGAGCTAACAGGAGGTAATTAAATGGTCCATCGTTTTCCTTCACGTGCTTCAGTAAATGTCGCCTATGAAACCAACAGGCATTTCCGTACTTAATGCGTGATAACTAGTCCCATAAATCCAAATTATCCTTGTAAATCTAAATTAAATGCCCAGGTTTAATGTATTCGGGACGCCTAATTAATAAAGTGCCGGCCATGACCATCGCTAACCTGTGCGCTCCATGCTTCCCTTTTCAGCAGGGGGCGTTGCTGAGCTGTGTTTGGGCTGGAACCCGGAGCTCAGGGCTTCCTACTGCTCAGGTTCAAGGTGAAACCCAGCCACGCAGCTATCACGGTCTCTCCGAGCCCTCTGTATTCATCCTCTGTCTTTTCTGTCCTTGATCACTCAGTCCCCTCAAGGGTCTGCCTGGGCCACAGGGACCTTTTCAGTCCTGCTAATGTGTCCTATTCACGCTGTCCCTCCTAGACCTTTGTTCCTGACAGCCCACCTGCCTCTCCTAAGACCTGACACCTGGAGCTATAGCAGCCAGTTCAAACCTGAGGACGAGAAGCCACACATACTAAAGATGTCAGGACAGAATGAAGCTGGGTCCTGTTCAGCGTCAGGAACTCCTAACCCACAGCTGAGAGTCGCCACATCTGAATCTCTTTGCAGGCAAGAAAAAGCAGAATAAATAAAAACATGAATGCACACACACACACCTTCTGCATTTTCAAGCTAATATTTGCTAGATTCTCTGTCTCTTGTAGTCAGAACTGAATTCAAATCTTCATCAACCATTTGGGTAACCTTGGGCTAGGTATGAGCATATCCAAGCTTTCTGTATACAAGGAGGTGCATCGCAGTTAAAAAAAAAAAAAAAAAAAAAAAAAAGACTGCAGATGGCCACTCCATTATTAGAGTGGGAGGTTTTTTTTATTGTGAATAGGAGAGAGAAAACAGCCAGAGGCATCAGAGGGAGTCTACCTCTCTGGGACAGGGAGAGGACCAGAGAGAAAAGGTGGGAAGAAGGTGCCAATTGTCAGGGCTATGGGAGCAGAGAGGATAGCAAAACTGCTGGGAGAGTCCTGGCAGTGATGAGGGGATTCGTTCCCGTGGGAGGGGACAGGTTAGCTGGAACAGCCTGGGAACTAGCGTGGGGCTCTGCTCTATTGGAGGCTGAGTTAATAGAGAACTAGATGCCCTTTCCAGAGATTGGGGGGCTGTAGGAGCAGATAAAAAAGTGATGGATTTTCCTTGCGAACAGAAACCCACTTTGCATGGTCTCTGAGAAGTGCTGAATGTTCACCGGGTTCTCAGAGTCCAGCCTAAGCTGAGCCCAAATTGTCATTTTTGGGGAGCTGGAACCTGATGCTGTCTACGCCTCATGCTGTGGCCTCCTCCTCTGTCAGTGTGGAGCTGATGGTCCTCCCGCTGAAAAGATGGGAGGTACTTGTGGGATGTCAGAGCAAGGCACAAGGATATGCGGTGGATGCCTGGGTCCACTTCAAAGGTCAGAGTCTGGGCAAGCTGCCCACTCCACCTCCATGAATGTGGCACTCTGCTCTGTGATCCCTAAGGGAAAAGCTGAGATGCCTTTGGTCCCAGCAGGGTCCAGGATAGTAAGAGAGTTAATTTATTCAGTATTTATCCAGAGCTGACCCTGTGCCCACATCACACAAGCCCTTTCTGTGAACTGTGGTTCTTGGTTCTTCGACCGCTCCGGTAAGAACACCTATACTAACATGTCCCTTTTTGCAGATGTAAGAGCCTGGTATAGCCAGGCGTGATGGTGCACGCCTTTAACACCAGGAGTTGGGAGGTAGAGGCAGGCAGGTCCCTACAAGTTCCAGGCCAGCCTCGTGTGCATAATGAGCCAAGGCTACATAGTGAGACCCTGGATAAAATCAAAACCAAAACAAAGAAAGCAAAAGAAGCACAGAGGTTATGTCAGTGGCCTGAGAAGCTCTACTAGTGTGCAGCAAACACAAGGAGTGAAACAGGCACAGAGTAACAGCTCACACTGCGGTACCGTCCTGGCTTGTGGAAGGCTAATGCTTAGGTTGTAGCCTCAGAATGGATGAATGGGTCCAATAATTAAGGTGTTGAAGTGCTCCCAGGCTTCCAGCCCACCATCTCCCATTGCACCTGGTAAAGGGCCCCCCCTGAGGCTACCAGGAGCCCGCTGGGCAGCAGGGGGTTCATATATCTAACTCCCAGAACCTCCCACAGTCCTCAGTGCAGAATCTCCACCAGGCTCTGGGCCCCAGAGAGCTCGGCATGCCTCGCATGGCAGACACTCTCTTGGCTCCCTCTGCTAATTCATTTGCTCCCATGTTAACTTTTATTACTTATTGATTTTCCTCCGGCCTCCCCTGGATATCTCCATGTTTATCTGCTTAGCTTAGTGGAAGCCACTCAATGGGAGAGGCAGAATGAGGTATTCTTTGACGGCAGATGGGTGTCCATACTAATGGGGACCAGCACCTTCTTGGGGAGAGGGAGCTTCCCACCACTCTGTCACTGCTGAGCTAAAGAAACCCAAGGAGAAAGGCTCGCATCTGCTCCCATAGAAGGGACCAGCAGTGATCTGGACCTCTGTACAAAGCTTGGTGAGGATCTTGAGTCTGGAGCAAGAATAGGAATGTCGTCTAGGGTGACCAGCTTCCTGAGGGGACATGCTGGGTCAGACCTGAGGTGAGAAAATAGAAGAGGGTGAGGTCTCGGCAGTGGTCTAGGGGACAAGAAGGGAATCAGCGGTCAGCCTCCATGTGACGCTGGTAGCCCTGTACTGAACACGCTGCCCTTGGGGGTAGAGGGGGCTACAGAACCGCAACCCACCATCGTCACATCCCAGACACCTACGTTTTGTGAATGGAAAGAGTCAGAGCTGAAGGGAGATCACAGAGAAAGAAATATCAGCCTCCTGACCCAGACAAGAGGCATCTTTGGGTGCTCTGGAACTGTGAACTGGTCCGGGTCAGCAATGACGGTGACTGTGGAGTCTAAGCACTGATCTCAGAGGCAGCGCCTGCCTGCTGTGGAGAGGCAGCCCATGAAGAAGCCAGCAGTGCACGGTGCAGGACACTCGGGGGCCAGGTTCTGAGCTTCCACACACAGTGGGCCACTGCCTCATCTCTGATGGAGGCTGGAGACAGGAGTGGGATACCGTCTGCCAGATCCAGGTCTGCAGATCCGGTCCCTGCTACAGTGGGTCTCCAAAGCACTGGGGTCATATGATGGGGCAAGACAGGGCTTCCCCACAGAGTACCACCCGCCCTGTCCTCTGCAAAGATGCTATTCATGAAGCCCTGATGCAAAGTGGACGTGGGATTCAGTTTGGGGTAAAATTAACTAGAGCTTGATCATTGCTAGTTTGCTCTTCAGAGTCAGAACATGGTGACATAAATCGAAATAACAAACATCTATGTACCAAGAGGACAGGATCGACAGAGTGTGAAAGCAATGCAGGGGATGGGGGGATTCTCAAGTTACATCTGATGTGGTTTAATTTTCACAACAGGTAACAATCCCTTTTAATGCAACAACTAAGATTCCAGATGTTGCAAAAGGGAAACATCTTGGAGAAACACAAGCCCAGAGGCAACAGAACTGCCTAAAAACCATTTTCCCTTTCTGGTGTGTGTCTTGTCCTCAGCTTTTCAATAGGAACACCAACAATAACCCCCTCCAGGGATGTGGCGAAAACCAGATGTCTTTTATATTCCCAGGGCCTGTCTTGTGGGTCCTGATTACTGCAACGAACAACTACTGGAATTGTCCTTCATACCCTTTGTCCCTCCTGTGATAATGTTTTGTCAACTTGATACTGCACAGAGTCACCTAGGACTCTTTTTTTTTTAATTGATTTTTATTGTGCTCTACATTTTTCTCTGCTCCCCTCACCCCTTCAGCCCTCCTCCAAGGTTCCCGTGCTCCCAATTTACTCAGGAGATCTTGTCTTTTTCTACTTCCCATGTAGATTAGATCTATGTAAGTCTCTCTTAGTGTCCTCATTTGTTGTCTAAGTTCTCTGGGATTGTGGTTTCACCTGGGACTCTTACTGACAGATTATCTAGATCAGATTGGTCTGTGGGTGAGTTTATAGAGGGTTGTCTTGGTCGCACTAATTCAGATGGGAAGACTCAGGCCGCCATGGGTGGCATCATTCCCTAAGCAGGGAACTTGAATTGTACAGGAGTAGACAAAATGGGTGGAGCATGAGCTCGCAGGTGTCAATTACTTCTCCGCCCTCAACTCTGTGTGCACTGTGACCATTGGCTTCAAGTTCCTGTCAGTCAGTGTAACTTCCCTGGATGTAACCTGGAACTGAGAGCCAAATAAATTCTTCCTTCCTTAAGTTGCTTTTGTCAGGGTAGCTGATCACAGGAACAGAAATGGAACTATAACAGTGTACATGCTCGACCCAGAAGGATGTGGTCTTGATTTGGTTTTTTTTTTTGTGTGTGTGTTGTTGTTTTGGTATTTTTGGGTTTTGGGTTTTTTTTTTTTTTTTTTTTTTTTTTTTTTTTTTTTTTTTTCCACTAAAGGGTAGAACATTCCCATTGCAGGGGTGACAGGATGCTGAGGGGGGAGAATTGTGCAGGGTAGAGTCCTGAACACAGAAAGACTGACCTTTGAAGGACAGATGTGGTTTCACCATCCGGGCAGCAAGGTGGGTGTGGGATCCAGGTGGTGCATCTCATGGGCTCCAGCCCTACTGGTCCACATCCGATGCACTGCCGGGGCCTGGGGCTCCTGCTCCAAAGCATAGTCCCTCTGTGATGCTGGCCATGTCTCTTAGGTCACGCCAAATGCAAGGCTCAGCTGTCTCTCTTCCAGGTGCGTGCCCCTATTCCCCCCCCACACACACACACCAGGTGTCTTGAATTCACCCATTAAAGGAGGCCTGTGAAGTTAGAGGGGAGAGTGCCAGATCTGCCCCACCCCAACTCTGCTCCCCCATGGCTCCAAAAAATGTGAGCCTTGATTCTGCAGAGCCCATGACCAGCAGGTTCCCATGTATCTTGTCGGCTTTCTGCCCACCTGAGCTTCTACCTGGCAAACCCTACTCTCCCCTAAAGAACTCTTATGTCTGAAAATACCTTCCCCTGTCTCTGATTCTATGTATATTACATCACCGTTTTATAAATGAAGGAAAGGTGGCTCAGAGACATAAGTGACTTGGTTATAGTCCACACAGCAGGGTGCGGTGGTGGGCAGGGGGCGGTTCTTCAAGCAGAAGCTCCATCAGGGTATAGAGGTTGAGCTCTGGGTTCAGCAAACAGGGGTACTTTGGGGTCTGATCCTAGTTTGATCCTGGTTCCCTTCACCAGCTGTGACAGTGCTAGGTCATAGGTCATCTGATATGTAAATGAGAAGACACACTTCAGGTTTTAGCAAAGTCTGGGCACACAGAAAGTGCTCACCTCACCTATGTGCCATCCACACGTGCCCTGCTGTTGTCCAGCCATGCCCAGTGGCTTCTCCCTCCATCCCAGCCCCAAAGTCCTCCTCATGCACCCTGTTCTCCCCCTGCTCCATCTCACTCTGATGCTGGCATTCGCTCCAGGCTCAGATCCTCTCCCCTCCCCTTGTGATGGGGTCTTCGGAAGATGCCCTCCATGGGGCTCAGCTTCCACATCCGCAGGATAGGGCGGCCCTTGCTCGGCACAGCATGAGTCTGTTATGTTCCTGTGAACCAGCAGGGTGCCAGAGCCTTGCCAAGTCACCCTGTGCCGCTCTACATGGGCTCTGTTCCAGCCAGCCTGCGTTTGCTTCTTGGCCCCAGCACCTTAGAGGAAAACTTGTATTCCTTCCAATGTCTCCGCACACGCAAGCTGTTCAGGGTGGGTGTGGTGGCACACACCTGTAATTCCAGAATTTAGGAGACCAAGGCAGAAGGATCAGGAGTCGGGGACTAATCTGAGCTACATAGTAAGAGCCTGTCTCAAACCATAATTTCCCTCCATCAGGAGGAGGTGGTGTTGTAAGCAGCCTGCGGAAGTGTCCAGCCTGCCTGCTGGATGAGGCATCTAGCTCAGAACCTGGCATACAGACAGGAGAGGAAACCATGGCCGTAGCTGCACAGTGGAGCCCTGCAGAGGGAGGATTTGAACCTGCCTGTTACTCCCCCATCCCCTGCCTCCCTCTTTCTCTCTCTCTCTCCCTCCCCCCCTCCCTCTCTCTCTCTCTCTCTCTCTCCTCTCTCTCTCTCTCTCTCTCTCTCTCTCTCACACACACACACACACACACACCCCTCTCTGTGCTGATGGAAATAAGTCCAGCCCCAGTTCAGGGGTGAGGCTAGGGGGTGTCAGCATTCAATCATTGTGGGACAGAGTCTATTGGCGCTGCCTCGGCTCCATCTTCCATCTGCCAGGCCCTTCACCACTGCACAGGCGACCCCCATCGTTTTCGTTGTTACAATTCCTTCTGAGTCCAGGAGTCGAGTGAGAAGTGATTCATTCTCTTTCCTAGCCAATGTACACAACGGTACATTATTAATATTTACTTAGAGGCTTCTCCGAGGACCACAAACACAAAAGCATGGACGGGGAATGAAGGGAAGAGCATCCATTAGCTCTGCCACCTGCCTGCACCTGGGACACAGGGACCCGAGAGCATTCCACCTGGCCCAGTCCCAAAGCAAACAGAAGATTCGCCCACTGTGCCCCAGCAAGGTCATGGCAGATGAGAGAGTGGAATCTGGAAAGTGAAGGATGGACAAAAGACCCAGGGCTGCAGCCTTGGGGCCTTTAACACTAGCCCAAGCAAGTCCGAGGAAGGTCCAACAGGCCTGCCCCAGCATCTGGCCCGAGGCAGACCCCATAGATAACATGAGCAGCCCCTGGGAGTAGAGGGTGGGGGGGGCCCCCTGTACGCTGTCCCGCCCCGCCCTATTTCCCAGTGTGCTTTGCGGTCGTTCCAGGGCCCCTGACAGTGAGAAGCAGGAAGCCTAGGCTAATGAAAGCCAGGCCTGGAAGGGATCAGTTACTTTGACGCAGGAAAAGATTTTTTTCCAGCCCTTTGCCAATTGGCTTACTGGGGCCAGGCATCACCTACCCCGCCCGCCCTGTTTTCCCTCAGAAGCCCCAACCCCAGAGCCCTCTTAGGCTCATCAACCCCCTACCCCATCTGTAGCGCTCTGCATTCCGCTGCCAGGAGCAATGAAGTCCAGATGGCCTTTCCTACCTGGTGGACGCCCGCTGACAGCTGCCGTTGCTCTGAGCCCTTACTGCAGATCCCTGGCTCCCCTTTATGCCCTGCTCTCAGCGATTCCCGACCACCTCTGCCGGGGAGTTTATTAAAGACTTTATTAAATTGTTCTGCCCTGGCCTGCAAACTGTCTCTCGGTGATGAAAAACATACCAAGATCCCAAAAGCTGAGGTAAATCCTGCCTGCCACGTAGCTCACAGATGATGGACATGGGCCTTGTGGGTGACTCTGGTGGTCCCTGTCCCTTGGGCAGACTCTAAGCGAGAGGACAGAATAGGGCACCGGGCCAAGGGGCTGCAGGTTAGGAGAGGGTTGCAGCCTGGCTGGTGCAAGAGCTGTGTAGGGCTTCAGAGGCAGGTGATGACAGTATGGTCACTCCACAGCACCAGTAGGAGGATGAAGTCCAGGGAGAGTGGGAGAAGACAGACAGACAAGCAGACTCCAGTTGTGTACTGGGACAGGCAATGCAGCGGAAATTTAGGAATTCTCAGCCTGGGTGCAGCAGTCAGGAAGGCTTCCTGGAGGAGCTGGTGAGTGATCTGAGAAGCCTGTGTTATTGGCGCTTTGCCTTTGGGAAGAACGGTTGCTATGGGAGGCAAAGATGGGGCTGGTACTGATGCCAGATTCAAGCCAGAAGAGCCAGGCAACTTCTTTTTCAAGCTGGGCGACTGTGTTGCTTTACGGCGATGGAGGGCAGACAGATCTTGGCTTCTCTTCGTGTGTGTGTGTGTGTGTGTGTGTGTGTGTGTTGCATGCACATGCATCTTTGTACATGTGTAAGCATGTACTTGTGCACTTGTGTGAGCATGCATGTGTGTGTCTGTGTGTCTATGTCTCTGTACATCATTTTTAGGGTCATTGAAAGGTGACCATATGCATCTTAAGCAAGCTGTTACATGGTTTCTACCTGTGCGTGAGCCCGAGAGACAAACCTTCACAGAGAGAAATAAAGGACAAAAGCAAAGCTCGGGTTCTTCAGTCTCTCTTCAAGCCCCGCCCCCAGCCCTGTGCTCCCTTCAGCCCCACCCTGGAGACCAGCGTCCTTGCACCAACTCCATGTCCTCTTGAGCTGAGCAGCTATGATAGCTGAGTCACAGGAAGCCCCGATCTGCTAATAAGCAGGAGCTTCCTGGCAGTGAGAGGGTCAGCAGGCCTCAGAGAACCTACGGAACTCCCTTTCAGGAGTGCACAAAACCCAGCGGAAGTCCAGGGCCCGTGTGCCCAGGGACTGTTGCTTCCTCCACTCTTTCTTGAGTATCACTTCCCATGCACGCCCCTCCTGGTCCGTGTTCTTTCTTCCTTGTCTCCATCCTTAGGCCCTCATCACCTTCACCACTTTTCCCTCGGGCACTGCCTGCTGCTCTCTGTTGCTAGAGCATCTGCTGGGCTGGCTACACCAGGACACTGGAGGGCCAAGTCTCTGTCCCCAGCAGCATCTAGTCTGATAGGTGACCAGAGCTGAGATACAGGAGCCTAGGGTGGCCTGACCCCGGACACTGGGTCATGGGTGGAGGTAGGGGAGCCTGTTGGGAGGCGTGTCCATGCTGAGACTTGAAGAAGCAAAGGACCCCCCCCCCCCAGGGAAGGGTTGAGAAGATTATTATACGGCAGCAACCAACACCCCTGGGCAAAGTGGGACCTGGAGCCTGGGTGATGGCAGGAGTTTTTCAAGAAGAGTTTGGGGTGACGGAGAAAGGAAAAGGTTATAAAGATAGGGGGAGCCCATAGCAGGTAAGCGTAAAGGGTAAATAAAGTGGGCTGTGGAACTGATTTCACCCTGAAGGCTGGGGAGCCAGAGTGTTCTATAGGGCAGTAGCCTCTCCTCTACCACCTCCTCCTACCTTCTCAAATCATGCCCCACTACCCGGTTTCTCCCTTTCCCTTCCTCCCTCCACCTCCCAACTCTACGCCCTGCCAACAGGCCCAGCTGCACTTGTGAGGACCTGCAGCGCCACCTACAGGCTGGAGCTGGTACAACCAAGATTGTCACCAAACAAGGCTTAAACCCCGTTTTCTTTCTGCCTTTCAGAAGGGGTGGGGATGGGGAGTATAGCCCTGTAACATCCCAAGCTCCACCTCATTGGCCACAGCCTGAGGCCATGCCACTTCCTGCCTGAGCAGCATCAATACCAGCTGCCTCCCGTTCCCCTGACAACCTCATTACCTGCCACACCTGCTCCCCTCAGGACCTGGGGCCAGAAGAATTTGATATACCACTTTCCCTTTTCAACTAAGCTCCCAGGCTGCCCGAGAAGGCCAGGCCCCTGCTGTCCTGGGAGGGCACCTCCTGGAACCATGCAGACAGGAGTGAGAGACTGCCTGCTCAGCTTCCGGAAACCAATCATCTCATTCCTGCGTAGATCCAGGGAAACCCACCCTGTGCAGCTGGGCTCTGGAGCTAAGAACTCGGATGGAAAAACCCATGGAGTGTCAATCTGCTATCTGAGCTTTGAAGGATGTGGCAGAGACCATGTCAGGTCTTAAGAACCTAAGGAAGGCACTGGAAGATGGGGAGGTGACTGCAGGGGCCGAAGGAGGAGGAGAAAATGTGCTACCCCCCGGGGGGGGGGGGGGGCAGGAGTTGCAGAAACTATGATGGGAAAGGCATCTGGGCATGGTGATGGAGCAGGGGATTCTTGAGAGGGAGGCTGGGTTATCAATGGTTGGTGAGGGACGAGGGTCTTAGGTTGGGAGTTCAAAGGTCAGTCTGGGAGGGGCTTTGATGTCCCCCAGTGAGTTTAGAGAGGTATAAGGGTGGCATTAATATCATAGTAACAGCTGTCACATATCTGCAGGACAGTATGGGGATTAATTGAGACCCTTTTTTTCTGATTTGAAGAGATGAGGTGAACAGGGTTATAGCCATCTCTGCCTCATAGAGACAAGGGCAGAGAGGCCGTCCCTTGCCCTGGGTCATCGTGAGGAGAGGAGGCCAGGTGGATAACATCTTGGTCCTGGGCTGAGATGTCATTTGGAGTGTCACTCACTCCCAGAACAAATGTCTTCTGCTGTGGGTCCAGACTTGTTCTCAGCCCTCAAAAAGCTGGTATTTCAGTGGCTGCTAATGAGCCGTGGAAGCCAGAAAAAAAGAGGAGATGGAAAAGACCACTCTGGACAGTGGTCTAAGTACCATGAAGGAAACAGAAGAGAGCGCTGGGCCTGGCATGGGGGCAGTGGAAAGGGATGCCAGAGTCCCTCATGCAGGACCCACCCTACAGGCCTATGTGCCACAACCCTGACATCCTCCTGCATACCGCTGGCCTGCAGTAGGTGCCTCCTGATAGCTCACCTCTCCCTACAGACCTCCTTGTGGGTCAGCAGCCTGCTGCTCCAAACACTGGTCCCTAACACCTTTCTTGAGGACATCTCAAATTAATGGGCCCAGAATAGCAAGAGTTTTGGCTTCCCCAGCCTGCCTCCATGGCCAAAGGGGTGGAGACAGACAGCTCAGGCTCTCGGAAATATAGCCTTGACCTGCTGGCTCGCTCTGGGGAAAGGAGGAAGTGTTCTACCGCCCGCTGCTTGGCTTTAAATAACTCCCTGTGTTTCCTATAAAATATTAGACACAGGGAATCTTAAAGCAATCGCCTTAGATCCTGAGACTTAGCACCAGATTAGAGACTCGAAGGCTCCCAGCATTGTGGTACGTTAGGAATGCAGGACCTCATATTTATGGCATCATTAAATTATGGATTCAGAATTAAAAAAAAAACAAGATCTGAGACGTTCTCAGGACCCTGAGATTTTAGAACTTAAGAGTTGGAGAAACTTCAGCACCAACTTTTGGTTCCATCATTTGCTAGCTGATGTCACTGGGCCTGGGCTGGATCTTTCTGTGCCTCAGTTTCCTTTTCCGTTAAACAGGAATGAGGCCAGTTTCTACCTGAGAGGGCCCCTGGAAGGATTTGATCCATAGCCATGTGCAGAGCCAGCTCCAGGCGTAAGGTAAGCTGCGAGGGGCGCGGCTCTCAAAGCGCTTCGTTCACTTGCCCTAATAACCCCACTTAGGCTGACCCTCTGTCCTCCAGGTTCTGTGTAAGAGGCCACCCAACCCAGCCTGCATTCTCTCCTGACAGCAGACCTTCTCATAACACAAGACTCAACCTTCTACCCCAAGGCCCGTGATTTCCCCATACTTCCTGCCTCCTTTGCTCCAACAGTGTTGCCTGGTCACTCAACCCTCTTTCAGTCCTCAACTCCAACCCAGTTTTGGAAACAAGTTTGTCCTTCCAAGTGGCCTGGTGCCCCCTCTCCCATTTCTTTCACTCATTACCTCTGACCTCCCCCAACTCCCAGCTTTTCTGGCAGATTTTGTCCTGACTCTGTGGGTAGAAACATCCACTTATCCTCCAGATGTCAGAGGGAGGACAACACATGTGGCTTACAAAATAGCTGGCCAGTGGCATTGCCAGGGAGTCCTGGCTCACTACTGCCTTTAGGGGGCTGTTATTTCTCTCCCCTTGACCTCCAGGCTTCTACTGCTGAAGCTCCAAGAGTTCGAAGGACCAGGCATCTGGAGCCAGGCAGAGGCAGACAGCAAAGACAGCCAGGGGAATTGGCCTCTGAGATGCCAGGCCTCATGCCTAATCCTGGAAGGACAAGCAGAGAACTGGACTTTCATGCTGGGGAGAGAGCACAGACTGGAGAGAGTCTCAAGGAGGAAATAGACAGCCATGATCTAAATCCCTTCATTGATGTCATGCTCTCCACGCCAGGCCCTGGTGACCTGTCCTTTTGCTGGTGTTCTTCCTGCCATGGATGTCTCCTCCCTCACCCCATCCTTCCATCCATGCCCCCTTCACTGTGGGCCCCTAAACAAGCTGTTTCTCCCTCCCAGCCCTGCTGCCTATGTACCCACCCTGGCAATTGTACCCTGGCTATCTGGGTTTCACCCCCAGATCCTCACATGGTGAGCAAGCAGTTCCTCTCCAATCAAACCAAAGATCTGAAGAGCTGACATGAAATCTGTGTTTATGTAACTGTGTAAGAGCCAAGCAGAGCAGAAAGTGACTAGTTGACAATGTTGCATTTTGCAGGCATTTAATTGAACATGTACCCGTTTCGGTGTGGCAGCTTCCTGATGGAGTTTGAATCCCGGGACTGTTTTCAGCCCTTAAACAACACTGCATGGACCCTTAAGGGCTCTGGCAACAAGCCCAGTGCAGTATCTAATGCAATGACCAGAATGGATCAGAATGACCCTCCCCCACTTGTGCCCCCTCTCTCCCAGTGTCTGCTTAGCTTTCTTCATTTCTAGAGCCCCCAACTGACTTCTAGAGCCAGCATCCATCTGGTAGGCATCTTCAGGATGACGGAGGAACAGCATCTCCACCTGGTCATTTTAGACGAACTATGTGCCCTGCCCACAGCAAGGCATGGACTTGTTTGCTCTAGGGTCATCTTCTCCTAGCAGCACTGTCCTTTCCTCTCCTACAGGTCAGGGTGGTCCAGAAGCACCGGGAAAAAGCAGACAAGGACGTCTTGAGAATATTCCTCCTTCCTAATCACACTGTGATCCTATCACACAACCTCTGAGGCTGAGGGATTTACAGCAACTCTGAGCTCAAGGTGGAACATTTGGGGAGGGTCTTCTTGCCACACAGGATGGGAGGAGGTAAGAAACAGAGAGAGCCCACTCCACAAGCCCTCCTATCAAGGCTTTAAATCCACCCGTGAGGAGGTAACCCACCCAGCCTATTCACCTCCTCAGAGTCTCAATACCAGCGCATGCCGTTACCTTTAAATATGGGTCCGGGAGAGGGCAACAAATCTTCCAACCCCATTTTCAGGGGAACAGACATTTAGCCGCAGCTTGGCTGTCTGGACCAGAGTTGGGGTGTCCTAAGAGCACTTTCTGTCTATCTCCAAGGGTAGCTCCCATGCCCCATAAATTGTGTCTACATAACTTGTTTGCCTCTTCTGTGAACTTTCCCACTCCCGTTTTATACCCCTCCCACTCCTGTCACTCCACCCCTGAAGGCTGGCTTCAGTCCCCTTGAAAACAGCAAGCAGGACAGCTCCTCCCTGACTCCCTGACTTCATCCTCATCTCTGACCAAGCGTCTCCCTCAGTCATCCTTCTAAAGGAACCCCCTTCTCCCCGAGGGATCCACCTAGAGTGCTGAGCTGAAGGTTTGGGGAGGGAGCCTAGACTTAGGGAAAGGTCACAGGAAGGAGATGTGGGGTGTGGGATGTGCTGAGCACCTGCTGTTAGCACACCTGCTGTATGTGCACCTGCTGTATGCAACCTGCTGTATGTGCACCTGCTGTATACACACCTGCTGTATGCACACCTGCTGTATGCACTCCTGCTGTATGCACACCTGCTGTATGTGCGCCTGCTGTATGCACACCTGCTGTATGTGCGCCTGCTGTATGCACTCCTGCTGTATGCACACCTGCTGTATGTGTGCCTGCTGTATGCCTGCCTGCTGTTTGCATATCTGCTGTATGCCAGACCTCCAACTGGTTGGAAATTCATGTGTGAGTTTCCTGACTACCTCAGTGTCCCCAGGAGGGGGCAGGTGCCATCTTCCCTTTTACAGGTGAGGAGACTGAGGCTCAAGGAAGGGAAGAGACCAAAGGTCACCCAATTCACATTTGCTAAACCCAGACCACCTCCCTCTCTTTATTTGCTACCCTGGGACTGGAGACTTGGGTTGCTTGGCATTGAAGGTGAAAGCTGGGGCTGTTGAAGAGAATGGCTGAGGGCACACAGATGCTGAGAGCAAGTGGCCCAGTGTGCGTGCAAGACAGCAAGGTGATCCAGGAAGAATTGCTCCGAGAAGCCAGGGGAGAGCCGAGAAGGAAAGCTCCAGGTGGACGCGTGTGCACATATGCTTACACATACACATGTGTACACATACACATATATACATACATAATATACACTTATACACATGTATATATTAATATACACACAACATACATACATGCACATACATACACAACAAATATTCATGCACACACACACATACACACATGCACTGTTTCAGTTGGTTTAAGTTAGAGAAAACTGAAACAACAGGAAAGAATTTGAAATTGGCATCACCCCTGGATAGCTATGTGGCCTTTCTTAAAATCTCTGAGCCTCTCTCTCTCACCTGTAAAGAAGATCTGAATTTCCTCACTTGCAGAAATGGTGGCCATGTGGCTCCCAATGCCACACCTAGGGCTGAGTAGTCAAGAACACAGTATTTGGAATAATTGTTGCTTGCTGGCAGAGGTAATGTCGATTATGAGGTTCAGTTTCTCTCTCTCCCTCTCCCTCTCTCTCTCTCTCTCTCTCTCTCTCTCTCTCTCACACACACACACACACACACACACTCACACACCACAGAGGGGAGCATCACCTTCTCTGGCAGGGTACGGACTCACTCTTGCTCTCTCCTGTGGCTGAGGACTAAGGGCCTAAGGATGGGCAGGGTGGGTAGGTGTGGGTGAGGCAATGGTGAGTGGGGGGTTGGGTTCTCTGCCTTGCTATGAGTGACCCCACAGCAGTCCTGCTCCGAGCCCAGGCTCTCTCCCTGATCTAATTAGCATCAGGGAGAATTAAAGCACACAGCCCTGAAGTGAGCCAGCTCCCCTGAGGGCATTCCAGAACTAATACTGATTAAATATGAAACGGCTCCTCTCCTCCGGGCCCAGAGTCTATGAAGCCAGGACCAGAGATGGGAGTGTAATTGCTAGCTCTGATTATGCAAGGTGTGCTTTCCAATAAGGGGAGGGAAGGAGGGGGAAAGAGGAGAGAGAAAGGTAAGGAAGGGAAAGGGAGGGGAAAGGAAAGGTACAGAGGAGAGAGAAAGGGGAAGAAAAGAGGGGAGGGGAGAGGAGGAGGAGAGAGAAGGAGAAGGGAGAGGAGAGGTGGAGGTAGAGGAGGGGAGTAACAAAGGAGGGAGCAGAGGGGAAGCAGGGGGAAGGTGCTAAGGAGGGAGGGGAATGGGGAAGGAAGGGAAGGGACTGAGGTGGGAGGGAATGGCAAGGGAAGGAACCTTGCATGGAGCCCACCCCCTTCATAAGAAGTCAGGAGCAGCTTCAGCTCCTTCTGCACAGTGGAAAGGAACAAAGTGAGCCTCTTGATTTCCTCCTTGTCCATTCTTTCAGTTTCTCCCCCCCCAAGTGATTTGCAAGCACTTACTGTGTGCTGGAGCACCTACTGTGTGCTGGGCATATATACATACATATATATCTTCTTGAGGAATACACAAGCCAGACAAAAATTTCTCAAGTGAGAGAGTGCATAGGTCATTTGGCCCTTCAGGAAAAAGTCTCCCCCACTGAGAATCCAGCATAGTTCACCTCAGGCCAGCACCATAGAAGCTGATGAGCGGAGGAATTCAACCAGGAGCTGCTGGGTGCAGTGAGAGCTGGCAAGCATTCCCTCTGCCTGGAAGGCTCCCCTTCTAACACTCCTATGGCTCCCTGCTTCTCCTGATTTAAGTCTTTGTAAAAATATCAATACTAACCATGCCTTCTGTACACTTACTGCCAAGTCATAAACCAGGTACCGCTGACCTGTCTCTCCCAGGGGAAGCCCGGCTTCCTTGGCCTAGAACCTGTCCTTTCTACTGTGTTGTCCCCTGTGCCTGGCACGAAGCAGGGGCTTATTAAATATCTATCAGACACATGAAGAATGAATGGATGAATTGGCTAGACTTTATCCTGGGGGCAAGCAGAACTGCCACAGGCTCATGAGGTGAGAGACACCTCTTGGCACTCGACAGGAAGGGAGGTTCCTCCTGGAGCCTGATGAGGGAAGTGGGGGCTGGTCAGGGAGTTGTTACCAGGGATGGGAAAAGAGTCAATGAATGAGGCATCATGCGGTTATGGGTCCATGGGGACTGTGGGAGGTGTGGGACTGGGGCATCAAGAGTTGAAACTGCTTTAGATTGGTGACCTACCAGGAAGGGAGGCATTGAACAGTTTCAGGGCACAGAGGGATCCAGTCCTGACAGGCTTCGCGGAAGGAAGGAGGTCTGGTCACTAGGCACATAGCCCACAGTCAGCCACAGGATGAGGAATAAGCTGGTATATGGCAACTAGAGAGATATAAATGATGCATTAGACCTCAGGGACAGACCAGAGGATCTGCTATCCTGACCAAAGCCTTCTTTCTTTCCATCAAAACCCAGCATAGACAGAAGATGCTCGAGAGTGTGGCCAGCTGCCACCTTACCCGGTTTGAGTTTTCCTACCTGCCTGGTATCACCTTAGCTGGCTTGCCTGGGATAGGACACAGTTTTGTGGGCAGCCAGCCTTGTACCTACCCCTTCCAAGTGATAGGACTGGGTATGGGGAGGCTCAACCCAGCCAGAGGGCTGTGGTTTCCATGGAAACAGGATGGCTGTATAACACTAGCCCTGAGTGGAGTGCCCTGCCAGGATTCAGTATTCATGGGCTCATCCACCTGGGCTGAAGTGGGTCCCAACCTTCGCTTAGTGGATGTTCCTTAGAGTTCAGAATGCCCAGGGAAGGCTCCTTGGGACTGCCTTCCACTCTGTTCAGAACATGAGTTCAGAGGCTTCAGAGTGGCCCAAGAGGATCCAGACCCGGAGCCTGACGAGGCCAGAGAAGCCTAGAGTCCCTGCGATGGGAAGACACGTCCCAAACGCTGCTGCACCAACCATGGTTTGGGGTCCTGGGAAAAAGAATAAGGAGGAGAAAGCAGTTGAGCACCAGCATTCCTTGCACTCGGCTTCGTCACTGTGGGTGTCACATGACAGCTGCTCACACTCCTGGCTTGGTGCCTTCCGTAACATGACAGACGCTAGCCTCGAACTGTGAGCCGATAAATCCTTCCTTCTTAAAGCTGTGTTTGTCAGGCATGGGTGACAGCGAGACAAGTAACTGATATAGCACCACCCACAGCCTCCCTTGGGGACATCTGAGGCACGTGGAGGGTGGGAGGATGCTGTGCCCCCAGCTGTAGCTTCCCCTAGGTCGCCAACCCCCAAACTTTAGCCAAATATTTAGGTGGCTGCTCACCTTTGGGTAGCTTCAGCCATCCCCTACCTCCACCCAAGCAGGTGGCCTCTGATGGTTATGCCTGAACAACCCAGAGTCTTTTGGTTTTCTGAGACACCCAGGAGACACAGCCCACCTCATCCCAGTGTTCAGCTCCCCCGCTACCCCTCCTGTCTGCCTTGGGGGCTGTGGAAGCAGATTGGCAGTATTGTCTGAGTGGTCTGGGTTTTCCACAGAAAGCATTTTTTTGTATCCTTGGGGTGATAACAATGTAGAAGCTGGGTCACTTCACCTAGATCTCTGTGAGTCATCTCAGCTTGTGGCCACCACCCCCAAAGCTGCTGGAGCCACTCAGGCATATCAGGGAAGCAATGTGAGCACCCTGTGTCCAGGACATTTACTCTGTAGGGGACTGGCTGGTGGCAGATCCAACCCTTCTCAGCCTCTGCACAGACCTGGGCCAGAGCCTGATAGAGACCCACAGGCCGTCAGACTCAATAGTACATGCCATAAATCAAGTTAACAGCACGTTAAATTGAGTAAGTTCTACCCTCCTGCCCCGGGGACTCTCTGAACTCTCAAGTGGCGTGTGAGGTGCAGAGAAAGCAGGCCCTGACCCCTCCCTTCCTCTGACCCTGACTTCTGACGGTCTGGGGGTGGCCTCCTTGGACCTACCTCTCTCTACCAGCCCAGTTACAGCCCCACACAGTGGGCAACCCCCATCCACACCTGCAGGCCCACTCTCTCTCTGCATGTCTTCCCACACAGTTGTGTGTCTGGGCTCTAGGATGAATAGTTGAGCACTGACCCCTGAATCACAGGCCTAAGCAGGTCCCCGGTCTCAGCACATTTTGCCCATTGACATAGCCTGCTTTCAAGGCTAGCGTCATTGGCTGACATACAAGAGGGGGTCTTCACCTCCCAGCTGAAGTGAGGGTCCTTCCCTCAGTCTAAGCACACACGGATCAGATGAGCCCCAGATGAGCATGGCTCAGCTGAGACAGGAGGCACGGGGATATCCGGGGCAGAGACGACCCAGGTTGGAGCTGGGCGGGCAGGGGCAGGACTTTGGAAGATTAAGAAGGGATGACTGACAGCAAAGGCTGGCCCCAAGGTGCCCATTTGTAGGTGCTAGGGCAATGCAGAGATAGAACCAGAGCCAAGGGGCAGGCTGATGGGAAGCCTTGTCCTTGTCCAGTGGGGAAGCTGTGGCCACCCAGAGGGCAGCAGCTACAGAAGGACAGGACCAAAAGGCCCAGGGCATAGCTCATCAGCTGAGCTCTGTGCAGTCTGCAATCAGGATTTGCCAGGCATAGTGGAAAGTCCTCCACAATGGATGGGGGCTTCAGAAGGTTCATGGGAGATGGAGGCCTTGACCATGGGAACAAGAGTGACCCCACCAATAGGGATGAATGGCATGGGGGGGGCACAAGAGGCACTGTGGCACAGGGGTGGGTCTGGAGAGTTGATCTGCTCCTAGTACAGGTAGTTGAAAAGCAAGTGGCAGGGAGAGACCCTCAACTGATCTCACCTTCCACCTAGTGGCCATGCCCGCACTGTCAGTGCCCCATCAATAATAAAATAGATCAGAATGGTTCCCCTTCTTTTCCTGAGGAAGCAAGCAGTCTTAGGGGGCCACCAAGGGTTTCCTTTCCAACTCTAATGAGCGGGGCTGTGACAAGCGATACAATGGCCATTCAAACCCAGTCCCTCTTCTGGGAAGACTGAGGGAAGGACCCTCACTTCAGCTGGGAGGTGAAGACCCCGCCCCTTGGAATGCCAGCCAGTGATGCTAGCCTTGAAGGTAGGCTATGTCAATGGGCAAAAGCAGGCTTAGGTGGGAGGGCAGGAGAGGACAGTATGGTGAGTCTGTGTGCAGGTCACACATCTGGAACACCACCACCACTGGGGCCTGGCTTTCAGAACAAATGGTGAAGAGGGGAAGACGGGAATGAGGAAAGAAGGCCTTGGAGGGGGGCCAAGGCTAGGAGCCAGGCAAAGACAGGAGATCAGAATGGAAAGCACCTGGGTTGAAAATGAAAGCACCCAGAGCTCGCGGCTGGGAGAATGCCGCTGACTAGGTGTGGGCTTAGAATGTGATCAGTCCACAGCCTTGGGCTTCCGTGGAGCTCAGATAAGAATAACAATACCGCAACTCCTTAAAGCTTTGGATTCTGGGGGAATCTTAGAATCTTAGAATAATTGAATCATTGGCTCTCAGTCCCCGGGTTTATAAACGGCAGCGATTTCGAATCTCAGATTGTCACAATCCAGCCCGCTCTGCCTCCCTCCCCGTGATTTAACAATATACCCCTTGCTTAGTCCTCTGCACATAGTGTCCTGCCATCTCCATGGTAACCCGAAGAAGTAGGGATGATCGTTTTGCCTGATTTTCCAGATGAAGAAACCGAGGTTCCACAAAGGTAAACCAGCTGTTGAGGTCATACACCTCTCAGGCCTGGAGGCCAGGACCTGCCGAGTGCTGAGGGACCTGCGTGTATGACTCCAAAGACAGGGGGCTCATCACCCCTTCCCAGAGTCACCTATCTGTCTCGACTTTGGACACATCTCCTGTCTCAAAGAATTTGTCCATTAGTCCCAAGTCAGCCTTGGGAGACTCCTCAGAAGCCAGGCCTTCTCTCAGCCTCTGTGTAGAAAGGGCTGAGGTGGCAGAGAGACTGTGCTGGAGAGCTCTGGAGAAAGACAGGTGTAGGTGGGTGCCCCGAGGGAGGAAATCAGCCTGAGGCACCAGGACCAGGTGTCTGGAAGACAAATGAAAACCAAGTTTACAACATCAGGCGGTGGGGTGGGGAGAAACCATCTAACTCAGAAATACAACCCCACAGCCAGAGATACAGCACCTAATGAGACTGGAGTCCTAAGTGCTGCGCCTTTAATTTCTTGGCTCTTCGCCCTGAAAACTTATTCCACAAAATGTGCCTGGGCCATCCATCCTCCCAGATGGCTTTTTAACTGAAGCTGTTTGTTACAGGGAAGAAGAAATAAGAGGAAGGAGGAACACTTGGAACTGAAAAGCCCCCCTGTCCTCACCCCAGGTGGAAGCATCAGATGGGGATCACAAGAGGGAGGGTGCTATAGAGAGCTGTGACCCCCAAAAGTCCAGCCTCCAGGACAGGAAGACACAACTCAGCGCTAGGATCCCCATGACAATCACAAGCCTTACATCAGGTTGATGGCTGATGGAGCCAGAGACCCAGAAGAACAGGCGTCTAGGTGTGTCCATGTATCTAGATCCATATAAATGGATATATATATATATATATATATACATATTCATACACAAACACACACACACACACACATGACTTTCTCTGACTACTGTTTTCTCAGCTGCTTCTAAGAATGTAAAATGAAAGAGCCACTTTGAATGTGAGTTGGCAGTTTCTCACGGAGTTAATCATGATCTTACCCCCAAATCCAGCAATCAGGTCCCCCAAGTATGTACCCAAATGGCATGAATGATTCTGAGCATTGAAGAACTTGCACATGGATGCTGGTATCAGTTCACCGGCAAAATTCAGAACCTGCTGAGAGCAGAGAGCAGCCCAAGGAATCCTGCCACAGGTGCATGGATGAAGTGTCCACTCCCTGGAATATTGCTCAGCAATCCGAAGGAGTGACCCAGCAAGTCAGCAAAGGCGGATCGACTCCCAAGTGACTATGTTAAGGGAAAGAAGACGTTTGGCAAAGATTGTTAGTCTGTGGCATTCAGAAAGAAGGTAAAACCGTAGACACCGAACTGGTCAGTGGTTGCCAGAGACTTGGGAAGTAGGAGAGTTGAAGAGGGGAGCGATAGGTCTGCACAGCAGAACTACATATAAAATACAAGGGCAGGCAAGTGGTTTAAAGCCCTTGTTCAAACTCTTAGACTTTTCCAGTAGAAAACAATGAAGCTTTGTTTCATTCCTGTGCACACAGATTAAAAATACCAGCGGACCCCAAGAGGAATATGTGCTGGTGGTGACTCCAAGCTGCGATGACCCGAAAGCTGTGGAACCCTGATAGCCGAGAGAACTCCTGCTATGCAAACCTTGGTTTGAATACCATCTTCCAACAGGAACTACGAGGTGCTAAGATACGGCAGGACATTCCTGAGGAGAGTCTGAGTGTTACAGGTGAACAGGACAGCCTCACAAAAGTAGGGGACACAGGGCTGACTGTGCACCTCTGATCACAAGAACCACATGAGCTCTGCTCTTGTTTGAGGGGTGACTTTGAAAGCACTGCACTGTACACTGAGAATAGCAATAAAATGGATGGATGGAGTTATTGCCTCGCTGCTGGTGTGGAAAGTTCCAGGTGAGCAAGGAGAGAAGCCAAGAATGATCCATGTCGTCGGTGATTGGTTGGTGTGGACACATTGGTGGTTAGCTGAACAGAAGCATGAATGTTTGTCTACATACAGAAACACCTACACACATGTACATGCAGGGTTTAGTGTCTCGCTCTTTTTAGCTGAAGGGACCTGAAATCAACTATTTCCCAGTAGCTAAGAGTACGTCTGATACGCAAACCTTTTCAAATACCATTTTCCAACAAGAAATATGAGGTGCTAAGCTGGGGTGGGACATTCCCAAGGTGAGTCTAGGGTATCCCATAATACTAGAAAACAAGGATCTACAACCAAGCCCACCACCACCAGCAAACATAAAACAAGACAATGAGGCTGTGGGGCCATGAACGAAAAAAACCAAAGAACCCTCATTGGCCAAACCTGAAATCATTTAAACATCAAAGTAAAGTATTTCTCAAAACATAAAGCAAACATTCACTATTGAAATGATGGGTAGGTAGATAGAAGGTAAATAGAAGATACATGATGTACCAGTTAGAAGACAGAGAGATGACTGATAGATAGCTAGGTGGTTTGTGTATGGGTAAGTAGACAGAATATAGTTAGATGACTGAGTGACACATGGAAGGACAGATGGATAGATAGGCAGACAGACGGATCAACCAACCAATCAATAGATGATAGATGAGATAGATAGATAGATAGATAGATAGATAGATAGATAGATAGATAGATAGATAGATAGATGATAAATAATAGATTATGGATAGGTAGAAGATAGATCAGAGATATTGTATAGATTATAGACTATGATAAATGATATTATTATAAGGTAAGAAATAGATGATAGATATACAGGTGATTGATCGATGAATAAACAGGTAATAGATAGGTGATGGAAGACAGATGACAGACAGTGGCTAGCTGAGAAACAGATGGATAACAAATGATTAACAAATTGATTGATAGGTAAATAGACAACAGATAGAAATAGATAATAGATAAATGGATAGATATATAGAAGATAGATTGATATATACATGGATGGATAGATATATAGATAGATACATAGGTGATGCATAGACAAATAGATAGATGATCTTGTTTCCAGGATCTGAACTGCCCCTCCCTCATTCCTGATACGGATACCCCTGTCTTCCTAATCCCACACCACTGTTCAGGCTGTGCTAATCTCCATGGATGTCTCCACTTCTTTTCTCCAGATTACTTTGACTCTTTTTCTTTTTTGCTCCCTATTTGGGGTTTTCAGTTTCTGGTGTCATCAGGTGACAGCCGAGGCCACTGATCTGAGACATGCCCTCCTTTCTAACGTGGGCTTTAGTATTCCGCGTGTCCCCTAAGAATCGCTTTAGCAACTCTCTACCAATTTTGATGTGCTGTTTTCATTTTCTTCCTGTTGGAAATACTTTTTAATTCCCCTCTCGATTTACTCGGTAACACATGGGTAATTTAGAAGCCTGCTGTTTAAGTTTCTAAACATGTTGAGATTTTTTTCAGAGATCTTTCTCTTAGTGATTTATAATTCCATTATGCTGCAGTTAGAGAAGATATTTTCTCCAACTAGACTTTTTTAGATTCATTGAGATATGGTCCATCTCATCTACAATGAGCTCTGCCGCAAATGTCAGTCTGCTGATGCTGGGGGCTCAGTCTTCTTCATCCTATATCATATCAATGGTTAGCGCTAATTGCTGGCTTGACAGAAGCTAAAACCATCTGGGAGATAAACCTTTGGACTTTCATGCTGGGAATTATCCTGGTTACCTTAACTTGGTTACCTCTTCTGGCCTCTATATGTACCAGTCAAGCACTTGGTGCCCAGATATATATGCGGGCAAAAGACCTATATACAATTTTTTAATCCCACACACACAGTGGGAAGCACAGGAAGACCTGCCCACTATGGGTGGCATCATTCCTTGACTGGGATCCTGGATTGTATAGGGAAGGGTTCTGAACAATGACATGCATTCATCACTCTCTGCCCATGATGGTAGATACCACGTGACTGGTTGCTTCCGGTTCCTGGTGCCTTGACTTCTCTGCCATGGTGGTCTGTCCTGAACTGTGTGCCAAAATAGGCCCTTTCTTCTGCAAGTTGCTTTTGTTGGGCTATTTTATCATAGCAACAGCTCTGTTACTAGGCAACCCTGCCCACTAACTCAGGCAGTGACTGAAGGAGGGGTGTTCCCGTCTCCGATGGGAACTGTGATTTTGTCTCCTTCTTCTCTCAGGCCTCAGCTAACTGAGGACTGTGTTGTCCATGGACACATTGGCATTGTGGTCTTCCCTACTTCTGATGATATTGTTTACTCCGCAGCTACCCCTCATCCTGAATCAGCCACTCCAACCATCCTTGCCAGGGATGGTGACTTTTACCTTGTTGAGGATGGGGCATTTATTTGGCTGTGTTCTGGGACACAGCTAAGCTACATGGAAGCACTTGGTTCTACTGAAGTTTTGCCTTCAGAATTTCATACAAGATACAAAAACAGTCTGATTCATCTTCCCTTTCCATGGGCTCAGGTTCTGTCTCCACACAGCTGCTTCCTTTGGTGCTGTGGGTTAGGGATTCCAAATATCTTGGTCTCCTGAAATGCCAGCTTTGCCAGCTCAACTCCAGGCCTTCCTGGGCTTGGAGAAGGGCATTCTCCCTCGCCCTGTGGACTGGAAACTCCGGGCTGAATGCCAGGGCAGCTGTGAGATCACTCCATTTGTTTCCCGTCTCTCCTCATTGCCTGAAGCCCCATCTTTGCAAAGTGCTGTTTCCTACACCATCAGCCTCTGTCCCCAGGAGTCTCTCACCCAAGAGTCAGGACTCTAGGAGATGTGGAGGCTAGCCCAGCTCTGGGACTGTCCAAGGAGCCCCCCACCCAAGAGTCAGGACTCTGCAGGAGATGTGGAGGCTAGCCCAGCTCTGGAGCTGTCATTATATCCCTCAACGTTTTAGGCTTGAAGACATCTAGACCTAACTCTAGATACAGGGAATCCCCTTCCTTCCTTGCCAAGCCCTCCTTCCCCATGCACTCTGAGATGTTGGTGTCGGTGGGGATCCTGGAACCAAGCTCCTGCAGGCGTCCAGGAAAGAAGGACATCTGTTTGAGTGCAGGGCTTGGTGGTAACTGTGACAGGGTCTAGAATCTTCTGGAAGACAGGCCTCTAGCATGCCTTGATTATGTTAATTGATCTGGGAAGATGCATCTTAACTGTGGGCAGGACGTCGGACAGAGGATCCTGGACTATATGGATGGAGAAAGGTAATGGTACAGGCACTCATTCCTCTCCTCTCTGTTTTCTGATTGTGGCAATGTGACCAGCTGCTTCGGCCTCCGCTGCCTTGACCCCCCCCCCCCCATCACGACAGACTCTCTTGAACTGTGTGTTAGCTGCCCTCTATTGCTGTGATGTAACAGCATTTCCAAAGTGTCTGAGTTAGGGTTTCTCTTGCTATGAAGAGACACCATGACCACAGTTTCAGAGGCTTTGTCCATTATCGTCATGTAGGTGGACATGGTGCTGGAGGAGGAGCTCTTAATCTGTAGGCAACAGGAACTGAACTGTGTCTTTTGATGTAGCTTGAGAATGGGACACCTCAAAGCCCATGCCCACAGTGACACACTTCCTCCAACAAGATCATTCGTGGCTCCAACAAAGCCACACCTCCTAATAGTACCACTTCCCTATGGGGGCCATTTTCTTGCAAACCATAGCACAAGGCAACTTAAGAGAAGACAGAGTTTATTTGGGCTTATACTTCCAGAAGGATGAGTTTGTTGTATGACAGAGCAGACGCATGGCAGCTGGATCTGGAAGCTGATGCTCACACCCAAATACCAGGCAGGAAGCAGAGGACACAAACTGGGAGTTGGGCAATGCCTTAAACTCTCTATGCCTACCCCTAATGACACACCTTCTCCTGAGCCTCCCTAAACACTGTGGAAGACATCTTATCAAAACCACTACAAACTGTAAGCCAAAATAAGTAAGCCCTTTCTTTCTTCCTGGGTTGCTTTTGGGCTTTTGTCCTGACACTGCTGTAGTTAAAGAAATCAAGACATAGAGGGAAAGTGACTCTCATCTCTGTTCCTTCCTCTCACCATGGAAAGGAAGCCTGTACTGCTGGGGTTAAGAACCGCTGGGTTACAGCAATCACCTCACTGTTTAAGTGAGAAAACTGGGGTTCCAAAGCACAGAAACTTTCACAAAGTCCTGCGGAGGGTTAGAAAGTCTAGAACTTGCCTCACTCCCTCCGTGGATGCCCCACTGATCCCAAAGGATCACTTGTGGGGACAGTTCCCAGAAGGCAATGCTATTGTTAGAATGGAATTGCCCTTGCTCCACAACTGCAGGGGAGTGAGGGGTGTGGCAGGCACTTTCCCCGACGCTGTCTCCAGCCCTCCTCAGAACAGCTCTGTGGCAAGCTGAGACCTGACACCTCCAACCCAATGACAGGGGGCTCTTCGAGCCCACCGGCACAATCAAACAGCCAAGCTGTGGAGGTTTTCTTCGTTAGTACAGTGGGAAGCATCCCTGCCCGGCATGCGTGAGACTGGAGTTCAATTCTCTGATGGGGAACAAAAGGATTTGTTTGGGGCAGGGTGGTCCAAGCAGCAGAGAGCTAGTGTGCTGCCTAAATTCAATCCACAGAACCCAAGTGAAAACCCCAAACGATGCAGTAGCCCCTACTTGTAATCCTAGCTCTCAGGCTAAAGACAAGCTGATCATGAGACAGATTGACCTAGCTGAGTCTGTGGCCTCCAGGCCAGTGAGAGACCAAGTCAAAATGTAAAGTGCAAACTGAGAAAGACACCCAGGGTTGTCTGGTTTCTACAAACTCAAACCGTTGTACACACACTCACAAACACGCACATACACATATACATGCACACAAACACACACACATATACATACATACATATGCACACACATATACACACATGCACACATGCATACATAAACACACACAAATACATACACACATGTATATATACTCACTATATACACATACACATGCACACATACACACACACACACACACACACACAAACAGACACGGTGAATTGTAAGTAAGAAGAGAAGGCAGCAAGATTCCTTTGGAGGCGAGCCCAGCTCCAGGCCTATTATGTAACTCCAGCTTTCAGATGTGAAGATTCTAGATCTAGCTCCAGATACACAGATTCCTTCCTCTCTGGCCCAGTCCTCCATTCCAGGGCTCCTCTTGGGTTGGTCCAGCTTCTCTGCAGCCTCCAATAAGAGCAAGAACTCCATTAATGACACCTATTGGCTAGCTGATTGTGGCCTTTACCCCAGCCCAGGTGAAGGGATGGCCAGAAATTCTCAGGGAAACCAAACCATAGCCTCACTCCTGCTGATGTGGCTCAGGACCTCTCTGATCCAGGTGCCCTTTGCCTTTCCTCCCAGGATGGTTTAGATGAAAACGGCCCCTACAGGCTCACAGGAAGTGGTACTATAAGGAGGTGTGGCCTTGTGGGAGTAGGTGTGGCCTTGTTGGAGAAAGAATGTCACTGGGGGTGGGCTTTGAGGTTTTATATGTTCAAGCCAGGTCCAGTGTCACTCCCTCTTCCTGCCGCCTGCAGATCTAGCACCATGTCTCTCTGTATGCTGCCATGTTTCCTGTCATGATGGTGATGAACTAAACCTCTGAATCTGTAAGCCAGCCCCAATGAAATGTTTTCTTTTATAAGAGTTGTTGTGGTCATGGTTTCTCCTCATAGCACTAGAACCTTGACTAAGACAGGACAGGAACTCAAGCAAGGCAGGAGTTGATGCAGAGAGGATGCTGCTCACTGGCTTGCTCCCCATGGCTTGCTCAGCCTGCTTTTGTATAGAACCCAGGATCACCAATCCCAGGGATGGCACCACCCACAATGGACTTGGCCCTTCCCCATCAATCACTAATCAAGAAAATGCCCTACAGCCAGATCTTATAGAGATATTTCTCTGTTGAGTTTCTCTCCTTTCAAATGACTCTGGTTTGTGTGTCAAGTTGACATAAGACTAGCCAGCAAACCACCCATGAAGCTAATGGCATACAGGCTTTGTCTCCATGTAGATGCCCTTCAGGCCTCATGTCCAGAGTGGTGGCCATGTCCTGCTTTTCTCCTGTATTCCCTAAGAGGAAATGTGAGCCCTGTTTGTAACTGGCACCCAGGGCACTGAGTGCTGAGTGTTCTTCCGGTGCACCTTGAGCCAATAAGAGTTCATCAACCTTGAGCCTTTCAGAGTTCACTAACCAGGTGGTGAACATGCATGGTGGAAGGAAAGAAGGGGCTCCCCAAATTGTCCTCTGACTTCCAGTGCACACCAGGGTGTATTTATACCCCCCATACACAATAAATAAGTAAAATGTAATAAAAAACATTTTAAAATATTTCATCCCGGAGCCTGAAGCCCCAGTCCATCCTCCTGTTTCCCCGACTACCCCCTCATGCAGCTCTCTGCCGGGCTCAGGGAAAGTTTGGGTTTCATAAGTTGTTGGACCTTTTTTTTTTCATTTTTGTCATTTTCCCATTTTCCATCTTGGGTGTTTTTCTTATTAACTAGAAGCAGAAATTCATGAGAAGACAGGAAAATAAACAGGATGCCTGGAGCCCGAGCAAAGGTTGGAGGCCGCATAATGAGGTGGTGGAATCCTCCCTTTCGAAAGGTCACTTTGTCAGCTCAATCTGTAGCAAATACCAGGGCTGCAAGTGTGTTCCAGGCGGGAGACTGGGTGGAGGCGGGGAAGCCTGCCCAGAGACGCTGGAGACAGAGGACACACAAAGCCTCAGAGAGGGAAACAACGTATGCCCAGATCACACAGCCCGGGAGCCCAGCTGGGAACTCGGGCCCTGTGTGGCTTGCGTTGCCCCCTCTGCCACCAGCTGCCCTCAGATCATTGCTAGGAGCCGCTGACTGTAATCTCATTATCACTCAACGCTCCAGGCCAGGGTTGTCGGCACCTCCAGTGATGATGTGTAATTAGCAGAGAGACTAAACAGGAAGAGAATAATTGGTGCTCGTAAGTGCAGTGCATAGCATAGCTCTGGGGAAGCAGAAAGACCCGCATCTGTAGAGAGGCCAGTGTTCCAGGGGGCTCAAGAGAGGACCCAGTTAGGAAAGGAGCCGAGTTCAATCCCTAGAGTTTGTATTAGAAGCCAGCTCTGGTGACACGCTTCTGTAGTGCCATCCAGCTGTGGTAACACATCTCTGCTACATTAGCCAGCTGTGGTGGCCTGCCTATGTAATCCCGGTCGATGTGGTGACACACCTCTGTAATCACAGCCAAATGTGGTGACCTGCCTCTGTAATCCCAGCCAGATGTGGAGACACACCTCTGTAATGCCGGTCAGATGTGATGACACACCTCTGTAATCACAGCCAAATGTGGTGACCTGCCTCTGTAATCCCAGCCAGATGTGGTGACACACCTCTGTAACCCAGCCAGATGTGGTGACATGCTTCTGTAATCACAGCCAGATGTGGTGACTTGCCTCTGAAACCCCAGCCAGATGTGGTGACCTGCTTTTGTAATCCCAGCCAGATATGGTGACCTGCTTCTGTAATCGCAGCCAGATGTGGTGATATACCTCTGTAATCCCAGCCAGATATGGTGACATGCCTCAGGTTTGAGGAGAAACCCTGTCTCCAAAACAGGGTGGAGAGTGATAAACCTCACCAACGCCTGTCTCTGGCTTCTGCATGCATGCCCACCTGTGTGCACATGCATACCCACATGTGTGCACACACTGACACAAATGCATTTACAGACAGCCCCATCATCATCATCATCATCATCATCATCGTCATCCTCTCTCTCTCTCTCTCTCTCTCTCTCTCTTTCACACACACACACACACACACACACACACACACACACACGCACAAGAAGGCAACACTTGGCATACTCAGTAACTTGAGAGAAGTCTGTGCCCAAAGATGTTCACTATGAATTGATGATGATGGAGAAAATCTGTAAGGCCCGCCAGTCCCACAGCTCTGGGCTGTTACAGAGCTCTTAACATCTGGCTTCTGAAGAAGTGCCAAGAAGTAGAGTCCAAAATAAGGCCTCAGTGTCTCAAATCCTCTGCAGGACCCGCAGAAGTGCCCCCTAGAGGACAGGTACTAACACTTCTGGAACAATCATAGAAAGAGTCTGTACATGGGCTCATTTAAACCCCGAATAGATGTATGTGCCAGCAAAGAGAGCATTTAAATGACATATCTAGTGCCACAATGCTGAAAGTGTGTACTGAGATTTGAACCCAGGTCCCCAAGACTCCGTCCTCTACCATGAACCATTGAGGAGGGTGCAGATATGGTCTTGAGCCATCCTACTGCCCCAAACCACCCCTAGGAAATTCACCAGCTCTCTCTCTCTCTCTCTCTCTCTCTCTCTCTCTCGCTCTCTCGCTCTCTCGCTCTCTCGCTCTCTCGCTCTCTCGCTCTCGCTCTGTGTGTGTGTGTGTGTGTGTGTGTGTGTGTGTGTGTGTGTAAGTCTGTTGAGGCTCCCCTGGCTCTCCTGGCAGCCTGAAGCCTAGGACTCCACCCACATAGCCCCAAGCTTGTCTAGGCCCTTCCTTTCTATTGGGCTGCATCTGCCCCCCATAATGTAACACACCTACAGTCCTAGTGCTAATCACTGCCCTTCCTTACGGGCCCATGCCCAGCTGCATGGAGGTGGCTGGTCCGGTTGCTGTCTCCTGGCCCTGAGAGCTCACTACAACCACCTGCACATTTATCATTGTCAGTAAAGAGCCAACCTCAGGGCAAGGGCGTCTGGGAACTCCTCGAGGACCTCCAGAATGGGCGGCTGGGACCAGGGATGCTGCCTTCTGTGGATTTAGTACATTCTTTTGAATCCATCCGTTTCCGGTACCACTGCCTGACCTCCACAGCCAGGACATCCTCTCCCTCCCCAGCCCAAGGTTTTGGCATAGGCGGGGGTGTGCCCACAAGTCGTCCCCCCCCCCCAACTCCCAGAATGTGTAGACATCTCAGATTGCAGCCACCTCTTGTTTGGATAGATCTGGATGCTCTGAAATGGAAATGTGGCGCGGCAGCTGTGCAGGGGAGTGAGGCTTCCTGGAAGGAGGAGGCGGGAACAGAACTTGGGAACATTCCACCACACACCCAAGCCTTGCTCAGCCCGCTGTGCCTGCCATCCACCCAGCATCCACACAGCCCTTCGTACTGGGACATCCTGACAGCAGCCTGCACCTCATCCCGAGGCCTCTTTTCCTGCAGGTCTCAGATCTAGCCTGCCCTTCCCTGTAGTTCTAAGGCTGCACCTCAGGCACAGGCCTGAGCAGGCAGAATTTTAGTTAATGTTGTGCGGTTTCCTTCAGCAAGTATTTTCCGATTCACACTCCGCACACTGCAAGCCCGGGGACTTTATTCTCTGTCTGTGTGGTAGAGGGGAAAGCTGAGGCAGAGAGAAATAAGTTGTTTAGCATCCCAAATCACCCTGCTAGTTAAGTAATGGGTGCTGGGTCCCCACTCCGCTTTAACTGACACAAAATTATACTTCTGACAGCAGAAGTCACTAAATAGACTATGGAGAGGCAGACGCAGAGATGCGTTTGGGGAAAAATGAGAATTAGAGATCAGCAAGCAGGGGGAGGGCAAAAAAGAACCCAGAAAATGCCCTGGTAGGTCTGCAGGGGGCAGGACGTGCAGAGGTGACCGGCAACAGGCAGAACTGGACTGAGCTGCTCCCTGTAGTGAAGCTGAGAATGAACTAAGATGTTCACAGAGGGCTTCTTCTGCTCACAGCACTCCGCAGCTGTAGGGGTCAAAGGTCAAGCCAAAAGGGAACTGAGTCCCTAAGTCTGTCTCAGTCCACCCAGGCTCCTCAGTTCCTGTTCTGCTAATGGAACTCTCCAGAAAGATGGAGTCTCTGCTGAAGCATTCCAGACGCCACACTGCCTCCCAGAAGGTGGAGGGAAGTAGAGTCCTCAAAGAGAGGCAGGCCTTACTACTTCCCCGAGACTCAAGCTCTCCCCATCCTCTGACCACACATCCCTGATCACCATCTGGAGGCTTGAAGACATGACCCAGTTCCTGTTCTCCAGAGGGCCTGAGCCCTGGCCACCATGGCCTCCCGGGGATGACCTGCCCTTTGACCTGCAAGCTGGCCAAGTGGCTAGACTGGTTGTCAGCTCTGGGGGTCTGGATGCTTCCACCTCACCAGCCCTGGGCTTGCAAGTGCAGGCCACCCTATCTGCTTTCGGTTTGCTTGTTTTGCTCTGTTTTGTTTTCAGACGTAGGCTCAGTGGATGGAACTCAAGGCCTCCTGTTTGTACAACAAGCACTTTATCAACTGAGAAGCAATCCTTGCATTCCCATTGAGGACGGTTCCCCTGTTGAAGTGCCAGCATTCTGTATGTGGAGTGTGTCTTGTAGGTTGGAGGACCATCCTCAGAACTCTTGCTCCAATATGGCTCTCGAGCTGGGCTCTCAGAAGGACAGCGTTCCCCTCTCTAAGACTGGCAGGTTTTCTAGGAGGTGCAAACACAATGCAAGTGTCTCTCTCTTCACTGCCCAGCCTGCTGCTGCACCTGCGCATGAACAGCACCATAGCCGAGGGCTGGGAGCAACAGCAAAGCGCCAGCAGATCAGCGGCTCCTAAGCCCCCCCCCCCCAATAGTGGAGCAGCCTGGGGCCCCGCTGGCAGGAAAGACGACCACCTACCAGGAACACACATCTATTCCTGGGTAAACAGCCGCCGGGCCTTCCACATGGAAGAGGACCAGTATGGTCAGCGTGCCAGCTGGCCTTCTGGAAGATCGGTGTCCCCGCACTGGCTGCTTCGTGGCAGCAGGATGGAGCAGCCCCAGCTGTGGAGGCCCACAGCCATCCCCTCCATCTTCCGGCACTAGGTCGCCAGTGGCTGCATCTCCCTTGTTGTTTAGTGCCTCTTGCTCTGCATGCTCTACAGTGAACATGAATATGTGGTATCCAAAGGTTGGAGCACTTACTGAATGCCTACTGTGTGCCAGGTGCTTAGTGACCTTGGTATGAGATAGGAATTCTCACCATCCCCATGTTACAGCCGAACAAGCTGAGCACAGAGACGTCAGGTATTTTTTCCTGCTAGGGACTGGAATTACCAAAGCTCTGACACAGGCCTTGGTCCTCATCTTCCCAGAAGGCACCTCCACCCCAGGGCTTCTCCACAGATGAAAATGTATGCAGACTGGGGAGGGGGCTCATTCCCTAACTCTGCACCCCTTCCACCATGTGAGGTTATCCAGGTTCCTGTTAGCCACCTCCCCTCCCAAGCAGCCTCACGGAGAGGACCAGCTACAGCAGGGAGCACAGAGGCTAGGCATAGGCTATATATACATCATCCCTGTGCTGAGACTCCTCAGCACACAAAAGGAGACCATCTCTGCTCTTGTGGCTTTAGGGCATGTCGCTTAAGGAGCTCTGATCCGGCTGAGGGGCAGGAAGGGACACAAGGGCAAACTCAGAATCCTCAAATGTCCTCTGTGGAACTGTGTGGGTGGGGCTGGCCCAGCAGCTGGGTGTCTGAGCGAGACGGTGGTGGATGTTCCCCAGCACAAAAGCCAAGCTTTCGGCTCTGCCTGCAGACCTCAGGCCCAGAGGCTGATTGACTGACGCTGTGCTCTAAGTGCAAGGCTAGCCTCAGCTTTGAGAAGCACAGCCGGAACCTGCTGAGGTAAAAGCTGGCTCTCCCCTTCCTAGGCCCCCAGCCAGGCCTGTAATGCTGTGTATACTCAGCTCTTTGTGGCTTCCAGAATGTAAATTTATTCTACGTGCTGGCGCCAGGCACTCACCTTATCTGCATGTTACAGTCACCAGAATAAATATTAGGGACAAGCCCATGAGCTCTGCCTGTGTACACGAGTTAAACCCTCTAGCCAGAGGCTCATCCAGGCAGGGATTTCGACGGAAATGCCGTGCTTACATTGTCAGGAGGGGAGGTTGGGCCCTGGGCCTCTGTTCCACCCAGGAACTTCCCACAGAGAGTGAGTAGGGCTGTCGGGTGCAAGCCTGAGGAGAGAGAATCAGGAGAAGGCAGGGAAGAAACACCTGTCAGCTTCTGGGAAGCCAGCCGGCTATCCCCCAGCATCTGGGGTCCCATGTGACCCTCTTTTCAGTTCACTTAGACCAAACTGCAGGAGCCTCCTAGAGGGGCAGGAGGTCTGGAGCAGTCCCAACGGGGCTCACGTGCCATCCTGGCCTCCAGAGGCAGTGACATGGACACGGGCTGTCTCATTCTCTCCTCACCAGCTCAGCTGTACAAGATTGAAGAAGCCACTTCACCTCTCACAGCCTCTGCTTCTTTAATGAGATCTCGATCCTGCCCACTCCACCCTCCAGGTGCTTCTGAGGTAAGAGGACAAGTTCAAGCCCTCCCCCCCCCGACACACACCATAAAAACCCAATCTAGCAAAGATTTCCCTGACACCGGCTAGGTGCTGTGCTCTGCAAGAAGCATGTAGCTCAGATTCAGTCCTCACTCTCAGTCCAATGTGGTGGGGTAATTCCATGGGCTCATTTCACAGATGAGGAAACTGAGACCCAGAGAGATTAAAGAACTTGTCCTGCATCCTCACTAGAGATGGGGGGGGGGGGGACATGGAGACAGGACTTGCAATCAGAAAGTTGTTACCAAAAGCTATGAACTTCATCATGACATTTAAACCTCTAGTAAACTTCCTCCAGGGGTGCCCCTCCAGAGATGCCCCTCCAGGCACCAGCTCCTTCAGCACTGGTCCTTTCTATTGGCTCCCAGTTCTCCCTTGTCCCTGATGCTCTAGAGAGGGCCAGGCAACAGTAAAATGTGGTCTATGTCTCAAACTGTGCTTTCTGCCTTAGACACGCCCCGACCCCCTTTCCTTGTCCAACCAGGGAACTCTCACTTCAGTTCCCAGCAGGCTTCATGTTCTGCCCACCCATCTCTGCTGCAGCTCTTCAGGGTATCTGATCCTCTCTGGTCATTGCTGACCAGAGTGGCTCCTTCCTGCAGCTGGAAGGAAAGGCCAGCCCCATAGCACTGGGACTAGAGGCCCCATTTTTAAAAACAAATGCAGGTTTCCTCTATTCTTATACTCCAGGCACCCCAAGAAAAAGCAGCATGTGAATCGAACCACCAGACCTCCAAGATCACCTTAGGGAGTTAAGGGAGGTCCCCGAGATGTTGTGTAGACCCTCACCTACCCACCTTATCTTTTTCCCCCCGCCTCCTTACTTTACAAGCACCGGTGCTAAGTCCATGTAACTCGATGTGAAGAGAGGCACTTGAGACTTAAAGGCAACACATGGGGGCTGCAGGTGACCAACCCCACACACCGTGCAACACTCATGAACTGTAGCACAGCAGACACGGCCATCACTAATTCTCACCCTTGACTGTGAGACTCCCTGGTGACCACTGGGCTTGACGGATTAGCAACCCCTAACGACACATGAAATCTGGATATAAAATCACACGGTGATGGGAGCATTTGGCCTAGGCCATGAGCTGAGACTCCACTGAGACAAGATTAGAACGTTGAAGATATTGGAAAGGAAGCATCCCCCTTCCCGCACAACACAGAGACTTTCCGAGGAGGTTCCTATTCCCCAGCAGCTTCAGCCTCCAATCTTGCTTGCCAGCATCAAGGTGGTGTCCCCCAGGCCAGCCCAGGGGCCTCCTATATCGTGTGGTCCTATGTGGTCTCCCGACTTAGGATCAAGCAGAGGAGTCATCATAGACTTCACGTGGAGATGAAAGCAAGCCTGTGTTGTGGGGCAGTAAAGAGCTCCAGGTGCCTGGCAGGAAACCGTATGGACCTTTATCCTCCTCATTATTCCCCCAGAATGTCTGGGGCCCTGGAAGGACTCATAGGGACTTAAGGTCAATGAACCTCAGAGTTCTAATCCAGGTACACTCAGGCCAATGATCCCCAGTGCTTACGATCAGGGCCAACCAGTTGGATTTGCGCCTGGTCCACACAGCTGCCATGTCTAAAATCAGGTCGGAGGTCACAAAGACAAAAGATCCTCTCTCCTGGCCCCTTCACACCCCATCAGCTGGATGATGGCTCAGAGGCCTCCAGTAGGGCTCCACCTTGTCAGCCCGTTTCTTATCCTCTTCCTTCTGTGCACGGCCCGTGCCTGCTGTTTCATCCTGTCCTGTATCCCTTCTCTGAAACTGATCACCCTTAATAAGAAAGACAGCCGCTGTAGCCGAAGCCCTTGCTTTGAGTCGCTCTTCACCCAGGCTTTCGTGTGATGCCCGCCTCGCGTGTTCACGGACGTGCTTGTTTTCCTCTTGTTAATCTGTCTTTTGTTGCAGAAGTCTGTCCCTGAGCTCCCGGAATCTTAAGTATCTCCAGCTTGGTTATAGATATCAGCAAGGCATATTTTGATGCAACGCACGTTCTAACACACTCCGCCAGCTGCCCACCAAGAGGGCAGAGATCTCTGTCCGGATTTTACACTCTGAATCAGACCTGAGACATCCAAAGTGCTTAACCTGCGTGGGCTGAGCAGGGAGCAGAGCCATGAGAGTGAGGGGCAGGAAAGCCTAGTGTGGGATAACCAGGACCTCTCCTTCCTCCTTCTTCTGCCTCTCCTCTCTGTTCTGTGGGCCTGAAAGCTCTCCTCCTCTGTTAGCTCACTCCAGGCTACCTTCCCCATCCAGTGAGCATCTTACAGCTCCAAAGTCAGAGCCGCCCCCAGCCTGTATGTCTAGAGGAAAATGGAACCTCTGAGATAGCAATTAAGTGGTCCATCCGCTTGGCAAACAGAGAGCCCCAGCTTCCCACAGAGGTGTTTGGGCCTGAAAAATAAGATTAACACATCCATTTCTTGGGAGCTTATTAGCCTTTAAACTGTCAAAAAAAAAAAAAAAGGCACAATACCCTGCATGCAAGTGAAGGATTTTGGCCCTCCCTCCTTCAGAAGGATGTAGAACCTAGTGCCAGAAGACCCAGGGACTCCTCACAGCCACTCAAGAGCCCCAGCAACCTTGGGCCTGAAATATGGGAGGCTAGTTCCCTGGATCCACGCACCCCTCCATGAGCAGCTATACCTGCTCATGTGGTTCTCATATTTGGAGCATCCTGATTGTTCTTGAAGTTGAGGGAAAAATCAGGGCATAGGAAACAAAAGTGTCAACTGTCCGGAAAAGAGAGAGACAAATCCAAAAAAAGAGGAAGAAAGCAGGCAGCTGAGGAGAGTACCTGGGACTGGGTATGCCAAAAGAGGAGTGAGGGGGCAGCCCTGGAGCCTCCACCTCCCGGTCCGAGCAGGGGGCGTAACACCCCTCCATAGCTAAGGTTGGAGACCACGGTAGTGAAGTGCCCAGACAAGCACCTGGTTGGGAAGGATGCATGTAAACAGAGACTGCTCACTCATTTTCCAGCTGCCCAGAACCAAATAATCACACAAAAACTATATTAATTGCATCACTGCTTGGCCTATTAGCTCAGGCTTCTTATTAACTAACTCATACATCTTAAATTAACCTGTTTCTTTTAATCGGTATATGGGCACGAGGCTGTGGCTCTGGTAAGGGTCCGGCATCTGTCTCCTTCCACAGCTGCATGGTGTCTCTTTGACTCCGCCTACTTTTTCTCTATATTTCTGTTCAGATTTCCCACCTGACTTTACTCTAAGCCATTGGCCAAAACAGCTTCTTTATTAATCAATGGTAGTAAAACACATTCGTAGCATACAGAAAGGAATCCCACATCAAATGCATTCATATCCATAGGCACTGACTGAGAGGAGGGACCTGCAGCAAAGCCCCTGCCCATATGTACAGGCAGGGAAGTGGTTGTCCCTTCCCACTGACAAAGAAGGAAGAGGTATCTTTCTGGTGGTCCTAAACATCTCATTTCTCCATCTCTGATTATGCCCAGAAACTGGCGGGACAGGCTTCCCCATCCCTCGGTCCCATTTTGTACAGTTGATTAAACCTAGGTTCCATCAGGGAGCATCACACCTAAACAGGACTCTGGGCATAGCAGTGGGGTTCATGGCTTTCAGATTCTTCAGATCACAGGAACCTACATCTGGACCTACAATGTCAGTAGTGAGATAGGGGTGTGGGTTGACTCGGCAACTGAGGGACCCAGGACTTGGAGGAAGTGGGGTCCCTGTGGGTGCTGGTGTGTCCCTGGGGAGTTCTGTTTCATGCCTTCATTAAGAGGGGGTGATCTGACATCACTGTGCCTCTGTCTGCAGGAAGGTGTGTCGCCCCAGATGGTCAAGGAAGGGAACTGACACAGCTCATGTGCTCCTAACAGCCTGTGCTGACGCTTGGGGACCCAGCCAGGGCTGTTGAGAGTTCACTGTTACATTGTGCCAGGGCTTAGATACACATTCCAATGTAGAATGGGAAAGAGCAAACATGGAGGTGTTAGCATCTGGCAAACTCACACCCACGGATAACATGGGCCTGATTTTCCTTATTTCACCAAGGAGTCAAGACAATTTCCCTGCTGGCTGGCATGACCTGCGAATCCTCATTCACTGGCCCCCTCCCATCCCAGCAGGAGCCTCGCTCACCATGGGATTGATTCAGCCCAAGCCAATGGCTCCTTCCTGCCCTGCCCTTGTCTGTCCAGCTGTGAGTTACAGCCCAGTTGTCCCAGGCCTGAGATCCACATAGGATTAAGAACTAAGGGAGAGAACCAGGTGTGGTGGCACGCATCTTTAATCCCAGCGCTCAGGAGACAGAGGCAGGTGGACATCTGTGAGTTCAATCTGGTCCACATAGAGTTTTAGGCTGGCCAGAGCTACGTAGTGAGATGCTGTCTCAAGACAAAAACTAAGGGTGAGATGGGGAATTGGCTAAGTCAGTAAAGTGCTTGCCTGGCAAGCAGGGGACCTGAGTTCAGTTCCCAGAACTGACATGAAAAAGTTTAGAAGCGAGACCTGGAGAAAAGACTCAGCAGTTAAGAGCACATACTGCTTTTTCAGAGGACCTGAGTTTGATTCCCAGCACCTGCTTCTGGAAGTTTACAAGACTGTAAGAATACAAGACCTATAACTCTGGTTCCAGGGGATCCAACACCCTCTTCTGAATTCCTCTGATACCTACACACTCACATATTCACTCACATAGACATAGACACACACGTGAGCACATGTGTGTATGTCTATGTGTCACAGTAAACCTAATGTTTAGATGGAAGCCCTACCAGCGTCTGTATCTATCCAAAAGGGTTGGGATGTTTGGAATGCAGCTCAGACCTGTTCCAAACCCCATTCTTAGAGTGCCAAGCAGCAGTACTTCCCCTGGAGTTACCTCGGTCCAGACTCTGCCTCTGGAAAAAGGCAGCCATTCGACTCTACTCCCAGAGGGCATTAAAAGCCCCTACCTTGTGGGTCCCCCTCGTGATTCTCTCATCATCCCCTAGGGCCACCCAGGAATGCTTTGCTCAGATTAAACCTGGATTTATTAATTTGGTTTGATTGACTTATTACATCAGTGGCGGCGGATCCCCATTAATGAGGGATTTCTTTTCTTTTCTTTTTTTTGTTTTTTTTGTTTTTTTTGTTTTTTCGAGACAGGGTTTCTCTGTAGCTTTGGAGCCTGTCCTGGAACTAGCTCTTGTAGACCAGGCTGGTCTCGAACTCACAGAGATCTGCCTGCCTCTGCCTCCCGAGTGCTGGGATTAAAGGTGTGCGCCACTGCCGCCCGGCCTAACGAGGGATTTAAACTTATCACATAGATAAATAGATGATAGATAGATAGATGATAGATAGATAGATAGATAGATAGATAGATAGATAGATAGACAGACAGACATACCTAAGTGTGCTGGCACACTCCCATGATTTCAGTCCTGCAGAGGTGGGTACAGACAAATCCTGGCAAGTCACTGACTAGCCAGGCTACCTGAGTATATGAGCATCAGATTAGTAAGAGCCCCTGTCTCAAACAAGACCCACAGTACCTGAAGGACACCATAGTTATCTCTGGCCTCCACATGCATGCAAAGTAAATGTGCACCTACATGAACATGCACACACATACATAGGCACCCCAAAAGAGCTGAGGGATCCTCCGTATGTCAGCAACCCATAGTGTCTTGGAACAGGCTTCCAAACCTCAGTGTCCCAAGTATTCTCCCTCAGCTAATCAAATATTCTACTTAATCCCACCCCCATTCTGATGCACCTGTGTAGGAAAGCCCAGCCAGAGCATTTGGAAACACATGACGCAAGGCCCACTGGTGACAATCTGTCTTTGGAAGGCAACACTGGTTAAAGCCCATCAACCAACTGTGAACAGAATCAGAAATGCAAAAAGACACACCTGATACCAGCTACCCCTGACCCAGCAGCAGGCATTGATTCACAGAGTGACAGAACCAAGAGGCAGGCCCCACACAACAAAAGGAACCCTCCCTCCAGCCAGCGGTGTCTGGGACTCCCTGAGCCAGTGAGAAGGAATAAAGGTCATGCCTGTCTGATCATGAATCAAGGATAGATGGATAGATGGATGGATGGATGGATGGATGGATGGATGGATGGATGGACAGAATGTACATGTGGTCCTACTATGTGCCTTGCCCTCTCAATATTTTGTGATACCCAAACTCAAGCCTGGTATACAGTAGGTGTCTATGTTGGCTGTACTCATGAGTCCCAAGGCCACCCCTGAGGCCTGTTTGGTGCCACTGGAGACGCCTTCCCTCAGAATGGCCAGTTGTTGGCAAATACTTAAAAATGAGGTCGGTGGAGAAAGAGGCAAGGATTCCTATGACCTCAGGTCAACTTGGCGTTGACAGGTGCCCGCCACAAGCGTGAGGCTGCCCCTTTGTGTCACCATGGGATATTCACATCTAGATTGTGGCCAGGTTTTCTCGCAAAGCCTGGAATAGATCCTTCTCCCGCTTCTGCCGGGTCCCAACTGTGGCAGCTGCTCTAACGCCATCAAGATCCAGCTGTTTCAATGGGGACTTTAAATAACTCCCTCTGCTGCCAAGAAACTTCTGTCCTGCTGAGGCAGATGCAGTGTAAGCAGATACTTTGTTCCAGAGAGGCCCAAAGCCAGGTGGTTGCTGGACACTGACCAGACCCACCCACACCCTGCCTTGCTCTCTGGCATGTCGGTCTCTAGTGACTTGACACGTGTCATCACAGAGTGCCAACTATGTATAGTCCCGGGCACAGAAAGACTGACTGTGTGGCTGTACTTGCAATCAGAGTCGGGTCAGGGAGGCAGACCCATGGGCAGCGTACACCATCCACTCACCCAACCACCGCCAGGCCAGAGGTCTCTATGAGCAACTACTGTATATACCTCTGCTCCCACAGTGGCTACAGTGTGCTGGGTCTAACCAGGTAGCACCAAGGCATTCTCATCAGCTCTCATGATAGCCCTCCCTTCAGCAAGGGGGAGGGGTGCCCATCATTCCCTTTTCAACCCTGATGACACAAGGCCTGGGGAAACTGAACTTACTCAGTGTCACAGGGATGGGGAAGCCTGCCAAGTCCTCATGGACACCCCACCCTACCTCAGTAACAGCCCAGGGACAGCTCTGACTGCCCCACTCTCAGGCCTGCAGGGTGGACAGAAAACAGCCGTGGCTCCCTGATCCAGGTGGCCAGAGCCCGAAGGGACCCCATGCTTCAAGAGTGCTGTCTTCTGGTTTAGGTCCCCCGTATTAGTCTAGTTGAGAGGTGTACACTGACAGCCCAGGTACCAGGGCAGAGGTAGGGACTGCATCCACTATGTGCCATATCCTCTTTCTGCCTCCACGTTCCCCACTCCATAACCGGGGAGGGGGGGCTTGATTGGGGCTCAGTCCACACGTGGCTCTGACTGCAAGCGCTGGAACATGTCCACAGAGCGGATGAAGCCTGAGGAAAGAGACAGGACTGAAGTCCAGGCTCTGCCGCTTCCCAGCCAGGGTCTGGGCCAGCTCCACAGTTGGCCCAGGAGGAGGAAGGCATTCCGCTCGGCAGAGAGCGAATGTGCACTCAATGGTCCGCAATGCCATCAACCACGCTGCTGTGCACTGGGCTGCCAGGCCCTTTACTGCATGCCAGGCCCTCTGTTCAATACTCAGATAGCAGGAGTCTTCCGGCACTCCACATTCGGTCAGGAGATGGATGCCTGAATGTGTCACTCAGGCAGGCCCTGGGATGCCGAGACTTCCAGGCACCACTCAGAGAACACTGAGTGTACGTCTCCTGGAAGGGGAGTTGGATACACACTGGCCAGATGGCCATCCCTTGTGCCCCCATCCGTGATCATTTCATTATCTATAATGAAGTCATAGGCGTTCCACCTGCCAATCAGCCTTGCTGGCCACCCTCACGACCCTGCACAGTGCCTCATGGACAAAGAACTGTGGGTCTGAGGCCTGCAAATCCCCTACATGGGAACCAAGCAGCTCTAGAAAGAAAGACCCCTACTGTGTCCACAACGGGGGTGGGGGAGATAGCCATGCTGATAGTGTTGCACTGGGGTTACGGGAAAATAGCCCGCCTCGCCCTCATGGGAAACTGCACATCCGCTCAGCTGCAAGGGCTCTCTGAGTGTGTGCTGGCCTGGGAAGCCAGATGCCCACGTGGGTGGAACCCCACAGCTCAACAGCTTGGCTTCCAGATGCTGACAAGTCAGCAATTCCTTTACCTCCCAGACTCCCTCCCTCTCACCTGCGGCTCTATGGCAAGCATCTTCTGATGCCTCTAAGGTAAGGATTGGAAGGGGCACCTGTCTGAACGAAGACAGAAAGCCAGGTGAGGTCTGTTTGGCTCTGAGAAACAAGTGTCTTGACAAAGGGGGACCCGCCAGCAAGCATGACACCAGTTGTTTTGTATTATCAATGCTCGTCTCTGGGCTCTCCCCCAATGCACTCTCTCTCTCTCTCTCTCTCTCTCTCTCTCTCTCTCTCTCTCTCTCTCTCTCTCTCTCTCTCCTCTGAGTGCTGAGCTCTGGGAGGCAGGTGAAGTGACATCTTTGCCTCTGTCCCCTACCTCCCTCCTTGAAAAGACAATCTCATGGAAACCTTTCTGGACTTAACCATGTTGACCGTGGATGGAGGAAGGAAAGCAAGCAGGCAGCGACCCAGGGACCCTGCCTCAGTGACATAGATCAAAACCTGAGGCACAGAAGAAAATTGGTCATTAGCAGGTTGTGGAAATGAGGACATCAGAAAAGATCTAACATTAAAGATGGCCACATGGTGACCGGGGGTATGTTGCTTAATCAGGAACAGCTCACCAGGCACCCTGAGTGGATCTAAGGCCTGGCTAGAGCGTCTCTCATGTGCTGCATCACACCCAGCTGGACATGGCCTGTGGCAGCAGCCAGGGGCAGGTGACAGTGTGCTGGCCTGGGGAGACGCTGATGTTCTGGGGGTGGGAGACGCTGATGTCCTGGGGGTGGGTTTGAAACGCTATGATCACATTGAAGGATTGACAGCAGTGAGCATTCTGCTCGGGATCCCCCGTCCAGGTTATCGTCCATAGCTCTCCCATCCCCTATACTCAGATCCCTAAACCCAGGGCAGGGCAGAGCTGTCTGGGGTGGAGGCCGTCCGGCTGGAGTCTCCCTCTGGAACACTGTGTCACCCTTCCACCTATCACACAGTGCCAACATTGTTCATTTACTTTTTCTGCCTGGCGGTTTCCCCACTCCTGTTTGGATGGCTCACTTTCCTTGTCAATTTGACGGGTCACCTAGATGACACACCTCTGGGCATGTCAGTGAGGGTGTGTCCATAGAGAGGTGAGGTGAGCTGAGCGCCAGCCTGTCTCTCTCCCTCTCCCTCCCTGCCCACCATTCTTTGACTGTGGCCACAAGACGATTGGCCAGATACGCGCCCGCTAGATGGAGAGGAGGGTGAGGAGTCGCGTTTGGCTGCATCTATTAGGATAGGAGGCGCTGTAGCAAACGGTCCTGAGATGCAGTGACTTCACCTAAATCTTCAGTTTCTCTCCCAGAGAAAGCCCAAGATGGCACCTCTGGTTGTGACATCTCCCCCAAGGTGATCTTCTCCAGGTATAGTGCAGGCACCCAGCCTTCTCCGTCTATAATGTTGCCATCTGCACTGTGGCCCCCGGGGTCCTGGGAAGAGGGAGTGAGACCAGGACGGGTGATCCAAAGGGTCCACTGCCTTGCCACCCACATGTCACCGGCCAAGTCTCTTCTTTAGAGGCACTCAGATGCCAGGGCCTGAAAATGTCATCCCTGGCTGAATAGTCCAGCACTGCAAGAAGAGGGTGTAGCAGGGAGCCTGCCTCTGTCCGCCTCGGGGGTGGTGGGAATACCTCTCCTTATCATTCTGGGCCTCCTGATGCCCCCAACCAGGGCCTCTCCGGGCTCTGTCTGAGCAATTATCAGGTGACGGAGGCAGAAAAGGGGCTCCCACAAGGGAAGGTGGGTCCCAGATATGCCCTCACCTGGGCTCTGGGGAGGAAACCCTGACTATGGGTGTGAGGCTGGAATCTTCCTATGCTGCTAGGTGGCTGCTTCAGGATCATCTCCCTGTGCTCCCAGCACCACCGCTGGATAAACAAGCTTCCTTCTGTCTTTCTTAGGGGAATCTCAGGTAAAGATTCCCCATCCTCATTTGGAGCACCCAAAGTGCTCTGAAGAGCAGATCTACCCCTGGGGTATTACTTGCACCCTGCTCTGAGTCTCTTGAGGACCAGCGGAGGCTGGCATGATTAACTCCATCTTATAGATGAGGAACCTGAGACCCAGAAACAGTAAGGAGTGTGTTAAAAGTCAAAGCCTCAACCAGCCCTGAGCCCCAACCCCAGGTTAGGGAGGGCTCTTCAGTGTCGTTGACTCTTTTCCAGTTTTGGTCTCCCTGACCTTCTTGCCAGCCCTCACAGGCCCTTCCCTGATGCCAGAATCCTGGAATCAGAGAAGCTCAGCATCGCCCAGAAGACTCTGTGTACAGATGGGGTGACAGAGGGGAGGGGGGATGTGATGAGGGTGATGGGGAGGAGACAGACCTAGACGTTGCCGAAGTGGGAATGAACTCCAGTGAATTCTGCACGTCCTGCTTCTGGAACACTGTGTGACCCTACCGACCAAGCCCCTCCCTCCTGATGACCACAGAATGACTGATTGACAAGGGGTGTGAGGACAGCAGTTGCCTCTTTTCCTCCCATTCAGAGGCGACACCTGGCTCCCAGGAACCGCGAAGTTCTATCCTCACCTCCTCCAGCTTCTCCAGGAAATCTCATCATCAGTGCAAATGTCACTGGGACCTGAGTCATATAAGGTCACCCGGATAAGATGCAGGGTATGCTTCTTGGGTATTGGAAGCACTAAATCTGGAGTAAAATTGACCTGGGATAGGACTCTAGCAATGATGCCTACTGGTCAACCACTTGGGCATTGGAAGCACTGAATCTGGAGTAAAACTGACCTGGGATAGGAGTTTAGCAATAGCACCTACTGGTCAACCACGGGGCTTCATGCTGGTTTCTTTACTATGCAATAGTGTCCTTATTCACCAAGTGAAGGTAATAATGGAATCACCTCATATTTTATTTAAAAATAAAAAGTAGAGCAGTTCTTAGCACTGGGCCTAAGACAAAAATATTAAACATTTCTAAGACATTTTTAACAGCCTCCCTGGGGTACACTTGTCATTCCATAAACCAAGCGTATTTAAGGGTAAAGCCTGGTAAATTGACATTTGGATCCATCTTCAAAGCCCTCACTAAAATCAAAATGAATATTCAGCACCCCAGATTTTTCTTGTGCCCTTTAATGAGCCTGACCTCTGATGGATGATGCTTGGTTACTCCATCCCCAGAAGAGTGTGTGTGTGTGTGTGTGTGTGTGTGTGCACACGCGCGCGCTTGCAAAGGTGTATACGCATGTGTGTGCCCGTGTGGGGTCTGTGTTGGGTGTTCCCTAGTTGCTATCCACGTTCCTTTGTGCAGCAAGGTCCCTCGTGGACCTGGCCAACCAGTGCACTCCAGGCACCTGCGAGCCTCCACCTCCCCAGAGCTGGGATCACATATGCACGCACGCCACCACACCTGGCTTTTAAGTGGATAGTGAGGACATGAACTCGGGTCATCGTGTTTATGTGACGAGCCCTTTACCAACCAAGCCATCTCCCAGCCCACAATCTGCTCTTTATCACCACAGATGGGTGGTATTTTCTCGAATTGTGTATAAATGGAACTGTAACACATGTAATCTTTTTGTTTGGCTTGGTTCACCCGGCAGAATTATTTTGAGATTTCTCCGAATTGTGGCAAGTACCAGGGGTTTGTTCTTTCTTCTTCTTCTTCTTCTTCTTCTTCTTCTTCTTCTTCTTCTTCTTCTTCTTCTTCTTCTTCTTCTTCTTCTTCTTCTTCTTCTTCATGGGTCTTCCTCCCTCCAGGGACACACCACAGTCTGTCTGCATGAACACCTGGCCGACTCCAGCCGTGAGCTGTCGGCAGCCTGATCCCCCTGCACCCAGTGAAGGGGCCCCTCCTGACTTCCCACTCACAGCTGGCAACTCTTCCTGTCATGTTTCAGTTTCTACTTGGCTCACGAAATTCTGCCATTTCTCTGACTTTCTTCCATACCATGGGTGCTCTTAAAATTGTTTGTTGGTTTTTCTAAATCTCCGTTTTCTAGATACGTTTATGTTATGGATCCCTAACTCAAAGTTGTGGTACTTAGAGAATATACCTCGTTAGAGAATAAATTTTGAGGGGCCTATTTTTAATCCCCTCCCCTCCAACGTCATCTCTCTCTCTCTCTCTCTCTCTCTCTCTCTCTCTCTCTCTCTCTCTCTCTCTCTCTCTCCATAGCCAGGGTACCCTAGGAAGGAGTGTGATTCTGCCATTGCAACAAGTGTGAACTGGGCTGTTTGTTGAAGGTGTTGTCTAACCATCTATACCTTCACCCACTTTCTCCTTGTTTCCTTGGCTACCGGAAGAGCAGTACAGCTGCCTCCACCCAACTGGAATTTATTTACTTGATGTCCTATCAGGTTTTAGACCCCTGTCACCCAGTTCACGGACCTCTCGGGTCATCCTTTCATCTTGAAAGCTCTAGAGATGGCTCTGTTGCTAAGGAGCCTACCTTGTAAGCATGAGGACCTGAGTCAGACCCTAGCATCCACTGTGTCCTGGAGACTGAGACATGCCTGAGCGGGTGCACTGCCAGGTCCTGCACATAGCACAGTGAGCCTTGCCTGAGGGAGTGAAAGTGAAGGCTTGGGGAGGAGGGTCCAGAACCGCAGGCTCCTCCCACTGCAATGCGCAGGAACTGCAGCCCGAGGGACAATCACCTTCCTCCAGGCCATTCCCCTGTGACATTTTCTAACTCCTCCCTGAACTTTGTTTTTATTTTTTTGTGGGGTAGGTGGGGGTGGGTAGACCAAACATGGACCACAGTAGCTGAGGACCACACCTTCAGGGGGTGAGTTGGCAGAAAACATTCGTTTTTTTCACAGGGTAAAAACAGTGGGGCTATTTTACAATTCTGGTCTCCCCTAGCGCTGTTGGGTTGGAGAGCAAGAACCACATTTTGGGTGCTTGTGAGCACCCCGTAGGTCTGATCTTGGCTCCAGGCCAACATCCTTCTTCCAGAGGATCCCTGGTGTGCCCCAGCCTTTGCCCTTGTGGTTCTTGCTTTTTCTGGCTTTATTCCTCCCCAGGACTCCAGCCCCTAGAATGGTGCTGCCCACAGTTAGGAGTAGTCTCCCACCTCAGCTCCCTCATAGACGTGCCTACGGGTTTGTCTCCTAGGCGACTTTAAATCCCATCAAGCTGATGTTAGTATCAACCATCCCACATTGGATCAGGGACAAAAAGAGTCCAGCACAGCTACCTGAGAAGGTTGCTCTGGTGAGACCTGCTCTCAGTCCTTGCTGGCTAGCCTGCTGTCTTGGCTAGACCGTCTGTCTCGCTCAGCTTTCCTTTCTCCACCTGCAAAGTGGAGCAAATAGCATGCAGTTCCTTGCAGCTTGATCGTAAAGATGATGTAACATTCCCCACCCCATCCCTACGTCACTCACTTCATCCCCTGTTGGGCCACTGACAGCTGCCAACCCCTTTTCTAAGTCCTTGTGCGTGTAGTGTACCCCATGCTCTGGGTAAGAGGAGAAAAAGGGTCTCATCCAACCTCTGGGCAGATGACCAAATCCTGTAACAGGAGTTGGACCGGCGCTTGTCTAACTCCCCATAAAGCCAAGTAGCCTGTTGTAGAAAGTGGTGTCACCTCTAATTTCTTTGATACTCCATTCAAGTAAAGTCACTACCCAAAGGCCTCCACGTAGTTACAGAAACAGCCTAACAATATGGTTCTTGTCTCTCGCGTGTGCGGAATCATGGTCTCCCTGGAGCATTCTATGTGGCACATGAGCATCCTAGAACCAAGTGAACCCTGCCTATTAGAGACCATTAGAACTGGAGTGGAAGTCTCCCATTACAGAATGCTGGACAGTAGGGGAGGCCACAGTGGAGAGGCCTGAGTGGACTGGAGCAGGAATTCCCTGAGACCCACAGGACGGCCAGACATCAGTGCAGATCAGAACTACAGCTCATACCTGTGCCCGTATGTTCCTGGAATCTGGTTTAGTCAAGAGACATCAGAACTCCAAAGTCTTCATGCCATCGTCAGCTGCACAATGTGACACAGAGGACCAGCGGCCAGTGTTTCCTGAGCACCCACCAGGTTCCAGGCACAGCTCCTGGTTCCCATTTAGCTGTGACAGAGAGGGAAAATACTTGGTCATGCCCCTAGGGACCTTACTTCTTATTGAAAAGAATAACCAATCATGTAAGCAGAGCCTATGCATGAAACATTTGGGACACGGGGGCCAAGATGGAGAGGGCAGGTGACAGAAAAGCCAGGTCTGCCAGTGAAATGGAGAAACGTCCCCCTCGGGCCCCTCAGTAAACTGTAAACTGCGAGACAATAATCGTCCCTACATCTTAGGCTGCTGTGAGGATAAAATACTTAATACAAGGAAAGACTTAGGCAGGACCTGGGACAAGTGGCCATCTACGTGTGTTGTCAGGAGCTCTGCTTCCAGATAAGGTGGACAACAGACCTCACCAATAACTGCCTTACTAAAACAACTGAGGAACGGGACAGAGTAGATAAAATGACTGTTTGCCCATCACCAGGCACCAAGGAACGAGGTACAAGGATTCCCAAGGGAATTCCCAAGGGGGTTAGTTAGGCGTGTGTTCTCTCAGCTTGCAGTCTGTCCAAGGGTTATAGGTAGGGATTGCGGGGGGATGACGACCCAGGTAGAAGCTGCTTGTCCTCCTTAGCTGGGTCTGAGTCAGAATGTGGGGATCTAGGCAGCTTGCAGTCTCAGAAGGGGAGCGCTGGAGATGAAAGGTCAACATAATAGAGAGAGAGCATGCTGCTGGGGGCTGCTGGAGCCTTGAGCTGGACACACCCCACACGGTGTTAGGTGGGTGACGATGTCTGGGGTAAACAGCCAGGAAAAATACGTGGGTGTTAAAGGTGAAGTATCAGTCAGTTACTCTTCATTGCTGTGACCTAAGCCCCTCCCCCCCAAGGAGCAACTTATGGGAAGAAAAGTTTGTTTTATCTCACGAGGGGTTTCACTCTGCCGAGTCAGGAAAGGTGTGATGGCCGTGCCATGCTGGCAGGCGGCTTCATGTTGATGGGACTAGGAGGTTGCTGCTTGCTCACATCTCAGCAGAGAGGGAAATGAAAGCAAGCCAGGGTATAAAGCTTAAGGCTCACTCTCCACTGACTGACTCCTTCTAGCCCCAACAGTAAAGATTCCACCGCCTGTCAGAACAGCGCCACCATCTGGGGACCAAGTGTGCAAACACCTGAGCAGTGGAGGCACCTAGAATTCAAATCATGGCGGGCAGAAGGAAAAACGACATACCAGATGGGAACAATGGGCGTAGACGTCGAGTGCTCATCAGCTCTGGAGGCGAGAGATATGTGGGTAAATATCAATGACAGTCTCATTATTTAAACCCTTTGCAAAGATAACTGACTGCTATTCATTTCGTGGAAGTAAACGCAGGACAGTTTAGCAAAGATGGGAGTAGATGCTGTCAGGGTTCTGTAGCAAACAGGAGTGTTGGAATATCACTTGAAAGCGAGCTGTGAGAAGTTAAAAATGTTTACTACACACCCTCAGGCAAAGACCAAAATAACAAAACAAAGAGATAGAACTGCAAAGCCTACAGGGGGGATAAAATGCAGTCATAGAAATTGCCAAACTCCTTCTAAAGGAGAAGCAAGGAATAGATGGAAGGAATAGAAAAGGGCCCCTGAGAGGCAACAATGTGCAGTCAAAAGGCAGAGATTGTCGCCCTAGACCAAGTAGCAAGACCCAGCTATGGACTATTGCCGACAGAAAACCCACTGTGAGTCTAAAGAAGGAAACAGGTTAAAAGAAATGGATACTTAGATACTGTTTCACACAGTAAGTGTTTACGCTCCTGCCGGATGAGGGGCTTCAATACAGGCACCATCAGACACAAGGAGGCTCATGGCATCATGACAAACATACCAAAATTATCAAGAGGATTTGCATGTGTGTGTGTGTTCACGTATATGTGGTGCATGTATATCCATGTGTGCATACTGGTTGAACCAGGGAACAACTTGGGGTGTCGTTCCTGTGGCACGGCCTTCCTTTTTTGTTTGTTTGTTTGTTTGTTTTAAAGCAGGCTCTCTCACTTGCTGGAGCTCTCGAGGCTGCCTTGGTTGCTGGCCACAGAGCCCGAGGGCTCTGAGTGTCTCCTCATCCCCTGCTCTGGGATTGCAAGAGCACACCACCATGCCTGGACCTTTTTTTCTTTATGAGTGAAGAGGAAGCCCAGAATCCCAAAATAGCCCTCATTATTTTCTACCCTTGGAAAATGGATGTTTACTGCCAGTTCACCCTAAGACAAGGTCCTCGCAGGCTACTGTGCAAATCCACGTTTGGACCATTAAAACAAAAAAAAGAAGAAAAAGTTCTTTAGTCTTAACGCTCTTCTCAACTTCTAAAATGTGGCTGCTATTAGGAGCTCAGTAAGGAGCCAGAAAATGCGACAGAGAAATAGCCTAGAGGAGGGTATTGTGCCTTGGGGCAGCAAACACTTTTTGCACATTCCAGAAAGAGATAGCCAGGGATTCTGGAGACCCTGTTCACTCCAGCAAGGCTCACCAGACCCTACTGTGTGCTGTGCACCGGACCTGAGGATGCCACGCCCTACTGTGTGCTGTGCGCAGGACCCATCAATGCAGCTGGGGATGGGCAGGTCTCTGTTCCCAGGAGCCAGTGTGCTGGGCTGAGAGGCTAGAAGAGAAGCTTGTCATCAATGCAAAGACATCCATGGAAGGATGGTGTTAGAAAGGAAGTCACACGGAGTGGCATAATAGGGACTGTCTTTGGGCTGTGGAGACAGGGAGGGTCTCCCTGAGAAGGAACACTTGAGCCGAGACATCAAGGAGAGGTAGGGAAGGTTAGCCTTGCTGGTGGGGTGGGGTGATTCCAAGTGAAAGAGTTAAAATAGCAGCAACAGAAAGAGGAGCAGTGGTCCAGACAGGGGAGACAGCGAGTGTTCTAGTTTGATTTCTGCTGCTCTAATAAACACCACGACCCAAAGCAAGAAAAGGAGGGAGAAAGGGCCATCTGACTTACAGGTTGTAGTCCACCATTGAGGGAAACCAGGTGCCCAGGGTTGGCACTGCCCACCATGTTCTGGGCCCTTTCAGCTGATAATCAAGAAAATGCCTCCATAGACGAGCCCATAGGCCCATCTTCTGGAGGCCATTTATCGGCTGAGACTTCCTCTTCCCAGGTAGGTCCAGGTTTGCACTGTCAGGAAGCCGGGTCTACAAGACCCATTGACTGATTAGAACGGCAGTGGTCTGGAGAGGCTGGGATGTTGCAGGTCTGGGGGCTAATTACTTTACCTGAATTGCCATTCCTTGCCCACCTCTGTGTGCAAACTCACATTCCGTGACTAATAGATAAAATACTTTTTGAATCTATTAACTTAGCAGATGACTAGTTCCCACCAACCCCAAGCTAAAATGTCATCTGATGTCATGTGAGGTCTACAGAAGTGTCCCCCATCTCACTGTAAGCGCCCTCTCGGATGGACCCACCAACGGATCTTAAACTTGCCTTGATTTATGACTTTGCAAAACTTGAAAGCTTCATGTAACCCCTTCCACACTAGAACATGGAGTTGTGAATAACTGAGGTCTGTCTTCCAAGGCGTGGTCACTCAAATTTGGCTCCAGAATAAATAATCTCTTGTTCCCTTTAAGGTGAGAGGTGTGTGTGTGTGTGTGTGTGTGAGTGTGTGTGTGTGTGTGTGTGTGTGTGTGTGTGTCATGCCAGAAAGGGAGTGGGATGTCCTGGAATCCTACATATGTGTGACAGACCTAAATGCCAAGACAAAGAAATAAACAATCTCCTATGGTTAGGGAGGGAACCCAAAGAAGCCACGCCCTAAGCCTTCCTGGGCCTCTTCCAGTTGATATTTCCTTGAGACAGATTTGCAAAGGTTGTTGGTTTTAGTTAAGTACTACCAAACTTGTGCTCAGATAGATATAGGGCCGTGGTTTCTCAACCTTTCTGATGCCGCGACCCTTTAATACAGTTCTTCATGTGGTGACCCCCGTCATAAAATTATTTTCGTTGCTATATAATTATAAATTTGCTCCTGTTATGAATCATCATGTAAATATCTGTGTTTTCCAGTGGTCTTTGGGGTTCCTGACCCTCAGGTTGAGAACCTCTGATCTAGGGTATTATGAAGTCCAGGGGTTCACAGAGCTGCTATGAGGAGTCTGGGGTCACTCAGAGACTTACCCTGACAATGAATACATTTTGATAAGAGGCTTTTATTTAGATACTGGCATCCACCATGGGGCCGGAACTGCACCTGTGAGTGCTCCCAAGTCTGTGGGTTCAGCCCAGTCAGTCCAAGGCTTATAAAGGCAAAACCCACATGACTACATGTGTTCTGTCTTTGTGCCAGCAGGGTCTTATTTTAACACACATGTCTGGCCGTTGTCCTAGTCATCTTTTTGAGCAGAGTAAGCAAGTTTGATTACAAAGGCAGAAACAGCAGTTAGTCTTATGACCTACAATCCTGCAAGAACAGCAGATTTTACAAGATCAGTAACATAAGAATAGTCTTCAATGTCTGTGATAAAAAGGGCAATGGGCTGCTAGGGTATATAGCCTGTACAAGCTAGACTTGTGTGTTAGAGACATTTTTTGCTTTATACACACACACACACACACACATTTCTTAAGCATAGTAATTAGAACTTAAATGTAATGTTACCCATCGCAGTTTCCTGGGAAGATGTGAGGGATGGAACCTTAGCAACCCAAGCAACACCCCCAAGGGCACCTCACATGGATGGACACAGCCGAGAACCAGGGCTTCCACCCTCCTCCTACAGTCTCGGCACTCAGCCCTGCCCACCTGGAACGTGCAGGCAGCACCTAGATTTCTTTGCATCCCTCTGAGCAGTCAAAAAAGGCCAAGCTCACAAAACCAGCCCAAACCAGGCCAGCTTCCCATGTTAGATCCAGTCAGCAGTCTCCTCCAGGAAACAGGGCTCTCACTTACTCCATCACTAAATCAGAGGGCCCCGACTCCCTGAAGAAGTTATGGGGAGAGTTTCCTGCTCTGTCAGGGCCTTTGAAGAGGACCCTGCCTGCTAATAATTGGGCCATCCATCAGAGCTTTCTGGGAATCAAAAAAGAAAGAGCAGGACCAGAGCTCCAGCAGAAGAACAATCTTCCCTCAGGGAAAGTAGGATGTCAGGGACTGTGAGGAGGGGTGAGCTTCATGGAAGATTGTGTAGGAAACCTCCTTAGGCTGAGATACAAGCCTACCAAAGGTCCAGCTCTCCTCGTTCCAACTCAAAGCAGTTCTGGTTGAAGACAGTATCGGTTTATAGTCAGTGGACCTGGGGAGAGACCAGGCTAGCTCACTCCTCCAACCATTGTTAAAATTCAGGGAAGCACGCTGGCTAGCCTGAATAGTCACATGACTATCCCCACACCAACCAGAGAAGATGCCTCAAGGGGACACCAGGAATGGATATTTCTAGATCACATGATTACTTTGAGTCAGGAGGTCTTTGATTGGCTACCTGACCAGAACAATAGAGAGTGAAGAAAGAGCAAACAAGGCAGACACATGGCTCTTAGTCTGATAGCATGTTGCTGGAAAGCCCTCATGATTTGGCCTGGGCCTCCCCACCTACTCCCTCCCAGTCACACCTCCAACACCTGATGTATGAGAACCCTGAATATTTGCAGGTGTGTGTGTGTGTGTGTGTGTGTGTGCATGCAAGTGTACATACATGTATGTATGGAGGTACATGTGAAGGACAGAAGATGACATTGATTGTCTTCCCCCAGTCATTCTCCACCTACATTTTTGAGACGGGATCTCTCACTGATACTGGAACTCAATTTAGCTAGACTGGATATTCACAGCCCCACTCCCTTGAGAACAAGTATTTCATCTTATTTTTTCTCTGTTCCTACTGCCTTGAACATTATGAACACATCGATAAATATTCCTAGAATTAATCAATTAACTAACTGTAGCTATTGACCATGGACAGTTTGGACATGCCTAGTGTGGGTTAGCTGTCTCCTCAGAGTTGAAATACTCCCCTCCTGGATGAAGTGAGGGGTTCATAAGACCCAAAAGGAAGGGAAAGGCACTAGACTCAGGAAGATGGAGAAACTGACAGGCTTGGGAAGCCCAGGAAACTACACCATGCACAAAAGCCCCTCCCCAAGGTGACATGAGGAGTAAGGAACTGCTTGAGGAAGGAGATTCTTCAGTGGAGCAAGTTGGGCAAGGAACTCTAGGGTTGCAGCTAGCATGCTACTCACACAGAGGTGGGCTTTTGCGTGATGCAGCTTTGAGAGTCACCCAAGCAGTCCTGATGATGCCATTTGTTCACTAGGCCAGTTGTGAGAGCAATCTTTGATCTGCTGTTGCCACCTTTGTTATAATACATGTTTGCTCATGTCTCCTCGGCGATGTTATAATACATGTTTGCTCATGTCTCTTGAGCAATGTTAAATACATGTTTGTTCATGTCTCCTCAGCAGTGTTATAGTACATGTTTGCTCATGTCTCCTTGGCAATGTTATACTACATGTTTGCTCACGTCTCTTCAGCAATGTTAAATACATGTTTGCATATGTCTCCTTGGCAATGTTAAAATAGCACCCGGGAAGATGGGTTGCTTTTCATGTACTGTGGCATCACAGGTCTTGGGGAGATGTCGGTGACCTGATTTTATCCTGAAAAGCATCCTAGAGAAGTCTCTGACCTCTGACCTCAACCTGCTCTTCTGGAAAATGGGCCCTTCGGCTTTCTACTTTGAGTCCAAGCCTGTAAGTCAAGAAGGAAAGGTCAGGTTTGGCAAAGTCTTGGACCACTCTTGTCAGCCAGCAGAACTCTGAGACACAGGCTTCCCAGGCAGCATGTGGGAGAGGCAGGACAAGAGAAATATCCAAGCCTATCAAAGTGAAATTCTGCCACATATCCAACTGTCTAATTTTAGAATATGGTCAGACACTTCTGACACTCATGGAAGGAACTTGAAATCTTGAATTCGTCTTTGCATTTCATCAGGAAATTTAGGCCTGTCTATAAAAGCACAACAAAACCGTAGTAATGAAAACTCATGATTCTGAAGGCCTCTCCATCAGCTGGGGAGGAAGAATGTTCGCTGGACCTGCTAGTAGCTCACACTCTATGGAAAGAAGCTTGCTCTCAAGCCCCTAACACCACCCCATCCCTGTTCACAAGCTTGTGGGAATAGCACAGCTCTCGAAGATGCCACTCAAGTTACCTGAGCTCTTTGAAATGTAGGACAAAATAGAAGCTTTAAAGGACCTATTGTGTGACAAGAACTTGCATGAGCCCTTTGGTCCTCATGGTTTTGCTCCCAACCCCACCTCCCCTTGGAGAATCTCTGTTCTCCTCTCTGGATCTCTGTTCCAGCCACATTGGACCTCCCTCCATTCTAGCTCGCAGCCAGTGTTTGCCTGCAGCCTTTAGCAAGTCCTATCCCCTCTGCCTAGAACGCTTTTTCTCCCATCCTATCCCTGCCCCAATCTCCACATGACTGGAATCTTCCCATTGCTCAACCTAAGCTCCAGGGTCATCTCTTTGAAGGCACTCTCTCCCTACCCTGTCGTCCATCCCCCGGGCTCCAGCACTCGCTACCTTCCCAGCTCTCGCTGAAGTCGGAATCCTGTCTCTTCATCGCTACATCGTCCACTTCCTGTCTCTGCCTCCAGAATGTGAGCTTCTTGTGGGTAGAGGCTTTTTCCGTGCGACCCTTTTCAAAGTTGTGTTTCTAGTGCCCACCAAATACTGAGTGGGATAAAAGTGGGACTCCACAGCCAGGTGACTAAAGATGGATGGACAGACAGATGGACAGACGGACGAACGAACAGACGGATGGATGGTTGGTTGGAAGACCGGACATACGGATAAATGGATGGATGGATGAGAGGTTGAGTGAATGTTTCCCTAAACTCTGGCCTTGCCTATGGTGCTTTTCAGTAAATTAGCTAATGGAGGTAGGAGGCATAGGGGACTGAAAATGACTTGTCACGTTTATCTTTAGCCACCCTAAGTTGTCCTGAGTCATTTGAAAGGTTGCCCAAGGCCTGCAGATCTATTTAAAGGGGTGTTTTATTTTCTGGACATTTCTAGAAGACTAAGAGCTTATTTAACAGACAAAAAACTGACACTTGGAAGGAGGGACAAGGACTCTGGAAGATCACAGGGAGTGTCAGGAGACTCATGATGAAAAGCCAGCTGGCTTGATCTGGCTAGCTTGTGTCTGAAGCTCTTGGCTGGTGCATACAGAGGCGGCTGCCCGTCATAACAGTGGCGCCATTGTTCCTATGATGCAGGAATAATAATAGCAAAACAAGGGTCCAGGAAGCCAACCTGCGGCTAAGGTTTGAATCCGAAATGTCCCAAGGGCTTGTGCTCTGGGCAGTCAGTCCCCAGCCCACGGCTTGATTTTGAAGGCTGTGGAGACTCTGAAATGGGTCCTAGCTTGCAGAAATAGGTAACTAGAAAGTGCCCTTTGACGCTCATTTTCCTGATGAGGGGACCGAGACGCACATGTATGATGCACTTGGCCTTTGGTCTCAAGGTGAACAGACGATGGAGCTGGTTGGCCCATCAGCGGAATCAGCCGCTGCTCTAACAAACCCACATCTGGGGATTTCTCCTCTGCTAGTGACCGTAGCGAAGGGAACAGTGAGCAAGCAGGATGGCCCTGCCATTCTGCGGACTGCCCTTCCTCACACACATACCGGAAGGAAAGGACACAGTTTGCCTTTGAGACCATGGCTAAACTTCTGTGTGGCTGGTACTGGAGAGGGGCACAACTCATTGAGTCCGATGGAATCCTGTTTGGGGTGGGTCACAAAGGGAGTGGAGGATGCTCTGGGCTGGGCTGGGGAAAGCTGGGCAGTATGTCATAGGGAGCAGATATAAGTGGACTCAAACCCCCTTCCCAACTTCTCCCTCCTACAATGGGGCTATGTGAGGGTCCCTGTGGGGTCCCTCGGTCCCACGCACAGACACAAAGTTGCGCTCAGAGTGAGCTCACTGGAATTCTCAGCCCCACAGGGTTCCACTGGACAAGTGTATGTCTCTCACTTCTACTGTGTTTTCTTTCTGTCTCACATATCAAGTGGGTCTTCCTAGGATCCCTGAGTGGGGAGAAAGGGACTAGGAGGTAACTTGGTCTCATTTGAAGATGGCCTGGAGTTCAGACTAGAAAAGGGGCTCCTTGGAGCCCGCTCCCACACCCGCCCTCCATTTCTTTCTACTCCGTCCCTGTTGGGAGCTAAGGCATGGGGAGACTGGCACATCCTGCCAGGCTCTGCCCTCCAGAAGCCCAGCTCACAGGTGAACCTGGCCAAGCCATTGTTCCAGGGAAGACCCTGCTCTTAGAAAGGAGAAATCTCTGAGGAAACGGCGCACACCTCAGCCCTGGCCAGTGAGGCTACAGCTGCTCTGTGCTGGCATCTCAGAGACTCTGTGCTTCCCACGTATGGGCTCTGTGGTACCATCTGAGGCGACATGGGTCTCTGAACAGGGGATCAGCGAAAGCCAATGGGGGCAGGAGATGTGTTTGCTTTGGTTATAGAGCAATGCTTGGCCCTCTGCACGGCAAGATGCAACCCATGTCTGCGAGGGCCCTCCGGGACGGTGGGGAAACAGTCACTGGATACCAGAGTCTCGGGCACAGGACTGTGTCCACGCTGTCCCTGAGCTTCGGGCTGAGGCCCTGCAGTCATCTCGGAACAAGTTGAGCACCACTGCTCCACAGACCACAGGAGTGACAAGGGACTGCTACCTGTGCAGAGACAGCACGTATCCTTCTCTCAGAGTCTCCACAGCAGTATACAGATGCCATGAGCCTTAGCTTATGGGCGAGGAACAAGGTCCAAGAACAAACCGGTCTAGAGCAGGCAGTGCATGCCATGCTGGACCCAGGCTCTTGCTGCTGTGCCCTCTCATCCTTCTTGCGTTTGTCTTCCCTCTGCTCTGCCTGTTCCCTGTGTCTCTGAGCTTCTCCTGCCCTCAGCACTGTGCTCACTCTGGGCTACTCTGAGACCTTCTCCCTAACTCTGAAGGAAGTCTCAGACTTCCAAATGGGGACTTGGCCACCCTGGGAGGTCCTGACAGCCTGGTGCTGGCCTCTGTCATTCCCAGCTCTGACCAAAGTGAGACAGTAAAAGTTTGCAGGGATGAGCTGGTGAGGAAGTCAGTGGAAGCCGTCTGCTCCAGCTGGGTTCTTGTCCCACCCCGTTCCAAGGATGGAGTGGGCAGATGAGGAAGAACACAGATGGGAGGCGCTTTATTGACAGGTCTGGATTAGCAACGGTAATTAGATGGGGGTAAAACAAAACAGATGGTCATTGGGGATTTAGATGAAGCAGGCTTGAACTCTTGGTAGCCCTGGGATGTGAAGTGGGATGTTAACTGAGAGGGGATACAGCTCTAAGACTCTAAGAAACGTCACGGTCTCAGAGTTCCCCAAGGCAGTGGGACGGTCAACCAATAACTGTTTGGACCGGAGAAACGGCTCAGCAGTTAAGAGCACTTGCAGCTTTTGCAGAGGACCCAAGTTCTGTTCCCACATCAGGCAGTTCACAACTGCCTGTAACTCTAGCTCTAGGGCATGCAAAACCTCTGGCCTCTGTGAGCACCCTCACACATGTGCATAAACATACACACAGACACAGACACACACATAAAAATAACCTTTAGCGGATAGAAAGCCATCTCTTGTGGAGCAAGCCTGCAGGTCTGGGAAGTGCCGTGACCCTCAGACTTCAGGGACAGTTTCCTGAAGTGTGGATAGTCTCGCTGACAAGAGACCTGAGATTTCTTCAGAAACAACCTCGAACCCATCCCTAACCTAAGTGTGGAGACTCAGGGGCCATGGCCAGGGCAAGCCCCCTTTGACCTTTAGTGACTGGGCCTCAATTTCTGGTGCCCAGAGAGTTCTAAAGGCTTATTTCTTCCTCTTCTGTTGAATTCCAATGAGCCCGGTATGCCAAAGCTCAGATTTAGAGGGGACCAGCTAGTGCCAGCTGGAGGCCCTGATTAGCTGAGTGTGGTGAAAATTAGGATGGATTAGGAAAGAGTGGTCAAACCTGTTAGGCGAAGTCCTGGGTTTAGCCACAGAGGAGGCAGAACAGAAATGTTTCAACCCCCAACTGCCCTGTTGTACCCACCTTTACCCCCTCAGGAGAGACTGTCCTCAGAATACAGTCCTCAAAAAACGCAAAGCAGGCCAAGTCCATGGGCCTGGCAAGCCCTTGATCGCAGAGGCCCTAGCAGGAAGAGGCTACTCATCCCTGGATCTTAGCCTTCTTCCCTGTGGGTGAGGGTGACATGGGGCCGTGGGTTCGGGTTCTGACCCCTTTATGAAAGGTAGACGAGTTTAGCGAGCTCCCCCACCCTCGCTGAGAGACTCAGAACAAGGACTCTGGAGTCAGTGTCTTGGCCCTGGCTCTACCTAGCTGTGTGACCTCAGACAAGTTTTGAGGCCTCTCTGAGGCCTATCATCCTGGGTTGCAAGATGACGATAATTAGTGTCGCCTCTCAGAGGTTTTCAGTCGGGTTGCGCGAGAGGTACTGGGCCTACATCACGGAAGATAATTAGCTCCCTTTAGCAGAAGGGATAATATGGGAAGTTACAGCTGAAGAGGCACCATCCCCCAGCTCAGGGAGGCCAGGGCCAGGCTCTTTAAATATTTACTTTGCTTTTACACGCTGCCGGGATGGCAATGTGGAGAGGAACAGAGCATAACAGTATTCGGAAGAGGCCCCAGTGGCAGCACGCAGCTTAGAGGAGCACAGTTCTCCAAGGATTATCAGGCCAGAGTTACAGCATTCTGGTTTTCTTGGCATGTAACAGTGCACAAGACCCTCTGTGCCTCAGTTTCCCTGCCTGTGAAATGGGGAAAAACTAGAACCTTGATCGTGGGGTCCTAAAAAGGACCCGGGACAGAGCAAGCTCACAGGATGGTTTTGTAAAGTAGCACTTGACTAAGTCTAAGTCAGTCCCCTTGTCCCTGGGAGCCCCTGTAGGGTATTGTGGAGCGCCACAGAGGACAGTCAGATGTTAAAGAGGGGAAACATGGGGGCCAGAGACAAAGCCCATGTACAGGTGCTCTGCCTGCTATAGGGGACATTCTGTTATGTCCCATGGTGACCCGGGAGAAGTGATGGCTAGAAGAAAGAAGTGGGGGGGGGGTGGGTAATGCTAGCCAGGGTTCAGCCCATCCTAGGGAGGAACTGCATGAGGTTTACCACAGGCTCTCTGACTCTTGAGTCCTACCTTGTTCACCTAGGCCCAGCACCCTGCCACCGCTAGGACCCACTCATAGTTGCCCTCCTCTCCCCTCTCCCCACCCCACCTCACCCTTGCTGCATACTCGGCCTTTGTTTCTCCTCCCAGGTGATTGCCACACAGAGTAGCCTCCTGTCCTCCTACAGCCTAGGATCCCAGTCTTTCCAGGAAGCTCTCCCTGTCGCATCCATTCCCCATCCCCAGAAGTGCTGCTAATGTCACTCGGTCCTACACGGAAAGGGAGGCTGCCACATCTGGTCTACGTGTCCTGTGATTCATCCTCTCCAAGGCTAGGCTAGAGTCCACTCCAAGGCAGAGCCCACTAGCTTTGGGTATTTTCTGAGCAGGAAATACCAGGCTGGCATTAGCCAAAGTGATGGCTGGTGATTCCAGAAATGACATAGGGAAGGAAAAACAAAACGATGGCCATATTGATTTGGGTCAGGAGCCTCTCGAAAGCAGCTGCTCCAGCCATCTGCCTCTGGGACCAGCACTTGCCACATACTCAATACATCCTGAGGTCTTGAGCCTGCCTGTGGGCAACAAGTCTCAGGTATACACCAAGTTCCCTGAGCATGGCTGGCCTCCCGGCAGGCCAAAAACACCAAAGGAAAGACGATAGTCCATTGGATATACCCTGTGTCCATTTTCAGGGAATTCAGGTCATCCTCAGAGGAGGTAACTGCAGAAAGCAAAGCAATCAGGAATCTCTGTCTGTACTCAACTCAGGGGCTCAACAGCTTTGGGGCTTTGCCTGCTCCAAAATGTATTCTCTTTGTGATGAGGGATGTTTGCCTCCCTGGACTACAGCCTTGTGCATATATGTTTAACAACCAATGTCCCCTACCCCTATTGTCGAGAACCTCACTATCTTGCAGCAACTGTGAATATGAGACATACAGGCATGTCTGACTTTTTGACACTGGGACATACTATTGTCATCTACACACATACACACACAAACACACACACACACACACACAATTGCACACAGAAAAGATCCTCAAAATGCTTCAAGTAGTTTATGGCTTTTTCTGTACCACATTCATAGCAATCCTCAGCTGTTTGCAGATTGTGGGCTGCAGGTTGGACACCCCTGAGGCCCAGAGAGGAGAAACAACTGTCCCCAAGCTGCATAGCAAGGACCCTGGCCAACCAGTACTAGAGATGGTGTGTCAATTTTCAGCACGAGCAACTCCAGGCTCCCACTCACATCCACTTAGCGTGTGCAAGGACATGGAACAGCAGTTTTATTAGAGTGCAGAGACAATTTATTTTTTCCTAAATGTAAATGAAAATAAATAACCAAGAAGATCCCCAAATGTTTATAAATGTATTAAAGCCATGTTTTCAGCACATGAGCCACAGCAGCGGAGGCAGGCGATGAAGAGGCTCCTGCCAGGCAGCGTCTGTGCTAAACAGAGCTGGAGCTCCCAGGCTGTGGGTCAGGGATCCCCAAAATGAGCTTCAGAGAACTTCGTGGCTCCAGCTCACAGCAGTAAACGCAGAAGACAAAATCCACACTGCCTTCTTAGTCTATCAGACGTGCATCATTCCCGGAGAAGCCCCAGCTTGCTTTAGCTCGAAGGGGAGCAGCTAACTACTTCTCATGCGGGCAGTGAAAGGTTCTGAGAGAAAAAGGAAAACACGGAAGAACCAGGAGGAGGGCAAAGAACATGATTTCTAAAGAGACTGCTGTGCTTTTCATCCTGCTTTTAGTGTGTGTGCGTGTGTATGTAGTGTGTGCATGCATGGCTGTGGGTGCACATGTGTACGTGCTTGAACATATGTGTGTGTGCATGCAGGTAGAGATCACAACTTGATGTAAGGTGTCCTTTATCTCTGTGTAGGGAGGCAGGTCTTCTGTCACCCTGGAGCTCACAGAATCAGCCTGTGTAGGCTTTCAGCCTCCGAAGCTCTGGGATTACAGGTGGGCTGCCACGCAAGACCAGCTTTTACACAGGTGCTGTTTACACGGGTGCTGGGGATTCGAACACACACCCACACACTTGCACAGCAAGTGCTTTATCCACCCCAAGCCGTGTGGAATAGATACTCGTGTGCCTAAAGGCCAACTTGGTGTCTGCTCTACAAAGAGCACTGTAGCAGGACAGAGCCACTTAACACAGTGGCATCACAGCCAGTGTGGCCCTACCTGGCTCAGCAGGGACCGTTTGCTTGGCTTTGCTCTACTTTCCTTCCCGGTGCTGTGGCAAACATGATGAGCAAAAGCAACTCCGGGGAAGAAAGGACTTATTTGGCTTATACTTCCAGGTCATGGTCCATTGCTTCCAGGTTACTGCCTATCACTTCTAGGTCACAGTCCACGACTTCCAGGTCACTGCCCATCACTGAGGGATGTCAGAGCAAGATTTCAAGCAGGAAACTGAAGCAGAAACTATAGGGAGGCTGCTAGTTAGTTCCTGGCTGCTTAGCCCTGAAATAATCACACAAACCATATTATTTAAACCACTGCTTGGCCCGTTAGCTCTGGCTTCTTATTGACTCTTACATCTTAATTTAACCCATCTCCATTATTCTGTGCATCGTCACGAAGTCATAGCCGACCAGCAAAGTTTCAGTATGTCTGTCTCCTGCAGTGGCTCCATGGCCTCTCCCACGACACACATGTGAAACACACACGACAAATATGACACACATGACAGACACGCGACACGCGACAAATACCACACATGTGACATGTGTGACAAGCATGACACATGGCAAAGCACATGACAAATGCATGACGAGCGTGACATGGCACACACATGATGAACACATAACAGACACGTGGCACATGTGACAAACACATGGCAAGCACGTGACAAACGCATGACAAATGCTTGACCAACACGGCACATGGCACGCATGACAAATCTGACATGTGTGACACATGGTGGATGTGCCATGTATGACAAGCATGGCACGTGTGGCGGGCATGACACACATGGCAAACACATAACAGACACACGACGCGCATATGACAAATATGACACACATGACACATGGCAAACACAAGACAAACGCCTGACACACATGACACACATGTGACAAACACATGCCACAAATGACAAATATGACACGCATGGCAAACACATGGCATACGTGGCACACATGACACATGACAAAATGGCACACATTAAAAACATGACACACATGACACACACATGGTATGCACATGACGCCAGACTGGTCAAGACTGGTCTCGAGTGGTCCAGACTGGACCGAACTGGTCTCCACCAGCCCAGACCAGACTCAACTGGACCAGACCAGTCAGGACTGGACAGACAGGTCTTGACCAGACCAGACTGGTCTGGACCAGACAGACCAGTCCAGACTGTTCTCGACCAGTCCAGACCAGACCAGAGCAGACAAGACAGGTCTCGATCAAACCAGACCGTTCCAGACCAGACTGATGTTAGTTGTGGTATTCACCAATCTGATTAGAGGGGAAGTTAGTTCAGACCAGACCAGACCAGACCAGACCGGTTTAGACCAGTCTCGACCAGGCAACAAATTAACCTTGCCTTGACTGCTGACATTATGCTGTCCAAATTGGATGAGCAGGACACAATAGAAGGCAACTGCCAAACTTTGCCAAAACAGTAGGACAGAGAACCCTTCAAAATTCCTGTTTCATGAAAAGATCTGTCTGATATTCTAGGCCTGTAGGCTGAAGATGGATGCCCCAATGTCACAGAGAAACCTTGGTAACTGTCCAGGCAGCCAATTGCTTCTGTCATTTCTATAGTTTTGGAAGTTGTTCGCTCTTTACTTCCTGTTTACTCAGGTAATATAATATCCTTCCTGGGTCTCTGATGGAGTTGAAGACAAGATAGTTATAGTTACAGTTTTCCTTGCTATCAAATTCAGAAAAGAAATTCACAAAAGAGGTACAAAGTATATAAAGTTGAAAGACATAAGAGCTTAAATTTTTTATCAAAAAAATATTTTAAGGTCTAAGAAGAGAATGTTGGATTGGTAATACACGTTAGAATAGAAAGGGAATTAATTTCTCCAGTACAAAAAGAATTTTAATAAAATGAATCAAAATTACAAAAAAAAGTTAGGCATGTTTAACTAAAAAAAATACAAAGACTTTTTTTAGATGTTTTAATAATGAATTAATTAAATATTGACATCAGGATTAATAGATTAAATTGTACTTTTTAGGTACTAAGTAAACTTCAATTCTTCTGATTTGTATTACAAGCACCTAATTGGCATTTTGAATACATATTTGAATATATATGCATTTTATACACAAAAAGTCAGAATACTGATTGCTTAGCATAGGTACCTATATACAGTGCTTGCTGTACTTTGTTTATGAGTAGAAGCTAGAGTAACAGAAGTGCAAATATGTTTAAGGGAATGCTCTATGTTTTGATTTTAAATTTTTAAGTGAAACATATACTGTTATAAATATGAGCTTATGTTAAAAAAATAAACAGGCTTCAATTTTTGTTTTAAAAAGTGAATTAAGTACAAAATTTGGACTCACCAGGATAGGCTAGGTAGTAAAGTAGTTTCTCTGAATTTACGAAAAACAAATGGACTAGACAATGTGAATGTAATTCTTACTTGTATATAGTTTTATTATGTTAGAGATAAAACATTTTCTTTTGAATTAGACAATGGGTGCAGGGGATGTTGGGGAATATTTGGTCACACTGTGAATCTAAATTGTGCATTTGAGTTAATGAAACAAAAATAACTCTGAGACTGAGTTAGCAAATAGTTGGCAAAAAGTAATCTTAGAGTATCAGAAGGCATGGGGAAGATAGAAAGAGACACACTAGAAGAAGTAGAGAGGGATTTAGGGTGGTGAGGTTTTGTCATTGTTTGGTAAGGGTAAGATGCTTTCTTTCAGAGATCAAGGAGAGAGGGTGAGCTCGATGTTATTTAACCTCTCTCTGCAGCAAGTTTTCACCCCAGCCTTTGAATCTCGAGTCTTATTTATAAATAGAACAGCAGCTGCAGCAGCAGAACCAGTGTCTGAAGGAACAGTGTTCCTGCCAGGGCGTGACCTGAGCAGCTGAGCAGCTGCCAGAGAACCAAGCCAGTAACTGTGGAGTTGAAATTGCTGGCTTAAGTAGCAGGAGATTAAGACACAGCCAGTCTGCAAAAGATAATACAACACACACCTACCAAATTGACTACAATAAAATATGCTTACTGGTGATGAGAGCAACTGGAACCAATGGGAGAAAGGTAAACTCGCTTGCCTTCTCCACAGAGAGGAGAACAGAGCTCCTGGCGATGTTGCCTATAAGATCCCGAGACACCAATGCAGCTCCACACTTCTGCATTGCTGGTGGGAATGAAAGCTGCTACAACCCCTTTGGATGTCAGTGCGGAGATTTCTCAGAAAATAAGACAACAACCTTCCTCAAGACCCAGTAATACCACTTTTGGGTATATATCCAAAGAATGCTCAATAGTGCCACCAGGACATGTGCTCAACTATGTTCATAGCAACACTGTTTGTCATAGCCAGAACCTGGAAACAACCTAAATGCCCCTCGACCGAAGAATGGATAAGGAAAATATGGTACATTTACACAATGGAGTACTACACAGCAGAAAAAAATAACAACATTTTGAATTTTGCAGGAAAATGGATGGAGCTAAAAAACATTATTTTCAGTGAGGTAAACCAGACCCAGAAAGACATATGTACTCATATGTACTCACTCAGGTGTTTTTTAAATATAAAGCAAAGAAAACCAGCCCACAAATCACAATCCCTTAGAGAACCTAGACAACAATGAGGACCCTAACAGAGACTTACATAGATCTAATCTACATGGGTAGTAGAAAAAGACAAGATCTCCTGAGTAAATTGAAAACATGGGGACCTTGGGAGAGGGCTGGGGGAGAGGCAGGGAGAGGAGCAGAGAAAAATGTAGAGCTCAATAAAAATCAATTTAAAAAAAGAAAAAAAAAGTTACAGAAAAATGGGACCCAAAATGAAAAATTACTAGTTTCCATTCTCTTGGTAACTCTGATTTCAGATATCACAGGACTACTCCATTTGTGCTAATTACTATTAGCCTTTCTATTCTTAATACCTTAACTCGTCACATAAATTCCAGTTTTGGTGCTGTTAAGTGCATGGTTATTTGATCCCAATATAACCAAAAGCCCACTACAGAATCAAGAATTTCACTCAGGATACAATCAAAGGGGGATGTGAAATCAAAACAGAAACAATATCTTGCTAGTTAAGGTTTCTGTTTGAAGTTAAGACAGTTAAGAATAAGTTTGAGTTTGTACTGTGCAGGTTAAGGTTTCTATTGGTAATTAAGAATAAGTTCCTGTTTCTTAAATCTGATGTAAGTGGCAAAATATGTTTTTAACCTACACTAAACCTGCAACCCCATCAACATATGTGTATCTTCACCTTTGTTCCTTCCTGATCATTGTACTTTTCTAACAATTCATAACAGCCAACTCTCCTGCCCCTGTAAACATTTCATCTCTTCTATAAGAGGAACTTAAGGAGGCCAATAGGGTTGCCCTCTAAACTCCTGACTTAGGGAGAGACAGCCACATTGGCCATTTCTGGGTATACCCCAAAATAAAGCTTATTTTACCTAGACAATCTTAGATTCAATATTACTTCTCACAATTCCAAGGTTTAGCAGAACCCTCCAAGTAGAGCAAGGGAACTTACCCAGGGACTATTAGGCTATTGGGTGCATAGTAAGTCCTGGTTTTCAGATATGCTGACCTCTCAAGCATTCTCTTTTATACTCACTATGGTCTGACATAAGCTCTCTCTTCTCTTAATTGCCAACAGTAGCCTCTTCCCATCTGGTGTTGCTGGGAGAATCATGTGAGATTGTACTGTGCACCTGGTAAAGAAATGACCAACATTCCATGACCGTAAATGCTCATCCTACCTTCTGCCTGGGTCCTGGTTTCCTAAACATTCCAAAGTTGAAAATCTGACTCAGAGGTATACCCTGAACATCCACAGGCCGCCAGAATATCTGACTCAGGGTTATTCCCTGATGCTTCACAGGCCACCAGAGCCATGGATTATGATTTTAGCAATACCATGAGCTGGTCCTGAAACACAGTCAATATTAAAAGTTACTTAAAACTACAATTAAAGATACTGTGTTGAGAGCAAAGGCAGTGTGGCTGGGAATGCAACTCAGATACATAGCAGCTGACGAGATAGTACGCGTGAGGCATAGAACTTGATTCATAGCTGTAGAAGGGAGCTGTGGGCAGGCCTGCTTTTCGTCCCGCCCGGCTCCCAGCCGCCTAGTTTATGCCCTGAAATAACAACACACAAACTGTATTCATTTAAACATTGCCTGGCCCATTAGTTTCAGCCTCTTACTCACATCTTGACTAACCCATATTGAATAATCTGTGTAAAACCACGAGTGGTGTCTTACCGGGAAAGATTCAGCATGTCTGACCTGGCAGCTGGCTCCATCGCGTCTAACTCAGAGAGGAGAGGCATACTAACTTCCCTTCTTCCCAGCATTCTGTTCTGTCTACTCCACCCACCTAAGGACTGGCCTATCAAATGGGCCAAGGCAGTTTCTTTATTAACCAATGAAATCAACGCAAACAGAAAACTCTCCCACATCACATAGCATTGAAAATTACCCCCCAAAATAATGGCAATGAATGTTCAAGTCTCTTCAAATCCTGACGATCTACCCACATTTTACTGCAGTCTGGAGCCTCAAAGCTACTACCTACTGCATTGGATTCATTTGGCGATAGATGTAGAACAATGTGCAAGTTTGGACCCTTTTGGTGACACATGTCATGACTTTCGTGACATTGACATTGAATGGTGTATTTATACCACAACTATCCAAATGAGACAGTTGATGCCTCAGCCCCTGGCCTGGCCCCTGCAGTTGCGTTGCTAAGCATCAGTTGCACACAACGGACCTAACTCTTCTCATTCATGTCATCGACCCACTTTTTAGCTCAGAAGAGACAGTACAGTCTAGATAAACATTCACCTTCCCCTAGACAGATCTTGAAAATGAGGTTCAGAGACATGAAGTGACCTTCCTGAGACCAGATCAAAACAACAGCCACTCTGTCCTTTAGTGACAGAAGAGCTAACCAGATCCTGTCAATCATGATCCTACCTGCCTGCTTCATAGATAAACAAACAGTGACCACAGAGAGAGGAGGGATTTGGCAAAGGTCATACAGCTGTCAATGGTACAGCCAGCACCAGAGCTTCACCATGTCTCTTTGGGTGGAGGCTGGCTCGGCCATGTATGTCACATGCTTAATCATCTAAGCTCATAGCTGCACCTGAACTCTAATCAAGTTCTCTGCCGATGCCAATAGCTGGTCCTGCTCATGCAGATCAAGGGACCTTCCCAGAAGTCAGCAAGATGTAGACAGAAAACTCTATAGTTTTCCTTTGTTCCGGGTGGGCTCACAGGACTCAAAAGGAATATGGTGAGATCTGAATCAGGGGAAGCAAGCAGCTTTCCTAGTCCTAACAAACCAAGGACTCCTTAATTGGCCTCCAGCTGACAAGGCCGCATGGAGGTGCCTGTGGGAATTGACTCATTTACTAAGATATGCACTAGGGAAAGTTCTCTGGGTTACTGTCTGGAGAAGGAAGCTGGGGGAATAACATAGGGTTGTGCTACTACAAAGCACCAAGGCCTATGAAATGGTCCCTTGGGACGTCACAACAATGGGGGCTGCAGAGTTAGACCTGAGGAAACAGTGCCTGTTGGGCTTACAGAAGACCCAGTTTGGTTCCCAGCACTAACATAGCAGTTCATGGCCACCGGTATCTTCAGCTCTAGAAGATCTAGCTGATCTCCTCAGGAACCAGACATGCATGTGGAATAGACACATACGTGTGGCAAAACACTCATGCACATAAACAAAGGGGCAAACAAAAAAATTGTCAACCTTGACATTGCAGACAGAATTTTCTTTGGGACAAGAACTCACAAGAAACAACATGAAGAATTATTAATTACAACAGCTCAGTCTTTGTTTAGGCTTGTCCCACCAGCTCTTATAACTTGAATTAATCTCCACGTCTCTGTGGTGTCTCCTGAGTGCCTCAATTATTCACGTCATCTATCTGCCCAGAAGACCTACCTATAGCTCTTGCGTAGCTATTGGCCATTCAGGCTTTTCTTATACAGATCACATCAATACTTCTTCACAGCGTAAAAACATCCCACAACCTGACATACCAACATGGAGTCAGCAGTAACATCTCCTTGCCTCTGGGGTGAGAAAACACTCACAAGGCTCATGTCTCTTAGATGCAAATTTAAGTCCAAATATATCAAACTCTGGAGCAGTTTTGAATTTGTTGTTTTTCTGCCTTGGTTGCCTCTCTTATAGAACTCCAATTGTAGCTTCTTTTCCTCTAGGCTGGCTAGAGGAATAAAATGTCATGATGTCTACACACTGCCACAAGTTCTGGCCAGTGCTCATGAACTCGAATCTCCATCCCTGCCTTCTGCCCGTGTTTTGGTTTCCCAAGGATTCAATAGGAGGAGGACTTCCTGCTGAGAGTGATGATTGATAAGGGGTTAGAGTTCCTGCGAGCTGCTCCTTAAACACAGCCAATAGTAAAAATGAATTATGAAATGATAATTAAATAAGCTGTACTGGAAACAAAGCCAGAGTGCCTAGGAATGTGGCTCAGCTGTATAGCACCTGCTTGAGGCTAGAGTTTGAATCATGGCATTAAAAAAAAATGAAGGCAACACAAGCTATGAACTCTACACATCCTGATGACCAACCCCATTTTCCTGTGAACTTTATTCTAGCAGCTGTTTAGTGTAATGCATTTGCTGGTTGAAATACACTATAACAACATGGAATCTCAACTGCTGTCCAGTGGCATGTCTTGCAGTCATTGCTTTGGTCACGATTGGTGTATTTGCACCTTTCTAATTGGCAATTGGCACTAATCAGAAGCACCTTGGGCCCTCGCAGTGATGTCGCTAAGCCTGTTCCACAGCTCTGACCCCAACTCTCCTCGCTCCTGTTGCTGATCCTCATCAGCTCTGGAGAGGCAGTGGAGTCCAGGCAGAGAGTCTTCGCCACCAGGATGAATGACGAAATAGAGGTTCACAGAGAAGCAGGCAGTTCTGTGATTGAGTGTCACATATAGAATGACACAGCCATCCTGACACTGTTGGTTTTGGTCATGGAGATTTTATTATAGATGTTTAGAAACGGGTTCAAGAGGGAAAGACTCACACACACACACACACACACACACACACACCCCAATTGAGTTAGACATAAGAGAGCCACATGGCTGCTCCAAGGGATTACACGTGCTGTATTTTTAAAAAGACTGCAGCACTTAGAGACTCCATAGAATAGATCTATCTGCCCAATGCACAGATAAAGGAATGGTGACCCAGAAGACATGAGCAATTTGGCAAAGGTTACCCAACAAGCAAATGGTAAAACCAACTCCTGGGACTGGCCGCTTGCCTCTAGGGGTGAGGCTGAATCTGACATGTCTATCAGGTGCTTAATGTATGAGTTCAAGCTATTTGCTGTACATCTGCTCTAACCGAAAAGTCTCCTGTTTCTCAGAGCTGGGCTGACTCCACAGTGGTCACGGGATCACCCTAGAGGTCAGCATGAAGAAAAATCAAACTCTAGAGATTTCATTCTGACTCAGGTGGACCCACGGGCCTGAAGGAGAAAATGCCAAGCTTTGAGGAAGGAGAATCCGCAGGTATCACAACCGGGTCTCCTTAATTGACCCCAGCTGACCAAACCTCATTAGTGGACCATGTGAGAATTGGCTCATTTTGTAAGATGAGCATTTCAAAAAGTTACCTGGTTTTGTGTCCGGAGAAGGATCCTACAAGAAAGAGCAGGAGATTGAACTGTCACTAAACAATGAGACAGTTAAAATGGTCCCTTGGGACATCACTATGAATCTCAGAGCTGCTTTCGCCTGTGTTTCCTCACCAGATCCTCACAGCAGGCCGAGAAGCTAAGCCTATGGTTCACCATTTCACAGATGCGGTGAATATGATGACAGACCCTGAGCCTTTGCCATGGCCAAGCCTAGGAGAGTTGCTGATTCTAGTTTAAGGCATTTTGATTTTCTTTCAATCAGAAAGGCCATGTAAGGCCAGCATAGCCAGATCCTTACCCTTTTAGAACCATAAAATCTAAATCCTCCAAATAAAAGTGATTCTCAACCAGGTGGGATAATCTGTGGGAGCCTGAAAACTTCACGTGTGGCCTCCTAACTATGGGCCGTATCCATCACCCCAAGACCCCCTCTCCTAGCTGTGGGACCTCTCCATCACCCCAGGACCCCTCTCCTAACTATGGGCCGTACCCATCACCCCAGGACCCCCTCTCCTAACTATGGGCCATATCCATCACCCCAGGACCCCCTCTTCTAACTACGGGCCATATCCATCACCCCAGGATCCCTATTCAGGCTGTGGGCCCTAACCATTACACTAAGATCCCACCTCTGCTTTGTTGTCTTGCAATTTGAAGGACGACCTGTCCTTGTTGTCCAGAGATAATTAGTCTGTCATAGGACCAGCCGGCACATATTCTCAGCACCCAGCATCCTGTGTTTGAAATTTCAAGGCTCTGAGTCCTGTGTGCGATAACACGGACCTACAGATCTGGAAAACAAGGGGCTATTGAGAGAATGCTGATGATGGCAACAAAAAAAACAACAAATAGTATATAAGGATGACGATGATGATCATAGTAATGGCAATAACTAAGAATGTGACTTTGGTCAGTGTTTACTTAAAATAATTCATTTCATGGCTAAAACAACCATATGGAAAGTAGTGTTAATCTTGATTTCCAACTCAGACAACTGAACTGTAGAGTTGGTAACACAGCTGCACTTACAGACAGAACTTTGCATAGTAGGATGTCACACTTGGTGTGGGATGCTAAATGTTTAACAAGCAACTCTCCATAAGAACAGAAATAAAGGAGGGTGAAGCCAGGCCTCCTTCTAAGTCAGTTGGCAGCCATGCTGCTGAGCCCATGCATACCCTCTGTCCCTTACACCCGACCCTGTAGTTCATCAACTCACTGGGAAAGTTATTAGCTATATTCTTCATTGCTATGATAAATTACCTAACACAAACCACTTGAGGAAGGGTTTGTTTAGATTGAGCATCTGAGGACATAGGCGATTGTGTCAGGGAAGTCATGGCAGTAGGATCAGACTCAGAGTCGCATAGTATTTCCAGTCAGAAAGCAGACAGACATATGTCCTTCCTCAAATGCCTCTCTCCTTTTACACTTTCTAGGACCCCAGTCCCCAGAAAGATGACAACCACAATCAAGATGAAGCACCCTGCATCAGTTAAACATTTCTGGAAACACACTCACAATATCAAAGAGGGGAGTTCCATAGTGATTCTGAACCCAGAAAAGCAGACAGTGAAGATGACCATGCCGCGCACTGAAGGGACAACTAGAGAAGGGGCTGACAGGTGTCTGCAGAGAATGCCATCCCCTCCACTCCACACCTGTATCCTCTCCTGTTGAGGACACCTCTGATGAGGATTCAGATGAAACAGAAACATCTTACCGTTCTTTCCATTTCTAAGAAGGCTACCCACATATCTCTCCACACTCCTTCTCTCCAGTTACACATTGTGACTCTGCTTCTTCCCAGAGGGAGCACTGGCTGCATTGGTCCATGGGAATAGAGGAAGCAGAAGAAGGGAACAGGGTTCTGCTGGCTATGGGTTCAATAGAGACAGCTCTCCGGGAGACAGACTTCAGTGAATCACCTCGGCTTCACTCCAGAGTGGAAGAATTATATGAGATTAAGAATCCTGGGGACAACCCCTAATTTGCATTAAGAGACACCTTGCTATCACAAGGCTTTGTATGTAGCAGCAGGGTCCTATTGCAGAGTTCCTAGTACATGTCCTAGTCACCATATGTGCAGCAGGGGAGGCTTCTAGCAAGGATTTGTACCAAGAGCCATGCTAAAGAGAAATCAGGCGTCTAGGCTTGGGGACAGCTTTCAGACAAGGTAGTCCTCCAGGCCCAGAGATAGTCTCAGATATCAGCAGGTAAAGAGCAGAAAGTCTCACTGTGGAGAGTCCAGGAGCCCATGCCTTCAAACTTTGGATAAAAAGCTGAGAGGCCATGATAGGCTGCGACCTTTGATCATTCAGCAAGGCCTCTCAATGATTATATTCCATGGATATTCATGGCCGTGTAACCAACCTATGCTATTTTGTTTATGATCTAACAAATAAAGCTTGCCTAAAGATCAGAGTGCAGAGCTAAGCCACACTAGTTAGCCATGGAGGTCAGGCAGTGGTGGCAAGCACTTTTAATCCCAGCACTCAGGAGACAGAGGTAGGCAGATCTCTGATAGTTCAAGGCCACCCTGGGCCACACGAAATTGATCCATTCTAAAAGAGAAACAGAGCTCACACAAAGGTGATTCCAGCACTTGGGATCACATGCCTAGAATCCCAGCACCAGGGAGGTGGAGACAGGAGTGATACAGCTGAGTGGAGAAAGGAATATAGGGTGGGAGGAGACAGGAGCTCACTGCAGTCAGCCTGCCGCTGTCAGTCTTAAGCAGTCTGAGGACAGAATCATCCATTTGGTCTGAGCATCGGGAGAGGTATGAACTCTAGTGGCTGGCCACTCTGCTTCTCTGATTCTTCAGCTTTCACCCCCTGATAGCTGACTCCGAGTTTTTATTATTAAGAACAATGACAATTCAAGCTACATCTGGTGCCTAACTTTTGGGGTATGGATTCATGAGGAAGCTGTTTGCCTGGACAGGCTTTGCAGCAATTGGCATATGCCTGAGCTACACTCGACTGGAGTCACTGCCCCGCCCCTAGGTTAATCTTTCTTCTCTCCTGGTGGGGTTTCTCTGGACCCCCTTCTCCAGATGCTGCCAAAACTAGGTAGATGCCTTGAAATATGGTCAGGCTTATAATGTTCTAAGCAGCAGCAATCATCAGCCTCACATCTTCATCAGCACCATCAGCAGATTCAGTGAGACAATTGGGAATTCTTTTTTTTCACGATTTAATTAAAAAAAAATGAAAACAATCTTCTTTTTTCATTTTACATACCAATCCCAGTTCCCACTCCCTACCTTCCTCCCATTCCCTCCACTGACCCCCTCACCATGCCCCCCCCATCCACTCCTCAGGGAGGGTAAGGCACATTACTTTGGGGAACATCCAAGGCCCTCCCTACTATATCTAGGCAGAACAAGGTATCCAGCTAAAGAGAATAGGTTCCAAAAAACTAATACATGCAGTAAGAATAAATCCTGGTGCCTCTGCCAGTGGCCCCTCAGTCTGCCCCACACCGGAAAGCTCTAGAAAAAAAAAAAAGAAGCAAAACATAACCAGGAGGAGTAGATGACAGGAAATAATCAAATTATGGGCTGAAATCAATAAAATAGAATCAAAGAAAACAATACAAAGAATAAGTGAGACAGAGTTGCTTTTCTTATTGGGAAAATCAATAAGATAAAGCAAGCTTTATTCAAACTAACCAAAAGGCAAAGAGAAAATAGTCAAATTAACAAAATCAAAAATAAAAAGGGGTCATACTTCAAAAACACATACTTCACAAAATTGAAACATTTAAAGGAAATGAAAATTTTTCTGGAAAGGTACCACATACCTCTAAGATAGAAGCAGTCATCAAAAGTCTGCCCCCCTCAAAAAAAAGGCCTGGTGCCAGATGGCTTCAGTGCAGAATTCTACCAGAATTTCAAAGAAGGACCAACACCAATACTCCTCAAATTATTCCACACAACAGCAACAGAGGGAACATTGCCAGACTCTTTAATGCTACAGTTACCCTAATACCCAAACCACACAAAAAAACACAGCCAGTCTTCCTCATGAACATTTATGTTGAAAGAAATACTGGAAAATCAAATCCAAGAACACATCAGAAAGACGACCCACCATGAACAAGTCGGCTTCATTCCAGAGATGCAGAGATGATTCAACATACGAAAATCTGTCAATGCAATCACCATATGAAAAAAACTGAATGAAAAAATTCACACAATAATCTCATTAGATGCTGAAAAACTCTTTGAAAAGAGTCATATCCGTCAAACTTGTCGTTTCTGCCATGCGTGCTGCAGCTGACACATGTGCTGGTTTTCCATGTGTGTCGCATTTGACACGTGTGTCGTTTCTGGCATGCATGTTGTGTCTGGCACACATGTCACTCCTGCCATGTGTGTTGCGCCCGACACGTGCGCCGTTTTCTTGTCACATGCAAACAGCGCATCCGTTGTTTCCATCACGCGCGTCACCGCCATACGTGCCGCCCCCATCACGTGTCATTTCCATCACACGTGCCGTTTTTGACATGCGTGTCACTTTCTGGAACACGTGTCTTTTCTGGCACGTGTGTCGTTTTTGTCGTGCATGTCACCACCCCGCGTGCTGTTCCCATCACGTGTGTCATCCCCGTCACGCGTGTCGTTTCGTCACGCGTGGTGTTTTCGGTGTGCATGTTATTTCCATCACACGTGCTGTTTTCAGTATGCGTGCCATTTCTGGCATGCGTGTCATTTCCGGTGAGCATGTCGTTTTTGCCGTGCGTGTCATTTCCATGCATGACCTAAAACGGCACACATGACGAAAACAACATGCGAGATGGGATCAAACCGGTTCAGACCAGTTGAAACCGGTGCAGACCCATTGAGACTGGTTCAGACCGGCTCAAACCTGGCTGCCAGGTAGGTACAAGGACTCACGACCATCTTCCAGAGCCTCCAGTTGTGCAATCAAGGAAACTGTGGCTCATAGAAGCTGACAGATTTTCCCGAGATCATGCCACCTCAAGTGTTCAGTAGGATCAATGTTTTAGCCTCTTCTCACTTTCCTTCCCTTGGCTCTTGCTGACACCTAAGGTCCTTTGGGTGCACAATCGACCAACCCTGAAGCCTCATCCACCCTGGATTCTACTCACGTGCGGTGATGAATCTTTGAGTGGTGGTTTTAATTTGGATCTTGAGCATCCTGATAAATACAAGGTCGCAATCACTCACGGAAGGGATGTGGGCCGTGAGAGGTCATCAAGGATGCAGACACTAGGCCAGAAAGCAACAGAAACGCCATGTGATTCCCACATTCATCTGATTGTCACTCCCTGGCCATTTCTCATGTCCCAGCTCAGAAGCCATGATTCACTTCTCCCACCCAGCCTCAACCTCTCATGCTAAGGATCTGATCACAACAGCAAAACAAAGTTTTCCCTCCTGGGCCACCAATGGGCTCATCAAGCTCACTTATAAAGCACAGGTGGACAAGGGTTTGCAAGTAGGAACATGACTGTCCCCAAAGAAGCTACACTAGAAGCTTGGCACCCAGCATGGGGAAGGCTTCCCTTAACTACATAGATGGAGCCTCTTTCCCATAGTCTTCCAATACGACCATATACACCACCCCTTCCTGAGACCCACGCAGCTAGGGCAGAATTCAGACAACTGGCTGGGAGCAATGGCTGGATACTCAGGGAAGGATCCAGTGACCCTCCCTGCCCCTCCTTGTAGGCAGGGATGCCAACAGTCAACAGCCCTATGTGATGCTCTTTGGCAAGCAGCCCTAGTTGCTCTTGTGATGGTCGTGGACGCTGTGCTCGGAGGCTAGTGCTAAACCTCCCCACCCACGTCCCCGGGACCCATGAGTCTCCAGAGCAAGCAAGGTGAAGGATGGAAAACTGTGAGCCCACAGATGGGTTTAACGGCTAAGCGTTGCTGTGCTCCACGTCTTGAGAGTCCAGGGCAAGTGACTGGGAACCTCATCCCTTTACTGCATGGCATTCTCCTGTCTTATCGCCAAGCCGAGAGCTCAAACCCACCCCCAGTTATGTACTGGAAATCAATGAGCTTTTCTGAGATGCAGTGATAATGAAAGAAGCGCAGACCGGCTGGTTCTAGATAACATCCTGACAGGAAGCCACGAGTCCCCACGCAGGTGATCTATCAGTCACATTGGTGGCCCCATTCAGAACCCTGCACTAACCACATCTCCCCAGCCACTCAACACAGCGCTCTTCTGATTTTTGTCAAGATTCCAGTGCTTCTCTGTCACCCTGCATGGGGAGGGGCGTCCCATCCCATGTAGTCACTGAAGAGTCATGTGCGGTGCCGACTAGAAGAGAAATTTCCCAGGAGAACAAGCTGGTTTCCGACTTCCAGGGATTCCTCACATCCCAAAGTCAGCATGGTCACTGGTGTCATACCAGGAAAACAGAAAGCTTACCTGCCGATCACTTCATCGCTTACAGCCTCCCTTTCACTGCACTGAAGTCAGGCATAGCCCTGAGCAAAGAAGGCAGCAGGCCCTCAGAAAACGGCCACTGCAGTTACCCAAGCCAGTGTTTAGTTCCATCTGAACCTTTTCCTGTTCTCCCTCTGACTGCCTCCCCTCCTGGCCAGCCTCTGTGCCTGGCACATAGTGGATGCTTGAGGGTGCACTGGTTGGAGAAACACTCTCCCTGCTGGGCTCAGGCTGTCCTGTCTCAAACACCACCCTACTCCACAGCCAACCCCTCCCCTGCCCAGAGTGCAGAAGTCAAATTCCGACCTCTGAGTCTCAGTCTGACTCCTCTGCATCCTGCAGAGGGCCCTGCTGTGCTGCTGACTGCCACCTAGGCTTCTACCCATGACTTAGCCCCCATCCCGTCTGACTCCCCTGATCTGACAGCCTTGTCTATTCATCTGGATATGCCAAGCTAACTGGGCACAGGGCTCCAACCAACACACATCTGGACTTTAAACCGGGGCTCTAACTGCAGTTGGGTCTCTCATCTGCCTCCACCCCACCTCTATGCCCCAGGTTCTTTCCTCCCAAGAGAAGGCAAAGGAGGAAGAGAGACAGGCTCAGGGCTCGCCAGTGCTTGAACCTCCTGACTCCCTAGGTTTTCTGGTCTGAGATGAAGCTGTTCTGAGGGAACAGAAATCTATAGAAGAGAACAGCCACAACCCTGGCCCAAACTTCAGAGATCTAAAACAAAACGCCAACACACAGCTGTTCACAACAGCAGCATGTACTAGAAAACAGAGAGCAATAAGCTGGCAGAAAGGGAAAGATCTGCACACTAAAATGTCTAGTCTTGGTGGACTCAGTTAACAGAGAAGACCCAAACACACATGCAGATAGACACACTTCACAATCACACGCTGCTGACTCCCCATTATCGCGGCTCTCTTCAGTCGATCTGCATGCTTACTGTAGCCCCAACAATGGCCCAGAAGGGTTGGTTTTGTTTTATTTAGAAATTGACAGAGCGACCCTAAATTTTATGTGGAAATGCAAGCAATTTTGAAAAAGAACAAAGTCGGGGGAGTAATACTACCCAATTTTAAAACGTATCATTAAACCTCACTAATCAAGATGGCTCAGCGTTGATGCAGAGACAAGGGGGTAGAACGGATGCAAGAGCTGCAGTCCAGGGGAGCTGTGTGTTTATGCTGATTGGTTCTCAGCAGGCACTCACCCAGGGCAATGGCGGTGGTAGGGCACAAAAATTATGTGCAAATGAAGCCAGGACTCTTGTGTAAGAGGAAGCCATAAAATATCTAGAAAAAAACAGAGGAGTCAATTTCCATGATCTTATGCCAGGCAGAGTTCTTATAAATGTAATTAAAAGCATGATACATGACCAACAAAAAGCATTAATGACCCTGTTGAAATTAAGACTTTTACTGCTGATAAGTGATTTTCTTCTTTTTATTTTTTTAATTAATTAAAACTTTTCATTTATTTACATCCCAATCTCTATTTCCCCTCCTTCCTCTCCTCTTGTTCCCTCCCTCTGTCTCACCTCTCCCCCAGCCCACCCACACCTCGCCTCTACCCCATCCACTCCTCCTCCGTCTCTGGAAATTAAAACATTTTGTTCAGGGCCTGGTACTCTATCCTGGTAGCAGAGTGCTTGGGCCACATGGCCAAGACCCTGGTTTGATACCCAGCACCCCATGTGATGCTTAGTATGGTCAACTTGACAGGATCTAGAAACATCTTGGAGACAAGTCTGTGGATTTGTTTCTGGATTAGGTGAACTGAAGTGAGAAGACCCACCCTGAACGTGAGTGGCACTATTTTATGGGCTGGGACCCCAGATGGAATAAGAAGGAGAAAGCAAATTGGACACCAGCATTCCTCTGTCTCTGCCTCCTGACGATGAATGCAAGGTGACAGCCCCAGCTGCCATCAGTTCCTTCCATCAGGATGGACTCTACCCTTAAACTATGGAGCCAGAAAATACCTGTCTGTGAGGGTTACCTTGGATGGACAATCTTGACACAACCTAGATTGGCCAAGAAGAGAAGCTAAAAATATCAAATGGAAAAGAGAAACCATATTCAACAAATGGTGCTGGCTTAACAGGATAGCAACATGTAGAAGAATGCAAATAAATCCATATCTATCACCACCCACAAAACTCAAGTCTAAATGGTTCAAAGACTGTAACATAAAACCAGCCACACTGAACTTCATAGCAGAGAAAGTGGGAAGTACACTTGAATACACTGGCATAGGAGACAACTTCCTAAACATAACCCCACTAACACAGACACTGAGAGCAACAATTAATAAATGGGACCTCCTGAAACTGAAAAGCTTCTATAAAGCAAAGGACATTGTCAACAAGACAAAACAGCAGACTACAGATTGGGAAAAGATCTTCACCAACCCCACATTGGACAGAGGACTGATCTCCAAAATATACAAAGAACTCAAGAAACTTGACATCAAAAGAACAAATAATCCAAATAAAAAATGGGATACAGAACTAAACAGAGAAATGCAAATAAAAACAACTCTGAGATTCCATATTATACCTGTCAGAATAGCCAAGAGCAAAAACACTGATGATAGCTTATGCTGGAGAAGATGTGGGAACGCTCTTTCATTGCTGGTGGGAGTGCAAACTGGTAGAGTCACTTTAGAAATCAGTATGGCAATTTCTCAGAAAATTAGAAAACAATCTGCCTCAAGATCCAGCAATACCACTATTGGGTATATACCCAAAGGATGCTCAATCATACCACAAGGACATGTGCTCAACTATGTTCATAGCAGCATTGTTTGTCATAGCCAGAACCTGGAAACAACCTAGCTGCCCCTCAATTGAAGAACGGATGAAAACAATTGGTACGTTTGCACAATGAAGTACTACACAGTGGTAAAAAAAAAAATAATGACATCTTGAAATTTGCAGGTAAATGGATGGATCTAGAAAAAAGCATAGAGTGATGTGACCCAGACCCAGAAAGACAATTATAATATGTACTCACGTATAAATGGCTTTTAGACATAAAGCAAAGAAAACCCAGCCTACAGTTCACAATCCCCTGGAACCTAGACAGCAATGAGGATCCTAAGAGAGGCATACATGAATCTAATCTACATGGGAAGGAGAAAAAGACAAGATCTCCTGAGCAAATTGGGAGAATGGGGGTCAGGGAAGAGGGTAGAATGAAAGAGGGGAGGAAGGGAGAGAGTGGAGCAAATGTATAGCTCAATAAAACCAATGAAAAACATAAAAATAGTATCAATTGGTGTAGAAAGTGGATTAGACAGAAATCCACTGCCCAGAAATTAAGGAAAACTAAACTCAGCTCAGCTAAAATCTGGGAATAAGGGGAGATTTATCTTCACTTAGTCAAAATAGTTTACAAAAGGAAAGAGTTTACAGCTAACATTGGTGAGATTGAGATGAGAAGTAAGTCAAGAGTGTCCCAGTCTGAACTAAAGTCTTTACCAGTACAATGAGACAAAAACACATGGAGTATGAGTCCTCAGAAAGGAAGAGGTAAAACTGTCCTTGCTAAGAGGTAGCATCATGGCCTAGAAAATAAAAAAAAGCAAAAATGAATCCTTCTAGAACTAGGAAGTGAGTATGACAAAGTCACAAGATACAAGGTTTCTATCAGAAATCAATTGTTTTCTGTATGCCAAGAATTAATAAATAACTGGAATTTTAAATATCAAACACACACACAGGTATATGTGTATATACTTAAATATCATTTATAATAGCACCAAAAATAAAGTACTTAGATGCAAATCTAACAGAATGTATAGCAAGTGCATGTAGAAAAATACAAAACATAAAGAGAATTTCAATCTAAATTGAAAGGCATTCCACATTTGTAGATTGAAAGATTCAGCATGGTTAAGCACTGCTTTCTCCCAACTGCAAATATAGATTTCATGCCACCCCAAAGTCCCTGTAAAATAGTTTGTAGAGATTGACCGACTGATTTTAAAATTTATGTAGAAGGGCAAAGGACCAAGAGTGGCCAACACAGTGATGAAAAAGCCAGAAAGGAATTAAATGAGAGGGTAGGGATAAGCCAATTCCAAGACTGACTATAAAGCTACAGTAATCAAGACAGCAAAGTTAGACACACAGATCGATGAATCAGGACAGAGAGTCCAGAAATAGACACCCAAATATAGACCACACATTGTTGTTTTGTTTAAACAGAGGAGCGAGGCACTTACAAAGGAAAGATGGTCTTCTCAACAGACCCTGCTGGAATAACCAGACTCCAAAGAAAACATGGCAGAAGATGGCAAAGTTTAAATCTGTCACAGAAATTAATTAAAACTAAGTACAAAAGTAAATTTCTAAGCACAAAATGCAAACCTATGAGTTTAAAAAGGAAATATGGAAGAGGATTCCAAGTGACCTTGGATGTAGCAGTACATTTCTGGATGCAAAACCCAAAGAGAGGCACATCAGGGGGAGGTAAGGTTGGAGGTCATTCTGTCTATGTGTTGTTTTTATTGGTTAATGAATAAAAGAAACTGCTTAGGCCTATGACTGGGCAGAATAGAGCTAGGCAGGAAAGCTAAACTAAATGCTGGGAGAAAGAAAGCAGAGTCGGTGAGACATCGTGTAGCCACCAGAGGAGAAAGACGTAAGCTGCCAGCTGGAAACTTGCCAGTAGGTCATGAGCTTCATGGTAAAATATAAAATAATAGGGATGGGTTAATTCAAAATATAAGAGCTAGCTAGCAGTATGCTTAAGAGATTGGCCAAGCAGTGATTTAATTAATACAGTTTCTGAGTGATTATTTCTGGTCTGGGCAGTTAGGAAATGAATGAACAGTCTCCAGCTACAAGAAGGGGTAAGTTGGAACCTATCAAACCAGGAACCTTTAGACTGGGAACACAGCTCAGGGCAGAGTAGTTGGCTGTATGTCCACAGCTCCAGATTCCATTCTCATCGTTGAGAATAAACAAACAAAACTACTGTACAAAAGACAATTTAAAAATAAAAATCAGCTAGGCATGTTGGCACACACCTTTAATCCTAGCAATTGGGAGGCAGAGGCAGAAGGATCTCTGGTATAGGAGGCCCTTCTGTTTATGTGTTGCTTTCATTGGTTAATGAATAAAGAAACTGCCTTGGACTTTTGATAGGGCAGAACTTAGGTAGGCAGAGAAGACAGAACTGAATTCTCGGAGGAAGAAAGCAGAGAGAGAGAGAGAGAAGCAATGAATCCTCTGTCTAAGACAGACGCTGTTAGAATCTTTCCCTGTAAGCCACTGTCGCGTAGCAATATACAGATTAATAGAAATGGGTTAAATCAAGATAGGAGAGTTAGCCAATAAGAGGCTAGAGATAATGGGCCACGAAGTGATTTAATTAATACAATTTATGTGTGATTATTTCGGAGCTAAGCTAACCAGGTGGCCAGGACAAACAAGCAGGCCCTCACCCTGAAACAATTGGTGCTCCAACATGGCCAACTAAATTTACATAAAACCTGAGAGGGCTTGAAAAAGGAATTCTAGAAGAAAAAAAATATATAGTGAGAGTTTAACACAGCTTTTTGCTGTTTGCTGGCAGCATGCCATAGCTCCTTTAGGAGAGAGATTTTCCTGACTCATCGGCAGAAAAAAAGCCATACCGTTTTAAAATGCTGGCTTTCTGGGCTATGCTGCTCGTGTGACCTCTGTCTCTTGTGGGAGACAGTGCATTTGGATGGGGTTTGTGAGTAAAGGGTAATGGCTTGCTTGATGGCAACGTGGACTCGCTGTGTGACTGGAAGTGGGGTGGTGTGCATGTCTCAGCATGGCTCAGAGTCTCTAATGGCTCCACCATGCTGGACTGGGCAGGGCAAGCAGGCACTGACATATTACCTGAACAATGATGCAGCTTAAGATTTTAAGAAGTGCTTAACATTTTAAGACGTGCTCCTGGACAGTAAAGAATTACAGATTCACAATAGGACAGATTCAGACATAAAAGACCTCTAAATGGGTCACGGTGTTGGATATATGTACGTAGGCTTGGGAGAGAGAAGGAAAAGAGTATAGAAAGTTGGAAAAGAAGCAAATCACTGAAAAAAGTCATTAAAAGGACTGAGTACAGATAGTCATAGATTAAAAGGAGTAAAAAAAAGCCACAAAAAGATGGAGAATACACAGAGAGTCTGGATTATGCATATTATTGTGTTTTCTTTGAAATTTTTGACTGTGAAGGAGCTAAGTACAGAGAGACATTTCATTGTATGGGCTGCTAAGATAAACCAGCATATACGTTATAAAGGTATCTTGACTTCAGTATTTGGGTCTAAGGATATGGTGCTTTGGAAAAGAGGTTCTTTTTTTTGTTTTCACAGAAGACGAGAATCTGTGGATTGCTTCTACATGGATATGATTTCATGGACCAAGGCCTCCTGAAAGGTCACCATAAACACCCTCAAAAATTACTTCACCCAACTGCTGACTGAGATGAACCTAGCACACAGGATACACCATGAAAGACCTGATTAACAGTGCCCCCAATCAGCAGGAAGAAGTATGGACAGTACTATGCCCATATTCCCAAAAATTGTTTATAATTGTCTGTTTACATTTAAAGGGGGATATGATATAGATATGAATAATTTGCATTGGTGTGGATCTTGGTTTATTGATATTATGTTAAGGTCAATTTGTTATGTGTATATATATACTTCTTCTCTTGATTAAGGTATTGTGATCATGTAGTTCATTTAAAAATGTAATGTAATTAAGAAATATAAGTTAATAGATAATCATCTATAATAGTCAAGTTTGTAGTGATGTTAGTTAGATTTTCTAGATTTATAGAACTATATTTCAGTTAGGTATTCTTCAAATCTTTCAGAGACCTTCAGAATATGGCATTTTAAATGTTTAAGAACTTAAGACTTTTTATGACAGTGAGACACGTCTGCTCCTGGCAGTGCTAGTTACTTCAAGAAGAAAATGGGCATTGAAGAGTCTCCTTATGGAGTTTGCTAGCCATTTGAGCAAGGAACTGCTCTTGCCTAGACTGCTTCACTGACATGCAGGACCCACAGAGAAATGACTGCTGAACTTGCCTAAAGCTGAGATGATCCTTCGAGGTTCCTGCTTCATAAGAGAGTGTGCAAGACATCCTGTAGGAAACGGAAGAAAGTGACTGAACTGTCTTTGAAATTTCTTGCCTGGTGAGAAAGTCTCCCAGATACTATGAGCCTGTAGGCCAAAGATGGATGTCCCAATGCTACAGAAGAACTTTTGGTGACTGTCCAGGCAGCAAGATATCTTTGTCAATTCTAGAATTTTGAAAGTTGCTTACAATGTATTTCCTGTTTACTTAGGTAATATTATAACCTTCTGGAGTCCTTGATGCAGTTGAAGAATGGATAGTTATTATTATAGTTTTTTTAGTTGCCATAAAAGATAAAGTAGATATAAATATTGTAACTGTAATTCTTGCTTGATAACTTTTGTTGTATGTAATTTTACTATGTTAAAGCCTTCCTTTTTGTTTAAACAGAAAAGGGGAAATGGTATAGGAGGTCCTGTTTGTGTTGCTTTCATTGGCTAATGAATAAAGAAACTGCCTTGGCCTTTTGATGGGGCAGAACTTAGGTAGGCGGAGAAGACAGAACTGAGTTCTGGGAGAAGGAAAGCAGAGTGAGAGAAAGACGCCATGAATCCTCTCCCTGAGATCGATGCTGGTTAGAATCTTTCCCGGTAAGCCACTGCCACATGGCAATATACAGATTAATAGAAATGGGTTAACTCAAGTTATGAGAGTTAGGGCTGGAGAGATGGCTCAGAGGTTAAGAGCATTGACTGCTCTTCCAGAGGTCCTGAGTTCAATTCCCAGCAACCACATGGGGGCTCACAACCATCTATAATGAGATCTGGTGCCCTCTTCTGGCATGCAAGCATATAGGGAAGGAATGTTGTATATATAATAAATAAATAAATCTTTTAAAAAAAGATATGAGACTTAGCCAATAAGAGGCTAGAGATAATGGGCCAAGCAGTGGTTTAATTAATACAATTTATGTGTGGTTATTTTGGGACTAAGCTAGCTAGGCAGCTGGGACAAACAAGCAGGCCCTTACCCTGCAATAGATCTCTATGAGTTTGAGGTCAGCCAGGGCTCCCCAGAGAAACTCATCTCTGAAAAAGAAAAAGGAAAAATTATTATTACATGCATATATAATTACAGGTGCATGCATGCCACCACACTTCAGTGGAGGTCAGAGGTCAACTCCCAGGTCAGTTCTCTCCTGCTGCCTGGTGAGATCTGGGAGTCAAACTCAGGTCACCAAGCTTGGGCTCAAGTACCTCTCCCTTCTGAGACTTTTTGTCTGTCCCCCTCCCAAAAAGACAATTAAAATGATCTGAGCAGACACTATACCAGGTGTGGATGACCAGCAAGCATGTGCAAACCTTTTTTCTTTCTGCCAAGGAGTTAAACTATCAGACCATGAGGTAGCCATACATACCTGTTACAAAGGCTAAAAGGAGCAGGTGGGCCAATAGATGCTGTCCACTCGCTCTGGTGAATGCAGCTGGACTTTTTGTATGTTTGAGGTTTTTGTTTTGTTTTTGTTTTGTTTTTGTTTTGTTTGTTTGTTTGCAGAGTTGACCTGGAACCTCACTGTAAGACTAGGTAGTCATGCTGTTATGGAGCAAATTTTTCAAGATCCAAGGATCCTTAAGACCCAAGAAACTCTAAAGGGATACTCATTAAGACTCAGGATTTGTGCTGGGTGAGGTGGCATATGCCTTTAATCGCAGAACTCAAGAGGCAGAGGCAAGTGGATCCCTCTGAGTTCCAGGACAGTCAGAGCTACATAATATAAACCATATTTAAAAAAAAAAAAAGACTCAGGAAATTACTTAAGATTCAGGAAGTAAACAACTCAGAAGGCCCAGGAAGTCTCCAGAACTGACCAGGTGTACAAGGGCTCCACTTTCCCAAACCTAGTATTTAAGGACAGCTGGGAGTCACTCATAAACCAGTGGAGCTGTGTGACAAAGACACTCCTGTAGGCCGAGTTCTCCTGTCCCACCAATCAGTTCTGTCCTGCCAGCCAGCTCCCAAATAATCACACAGAGACTTAATATTAATTATAAATGCTCAACCGATAAATTAGGCATTTTATTAACTAACTCTTACAACTTAAATTAATCCTTATTTTTATCTATGCTCTACCACATGGCGGTACCTTTTTTTCAGCATGGTATGTTCATTTTGTTTCTCTCTGCATCTCCTGGTGACTCCCCATAATCCCCCTTCTTCTTCCCAGCATCCTCTCAGTTTGGCTTTCCTGCCTCATCTCCTCCTGCCTGGCTATTGGCCAGTCAGGCTTTTATTAAACCAATCAAAAGGTGCCTTGACAAAGACACATCTTCACAATGTACAAAAGGATCATTCCATAACACACTGCAACCTGCTAAGCTACTTGAAAGTTGTGCAGTGTGCTCCAGGTTCCCAGCTTTTGTGAGCTATCCCCCAGATTGAGGTGGGCTTTGGTGATGCAACTGTCTTAGAGACATTTCTGCCTTAAGTTACCCCTCACTCGTATTCCTATAAGTAATCCCATTGGTTCTCCAATGGGACTTTGATGGTATCCATACTTTGATCTATTGTTGATCTCCTATCTGAGATAAGTAGACATTTGCTCATGTGTCCCAGGGAAAGGGTCACACAATATATGCTCAGAGGTGTTTACCTGGCTGACCTAAAAACAGATGTCTGTACAAAAATATTGGTGGAGATGTCTGAAGCCATTTTATTCATAATTTCCCAGATGGCAGGTCATTAAGATGGACAGTGAGGTGCCCATACAATGGAGCATTACTCCATAATAAAAACATGAATTGCTGCAAAGCTCTGTGAGAACAATGATGCATTTTAAACACATGTTGCAAAGAGGAAGGAGCCTGTGTGAACAGTGTGTTCTCTAATTCTGTTTTCAAGACATTCTGGAACAGATACGATGGTAGAGAGGATAAACAGCCCTACTTCCTGATCAGACACACCTGCACATCTCAAAGGCATGTCAGACATACCCAGTGCAGGATGCAGTGCCCCGAATTCACCTTCACACCTGTTCCCCTGCTGGTACTGTGTCCTTAGATGACTCTGCTGTCATTCATTCAGCATCCCAAACTGGAAATGGGATGTCTTCACCTGGACACTTCTCTCCCATTTACCCAGAGCACTTGGTCTTGTTGCAACGCATGCCAATAGCAGTCCCTAAATGCTTCTAAACCTGCCTGTCCCCTGCTGTACTTTGGTATCCATTTCAATCCCTGTCTATATGGTGCTGTCATAACAGGGTCCCTGCAGTCTCTCTGCCCACCCCCTCCAGCTTATTCTTATTTTCCAACTGTTCTAATTATACCAGCCCCCAATGACAGCGTCTCTCTCTTCCCCTGTGATGGAAACAGAACTCTTGGTATTTGAAACCTCACAGTGTCCAGGCCGGAACGGCCTCTCTAGCCACAATGGCCTACCTTCCATTACTTAACCATACTGTGTTCTCTATTACCCCATAGCCTTCATGTCTGCTGTTTCCCTCTTCTCTGGCCAGCTGTCCCCACCAAGGTCAGCTCTGCTCAGGAAAATAAAAGAACCCAGCAGCTGTTAACCCTACAGCTCTGCTCCAGACACAGAAGCAGCTTCCAAAGCAGTGAGGACAGGGGTGGAGATGTAGCTCAGTTGGTAGAGTACTCGTCTAGCATGCACAAAGTTCTGGGTTCAAGCCCAGCATCACACAAGAAGCAGGCAAGGTGTCACACATCTGTAATACTATACTTGAGAGGTAGAGCCAGGAAATGCACAACTTAGCAGTTCTGGTCCTCACTTCACGCCAGCCTGGGATACAGGAAACCCTGTCTCAAAATAGTAATTAATTATTTAATTAATTATGAATTAATCAGGGAGGACAACCTTGGGTGAAATAAGTGTTATGAGGAAAATTGAGGTCCTCTCTCATAGGGTTCTTGGTCTTGTCAATAGAGGAATTGAAGAATGGACTCAGAAGAAAGCTCAAGGGCAGTCTTATTAGAGTTTTCAAGGAAACCCACAGAGCAGGCAAACTGTCAATCCCAGGAGCTGCCTGAAGGAGGAAGACGAGATGAAGAAGGGAGAAAAACCCCGCTGTTTGAGTTAAACCAGGATGTTTCAGTAATGGAAGTCAGCCACATGGAAAAGGGTGGAGGCATCAGAGGAAAGAAGCCCTACGTGTCAGGAAAACCATGACTGGGAAAGAGAGAGAAAGAGGAAAAGGAACCATTAGACTTTTCTGAATAAGGGCTGAGAAATGTGGACAGATGTAACGGGACTGCACACCACGGCTCCATAAACAGAGGCACCAGGGCAGATACCTGGGAGAAAAGGACTTTGTCTCACCAAAGGGCTGAGATTACCCCTCTCTTCTCTTTAGCAGGACCTTCCTGGGGGTGAGCCCCTGACCAGGTGATTGGCTGAGTCCAACAGGAACGCTAGATCTCATCCTTAGGTAGATTGTATTCTTCTGCTAGGAGGAGATAGCTTTCCCTTCAGTGCTGCTGTGATATTTGGGCAGTGTGGGCACCTGCTGCTATTAAAAACTGTAACATGATGTGGTGGTTTGAAAGAAAATGGCCCTAAAGGAAGTAGTACTATCAGGAAGTGTGGCTTTGTTGGAGGAAGTGTGTCACTGCTTTGAGGTCTCATGTGCTCAAGACACACCCAGTGTTTCAGACCACTTCCTGTCTTGTTACCTGCGAGTCAAGATGTAGCGTGCTCAGCTCCTTCTCCAGCACCATGTCTGCCTACATGCCACCATGTCGCATCATGATGATAATGGACTAAACCTCTGAAAATATAACCAGCTCCAGTTAAATGTTTTTCCTTTATAAGAGTTGCTGTGCTCATAATGTCTCTTCACAGCAATAGAAACCCTAAGACACGTGGCTTTGCCCCCTCCTCACCTGCAGTCTCTGGGTATATCTGGGTTTTCATTTATGTTTTTTTATGGACTATAGCTTCAAAGGCCACCATATCCTTGTGCTACCCATAGTGTCCATAAAACTCCATCCTATGAAATATGTTCAGTGGTAGGAGAAGGGGACAGAATGGCTGGGAAACTCTCATCTCTTGGCACCCCTTATTTTCAGTCATAGTCCATGACTGCTCAAGGTGATCAGAGGTGCCTTCCTTCAGCGTAGGATTTTCTCAGGGGTATAGAGGCTCCACACACTGCCCAAGGCATCATCTCCCCAGCTATGCCCTGGAACACTTGCTCTCTGGGAGTGAGGTGGTTCCTTTTCCTTCTGAACACGCTTCTTACCCACGCTTGTCCCCATAGCACCGCACACAGCTTCTTAGACTAACTTGGAAAATGCTCGCGGGATTTTGCGGAGCTTGGAAAGAAAACGGAGGCTGTTTTGAAGAGTTGCATTGGAGCATGAAAGAAACGTGTTTATAAATCAAAATCAACTGCCCAGGCCCCGGGAAAGCGTGGCGCTTCAGTGAAGGGGCTGCACAGGCTCTCTGTGAGTTTAGATTTTGCTTTCTTTGTTTTTGATTTTGTTTTTTCTCACAAATAGTTCTTATTTGCATGGCTATTTCATATGCATCCCTGTGTGTGGATGTTTATAAGAGCCAGATATGATTTGAGTAGAAAGGAGGGGAAGGAGGAAGGGAGAGAGAAAACAAGACAGAGAGACAACTGCAGAGGCGAGGGGAAGGAGGGGTGGAGGGAGGGAGGGGCATAGGGAGGGAGGGGTGGAGAGAGGGAGGGATGGAAGACAGAAGGGAGGGAGGGAGGGAAGGAGGGAGGGAGGGAGGGAAGGAGGGAGGGAGGGAGGGAGGGAGAAAACAAGACAGAGAGACACTGCAGAGGCAAGGAGAAGGAGGGGTGGAGGGAGGGAGGGAGGGCTATAGGGGAGGAAGGGAGTGGAGGAGAGGGAGGCGACGGAAGACAGAAGGGAGGGAGGGAGGGAGGGAGGGAGGGAGGGAGGGAGGGAGGGCAGAAATTGAAAGTCATAATCAAGGAAGGTTGAGATGAGATGTACTTTTGTTTTGTCATTTTTTGTTTATTTTGTGTTTTGGTCATCCCCCCACCCCACCCCCAGCCCCATACTAGTTATTAAACCTAAAGCACCCTGCAAGCTAAGCAAATGCTCTGCCCCTAAGTTACATCCTCAGTTCTAGCCTTTTTCCTTCCTCTCTTCCTTCCCTCCCCCATTCTTTTCTCCTTTCTCCCTCTCTCTCTCTCTCTCCCTTCCTACTTTCTGACATAAGTTCTCCCTGATTTGCCCCAATCTTCCTTCCTCAGCCTCCCCACTAGCTGGAATCAGAGGCCAACACCACCAGGACCAGCTTGAGATGCAAATTTGAGAATTACAAACATGTAAAAGTAGAGAAGCCCGTAGGTCTGGGCAAGTCTCCCGAGGAAGCAAGGCTGGCAGGTCTGCAGATGGAGGAGCCAGAAGGAAGGAGCACGAGGGAGGCCTGGGGGAGACCAGGACATGAGAAGGTCTGAGTGTCTAGACGGGAACAGAGCTCAGACAGAAGGGATGGAGAGACCATGCCAAGTGCTCGTGGCCCACGCATGTGTCATTAAAGGCTGACCAAATGCCAAGGTTCTTGATGACCTTGCAGAGAGTGGCGGGGCATAAAGTGAAGAGGTTGGGGGAAGATTAGAGGAGACAGAACGGTGGTTCTTTTGTTTGGTTGGCAAAGGAAGCCAGGGGAGCCTTGGGGTTTGATATAGATTTGCTTGGTCTGGAGAATTAGAGGATTAATGGCGTGTTTAGATACTAATGGGAATTATTCGGAGAGAAGGGAACGTTGACCATAATGCAAGAGAGAACAAGAACCTGCTCCCAAGTGGCCTTGGATAAGGCCCCAGGGAATTCATGTGGGCAGAGGGTCTCAGCCCTTGAGAAACATCCCAAAGCATCTCCCAGGGATTTATGTGTGCACAAACTGACATCATGGGCATCTTCATTGTACTGCTCATATCCTTCCAAGAGCAGCTTATGTTACTCAAAAATACATTATGGGCGCTCTCCCAAGTCTGAGCCTAGAGGCTAAACTCAATCATTTTAATGGTTGCTTAGTATGAGATGGTTCGGATGTGCCAACATTTAGGCAACTAATCTAAATGATGGACGTGCGGACGGGTCAGGTTTCAAGTCGCTAGTAATACTGGATGAAGATCCTTGGGGAATTTTATACTCTTGAGTATTTCAGAATGATTGACTATTACAAGTCGGGGCAGACATTCCTCATATTTTGAATTTGAAGAGAGTGTCCTCCACGAAGGTTACCCTGATGAACATTCCCTAAGCAAGAGGCCAGAAAGGAAAGGGAATCTGGAGTAGGGGTGGCTGGACTATGGACTTCTGGCGGGAGACTTGGAGAAAGCAGTTCTATCAGAAACACAATGATCTCACCACCACCACCACCACCACCCCTGGTGCTGAGAGCAGAGTCTCACCAAGCTGGGCTGGGCACAAGAGAGGCCAACAGGTGACAAGGAGGAGAGAGACAAACAGAAGGGACAGGAGGACAGATGTGGGACCCTGCAGGGTGTGCAAGGGGCCCCCTTTCAGTTGCTGGCAAGATGAGATACACCATTTGCTTTAGGGTCGTAGGCAAGTGTTCACCCTGTCACTTCCTGGTCACAACAGGAAATGTGTCCTTGTGCAGATCTGAAGGCATAATGGAAATAAGACTGGAACTGCTGGGACAGAAGGTGGTGGCGGCCTGGTGACAGTTACCCCCCCCCCCGTTTTATAACCAATGAAACCTTATTTTGTTGGGTATAACACTTTCTTCTGCTTTAAAATGTTACATCCCTGGTCCCTTTGCAGGCATTCACATGACAGTGTGTAACCAATGAGATGTAGAGCACTAGATAGACCAACCCTAGGCCAAGGAGGCAGGAGCAGGCCATGCTGGGAAAGCCCAGTTAGGCTGAAGCCAGCTAGACTGGATGATGGATGAGCTACTCTTCATATTGATCAGGGACAGGAGGCCCGGTGCAGAGTGGCTATGGAATCCCAGCATGGTCCACACACACTGAGGGTACAGCGGGATCAAAGGAGGACAATGTGGCCCCAATCCCTTGAAAGGAAACCCCCTTTCCAGTGTGCAGGGAGGCTGGTCGTGGCCTCCAACAGGTCAGCAGCAAGACCTTGGAGGAGCCCCTATCACTGTCTGACCACGCTCCTGTGCCTCGTATTTAAGTAGGAGAGTGAATTCGTCTTGTATAGGATAACATATTCAAGAGAGGGCCTGTCACTTTGTGAGCAATAGGCTTCAGGGTGTTAATGGTCCCAACCAAAGTTGCAGGATGGCCAGTTAAGGCTCTGCAGTCAGCAAAGCCCATAGTCAGCAACCTTCCCACCCTGCTGTCTGGCTGCTCTAGAGAGCACCTCCTGGGCCTTGGTCTCTAGGTATCCAGTGCAAGGTTCCAGAGGTTGGGATCACCTCTACAATCAATAACACAAAGGATAACGAGTCATAGAACCCTCCAGGAAACATCTCCATATCTGCTAGACACAGCTCCCGAGACAGCATCTGCCCACACAGGGAGTCAGTGGGAAAGCCCAGGGAGGTAACCAGGTGACTCACAGCAGGTGGGCTCTGGCTGTGCAGGTTGTCCTGCCTGAGTCCAGCAACAGAGAGTGCTCCTTGAATTTTTCTAAGTCTGCAAAGGCTCTGAACAGAGAAATACCTGCTGGGATGGGTTTTGGGAAAACCTGAGTCTTCCAATAATGAACTTTGTGACCACACAATAGTCGCTTAACCCCTCTGAGTCTCTGTAGCCGCGTCTGTAATTGTGAAGGCATTAGACCAAGTGCCTATGAAGTTCCTTAGAGCTCGGCAGTACAGGACTCTGGAGTTGAGACAGTATCAGCTACAACATTATGGGGTGGCTGCAGAGATAGAATGAAGGCGTCCAGGCATATTTCAGAGCTTAGTTTCACTTCAAGTGCTTGCTTTTCTTCTTCTTCTTCTTCTTCTTCTTCTTCTTCTTCTTCTTCTTCTTCTTCTTCTTCTTCTTCTTCTTCTTCTTCTTCTTCTTCTTCTTCTCCTCCTCCTCCTCCTCCTCCTCCTCCTCCTCCTCCTTCTCCTCCTTCTCCTTCTCCTCTTCCTCCTCCTCCTCCTCCTCCTTCTCCTCCTTCTCCTTCTCCTCTTCCTCCTCCTCCTCTTCCTCCTCCTCCTCTTCCTCCTCCTCCTCCTCTTCCTCCTCCTCCTCTTCCTCCTCCTCTTCCTCCTCCTCCTCTCCTTCTTCTTCTTTATAAAAAAAGAATATCTTGTATTTAATCTTTTGAGAATTTCATACCTGTAAACAACATGTCTCAGTCATAGTCTCCCACAACTTCTCCTTCCCCCTCCCCTCGGGTACCTTCTATTTATTTATTTATTTATTTCCCCACTCCACCTTCTATTTATTTATTTGTTTGTTTGTTTATTAATTTATTTTCCCACTGAGTCCAGTTCCAACTTTTCGCTCTGAGTCCAGTTCCAACTTTTCACTGGAGCCGGAGGAGATTGCTACATTTCTGCAGGGGACTTCTCTTTAGCAGAGTGTTAGCAGAAGAAACATCTTGGGCCAGAGAAGAAGCAGATAGCTCTGCTAAGACACTCTGGTAAGGGAACAAAGCAGAACTCAGCTGTAGTGGCTTTCCAGGAGAAGAGCAAGATGCCTATATCCTGCGGGGAGACAATTACCCTCCAAAGCAAGTCTGTTCATTGATTGACTTAAAAACATATCAAACCAGGTAGGACAGACCTGAGCTGAGACTGTAATGCACCCACAATGGGTGGGATCACACCCTAATCAGGACTGCTCAGGTATACATTCTGCTTTCCGTCTATTTAAACCCATACCCTGAAAACAGACTTGGGGTTCACCGGATCCCTTCATCTGTTCCTCCCTCCACTGAGGCCACACTGAGTAAAACTCCCTCTGCTTCTCAGAGTTGCCTGACTCTTTAATAGGCACGCTGGGGATGGGCAGGGGAGTCTGGCCTGTTGGGGCATCCAGAGTCTTAAAATCTCTGCTGACACCTCTGGTCCTTGGTCCCTAGCTGAGCCCAGCACAAAACTTTGCTGTCCCAGCCTCTTCTTCCATCCATGGGTCAGGTTCACATTCTGTTGACCCTTTTCTTCCCATAGAAGCTGCTGGAACCACCCAGTAACTACATCTCCAAGGGCAAGGGCACATGAGCGTCAGACTCTAATGGACCACGCAGCCCTGTCACCACGAGACCCAGAGTAACGAGGCCTCTGGGAGAGTGCTGAGTCAGCTGCTGGCTTGCCTTTCTCAGAAAGAAGGCAGCTGGAGCTGGAACACAACCGGATCCCTTTAAAAAGGACCAGGCCATGAAGTGGCAGGTGTCACACAGAACCCTTTAGTGTCAAAGCTTAACACAGAGGGGTTTTCAAAGTGACCTTGTTCTGCTGATGTGCAGATGAAGCCCAGGGAGGGCACGCGACTCTATCCAGATTGCACAGTGGTGTGGAGGGAGTGCTGGATCCCCCAAGGCTGAGCTCATTGCTCCCTCCCCCTTGCCAGCTTGGCCTCCAGGTCTTTGCTCAGAGGGCCCTTGACTTTCTCTCTGCCTTCCCAATGGTTCCCAGCCTGTAGTGATATTTTGTTTGCAATCTAACAAATAAAGCTTGCCTGAAAATCAGAGTGCGGAGCTAAGTCACTAGTGAGTCAGAGAGGCCCAGCACTCGGGAGACAGAGGCAGATGGTTCTCTGTGAGTTCAATGCCAACCTGGACTACACAAGATTGAATCTATCTAAAAGAGAAACAGAGCTCACACAAAGGTGATTCCAGCACTTGAAATCACATGCCTTTAATCCTAGTACTAGGGAGGTGGAGACAGGAGTGATATGGCTGGGCAGAGAGAGGAATATAAGGCAGAAGGAGACAAGAGCTCAGTACGGTCTGAGGATGCAGTCTGAGCAGGGAGTCTGAGGTTTCGTAGAGACAGGATCTCCCATTCGGTCTGAGCATTGGTAGAGATAAGAACCCTCTAGTGGTTGACTGTTCTACTTCTCTGATCCTTCAGCATTAACCCCTATATCTGACTCTGGGTTTTTATTATTAAGAACAATTAGAATTCGTGCTACACCAGTCAGTGCTGGGCGGCTCCTCCCACACAGTCCTTGCTGTCTCCATGCTGAGGTCCCAGTTACCAGCCAGCCAGCTCCTGTCACTCTCCTTCCATCAGCCCAGCCCTCTGCTGCAGGCACAAGGGACACATGAATGTGCACTGGGCATCCGCAGCACTCTGCTGCCCAGGGCCCTCACTGAGCCCTGCAGCTGATCCTGCTTGTCTACTCAGGCCTTAGAGGTTCATCTTTACCCCACTCAAAATCTGTCCTTCCCCCAGGAGCCTGCCAGACACCCTTGCTCCCTCTGTCTAGTTGATGGAACCATGGACTGATCTGTCTGTCATCCACCTGTCCCCAGTGTCTATAAAGTAGAGTCCAGTCTCTTCTTATCTCCAGCTGGGGTAGTTGCCACAGCCATCTGGTCATATCCAGGAATCTCATCTGTGGTTTATATCCCCAGCTGTTGTCCCATGAGGCATCTTCAAACCATGAGCAGGGACAGGGGAGGCTAGAAGTTTGGGATATCAAATCATCACTCACCCCAGCTCACCCTAACTTCTGAGTCCCCAGTCAAAGTCACCAACAGTTGCTTGATATGGCATCTGGTACAAGACAGACACTTGTTGCCAATGCTTACTGGAACATCCTGGACCCTCAGAGTCCTCAGCTTTGTGTTCCTGGTAGGGAGTTGAACAGTTAACAAATGCAGTTACCCCCACCTTCCTAAGAAGCCTGAGGACCTACCTATAGAAGCTCTATAAACAAGCCTCTACCTCCTCCATTCCAGCTCAGACCCCATCCACTAAAGGAGCAAGGGACACAACATACCCCACTCTGCACCCTGTCAGCAGAGACGAGTTTCCACAGCCTCCAGCCACATCCACTACAATCCTCATCCACCCCTCCTGGTCCATATCTACCTGCTTCATTCCATAGGTCCCACCATGTAAATGTCAGAGATTGGCTCCTGGAACCAGAAGCCATGGTGGCCACATGCAGACGTTCCATGGTGATCCTGTCCTGTTCTCCAAGGGGCTTTTCTGGACACCAGCCATGGAGCACAGTCTGCAGAAATGGCTCTCTGCCTCAAGAACTGTAGCCATTGCAATATGGCTGGTTACGGAGAATCGTTTGCAGAGGCTGGTGAGCCTAGGATGAAGATTTCCACAGTTGGGTTGCTGGGTACAGACAAAAACATGAGGCCATCAGTTAGCCATTTGGCTAAATCACCATGACTGTCATGATAATTTAATTAAACACTTACTTGGGTGGGTAATTGTGCGTGGAATTCAAGTGGGCAGACTTCCTGGAAAGAAAGGCAGCTGGATGGCCCTGCTCTGCAGGCCCCACTCCAGGTGTAGAGTATGGAGGGAATCTGTACATGCCCCAGGTACCCAAAAGACAGAGGTGACTCACCTCAGCACACCAGCACAACTTCCGATAGCCCGTCACATTTGGGATATGAAATTTGTTTTGCAAAGGGCTCATGTGGACAATGAACGGGCAGCTCCAGCAGCACCAGGGAACTTGCTAGAGGCCTGGGCTTGAAGAGCACGCTACCTCTAGATCTCCCAGATTACCGTCAGTACTTGACGGTACTGAGACTCGGGACACACAGTCAGGTCCCACATACTCTGGAGTCTGGGCCTCCATCCTAACTCCACTCCCTCCACGCTTGTCTCTCCAGCGACCTCCCTTGGCCTCCACCTTCCCAGATGCATCAGCACCCGGGTGGCACTGTGGCGTCGTACACTGACTCTGGAGATGCTTTATAAATATACCTCCATACCCCAGCCACTAAAGGAAGTCCCAGAGCAGCTAACTTTTTCCTACCTGGACTGTGGCCCTTTCCAGAGGGCTCCCCAGGAACCCACTGTACATCCTTTGGGCCATTCCCCGTGAGAACGATCTTCTACTGCTTGCTGGCATACCTGACTGCCACCAACTCTTGATATTGGGCCCATACTGCTTCCCCAGAACCCTCCTCAGCCAGGGGCTTCTCTGTGGGTCAGACCGGTCAGCATGCCTACCAAACTGTGTGGCAGGCAGCTCTGATAACGTGGATCTGAGATGCTGGTCCTCCGTAGCTGTCCTCCATCCTCATCTACCTTCCAGTCTCCCATGATTCTCCCATTCCCACCTGCCGAGCTTCTACTCTGCCAGGACAATGCCCGCATGGAGAGAGCCAAGGGTCATGATGATGACAGGAATCACGGAAACCCAGCTCACTCTCCACCCACAGACGGAAGTGGCTATGCTGGGTTCTTGGGGCTCAACAGTGGTTTAAAAACATGCCTGCCTCTATCAGGGTGACATTGGTGTCACAGAACCCTCCCACCAGGACCCTATCATGGCTCAGGACACAGCTCTGGGGAGAGCAGGGCGAGCCTCTTCCTCAGGAGCTGACTCTGGGGAAACAGACCCTGAGATGCAGGGTTACAGAAGTGACGTATGTGCTGTTAGAGACCTACATGGCTTCAGCAGTCATGGGATGAGGGTGGGGTCCAGGTATCACCCTCTTCAATATTCAGCACTTCACAGAGTGGGCACAGCTAGCCCTGGCAAACACAGGTGCACAGGACTTTGGGCAAATGGAAACCCCCTGGGTTTGTGGGTAACTGGAGGGTGGCTTGGGAGGACTTATCTCAGTTCCATGACCGTATCTGAAGAGACATCTGAACCAATCACATTCCCTGAGAATCTGGGTCCCTGAACCCTCTTGAATTCAGTGGCTCCTCTCTGGGCCAGCTCCTCAGCAGGTGTGTGAAGGGAGGAGTGGAGATGGAGTGGGAGCTACCCCTTTCTCCGAGAAGGGAACCGAGCAGAGGTGAGGCCAGGAGCAAGAACTGCCACATCAGCATCACGCAGCGAGCACAGAGGTCCAGGACATCAGATTTCTCTGGAGAATGAAGATGCAGATACCAGCAAGATGTCAGCCAGAGGCACAGGGCACATGCGTCTTATCTTGGTGGAGACTCTGTTTCCTTCATGGCCTGTCCTCCACCTGTGCTGCTCCTCTACTTGATGACACGCAGTTCATTGAAGGCTCTCTGGTGGTCACTTCATGTCTCCAAAGGGTGATTTTTACAGGAAGATCGATTCCAAGAAGGTCCTTAAATCTGTGCAACATAGAGCCACTAACTAGTGCTAAGTATCCCATCACTCCCAGAGGAGTCTTTGCCTGACTCCCAGAGATGATAAAACTGCCCGTCCACCCCGTGGGGAGCCCTGGCTCCATACTCTCAGCAAGAGTCCTGAGCCCCTTCCGGGTTTCTCTCTGTTTGAAATTCAAGTTCACTTTGGAGACTAAAAGGTCAAGGGATGGAAGGTCAGCCCTGGTGTGCTCAATAGAGGAGACATGGCCCCCAAATCACCCCCCTGAAAAAAGGGTTCCTTCTCCTTAAATTGTGCTAGGACACAGTGCACCCCAGGGCCTCTTGTGGTGTGACTCAGTTGTCCCTGCTCTGTCCTTCCTCAATGATAGACAGTTATCTGAAAGTGTAAGATTAAATAAACCCTTTCTTCCCCAAGTTGCTGTCGGTCACTGCTTAGCATGGCAAGAGAACAATGAACTACAATGGGGCTACAACCATCTCACGGGTAGACAATCTGGGACTCTGAAAGGGGGAACATCCTCTGCCCTGCAATATTCAAGTTACAATTAGGGACTGTAGAGAAAAATCGAGGCGTGTGTATTAGTTACTTTTCTATCGTCGTGGTGGAACACCCCTACCATAGCTATGATGAGTGAGCTTAAGAGATAAAGTGTAATGCCTTTTCCTTAGAGGGGTGACACCTGAAGCTCAGCCTTGGTGAGAGGGGTTAGGATGCGAGAAATGTTGGCTTGATGTGTGAGAGTCAGATAAAGGACGCCATTGGGTCTGGGTTCTAGGCCGGTTGTTTTATGCCTCCAAGATGGAGAGTTACGTGCTGTTTCTGAATTAGCCAACCCTGGGAGGAGCTGTACCCCCAGGACAGAGTTCCTGAAATCTAAAGCATCAAGAATATAGAAAACACAGTGCTCAATGGCAGAGCAGTTACCTTGCATGCACGAGGTTCTAGGTTCAATCCCCAGCCCTGCGGGGGGGGGGGGCACAGATTGGAGAGATGAATCAGCGATAAGACACTTGCTCTGCAAGCAGGAGGAGGATTTTAAAGTCCAAGAACCTGTAATCCCAACACTCCTACAACAAGACAGGAGAGGGAGACAGGGGAGAGCCCCTGGAAACTCCTGGCCAGCCTGGAGTACACAACAGCAGACAACAAAGAGACTTTGCCTCAAATAAGGTGGAAGGTTGTCCTTTAATCCCCACATGCACGCCATCGTGCATGTACACGCACATGCATGCACGTACACGCATGCACACACATGCACGCACACTATAGAAAACGCAGACTGTGCCATTGGCTTCAGTGCCACTCTTTCTCCATGAAAACAAACCTTGAGAAGATGGTAGAAGAGATTTTTTTAGAGACAAGGACATATATTGCCTTAAGCATCATAGACAACCTATTGTGTTTGAAAGAGTAACACAAATAGAAATATAAGGAGTTCTTGGAGGCCAGCCCACCCCTAGGTTTTCCATTTATATGGCATTAGCCAAGAAAATAGAAGAGACACAGTGGAGGTCTCTAACAATAGCTCAGCACGGTCAGGATACGTGTTACAATAAGAGTTTTACAGAAACATGCTGTTGTGTTTATCTGGTTGAAGCAGCAGACTCTGCCACCTTAGGAGCATGTGCTACTGATCTTGTGACGTCTACCTGAGGGTGAGTGGTACTCGCCTCTCACTGACAGAAGGGGTGGCTGTTGTAGGTCCTGTTGGAGATTTAAGGTAGGATATCCCAGGGGTGGGAGGGCCCTCGGGGAGAGAGGCAGAAGAAGTGGGTAGTCTTCTTCCTGGGGGTGGAAAGAGAGTTTGATGTTATCTGGCGGACATCCCACAGGGGGAGCAAGAATCTTCGCCCACCTTTCAGTTGGTCCAGATTACAGTAACCTCTAACAGACTGTCACTTGAGTGTGGGAGTATAGGGGTGGACTTCTGGGCAGAGAGGAAGCAATACATCAGAATCCTGGTTGAAGCAGATGGTGAGCAGAGAAGCAGAATCCCATCCCTAATAGGAAAAAAAGAAAATCAAAAATGCCCCAGTCCTGGTAGAGCGTCTGAGGAAGCTGTCTATGGACTTGGCTGGCAGGGGTGGGGGTAGGAGTGGATCAAGACATCGCAGATGGTGAAGTTGGGTTGCTGTCATGGGTTCCTAAGCCAGGGCAGTGTTATCTGAAACAAGAGACTTAAGAAATTTTTCTTTTTTGAGACAGGGTCTCATCGTGTAGTTCTAGCTAGCCTAGAACTCACAGATATCCTCCTGCCTCTGCCTCAAGCCTTCTAGGATTAAAGGAGGCATTCACTACCATGCCTGCTTTAAGAAACCCTTTTTGAGTGGATACCCATTCAGGTTACTGTAGGTCTCAGGGTTTGCCACATTTGGTTAAAACAATGACTTATGTGGAGGATTTGAGACCGTAGGTTATAAGCTACTGAAAAAGTCGGGTGTGGTGGCTCACATCTGTGAGAGACTGAGGCAGGAGGATTGTCATGTGTTTGAGGCCTATCTGAGTTCCATAGTGAGTTCCCTACCAGCCTGGGCTAGGGAATAAGACTGGCTCAAAAATCGAAAGTGAATGATTGTATTAAATAATAAAGCAATGGTAACATTCAGACCAGCTGCACTCGACACTTTTGTTTGGATGGAAGCTCGGCAGCCGCAGGACCTAAAGAATGACCCCTGGGTGACATATGCGTCATCTTTGAGTCTTCTTGAGATGAGGGAAAGAACGATTGCAATGCGTATGGCAGGTTAAGGTCCGGCCCAGGACAAACTCTGGGCTTGGGAGTTTGTAAAGAAGCTATTTCAAAGGTTGTCTCCCAATTAAACAGGTGATCCAACGGAGCCCGTCAGGAAGAATGAAGTTCTATGGCATGTCTTTCTAAGAGCCTGCTAGCACGTGTTTGGAGAGGTAAGTATACGTCTCTGCTCCTTAGGAGGCAAGGAACATTACCTTAAGATCCAGCATGGTGACATCAGGAAACGCAAAAGGAAATAGAAGTGATATTGATTTATATTTTGAGAAGCCATGAGGCAATTCATTCCCAGATTTTTTTTTTTTACCTTGAAGGAGTCAATTTTTAAACAATGGCCCAATAGTTTCTAGTATATTAAAGATGAGACCATTTGTTGGCCTGAGCATGTGGCGTTAAGATGGCTGCCAGATATTTGGACACATGTGATTTTGTTGTTGTTGTTGCTGCTGCTGTTGTTGTTTGGTTGGTTTTTTTTTTTTTTTCATTGTTGTCCTTTGTCAAGATGACCTGGCTAAAGCAGAGAGAAACCAGAACATTCTACAGGGCTCCCTCAGTCAGGACCATGAACAGGGTATCACACCATCTGCAACTGGATGACTCCAAGGAGCCCCCCAGGAAGCTGAGGACTCTGGGGAGGTGTCTGGCATGTGACAAGAGACACAGGATCAATTGCCACTGGATTCTCTCTCTCTCTCTCTCTCTCTCTCTCTCTCTCTCTCTCTCTCTCTCTCTCTCTCTCACACACACACACACACACACACACACACTCACACTGCCGTAGCTATGTACAGCTATGGGTGCCATCCCCATCGTCCACTGGGACACTTGTACCATGAAAGACCCTACCCCGTCAGTCATTTGCTGTTTCAATGATGAACAACACAAAGCTAAGAAGGACTGTTACTACATTCAATGTCTTTGGGCAACTTTGGCATTTACTAGTAACTCTGGCAGCAGGAAAGAGGTGGCCCGAGTCTCTAGTGAGGCAGGCTTTCGCAAGCAGCATGAGGGAGTCTGTTAACTCTAACTTGGAAGTATGTTTGTAATGAGGACAACACCAGCATCATCCCAGGACCCGGATGTTGTCACTATGTTTTTGAATAAGTCTCCTTAAAGGAGAGTGTCACCCATACACCATGTCTCTGACTGTTGAGGACAGGTAGACGCAATAAAGAGCCTATCTGTAAAGATAAGGGCTGTGGGAGAGCTGCTGAGGTCCCCACGGGCATCCTGGAAGCGCATGCCACGCCACTTCGGAGGCCAAGGCCACAGCCACCTGGCTGCTAACATCGGAAGGTGGCAGAGCTCACCAGCAGAATCCCAGTGTTCGCCCTGACTGTTAGGACGAGGCAAAGCGTTTGACTATTCTGGGCATTGGCTGGGAACCCTAATGGGTAGACCAAAGCATTAGGCTGTAACAATCCTCTATGAGGGGCTCTTCTTTTAAAGTTTGAAATTGGGGGAAATTAGACTGAGATGGGGGGACCACTGGAAACAATCCCTGACTTCTTTTCTCTGTGTAGCCTTGAGGGTCATGGAACTTGCTTTGTAGACCTGGCTGACCTTGAACTCAGAGATCCGCCTGCCTCTGCATCCCAAGTGCTGGGATTAAAGGCGTGTGTCACCAACACCCAGCATCAATCCCTGACTTATAAATTAGGATTTATACAAGAAGTTTTAACCATTAAAGGACCTCTAGGAACTTTCCTTTGGCCACATTAACTATTTTAGCTGGACAAGTGGGTTTGTGGGATCCAGTTATATCAAGTCAGCCTGTAGATACTAAAGCCTATTTATTTATCCTTATTTGTTTTTCTTTTCTGTTTTTTTTTTTTTTTCATTTTACCATACTGGGAATTGAACTAAGGGCCTGACACATTCAAGGTATGCATGGAGACTTCCATTTTTTTTTTTTTTTTTTTTGGTCTTTTGAGATAGGATTTCTCTGTGTAACAGCCCAAGCTGACTATCCTGGAATTAGCTCTTACAGACCAGGCTGGCCTCAAACTCATCGAGATCTGCCTGTCTCTACCTCTAAGTGCTAAGATTAAAGGCATGCATCACCACGCCCAGCAAGACTTCTTTTTACTTATTATTTTAAGACAGTGTCTCACTACAATGCCCAGGCAAGCCTTAAACTCACTCCATAGCTGAGGGAGACTTTGAGCTTTCAATCCTCCTGCCCCCGCTACCTGAATACCTGGGGTTCTGGGCCCTGTGCTGTACCTGTCTCCATGTGCAGAATCCTATTAACTAAGTCACATGGTATAGAACTTCCTGCCAACCCCCCAGGACTAACAAAACCCAAGATGTGCCTTTGTTTGGGGATTTCCTGGGGCTCTCCTGGGGTACCTGTGGTCTTGTCCGTCATGGCTTGCTTCTCTCTCTTTTTAGTGTCAAGCTGTCTCTTTTAAAGAAGTTACTCTCCAGGTTTAAAGGGAAGCCTCTCTCTCCATTTAAAGCCCCATCGTGTACCTTTTATGTGATGTTCCCTCCCTTCTTATGTTCCCCCACCTCCAGGCCCAATCATGTGCCTCCCACAGAGTCACAACAAGTCTCCCTCTCCTAATAAAGCTTGCCCTGAAGGGTAATTCCATATCAGTTCCTTTCCCAAAGCTGCTTCTTTGATACTAACATATTCTACATAATTTCTTTTTTTTTTTTCCTAGACAGGGTTTCTCAGTAGCATTGGAGCCTGTACTGGAACTAGCTCTTGTAGATCAGGCTGGCCTCGAACTCAGAGAAATCCGCCAGCCTCTGCCTCCGGAGTGCTGGGATTAAAGGCATGTGCCACTACCACCCAGCTAATTAATAATTCTTATATATTATACTTTTATTCATATATCTTGGTTCTTTCTTTTCAAGTGCTAATATTATCTCATTTCTTTCTCCTTTCCATTCTAGCCTTTAGCTGTGTTTGTTCCTGCCATTGACAGAGAAGACGGAAAGGAATGAGGACGAAGGGACTCCTGGTCTGTTTGGGGACAGCACTCACCCCGAGATGTCCCTATGCTCAGTTAATGAGCTTGCCCATCCCCTATTCCGTGTACAGGCCCCCATCCCATCCACATAATCCCACCCCTCACACCCACACCTCTCACACCTACACCATACACACACACACACACACACACACACACACACACACACCATGCACATACAACTTTTCAGCCACAAACAGAATCCCATTTCTTCTCTTATATGCCGTTGGATAAACAAATACGTAAATTTTTTTCCCTTTTTTCTTTTCCTACCTGTCCCCGTATCCGCCTAGCACTGAAGACGCCCTGCACATATTCACTCCTTATCTCTGAGGCCTGTCCTAGGTTCGTGGCTGTTGCTTTGACAAAACAAAACTTAGGAGGAGACTGGGCTTTATCTGAGCTCACAGTTCCAAGTTACAGTCCATCACTGGGGGAGCCACAGAGACTAGAGTCTGGCCTAGCTGATCATACCACAGCCACAAGGCAGGAGCAGAGTGTGGGTGCATGCATGTTTATCTGCTTGCTTTCTTGTGTTCAGCTCAATGTCTGTATCTTCACACAATTCAGGAGCCATTGCCGAGAAAATGGTACTGCCCGCAGTAGCCTGGGTTTCACCTGTCAGTCAGCTCCCACAAGGCTGGAAAGATGACTCAGTGGTTAAGAGCACATCTGCTCTAGCAAAGGACCTGAATTCAATTCCCAGCATCCAGGCTGGGCCACTCAAAAACACCTGTAACTCCAGCTCCAGGGCATCCCATGCCCTCTTCTGGTCTCCACTGGCAACTGCACCCATGACTCCATATAGATATACATGCATGCACATAAATAGATAACTCCCCATAGATATTTCCCACAGACCAATCCAATATAAACAATCTCTCATGGAGACTCTCCTCCCAGGTGATCCTAGGTTGTATCAAATTGATAGTTAAAAGTCACTCTCACGGGGCCTCTTCACCCAGGCTGACATGTCTGGGCTGTCTGCTAAGTGCACAGGAAACAGAAGGGAACCAACTTAGCTAGAGCCATGCTCAGTCAGCCAGCTCCAGCTGAGCCTTAAGCTGCATACATCCAGCCAAGATCAAACAAACCCACCGCAGACCAACTGCACTAGGCTTACCTACAGACTCCCAAGCTAAATAAAGGCATATGGCTTTAAGCTAGTGAGTGGGCAACCTAGCCTTTTCCCAGCATGCTCTATAGAGAGCTTTGTTACACTCCAGAAGCTAACAAATCCCTCCCACACCCCAAAGTTGAACTGGTGGCTTTGCCATATTCATAGAGTACCGCCACTTCCCCCCGATTCTCTCTTTACCCCCACCTTTGATCCTGAGCTTCTACAGCTGTCTCTTCCTTGCCAGAAGTATGTTTATTCTACTCCCCAAGGACAAAGGAGCGCACTACAACCTAAACAAACACAAACACGGGACCTGCCATCAGAGAAATTACAGATGATGCCAGAATTAACCGGTTGGCTGATCGATTGATTGGTTGACTGATTGATTGATTGCAGTGGAATGAAATACAGCATTGCGCCATTCAGCAGATGAAGTACCCAGCCTGCAGTGGGGCTACAGCCTCCACGCACAGCCAGAATGATCAGAGCCCCCTCTGTGAGGGAACAGGTGCTGAGTGGAAAGCCAGGTTCATACCCTGAAGTGGGGACACAGCCTCTGAGTCACAGAAATTGTCACAGAGCCATGCCAGGGCCTGGGGGTGGGGAGTGCTAGCATGCTGTGGCCCTGCCTTTCTGCAGACAAGGCTTGGGGGGACTGTGGGTCCTAGGTCTCTCACCCACTGCTGGCTCCCTACCTGAGAGCCAGGGTGGGACAGTTGCAGTAGCAGACAGTTTCCCGGTGCCTACAGTCTTCAGGGAAGCAAACGCTATCCCGCCTGTTGCCATGTTATGTACTGTGGTTCATGGGTAATCCTGTTCCAGTCCTGATATGAATTCTGATTTTTGGAGCTGGGTGACCTTAACTGATCGCTCGGCTGCCCTGAGTCTCAGTGTGGTCACCTGATAAATAGGACACATAGTAGTACCACCTCTCAGAGTAGCCAATCCCAGGGTGACTGGTTGGGTCTCTAAATAAGAATGTGCAGACATTTTCTTACTTCAACTTCTGACAAGCCTTTAGACCCTGCCCTGTGTGCATAGTCCTCTGCTTCTGTTCACAGGCAAACAGGCACTCCCTCCTTGCTGAACCCGGAGTCTTTCCTGTGTTAGTTTCTGGGGATCCTTGCCCCTGTCTCATGCCCTTCCCGTTCTTCTCCATTCCCTTTCCATCCCTGACTCTCCAGTGCCCTGCCATCATTTCAAACTTGGTAAGAGGACTGGAAGGGGAGCTGCGAGGTACAGCATGAACCTAGCTGCGTGAGACCCTGGGTTCGATCCCTAGCACACGGGGAGCAGGGAGAGAGACCTGTAACTGATGGCCCTGGGTGAGGGTTGGCAGACTGTGTGGTGTGAGAGTGCTCCTACCTGCTGGGCTGAACCTGAGGAGAGGGGCCTCTTCCTCACCCCTCCTGGCCGAGTTCAGCCTGCCTCCAAGTGTAAGTCCAGTTAAATGAAGCAGAAAGCTCCAGCCTCCTGAGCACCTGCTGCGGAGACCTCAGCAGCTCACTTGAGTAGAGCAAGTCTGTGAGTGCTCAGCCTGCTGTGCCGAAGAAGAAAGTGAAACCAAACGGTGACACCCAGGGCTCCTAGCCAGGGTGTCCTGAGGCATGCTTAAATTAGTCTATGGCTCCTGATATGGTTTGAATCTAAGACTGTCCCCAAGGGCTCATTGTTAAAGGCTCAGCGGCCAGCTGATGAGCTTTTGAGAGACACTGACTGCGGGGGGGGGGGGGGGGGGCTCTAACATCATTGAATTCATCCTCTGGGACCTCATCTGAGGAAGTATATCACTAAGTGAAGTAGAGAGGGCAGTCACCCGCTGTGCCCAGGTTATCTATCCCACAAGACCACAAGAAGGCTGTGGTCATGAATCTTATGCACAGCATGAGAGGGGCTGGACCAGAAAGGACAGGAGAGTACCGTGGATCAGACACATTGCTTGGAATGAGTTGAAGGATGACAGGGGTCAGTAGGAGGGAAGGTGGGGTTGAGGAAGGGTACATCTCATTCTAGCCCTTTAGACGCTCTCTCTCTGCTTCCCGCCTGCCACAAAGTGAGCATCTTCACTCCATCATGACCTGCTGCAGCCATGATGCTCCCTGTCTCACCACAGGACCACCTCAGTAGAGCCAGTGAGGACAGCCACGATCTGAAATCTTAAGCAAAGATAGACTTTTTTTTTTTTTGCCTTTTAAGCTGTTTTCTCTAGTATTTTGTTATCACATAGGAAGCTACTGACCCAGCTGGCCCGTGGCTGTCATGTACCTTGTTGCTCCTGACATGGACAGAGCTGTCCCCACAAGGCATTTATGATGCTCTCAGGGGTCCCAGCAGAGAGGCTCTGATGACTCAGGGGATAGGGCATCAGGCAGCAGAGGTGTGTGGATCAGGAGTCTGTCCTGTGTCCACTATCCCCAAAAGCTGATATTGTCAGGCAAGTCACTTCCCTCCCCCTAAGCTTCAGTTTCCTCACCTGTAAATCGGGGCTGGAAACTCCCATCCACCTGGGTTTCCACTGATGAGCTCAATGTTTGCAAAAATGACAGGTTCGGTTCTCAGTGTGGTAGGAGGGCCTGGGCTTGACATCAACCACTGGCACAAGCGGAGGCCTGGATCTGGACCCCAGGTTCTGAGGCCTGGGTCTGACCCTCCCTTCCATCTTCCTGTTTCAAAAGCTAAACCTGTTTTTTTTTTTTCTCCTTTATCCAACAGTGAGTGCGTCAGGCACAGCTCCTCCCTTGGCTTTTCACAAGTGTTCAGAGACTTTGGCCATCACAGGAAAGACTGTGATCTTGACTCCTTCCCATCACCCTCTCCACAACCCCCAAAAGAAATCCCACCTCCAGCTGCAAACAAACAGTCAGTGTGCTTTCAGAGCCACTGATGGTGGGCTAGGGCCCTCTCAGGACTATTGTGCCTTCTCTATAACGACATTCATTATGCTGTCCGACATCAATACTGCTCCCGGGTTAATCTGTTTAACTTAATGAGGCATTTGTTCTCAGTTAGAAAACTCCTGAAGAAGCATGTTTGCTCCTGATGGGCTGAGTCTGTGAATAGATTAACACCAAGCTTGAAAAGCCAACCAGGAAAATGAATTTAACCGGTCCCTTTTTCTTGTTCAGGTGTGGGCTAAGGCTGGGCTAATTTGCGTTCAGACATTCATTTCTGAGAGGAAGTAACCTCCCACACTGGCTTATTTCCCTTCTACAGCCCCCACTTCCACTTCGCAGCTATGAAAAGGTGTGTGGGGTGGGAAGGAAATGTTCCTGGAACTGAGTGCCAGCAGGGACCAGAGTAAGAGCTGACAGCAACCACATGACAACAGGAAGTCTGTGGCCAGTCTGGTAAGATCAACTCTATGGAGTTCGCTGTCAGAGACCTCGTGCTCAGCACCTAGTGGGTGTGCGTGGATGTTTTTGGAAGATGCAAAGGGGATGCTCAGCCATGGCAGCCCCTGCTGCTGCTCCCATGGGGGCCAAAGGGAGATGATGTTAGATATTCTGCAGTGAATTGTGGTCCCTGATTCCTGACCCAAAGAACAAGATGCCCCCACAGAACAATTTTCTCAGATGGCTTAGCCTATGGATCCCCCCAATCAGTCTTCCACAAGCACTTAGAGACACTGCCAGCTGGGGGTCTGGCCAGCACAGACTGAGTCCTCCAGGAGCATCTTCCGGGCTGTCTCAGGTCAGGGAAGCCAAGCTGTGGATGAGACTCCTCCCCTTTCCAACAGGTGTGCTTGCTAGTGACTTCGGTTCACTCTACAGCAGCTGGGTTTCAGCCCCCCTCAGAGTCAAGGGAGGGCAGTTTCTGTAGAGCGGATAAGGGTCTTCCAGGCAGCCCACTGAAAGTCTCACTTCTCTCCTCCGCCAGCTGCCAGAGTTCGGGCGAGTCCCTCCAGCACTCTGGGACAACATTTACTTAGTTGTAAAACAAATGGCAATGATGCCCCATTCTTTACAGAGACATTAAAATGGATCAGATAAAACTGGATGAGGCGGTTCTGGCTGCCACCCCAGTACATGAGAAGATTACAAGTTCAAGCCCAGCCTGTTCTGTATAACCAGTGTGAGGCTAGTCTACTGTACAGCAAGACCCTGTCTCAAAACATAAAACAACAAAAAAAAAATCCCACAAATTAAATAAAACTCCATTTGTAAACTGAAGACGGGGTGTGTGTGAAGGATCTTTCACAGTGCATGTACAGTGAACACGCAGAAATGAGCTGCAAAAAGGAACCCTTCTTGGGCCCATGCCAGGGTCTTAATCTCTAGCTTCCTGAGCTCTCCCTTCCCTGGTGCTCATCCTGTTTCCAGACCTGTAGCTTGACTGCGGCCTTGGAGGAGAACCTGCTCACAACTGGCAATGCTGTCTCCAGTCTGTCAGTGAAGGCCTGGAGACATGACTCAGCCAGCAGAGTGCTTGCCCAGCATACAAAAACCCTGTGCTGTCCTCAGCAGCACAATAAAAGAGAGAGCAGTGAGATGGACCATTGCGTAAAGGTACTTGCCCCTAAGTCTGATGGCCTGAGTTCAATCCCTGAAGTCCACATATAAGAGAGAATAGACTCCTACAGACTGCCCCCTGATCTCCTCATGCACACTGTGACACACATGTATACATGTATACACACACCATAAATAAATTTTAAAGAGGTGTAGTATTGTGTGCTTATAATCCAGCACTTTAGTAAGAGGATCAGAAGTTCAAGGTTGTCTCAACAACATAGTAAATCTGAGGGCATCCATACAGCGATATCCACGTAAATGGTGTGGTTTGGGAATCCTCTCTGCTGTGTTACTCAAGCACATCCTTAGTGATAAAGCCACACACGGACCTGTCCTGTCCCTAGAGGTCCATGTTTTATGTTGTTTCCAAGTCATAGGTGGGAGGCACCAGGATCCTGGCACCTGATGATTCTGGGGTGGGTAGAATGCAGCCCTGGAGACAGTGTGCCCTCCTTTCCCTGGCGATGAGTCTAGTGGCGGACACCAACGGCTTGTCTTCTTCAGCACCTTGGACAGCGGGGTTTGCCCCTTACGCTGAAATCCCAGCTTCCGTTTCCAGTACTCAGGAGCTGTCTGCAGTTTGATGCGGTGGGAAAGGGTCTCTGCATCCATCCATGTTAACGGTCTCTCTCTTCATTTTACACAGGAGGACATGTCAGAAGACTTGAACTGAATAGCGACACCATCTAATAAATATGTCTCTGGCTAAAAACCTTGAATATTGAATATTTATACATCTGTGTAATCCTTTGAGTAAAATGACCAGCTACTCTCCATCAACCACAGAACTCCAACCCCCCCATCTTCAGGATGCCTTCTGAGGAACAATGATCAGGCAGTGCCTTTGGATTCCATTCCCTAGTTCTGCCCCCATATAGGGGAACAAATGCACAGACTTAGGAAGCTGCTCGCCGTCCACTAATGTCTGCTTTTCAAATTTCCTGCCATTCCCTTCCTCCCAGGTGAAAGACTCTTGGTGGGTATCTGAGTGACCAAATTTATCAGCAGTAAACTAATTTTGAAAATCTAGACTAGAAGCTTCTTTGTTAAAAACCTCAGGAAACACTGGAATGGTTTTAGGCAAAAAAAAAAAAAAAAAAAAAAAACCTCCCAGATTCATGTGACATTCAACAAGAAGCATTGTGGCAATGCTCCTGCCCGACCTTCCTCGCTTTGCAGGTGAGGAAGCTGAAGCCGATAGAGAGCACAGGGCCTATGAGGGTCCATCTGCATGAGTAGCAGAATTAACCTGGACCCAAGAGCTATCTCCCTGAAAGTCCCCATCTTGGGACATTCACCCAAAACATTCCAGTCACCTCCTGGGGCTACACCAGAAGTCATCCCTGCTTGAGGTGACAACAGCAATGGCACTGCTAACTGGGCATCACCACCCACTGGTCACTCTGCACTCATTGTCCCCCTGACTCCATCATCGCTCCATGAGTACGCACGTGTGTGCGCATGCACACATAAACAGATACACACCCTGTGTCCGCTCTGTGTTAAAGGTGAAGAAACAGAAAAGGCCAGAAAAAGAAAGAAAGCAGGCCAAATAACAATTAAATTTCTGGAAGCTCAGTTTAGGGCCCAGTCACATGGCAAGGCTGTCACAAAAAGAAAGGCTCAGACATGTGATGAAGCCACACCTCACAACTTCGTGAGTGACACGTGTCTGGGTAATTTAAAGGGGCAGTAACTTTTAAGATGATTTTTCTCTTTGCAGGTTCTTTTTACATGTTTTATGTTTTATTTATTTAAAAAAAACTATCTTCTCTTATTTTATATACCAACCCCAGTTCCCACTCCCTCCCCTCCTCCCACTCCCTCCCTCTCCCCACCACCACTCCCATCCACCCCTCAGAGAGGGTAAGGCTTCCCATGGGGAGTCAACAAAGTCGAGCACATTGCTTTGAGGCAGAACCAAGGCCCTCCCTACTATATCTAGGCTGAGCAAGGTATCCCTCCAAGAGAATGGGTTCCAAAAAGCCAGTACAAGCAGCAGGGATAAATCCTGTTCTCACGGCCAGTGGCCCCACAATCCTGTTTGCAGTTTATGAAGGACGTTAAAAAGTTGGGGAAAGGAGGGAGGAGGAGAAGGAAGGAGGAGGAGAAGATTTGAGGTTTACTGAACCAAGCCCCTCCTTCAGTAAGCATTTCCAGTGGAGATTTTAAGATGAAGGTAATTACATTGATCGCATATGATGTTTACACAGGCAATAGATCAGTGAGCTTTATTTTGAGTGAAACTAAAAATCAGTTTGTATCCAGAAAAGTAGCACGGGAGGAATCCAGAGGGAAAATGCAGCCTGTAATGAGTCTTTCTCTGTCCCGCCAGCCAGCTCCCAAATAATGGCACAGAGACTTCTGGTTAATTATGAAAGCTCAGCCTTAACTAAGGTTTGTTCTAACTAGCTCTTATAACGTAAATTAACTCATTTTTGTGAATCTACATGCTGTCATGTGGCTCATGGCTTTTACCTCTCCTCCTCCATGCCCTGTTTCCTCTGCATCCAGCTGGTGACTCCCCCTTTCTTCTTCCCAGAGCTCTCTGTCTAGCTATTGGCCATTCAGCTCTTTATTGCACCAATCACAGCAATGCAGCTCCACACCGTGTACAGATATCCCACAATATAGCCTGAGGTTGAGTTAGCCCTGGCTTTCTGGGGCAGAATTGATGTGTATTGGGTTTTGCTCTTGATGAGAACATCAGGCAGAAAGTTCCCAGACATGATGACTCCTCCCAACCAAGTACAGAACAGAAGCCTTGTCCATGACAGGTCATTTGTCATTCTGGAGCTAAAGTTCCTGAGAGCTAGCTGCATGGCTTTGAGTCCACTGCTATCCGGCTCTGCAGCTCAGCTTCCCCACTGTGCAAAACAATTGTCCAGTCACCCTGCATCAAAGACAGTAAATGAAGGTGAAACCAAGAAGTTAAGAGGCGATGAGGATGGAGAGCCCAGGAAAACAAGGGGAGCAAAAGTGAGGGACACCCCACTCCATGAAGGTGCAATGCTCAGCCTTGGTGACAGAGGAACAGGGCCAGAGACCTCCACCTCCACCAGTTCCATTGCCCTGCGGTCCCAGGACATGGTACCATTAGCCCCATCTCATGAATGTAACACCTGAGACTCCGCGGTCACCCAACCGCCTCCCCCCGAGGTCACACTGTGAGTCAGGGAAAGAAATCATCTGGAAAAATGGATTCCGATAGCTACACACCACTAAGAGACAGAGTCAGGGCTTGTCCAGGTGTCTACCCCACCCCTGGGCCTTTCCTGGTAGTCTTGCTTGCTAACACTCTGCTGAACATCTGGACACAGGCTCAGAGTCTCTCTGTGTCCTAATCACCGAAATTGGGCTAGTGTCCTCCAGCCACTGGGCTTTGGGTTCAAGTTCAAAATTGTCTATCTGGCCACATAGTCCTTTTTTGCACCAGATGTTCATGTCTATGTTTTCTCCTCTGGATAAGCATCCTCCATCTATCTATCCCCAAAATTCAACTGTCCGTATTTCACACATCAGAATAAAAAGCCCACACCCTATATCTCCAGCACTGGTCTGTGAACCTGACAAGGATAGGACCTGCCTAATTCATCAAAGACTGCAGCCCTGGGTGGAGTATCTGACCAAGGGACCAGGTCCACAGCAAGTATGTCACATGCTTGGGAGACTCTCCTGCAAGGAAGGCCTCATGTGGGAAAGACAGTCATTCAATGCCAGGCCCAGATGGCATCACTCAGGATGGCTTGAGTAGGCATCTCCAAAGCCGGGGCCCAAAAGGAGCCAAAGTCAGCACACTGGGGGCAGGGTGCTCTACATCAAAGTTCCAGGAATGAAGACTCAGGAAGAACCAAGCATCTGGGCCAGAAGGACCTGATGTAGCCCAACAGCCAGGAAAGGATATGGAGCAAGCAATCTGGGGGGCAAAGTGTGACCCTGAACATGGCTGCTGAGAGTATACGCTGTCAAAGCAACTCTACAGACCATTTAGCAGCGTCTGCTGCTGACCCTGTATATGACCCTGGCACAAAGTAGCAACTGTACCTCAATGTGTCACTTGGCAGACACTCATCCATATTCTTACCCAAAAGACACTTGCCAGTGGCATCGCTTACACCAGCACAACACTGGAACACGCAGGATGGCAGATGATTTGCATATTTGTTCAGTACACAAGGACCACACAGGAACAAGAATAAGCAAAGCTGTGTTCTGCATAGCAGCCCATGAACATTGCCGGGTGTGAGGCTGTACCCACAGGAGACAGGACACACAGAAGCCCAAGAGAGTGCAGCGCATTTTTGTAACAGTCAGGTAACATGCAGTGCTAGAACCTAGGAGTCTGATTACTGCCCTGACTTAAGGAGCCGTATAAATGGCAGTTGGGATGCATAGGCACTTCTGGAGGACTAGTGACAGTCTCGTTGCTGACTTGTGCGCTTAGTCCCTCAGATACATTTTCTTTCAGAAAATTCTAATAATCCCAGAAGGACCTGTGTGCTTCCTTCTGTGTAAACCCTCTGTTACATTATAATATGGCAAAACATTGACCTTAAACACATAAGCCCAGGGCTAGATAGAGGGCTCAATGGTTAAGAACGAGTGCTTGCTGCTCTTTCAGAGAACCTGGGTTTCATTCCTAGTCCCTATGTTGGTCTGCTCATAACTACTTGTGACTTCAATTCCAGGGGATACAATACCCTTTTCTGAACTCTAAGAACACCTACCACATGCACACACACACACACACATACACACACATACACACACACACGTATATGCACAATTGTTTCTAAGTAAGGCCCAAGAAAGAACTGAAATGACAGCCAACAAGATGGTTCAGCTGGCAAAGGTGCTTGTCTCCAAGACTGATGATCTAAGTTTGATCCCTGAAACCCACATAGTGAAAGGAGAGAATCTAATTCCTTAGGTTGTCCTCTAATCTCCATCTGTATTCATGCTGTGGTACCCACTCACCAACATAAACACAGAAAGAAAGAAAGAAAGAAAGAAAGAAAGAAAGAAAGAAAGAAAGAAAGAAAGAAAGAAAGGAACAAAGGAAGGAAGGAATGAACGAAGGAAGGAAGGAAGAAAATAGTAATATTTAAATAACTGAAACACCGGGATATGCCAAGAGTCTGGGTTGTAGCCACATGAGACAGACTCACCCAGAACACTGTATAATGATGAACCAATTAACATTGAACACATTGACAAGAGACTGAGACTTTGTTCAAGTGAATGAGCCAAGGAATAAAGAATGAGTGAACAAATGAAATGATGAATGAAAGCCACTGAAGCATGCATGGATGAATGAGCCGATGGCTAAAAGAATACAGGAATGAAGAAGCCACTGCTCCATAGAAGAACCAAGAATATAAAGGAGCAAGGGAAGAAAGAATCAAGAAAATCATAATGTGCAGAAATGGGAATGACCTGACCTAGGTATGGAATGAGCTAACACCAAGGGGCATAAGAAAGAAAATCAAGCTGCCCAATAGGTGAGCAGATGGAGATAGGGTGTGAGACACAGGGGGAGATAGGGTAGAGATAGGGATGGAGATCAGGTGTGAGACATGGTATCTTGGTTGCTTTCTGGCTGCTGTGATAAATCACTCCAACAAAGGCAACTTGAGGGAGAATGGGCTTATTTTGGCTCAGGGGTTCAGAGGGAAGGCATGACAGCAGTCTGAGAACACATGGTGGCAGGAGCCAAAATGTGCTGGCTCATTGGCATTGTCAACTTGGTACAACCTAGAGTGACCTGGGAAGCAGAAACTCAACTGAGAAATTGCTTAGATTCGATTTGCCTGTGACCATTCCTATTAGGGTTTGTCTTGTTGATGACTGATCTGGGAGGACCCAGCCCACTGTGGGCGGCACCATTCCTAGGCAGCTAGGTCTGAGGTGTGTGAGAAAGCTGGCCAAGAATGAGCCAGTGAGAGAGCCAGTAAGCAGCATTCCTCATGTCCTGTTGGAGTTCCTGCCCAGACTTCCCTCAACAATGGCCTGTGATGATGTGGAATTCCTCTCTGCATGCTATAAACATGTTTTGTTACCACTGATTAATAAAGAACTGCTTTGGCCTACAGAAGGGCAGAAGAGAGAACCGTGGAAAATTCAAGAGAGGAGGAAAGAAGACACAGTCAGGGAGACACCTTGTCGCTGCCAAAGGAGAAAGACACTGGAATTTTTCTGGTAAACCACAGCCTCATGGTGATACACAGATTAATAAAAATGGGTTAATTTAAGATATAAGAGCTAGATAACTAGGAATATTCCTGAACCATTGGCCAAACAGGGTTGTAATGAATATAGTTTGTGTGTGACTATTCAGGTCTGGGTGGCTGGAAAACAAACAGTCTCCATTTACACTGTGATATGAACACATGAGCTGGACTAAACCCCTTCCTGCCCCCCCCCCCGGTTACTTTGGGGGCAGAGTTTTTGTTTTGTTTCTGTTACAGCAGCAGAAAAGCAGACTAGAACAAGGAGGCTGGCTGATCACGTGGCACCCACCCTCGGGGCGGGGGGAGACAGAGAAACAACAGGAAGTAGAGCTAGGCTCCCCACCCTCCACCCTGACCCACCTCCTCCAACAAGGTTCCCCTTTCTGGATTTCCACCACCTTCCGGAACAGAGCCACAGCGAAGTGTTCAAGCGTGTGAACATGAGACCACAGGGGAATGTTTCACACTCAAACCTCAGCAGGGGGTAAGCGTGTGCATTCGTGGATACACGGCTCCATGTGTTCTGGGTGGATGTGAGGAATAAGAGGACAAGTTGCCCAGTCAGGGAAGGTCTCTCAAGGGACAGCACCTTTACGATAACAAGAGTGGAGAAATACCACACACGCAGCGCGTGTACCGTGTACCGCGTGCTCCTCAGGATTAACTCCGAAGCTAAGCAGAACCGACTGCATTGTTTTCCCAATTAGGCCGCAGATAATTAGCTATTATGTAGCAAACCCTCAGCATGATTTTAATAATCGCTATTTAAATAACACACTTCCACCATCTCCTTACAAATTAACCTCTGGGAGACGTGATTAATACAGACATGGGAAGGCTTGTTGTGTGGCCTGGGATTAGAAAGAGGGAGAAGCTATCTCTGTGGTTAACAAGGAAGACACCACCCTTCCACCCCACCCCACCTGCCTCCAGGCTGGGGACAGAGCCGAGGTTGGGGGAATCCAGAAGACTGGGGAACTCCTTATCCACCTGATCACCATTCTTGATACAGAGGATGCTCCCCCAGTTCCCATGATGTCAGGAGGAGTCCTGGGACAGAGTCAGTGTTAACATGATCACCCCAGATGGAGGCTGCAAACCATCAAGGCTCCCCCGCTCTAAGCACTCATGTTGTGTCTTTGGTGCAGCATCTGGCTTGAAGTAAGCACCCAGGAGAAACTGGTTGAGCATTTCTGGATTCAAGGCTCAGGGGACATCATGGAAGGATGAGCAGAAAGAATTTAAGAGCTGGAGCAGAGTATACCTTTAATCCCAGCGTGTGTGTATGTGTGTGTGTATGTGTGTATGTACACATATGTATATATATATGTGTGTGTGTGTACACATATGTATATATATGTGTGTGTGTGTACACATATGTATATATATATATGTGTGTGTGTATGTGTAAAGTGACATTGATTGGCACAAATTGCTCTTAAAGCAAAGATATGTGTGTGTGTATATCATACATACATACATACATACATACATGAGCTGGAGATGTCTGTGAAATTCTGTCCACTAGCAGCAGCCATGGTCACCTGCATAAGATCACTAGTCATAATCACATCACAGAGTGGGGGAGGCGGCTCTGGAGGTCTCACTTCTATCTAAGGAGCTATTGACAGCTGCTGACAGCTGAGAGAATGAGCCTCACTTTTCTTTGGAAGACGTGGCCACTGGCTGGTTGACAGTGCCCCCATAGATGGCCTCAAGCCCATTTGCATACAATCAGCACCAAGTGGATTCAGTGGGTAGGTTGCTGAGACCTCAGTTGGGAGCGGGTTGTAGGGAGGTAGTTGGAAGTGGATAAGGCCGATAAATATTGTATACATGTATGAAGCATTCAAATTAGTCTTTTAAAAAAGACTAATTAAGGGATTGGAGCTTGTTCCTTTATTGCATGCTTTCTAAACTGCCTTTAAACTCATCTTGGCTTGATAGACAAGACATACATTCTTCTGGCGCCTGATCATCTGGCATCTATGGTCCCTCTGCCTTCATGGCTCATGGGCAGATTGACTCTGTTGTATTCTTGTGTCTGCCTGACTCTCCACCTTCATCTGCTGCCTCAAGACTGTAGAAAGCTGTTGCCCTGTGGAGAGCAAGGCTGGGTGGACTCCCAGAGGCAAGGTACTGCTAAAGCAGACCCTGAGGAAACTGCACCCCAGCTTCCATTTGGACCAAGGGCTCTATCGAAAGGAGGTCGGCAGGGGGCTGTCCTGATGCTACCCACTCCCTGATAGGGCCCAGGCTCACTGTGCAGGAAAAGTGCTGCACTGCCAAGCTATGTCTGCACAATGAAATGCCTGCTGCTTCCAGAGAGAGGGCAGGCTGGAGAAGGCTGGTGCCTGGCAAGGAGGTGGGAAATCCGCCTCTTGACTTGGCTGCATTCTTCAAAGCGGCCTTGATCTGCACAAATTTCTCTTAAAGCAAAGAGTTCTAAGAGAGAGAGAGATAGAGAGAGAGAGAGAGAGAGAGAGAGAGAGAGAGAGAGAGAGAGAGAGAAATGGAGGTGGTGCCTGTGAAATGTGAGCCAGCTCCTTTTAGATCGAGTGTGTGGGCAAGCAGGGTGCGCGATCTGGCCTGGTGCGCTTTTCCCGCTGGCAGAGTGGAATCTCGGGTTAAGGGATTGAAGACTTGAGGATATCACCATGGTGCCGGAAGCTTGGATTTTCACAGGTCTGTCCTCAGAAGAGAGTGACCTTCAGAGGTCTGGAAACAAATCCTTACTCACTGTCACAGAGTCCCGTTTATGGATCAAACCCAGACAGGGCACAGACTGACCACAGAGGGCGAGCCTTCTCATAGGAAGGGGGATGAAGATGACCTAATATTTTTTATGAGCTGAATTGATCAGTTTGGCAAATGTTACAACTAATACAGTTGTGAAGGTTCTTTTCTTTCTTTCCTTCCTTCCCCTTCCCTTTCTTCCTCCTCCTCCTCTTCCTCTTCTTCGAGCTAGTGACAGCTATGCAGCCTAGGACGACCTTGAATTTTTGACCCTCCTGCTTCTACCGCCGGTGTTCTGGGATTACAGGCCCTTAGTACCGTGCCTGCTTTATGCAGAACCAGGGATCAAATTCAAGGCCTCATGCACGGCAGGCAAAGCACTCCACCAGCACAGCCAAGTCCCAGCCCCAGTTGAGAGATTTCAATGTTGTAGCCACTGCCCTGCTCATTAATGTACTTTACCTCATGGTGGTTTGATAAAAGGATGGAAAACTTGGGGGGGGGGGAGGTAGGTGCTTGTTCCCTCTGTACACCAGGGTTTCCCACAGTCTTCGTCATACGCTGCGTTCCCAGCAGCATTGTGTGCGGTGGTTGACACAGTCAGCTGGACAGGATCTAGAATCACCTAGAGACAAGGCTCCAGACATGCCTAGGAGGTGTTATCTAGATGAGGTCAGCTGAGCAGAGGAACCCACTTTAACTGCTGGGGGGTGCCCCAATGTATGAAAAGGAGGAAACTCTAGAGTTTATCTCTCTCTGCCTCCTAACTATGAGTGCAAAGTGACTAGTCGCCTTATGATTTGGCCGCCATGATACCCCCGCCATGGTGGACTGCAGCCTTGGACTGTGAGCCAGGATAAACTCTTCCCCTGTTAAGCTGCTTCTGCCAGATGTTTTGTTACAGCGACAGGAGCCAGGATGCTGCGTGAAGGTTCAGTTCTGGGTGCTCACCAACACTTGTTATCTTTAGCCTTTCCAATTTTAGTCTGTGCCGCAGGGACCTGGTGGCATCACCTGGTGCCTCTAATCATACTCTTCTGATGACGAAGGCTGTGGAGAGCCTTCTCCGACACTCGTGGGCCATTCATACATCTTCTTCTTTGATGACTTTTTAATGAAAACCACATTTGCATCCAAACTGAAATTATATTGTCAGCAGTTAATTATCACTTGTCAAACACGCGTGCGCCCAGATTGTGGGTTTAATTTCCACGTCGCTTTGCAAACGCCTCGTTCCTCTCATTTGACAAGACCTCTCCACGCAGACACACTCGTTGTTGGAAAGGGCGCTTTTGAAAAAGTGGTTTTAAAAATAAATAGGTTTCCTTGGTGTCTGAGTCAGAACTCTGCAAGTAGCAGGGACCCATTCATCCCAGCATGGCAAAGGGAGCTTGCACACAGAGCGGTGTTTCACTGGGTGGGGCATGTCCCATGGAACTTCTAGAAGACTGGGACCTCTAAAAAGCCAGACCCTCCTCAGGTACCCCAGAGAGCCCTTGTATGTCCTCCTGCCTTGGACTTATGGTGGCTTCTCTTTGTGCGTTTCTTCTTTACGTGATCATTTTCCCCTTGCTGGTAAGGACTGTAACTGACCAGGCAGGACTGAATATTTCTGAAGAGACACTTTACCTATCAGACTGTCAAAACAAAGAACCTCAAGAGACTGCAATTCCCCCAGGAATCTCATGCTGATATCTCAAGCCTGAGCCAGCCGCAGCTTCTCTCCAAAACCCTTGTCTGAAGGAAAGAGATTTACAACGTTACAAAGACGGTCAATAGACAATGACGGCGCTGGGGTCACAGCTTGACCAGACTACTCGGGCACGCACACCTCCTCATCTCACTCGGTAGACTTAGGAGGGTCACTGGATCTCTTTGTCCCCCTTCCTAATGTGACCAGGTTTACTAAATCTCCTTTTTGTAAAGTTTGCTGTTGTTGAGGACAGGTGGCCAAACCTGGCTTCCTCAAGGTACAGACTGTGACCCCAAGATAGGTGACAGAATGAGAGACCCTCTTCCTTCGCACTCACACATTATCAGGCCAAGAGCAGCAGGGAGAGAGCTGCTTGATGGCATTGCTATTTGACCCCTCCCTAGCCCATGCCCCGTAAATCCTTCATCTCCCAGACCTCTATCTGCCACAGAGGCTGAGTTCTCTCTGGCAAGGTCAAGCGATGTCACAGGTAGAGGCCCTTGCCCTTAGACTATAGGCCTGGGGCCATCAGGAGGAGGGAAGGGATAGGGACAAGGAGAAGGGGGCGGAGCAGATGGGAGATAGAACAGACTGCCTTGCAGACTTTTGGAAGGCCTGGGTGCCAGGCTCTGAGGGTGGTAAGCAAAGGTAACACTGACCTTGACCTACAGGGGACCTGGAGGACAAAAGGGGGTGTCAGGGTTGCTCTGTTCTCCCTGCCCGTCCCTCATGGCCCACCTCCTGCTTCTCTGGGACACTGGCCATTCTCTCTCAGAACGGGTGACTTTTCTTGCCTTTATTCTTGTTTTCAGCCTAGTCGCTCCACACCGACGACTTAGCCAACATCTACTGATCAAGTGCACCTCTCCCTGTAACCTTAGAAAGGGCTGGTTCCATTCCTGTGTCCCCACAAGCTGCGGTCTCACCGGGTAAATGAATGCCTGACCGGCCTAGGCCTTGAGTTTGGGGGTTGCCCTGGTGAAAGGACCATGCCCACATTTTCCATTGCTGCTCACTGATGAGCAAGTAGACAGGAAAGGATGTATTATGATCACGTTCCACAGGGTGGGATGTGGGCCGAGAAGGGATGGTCCAGATAACAGCGCATCAGGGCAGGGTGTCCCTGAACCCCTACCCAGGTATCATTGCTTTGTTCAGCCACACACACTTCTGAGGCACACCACCTGGGACTCTAGTGTCTGTGCCAAGCACAACCAATGACCTAACCTTTTACCTCTGCCCTCCCACTAACCACAATTATTCACTCTACATACCCGGGTGTGAGCAGCATTTAAGGCATGGAGCTGTTTCTCCCAATGTCTCCCTAGAGACAAATCTAACAAAATAGAAACCTAGAGGACAATTAAAAAATAAAATAGTAATTGTGGTATTACTGACAATTGTAAAAAATTAAGCCATCTGAATTATATCAATAGGACAGTCGTTAGATAAATCACAAGCCATTAATGAAATGAATAACTCCTAAAGTATGTCAGGAAACAGGGCCGGTCACAGTAGAGAGTGAGGTTGGTAGTCTCAAGTCTGAATCTTCACGGATGAGGTCACCAGTGTCCGGTCCTCCTTTAGGCACAGAAGAGGACATGCAACCCCCGGGCCTTTGTCTCAGGGGTGGCCAGGAGCTCTGTTTTGGCCAATAAAATGGAGGTGAGTGGAGGAAGGGTGTCCCTTCGAGTCAGAGCACCTTGGGAGATACTGAGATGGTGACCAACCAAAGCACCTCCCTCGGGGAAAGTCCCTGTGTTGCTGAGGAGCCACCTCCCCTGCCCGTGACCACAGGGAGCGTGTGGGGGACAGGCTGTCCTGCTTCTCTGGAACTGCTTGTCACTGCAGCATCCCCACCCTTTCCTGATTGCCATGTCCACATGAAAGCCATGGGGAGAATACGTGCCCGTCCCAAATGGAAAGAAAAGAGGGGAGCTCCTGTCTAGGGACCCAGGGGGTCAGGCGCTGTTTCCCACCTGTGTTTGGGTTGTGTGATCGCTTTCTGATATAGATTCATCGCTCCCATGAGGAGAGGTAGGCGTGACTCCCATCCTCCCAACAAGGTCAGTCATCCCCTTCCCTGGCTCCTGGACACTCCCCCTCGGTCCTGCCCCATTAGCTCTTTATTATACATCGTTTCTCCCCTAATGGTCTGCTTTGCGTAATTTAGCACTGCCATGAATTATCTTGTTCCCAAATGTCTCATGTAATAACGTCTCTGGCCTGTTTCTTCATCTCCAAGCGAGGTGGTGGCAGAAAGGGTGGCTTCAGAGGCCCTCTGTGCTGGACACCGTGCCAAGAATGTCATGTATGGCGTTTCCTTCTATGTACATATACATCACATAGAGTTTCCAACCTTCCCACCACGTTCCAGCAAAGAAACAGGACTGGAAACAGGTTGTTTCAACAGCCCTGGGAAGCAGATGCCGTGGCTGCCACCTCCCCTGTGTTACAGATGATGTTAAAGTTCAAAGAAGTTTGTACCCTCCTTCAAAGTCACACAGAGCTCCGAAGTGGCAGTTTCGAAAGCAGGCAGTGTCTTATAACTCAGCCCAAATCTGTCCTCCACGGGGCCTGGACCCTGTGCTGCTGGGGAATCAGTGCTCTAACACAGGACACAGTGTTTTTCTCCGCCAGAGAAATAACAGCAATAATGAGCATGCCTGTTTGCATGCCCATGTGCCCTCAGCTCACTGCAGTGAGACAGTTCAAACGCAGCAGGCCCCAGAGTTCCCACAGCATCCTGCAAAGCAGAGAGACTGTCAGTCTCCCTAAACCCCGCCCCCTTCATGGAGAAGGATCTGAGGTGGCCATGTTTGTCAGGTTCCCTCCACGAGTTCATCAGATTCCAGAATTCAGCTCCAGCTGTTCCACGTAATCAGGAGTACAGTAACCGCGTGACAGAGGGGAAATGGGGAGGCTCACGAAGATGATACCACCTGCCCATGTCACAAGGCGGCTGGCTGCAGATACCAGGCTATTCTTGGCTCACGGCTCTACCAGTGAGAAGCCTGGCGGAGGAGCCACCCACCCAGCTGCACCTTAGTCAGAGAACCACTGGCCCCAACACACAGACTAGTAACTGATTCAATCCCTCCTCCAACTTACAACACACACAGCTTCCCACACTTAACCCTGGCCCCACCCCATAGCGATCTTCAACTCACATAGAAGGGACTGAGCTCCGAGAAGTTAAGAAACCTTCTCAAGGTGTCCCAGGAAAGAAGTGGAAGAATGAGGCCTAGAAACAGGGCTACCCAAGCCTGTGGTCTAACCACTGAGTGGCACTGCCTTCCTTCATTATGGAGCTCAGAGACCATAAGCTGGGGCTGCGAATCCTCTGCTCTGATTCAAAATCAGGTTATAAAACAAGGTAGAAAGTCCAGAGCTCAAGTGCTGCCCTGAAATCACAAACAGCGGAGAGCCGGGGGCTCATGGTAGAAAAGGGGTAGAATCTTGATACCCAAACAACCAACATCTCATGACCTGAGGAGCGCAGACCTGCAGCCACAAAGAGGCACTGTCTGCCGGCCATAGAGCCCATGTTGAGTCACTTCCTATCTGTGACGGGTACCGTCTGCTGGACAGAACCACCAGATCACTTATAGGACAGCAGCCCCCTCACTGGGCAGGCCCTGCTTCCCAGTGTGAAGCGGGAGTTTATCACCCACGTAATTATCACCTTTCACCGTCATGGCCGCCGTCTCCAAGGACGCACAACAAGCCCTAGATTGGGCCTTGGGTGTTTCCTGTCTATAGTTTAGAAAGGAAGTGTTGGGAAGAGTGACATACAGCCTTGGGGACACACAGACTGTGGTGTGGGCCTGGGTGTCCATCCTGACGTGGGGGGATGTGCTGTGTATGGGAGTGAGGGTCTCAGGAGACCTCCCAGCTTCGGTCCAGGAGGTTAAAACAAGGCTGGATGTTAGATACTGCCACCCTTAGGGTTAGAGATGCCAGCCAGAAAGATGGCCTGCGATCTGGATAAACCTTTCTCCCCTTAAGTTAGTTTGTAAGTACTTGGTCACATCCACGTGAAACTAACGTAGGACATCAATGACAGGAGTGGGGATGCTGAGAGTAGACCAGACCATGGTGTTCATGAGCCTTTGGAACTGGTTCTGGGAGGAATTTTCGGAACAGTTTGGAGACCTAGACTAGGGAAGTCCCAGGACGCTATAAGTAGAACTTAGTGGGTGGTTCTGTTGATCCCTCAGAAGACCAGAATGCAGAGGGGGGTAGACCGTGAGGACTGTGTCCTTAAGGTTTCAGGAGGAAATGTATTGGATCAGAAGCCATTCATGTTACATTGTGGTAAAGGGCCTGCCTAGCACTGTGCCCCAAAGATTTCACATGGGGCTGAGGTTAAAGATGAAAAATTTATTTGGTAGAGAAAAAGTCAAGCCTGGAACTGTGACTTTGGTACGGTTATGGCTGGTTAGTTGTAGCCAAGTTTATAGTCAGAATTAGGAGCAAAAGCTAGAACAGAAATATTTTGGTAAAGTACAATTTGGTCAGAAAAGAAACGTATTAAAGTTACGAGCAGGAGGGCATGATTGTTAAAGATACTATTAGGTCCAAGTACGGTTGTGTGCAGTGGGGGCTGGGGCTGGAGGAGCTAGCCTAGGCTACCATAGAGGCAATCCAAAAAAAAAAACAAGACAAAAATTTTTGCACAGGGACAGGAAAAATGATGCCTTGAGGGTACTTCAGTTATCTCTGACACCGACTCATTGCGGGCTGAGGGGACAAGGATAAAATGTATAAACTTGTTTAAAAGATTTTCGTTTGAAAAGAACCCCAGTGTGACACTCAGCTTCTTTCTTCTGGACTCGCTTCCCTGTGCCCACTGCCTCCTCTGGCCAGACATTCAGAAGCTGCTTCCACTACGGTCCCAGGTCAGCCTCTGCTCAAGCTGGCAGCAGACCTCTGGTCCTGCCAACAGGCGATGTGCAAGAGCTGCTGAGTCATGGAAGCTTCCACACAGACTTTAAAGGATGGCCAAGGGATACAGGTCACGTACACAAGACCAGAATCTCTGCGGGAATCACCCTACGAGGGATTTGCATCAAGCTACGAGAATGGAATCAACAATATGATGGTGATCCTAGGAAGCAGGAGATGCCAGGAGCGTGGACCTTCTCAGGAAAACCGGAGGCCACAGCTGAAAGCAGAAGGAAGGAGAATCCATGGGGGCCACAAACATGGATTTACATGCAAACATGTAAGGCTATAAGGATAGAACTGGCTGAGGCCATAGGAATTCCCACCATGCCACCACCACGCTGTCCCTGCTGGATTTCAGACTCACTTTAGTCCCATTCCTGCTTTCTGTGTCCCCCCTGCTTGCTTTTGTAATGTGAATGTTTACTCTGTGCCACTGGATATTGGAAGTGTGGAGCTTTCTTTTACCCTGCGCAGGGTCTCATCCCAAAGAGATGGCCTTGAATTCAAGAGGAGGCTTTGGACTTTGACTTCTGGACAATGTTCAAAGCATTAAGACTACAGGAAATCTTAGAGGCAGACAGAAGGAATTTTGAGTTATAAGATGGTCAGGAGCCACGATGGAGGCAATGGTGGAACGTTCCGGTTTTAGATGTGTTTGGGGGTCAAGCTGACGAGGGTAGACTTGCAATGGTTAATCTTGAATGTGAACTTGATCAGACTGAGAAGTGTTGAGGGGATGAGATGCAGGGAGTTTGCAGAAAGGGTAAGCTAAGGGGGAATGAAAGAGGTAAGATTTACTCATGTAGGTGCTCACTCTCCCCCCATCCCATCTCCCCCTCCGGCCCCTCCCCCATCTCCCTCTTCGTGTCACCCCCTTCCCTTATCATCCCCCCCTCTCTTTCTGCCCTACGATTGACAGAAGTCTGGAGAACAGAAGCCAGACCATAAATCTTTCTTTCCCCTATGTTGTTTGGCTGGCTACCTGGTCGTCAGTGTAAAACTGGCTGACCCAGGCACCTGATCATGAGTCGAACATGTGGATCAGCTATAATGAGTCTCCCCCACCAGTCCTTGAATCCTAGAGACAGTTGTATTATGGGATGGACATGAGCCAACGCGTCATGGGCTGTGATGGGAGCTCACACACGGCACAGCACACAGCCAGACACACTGTACACACCGGGTGCCCCTGAGTGGATGACGAGAATGTGTGCCAAGGGCTGGGGAAGTAGACGGACAATGGGCAGGTGGAGAGAAGAGCCTCAAAAGCAGCAGAACATCTGGCTGAAGTGCAGCACTGAACTCTGGCGTGTGGGCAACTAAGAATGCAGCAGGGCAGGAGGAGATCAGGGATGGAGGACCTGAACAAGAAGCCCCACCCCCTCCCCAATCCAGCTCCAGCAGACACCTTCCAGGACCCATCTCCGAACTTCAGAAGGAATGAGTACCCACTTCCTCCCAGATACCCCTCCTGCTATACAGATGTGGGACTGCACTGCCCCCCACCCAGTCCTCTCCTGCTCCTTTGCTGACAGCCAGCACCTCTCTCTTCCCCGGACTCTGAAAGATGAGGCTGTGCGCTCTGTCATTTTTCTTTGAAAAATTGTGAAGAACCAAATGCTTACCATTCTGCCAGCCACGATTCTCCGTGGAATATTTTGTAAGGGACAGAGGATAAGGAGCCAGGAGAGGAGCATTGGGGAGGGGGAGGTGCAGTGCTGGGGGCAAGCGGCCTTCTTCTGGATGTCAGCCCCCCAGTGTCATGGGAGACCAGATTAAGGATGGCTGCCATCACAGTCAGAGCTGTGTGCTTCCCTCTGACAGCTGGCTTCAGAGGGTTTGACAGCCTCGTTTTCTAAGCGGATGTAGTGAAGGAGTGAATTCAAACCAGGGCTACGAGAACTCAGCCAGCCCCTTGACGGAGCTGTGCTGCAATCAGACTCGGGTGTTTAGGAAAACTACAGAGTCTTCCTCATCCCACAGATGTGTCCCACATGTGTGGGGTCTGGGAAAGGTAAGTGGGGGTGTTGGCCAGCAGAGGGAGGCCAAGGTGGAGGAAGCCTGAGCCCCTGCTCCATTGACCTCTTTCCCTTGGAGTCCCCAAGAGAAGGTGACCATGCAGAGTCCTGAGGCTGTCCAGCTTCCTACCCTACGTGTCCCCACCACCCATCTCCGAGACACAGGGGGCATCTGTGGCTGCGGAATGCCCTCAGCTCCAGCCCTGCCTCTCTGACCACATCTCACCCTTCTCTTCAGCCAGCCAGGACTCCCCAGCACCAGCCTAAATTCAAACTGAGGTCTGCTGTGCTGTGGCCACGCCTACCATCCCTGCTCCGCCTCCCTCCATTGTGCCCCTCAGTCCTCAGGCTTCAGAGCCAGCCAGACAACCCCAGCTCTCTCACACAGCCCTGCTCTTGCTGCCACCCCCTCCCCTGGAATGTCACCCCAGGCCCTGGAATTCAGGTTACCCCTCCCTCACCACCCCCCATCCCAGCTCAGTCAGCCTCCACCTTCTCCCTAAGCACCTTGAGTCCTTTGGTGCCACTTGGCTTTCCCTAATCCTGTCTGCTGTGTTTACAGCAGAGCCGTCCTACAGAGCTAGCCCCAATCTCTCCAGCAGACCTCCAGCTGTTTCGGGTAGCTGGTGAGTCTGTTCTCTGATGCCTTGTGTGGTGTGCACACACAGAGACTCATAAGAGATCAGACGATAGACAAGTGGGGTAGAGGAAAGACTGTCATAGTCTCTGTTTCCTCAGGACCTGCCGCAGTTGAGCATTTTCTAGCTACCATTTCATTTAAGACTCCAGCAAACTGCAGATAGGGAAACTGAGGCCCTGGGAACCTGGGTCTCTTGCCTCATGTTACCAGAGAGGAAGCTGAGGTCTCACAGAAGCCTCCTTGCTTCCCTCTCTGTTTCTCCATCCCTTTTAAGCTAAGCCCACACATGCTCAGTGCGCGCCTGCTCAACCCATCACTAGGGACTGCTAGGGCCAGAGAAGAGCACGGTATAGCCACAAACAGCATGAAGAACCCACCCTAGGGTGCATTCCCAGGGAAGCCTCTGTACCTGCAGGAGGCTCATCCAGCCCTAACTCTCTTTCATCCAAGGAGATACCCCCCCGATACCCTCAGAGGCC